>NC_088603.1:101485077-102143077 GCF_036013475.1 Columba livia
AGTCCAACCATAATCTAACCTAACTCTGTCACTAAACCATGTCCCTAGGAACCTCATCGAAACACCTTTTAAACCTCTCCAGGGATGGTGACTCCACCACTTCCCTGGGCAGCCTGTTCCAGTGCCTGACAACCCCTTCTGTGAAGAATTATGTCCTAATATCCAATCTGAACGTCCCCCGGTGCAACCTGAGGCCATTTCCTCTTGTCCTGTCACTTGCTACTCAGGAGAAGAGTCCAACACCCTCCACAGTACAACCTCCTTTCAGGTAGTAGTAGACAGCGATATGGTCTCTCCTCAGTCTCCCTTTCTCAATTCAAATACAAACATACACTCTCATGAGTAGGTCCCTTCAATACCTTGTCTCTTCAGCAAACACAACTAAATCATTATTATAAACCAATTTAGTGCACGAATTGCTAAAAGCACATTTTATTAAGTCAGAAAGTTGGTCTTGACTTCTCTGTATCAATGTTACCACTGGTCTCCAACAGCAGGTCCCTTCCACCACCTGCACCAGCGTCTCCCACTCACTGGCTGCAACTCCAGGCAGCTCCTTGGCAGACTGACAGGCCAAGGGAGCCTCGCACAATGCACCACAGGATCCCTACCAGCTGGTCAAAGATGCTGGGAGCTTTTCTGAATAAAACTAAATTGCTTCCATTTTGAGTACTTTTCTTAAATTGTAAAAACAGAGACTATGGACTGAAGGTCAGGTTTGCAAATCTAATAAAATGATAGATAACTGAACAAAAATTGGCAAGATAATAAAACACATATGTTACCTTACTCTGCATATTTTTCTAGTATTTTCCCATTAATTTGTTTAAAAGCGCGTGCAAGATTGGAAAGCTGTTCTGTAGGTTCACCTCATTTTCTCTACTTAAGTAAATGTAGACCCAAGTGTCTGATAGGACCAAATAGCAAAAAGCAGATAGAGAAATTCAGAATATCTGGATCTGCAACAGTCATTTCACATGCACTTATCTCTGATCTAAACAGCTGAACCAAATACATATTTATTGTTTGGACACATCTGTAGGTATGATGTGTGTAATTAACTGTTCATTCAAAAATGCAATTTCATGATGCATTTGATGATTTAGGTATACAACAGTTTTAGTTCTCAGAGCTGACTAAAAATAGTGATTTTAATTTATTCCTGCTGCCTACAATTACCCACAACCATGTATTTTTAAATATTTCCAGCCTATAAAAATTACTAATTTTTGCCACTTGTGTTTATCTGCATTTAGACTTTGATTTGGATAAATTAAGCTCTCAAGTGTTCCTTGCTTTATGAAACTCTGCATGTTGTACACTTCAACACAAATAAATGACTTCTACCATTAGAGGTTTAAATAATGTAATGTATTTCATGCTCAGCCTGAAGCTGGATTCCAATGAAGTTGCTAATGCACGTAATGATTAAGTGTAACTCAAATACTAACTGTGTTGTTGAAAACATGACAGGCAATAATTTGGTCTATTATATTCTGCCATTTAATTGCCTAGTACAGACATTCTCTGACACGTTATGAAGCAATGATTTACAATTATTCAAGCTGCAAAGGTCAGAAAGTGACATTATAATCATCTACACAGAGATCCCTTCTAATGCACAAAAACTAGGTAATACCACACAAAAATAGTTTTACTAGAGTAACAACTTTCTATTTAAGATTTCCCAAACTGCACAAGTATAAATAATTAATTTACATTACAGTACATTAAGGCATCCTTGAAAATATAATGTTTCTCCTGCTCCTACCAATAAATTTATGAATAACTCTTTTTTGCTTGCTAAAAGCAATCTGAAGAGCAGGCTTTCACTAAATGTAGACTGACATTAAGAGAAATCAGTTTAAAAAAATCTGAAAATCTAAAAGATTTTCTAGAACACAACACACAGGAGCACAGCCAATTTTTTGATGCGGCTGTTCAAAGCACATTCTTATCTATAAAGTACAAAGATCTATTAGCCACTATACTCAATATAGGCAAGTATTTTTCTTCAGACATTTTCAAAGCAACCGGTGTCATTAAACTACTGAACTTTATACAGATTAAGATCTCTGAAATATGCTTAGCATTAACAGCAGCAGCCAAAGGGAAGTTATTTCTATGCTTGGGACACTATAACTCTCCTCCAAGCTTGTTTATATGAGGCTTTAAAAAAATTAACTAAATTTAGCAAAACACTTATTTAGCAGAACATCTCATAACATATCCAGAATTAATTGAGAAAATGAGTTTCAAAGCAAATCGAGAACTGAGGAGCAGTAAGTAAAAAATATTAATACCCCCATCCACCAAAAAGACTAAAACAAAGCAAAAAAACCCACTACAAACAAACAAAAAAACTCACAGGAAAGAACTACTTTGACAAAACAGAGAACAAAAAGATTTCCACCCCCATCCAAATTTCTTTGTGAACAAAAATACTTATTTTTGTTCCTTAAAACACTTGACTGCTATATAGGGAACAATCATAATAAAGACATTGCTACTAATGTCCTTTCAATTTTTAGGAAGGTAGTAAAAAATGTTTATGTGCATGTTTTACATATTGAAAATTTTCCTTAAAAATCCAAACCTACCTTATACCCATCTTCCTCAGCAGAAGTCATAAATGAGAGGAAAAAAAAAGAAAGAAGCAGCCACTCTTACTTGAAACATGTAACTACATCCCCAAAAATTCTGTTTTTGAAAGCAAAGGCAAGCAAAAGGCAAAGGAATGTAGATGCATTTTTAAATCAAACATCGCCCATAAATTCTGTTCAAAATCTGAAGTACAGAACAATGCATTTTTCATGTTCTACCTGAGGCATAAAATCTGAAAAGTACATGATAAGCCTTTGCACTGCATTTCACCAGGCAAATGAAGGAAAAATTTTAAATGCTGGGCAACTAAGATTTGCTCATCTAACCCAGGGCATCAGCCAATTTCAGAGCCAGACTTTCAAAAATTAAATTCAAATATGCAGCAGTTTGCTACCCGCAGAAAATAGATACTACCTCTGAAATAATGGCATCTATTTTACAGCCATGGGTATGGAAAAGAAAACAATTAACGCACATCTGCGATAAGGAAATGAGTAGCAGACGGTTTATTCCAAATGTTAAAACATTAGCAGTGTCCAATTTCTGTGTCATGTAGTTTCTGCTGTGCAGCTGAAGAAAAACAAACCCTGAACTTCAATTAAAGAAAAATAAAACAACACCGCAAAATTGCCGCCTTTTTCAACAACTAAGTGAATTATATATTGTGTACTTTGTATCATGTAAATATGAGGAACATTTGGAAAAGTGAGACATAGCAAACCCTTCCTAAAACAACACCACAGATACAGCTTTTTGCCTTTTTTTTTTTCAAGACAAATATTTCCAGAGAATTATTGTCTAAAAAAAAATATAGACCACACTACACCACAACATTGCACTGACATTTCACCTTTAAAAAGTGCCCAAGCAGATTCAAAAGCTTTTGAAATACAATTTATCCTCACAACTAGTAGAGTGCTTATTATTATGAATCTAAAAGTCAGAGGATAGAATATTAACTACTGTAGAAAAGAAAACATAGTGCAAGACCTTCTGTTTGTGACAAAATTACAGAGTTAATGTTCCTGAAAGATCACTTCACCTTTTAAAGCACGATTTTTAAAAAGGTAGAATTTATAGCAATTAAAGCTAATGAAGAAATGCAGCATGAGCTGCTTATGTTCAGGAACTAATAGGTCCACTGAGCATTTCTAAGATTATTTAGCCATCAATGATAATGAATTGACATTGTCAGTGGTGTTAATGTACCAATGCTCTATAGTGCCACTAATCCGATAGCCAATCCTAGCCATTTTATTTTTTTTATGTTGCTACTTTATTTTTTTAACCTACGCACTACCCAGTCCCTTCAATTAAAACAGCAGAAATACAGGACAGACTATTACACTTTCATCTCTTCCACATTTAAGGATGGCATGTTCATTATTTGGACTGCAGTTCAAACTGCTCTGGTCATTCCTTGTCTTCATATCCTGCTCAGTTCTTCAGGACTGTTAGCTACAGTGCAAAAACGTCTTTTCCAATTAAATCACTGTTAATGTATAATTCTTAAAATACGTTTTTGGTGCACATTAAGTGAAATGTGATTAAGTGAAATGTATATAAATCAGATTTTTGTGAGTACGGGGTATTGTGGTGTATGTCTCTTCAGCTGATTGTTTTGTCATACCTAAATAGCAAAGTTTCAGGTTGTTGATGAAAATTAGCTATACAATACCACACAGAAATGGAAAATTAGTACCTGCTTGGCTACCAGGTATGACATGTCCGCAACATAGTAAGCAATCAGCTCAGCAAAGCAACTAACATTCAAGTCCACAGTTTAAATCATTCAAACCTGTTTTGGACTCTCTCTTGCATAACCATCGTGGATTGCAACTGAGATCTGTGTAATTCTGAGGAAGTTTCTAAGAACATGTCAATCCTGAAAGGATGTGGTTTTGATAAAACAAGGAATGGGGCCGAATCCTCATCATTTTAATTCTCTTTTTATAAAAGATACAGTATTACCTATTTTGAGTATTTTTTTTACCTTTCCTCTCATGATAACATAGTTAATATTTTTCACTTTAAGTTAAAAGGGAACTGAATAAAGAACCACTGTCAGGTTTTTGTTGACAACTTCTGAAGAACAGAGTTTAGCTTTAGCTAAACGGTTCTGTGGATCTGTAGTTATTAATTACCTTCAGTGCCAAACTTGCAGCAATTTATATAGCAGAGATAGTAAATAAGATTTTCCAAACAACATAAAATAGCCTACCACGCATAATGTTCATTTAAACATGCTGCAAGATGTAGAGTGCCACAAGTTATTCTACTACTGATAGTCAATGGACTTAAGAATTAGGCTCATACATTTTTATTTCTTTCTTCAAGAAGTCAGCAATTAATTTTCTTAAGTGAGTAAAAACATCAAAAGTAACTCATAATGCTGAATGCGAAATTATTTAAAAAACAGAGAGATTAATCGGTGAAAATCACTCAGCTGCGTCTTCAGCTGAAGATTCACTTGTCCTTTGAAACGTGTAACTCACTTTGTCCTGCAATAGATCGGCACAGTAAGGCTAAAAAACCCTCTCCTGCTGAATATTATCGCCAACATCACACTGCACCATTCATGTGTGCACTGCATCATCTAAACGAACCTGTGCTGTTCTACACATTAGCCATAAGACTGCTATAGCAGGTTACATAGGTTTGAGTAAAATGTTTTTATATGATACATATATATTAGTTACTTTCTCCAGTATAATAACATTAAAATATATTTTTAATCAGAACTAGGGTATTAAAATCCAACTTTGAATGTCCTACGATGTACCATATATGCCATGGCATTTTAAAACCTTTTAAACATTTCTGCTAAATTAATTAGTTTTGCATTAAGGAGTCTCAGTGCCTCCTATTAAATGCAACACATTTGAAGGACAATTAAACGTTATGAACGATCCTTCTGAGGAAATAACGATTAAGTAAAAAAGAAAAACAAGATTTTTTGGGTAACAAACAAGAACACAAGCATACATAAAAGACTTCGATTTATTTTTAAAGTCTTATGCCTGCAATATTTTCGATCCGTTTGTTTGAAAAATCAGTCTTCTGTTTTGTTTTCATAAAGAATGAAAAGTCTAATGGAGTCCAGAAATCTGTTAATGGTACTAAAATTATAACAGTATAGCAAAAGAAAAAACCCCACACAGTAAAGTCTATATTATATATTTTTTATGTCTTTAAATGGAATTTACAGTTCTCCCTGGCAATGTGAATGAACATCCTATAATTTAGTCAATTTACAGATTACAGGTTCAAATTGACCTTGTAGCCCATAAAATTGCTCATCTTCAGTGCAGGATTAGAAGTGGGAAAAGAATGTCATAACTGTATTTAAGGAATTTACCATAACAATGGAAAGGAGGATATGCATGCATAATTTTAGCCACTCTTGCTCACATCACAGTTTTCAATTCTGAAACAATGCATATCCTGCACTCTTCTCCTGGTTAACCGTGGTGGAGACTGTTTCAATTTACTCACCCACAGACATGACACTTGTATTCCCTCATCCCAAGGTGCCTCTTGACATGGTTTCTGGCATCTCCGAGCTGAGCTGTTGCAAAGTGGCATATCTTGCACTTGAATGGCTTTGATCCTAAGTAAAATTTAGCATAAAATATGAGTTGAATTACAATAATATATCACCCACAGTTAAAGAAATAAAAAATCCTGGGAAAAAATAACCTTTAAAAAAGCCTATCCCACATTCAACCTATATGAGCTTCTTGCTTAACAAAAAAAGTATCTTGTGCATAGATTTATAACTCCCAGGACACAGATAGTATATACGATACATTACTCATTAAAGTATCCTTAAGTTCAAGATCACGACAACTACTCTCTTAATAATAATTTACTCTTTTTTTAATTAAAAAACCCACAAAATATTAAAATGAGAGAATATACTGCATAGATAACCTTTCAACAAGACAGCAGAAGTTGTTTTATACCTTTCCCCGTCTTCAAATGCTGAAATTCAAGTAATGGTCCTAAAGTGGTTTGATATTGGTGTAAACTGCAAAATGTACTTGTTTTCTAAGCAAATATATTTAAAGTAATTTTACAAGTCTTCCGACTTTGAATAGATTTCACATTAGCATTGGTATTTCAGATTTGTTCTGTCACACACAGAAAATGATTCATCACCTAGCTATTGTAATGACATGCAATGTATGAATATACAGTGGATAAAATATTATGCCTTTATGACTGTTTTATGGTCAAGAATTTATGATTATTCTGCAAACCAGAAGTATTGACATTTTGGCTATTATTTATTTCAAGAACAAACTTTAATATTAAATGTCTACTGCAGACCAAAGAACTCTGAAATTATTTCTCCAAGGAAGAAATACCAGTCTGTTTCTTATATCGCATCAGTTCAGCAAAAAGCCAAATTATCTGTCTGTCTTAATTAACAGGTATCCTCTCCAGAGGATGGAAAAACTATTTGATTTTTTTACTGGAATAGTTAAATTGGGCACACATCAGTCACCATGTTATTACACAGCAACACCTTTCTAAAGCGTGCTGTAGCACTTTCCAATTTTCTGTCCACTAAAACCTTAAATCAATAAATCAAAATCAGTTAAAAGTAAGTACAATATGGTCACATTTTCCATATTATGTTTAGCATAGGTTTTGTAAAGTACTTCTTCCAATACAGTTAAGCATAATATGAAATATGTGAACTTTAATAAATATACATAAAGAGCTCTGATAAGAAAAATGTTGCACTATATCATATTTGATCAATGAACCTTTTTGCTTTGCCCTTGAAAACAGAATATCCTCCGAGAATCCATTGGTGAAACTGAGGATCTTAGTAAAAATTTTCAGAGTCTTAAATTTCAATTTAATTCCCAAAAGCTGACGAAAAATGAAGCATTTAATTTTAATCTTCTAACTGAAATAAAAAAGTCAACAGTACTAAGCACGGGCAGACAAGGTTGAATATTTCACAGTTCAATGACAATGAAGCCAGATCTCTTAATACTTCCATTTCTACTGTTGGAAGTAGATGTAAAATATATTTAGCACCTGAATGGTTATATCTAGTCAGCTTTATATGTTTAAATGTCAAAAGCAGGTTGAGACTGCAGCTAACAGCAATCACATTCTATCAATCATACTGAAAAACCCCAGTTTATTTAAATGATCCTGATAAAACTAAATTAATCATTAATTTGGTGACATTTCAAATCAACAGTGCATTCTGTAAAGAGATCCATGCAAATAAAAAAAAAGTCTATCTTTGCATTAAATAGAAGCGTGTTAAAAGTTGAATTTTTAACTTATTAACTGAAAGACTAATTGCACAATTAATACCATCCAGGCCACAGTTGGAGAGGATTTTTTTGAATCTATTGGTGTTTATACTGTTCTTTTTTGTCATAGAATTCAAATACCATGTGGATTGAATCCTGTGTTCCCTTAGTTTCTCTCCTACTGATTAAATTGTAAATTTGTTCCTCATTCTGTTACTGCAGGTGTCCCGCAGGGCTTCCATACAAGACCTTTGCTGTTTTCCATTTACATGACTCCTTTGTGAAAAACTCGAGTTCAGACCAATCGTAGCTACCGTGTGCTGACAATACAGAAATACATTATTCTGTTGACTGCTCTCATCCAAAAATCACTGAGGCCTTGGGGTTTTTTATTTCTCAGATCCAGACTGAATATCTGTTAACATCTCCATTTAAGTGCCATGAAAATTCAAGTGCTGGCAGGCTCCAGTCAGCACTCGTCACCTGAAACAAAAGCAGGGCATCTCTCTTCTTGGTTGCTGGTGCCAAATTTGTTCCAGTGTGTTCTTGGATGGAACAACCCAAAATTTTATGCTTAAGATGAAGACATTACACTAAGAGTTAAACTAATGGGGCAAAAACTCTGTATTTACTATAAGGCTATCTGAAACAATGTTGAAGCAATTAACCATTTCTTAGCCATACTTATCACAAACTTCAATGGTTCTTATATGCTGTGTTGAATGTGATACTGTTGTTTGCAGAAAAATGAGAAAAATACTTTCAATATAGCATGTTTCCAATCAAATTTATTTTAAAAAAATCCACATAATTACTTTACCCACAAGTTATGGCATGAAGACAAAGTGTATATTTTCTGATGGTAACAGCAAACAGTAAGGCTCTTAACAAGCGAATTGGTTAAAAAAAAATGGGAAATAGACTAAATGCAAGAGTTCAGGTCAGACAGACACAAACTGTGCTGCTGTTTTACAGAGAAGACTGGAGTTCATAGTCCTTACTTTACATTAAGACAACAGAGGCCCAGAACAGTACGAAGAATTCACTGCCTCAGGTTTAAGGCAGCCAAAGGCAACACCATCTGCACCTGCAGGCCTGGCTGTGTCCCCAGCTCAGGCCTAATGCAAAATACACAGAGTTGCATGAAACACCATCGTACCATTTCTTCCTGTGTTTCGGACATGAGGAGTAAGATACCACACTTACTTGGGCAAACCTGCCATTAACTGAGGAATCTGATGAGAAACAAAACAAAGATGATGTGGTTGCAGGTGATTTTTCCTCAGATGGTGATTGTTAATTAAGTTTACGGGACCTGCATCAATTGCGAACTAAAAAGTCTTCCACCTCTACTACTCCTTTTATTTTTCTTTACATTTCCTCATTTTCACTTGTCAACATGTGATGGACTTACTTGTTATCTCCTCTCCAGCAAAGCTTCACTTTCATTTGCAATGTGAAAATCTCCTACATTATTTAATGGTATTTTGAAACATTATTTTTCTATTAATGGAAATTTTTAGTTATCTATTTCTACAACTTCCCTCCCCCCCTCAACCATCACCAATTACTCAATTAAAACAAAAAAGGCAGGGAGTTGGACATGGTTACCTATACATACATATATAAACATATATATATATATATATATATATGTACAGCTGGATGCTGAAGAAAGATTTTTTTTTTTTAAAAGCACATAATCCAAACAATAAATGGGCAAATGTGCAGCTCTGCTCCTATTAGGTACCTGGTGTTACTCTAGGACAGATGGGACACTGGAAACATTGTACTTTGCTTCACCAGTGTTATAAACCCGTGTATGTACAGTTGGTGGAGAAGGTCAGTTCCCTCTGCCACCACTCCCGATAACCCAAAAATATTTGTTTCTTTACTCGACTGCATCCACTGTGATACAGATTTGGAAGAAGGTTCTATAAGACACAAAGGAAAGCACAAATATGAAAATAGGAATTGATAAAAGAAAGCCTTCTTCCCATTAACTATTAATAAAAGTCTCTGCATTACTATTTATGTGAATTAGCAGAGCACGGAAAAGCATTTCATTTACAGGTGCCGTGAGAAGGAGGGCAGATAAAAGTCTATTTGTAACTCTTCTATACCTCCTCCACAAGCACACCCGAAAAATTACTTGCAAAATGAAACATATTCTTTTACTCCTTTGCATATTTAGGGCCATGCAAAAGCACAATAAAAACATACTTCATGATAAGAGCTACACACAGGTTGTTAAAAAGTACACTAACTTTTACTAAATGTTACAATCAATGATGTAACTTATGTAAGTAGGGTTGCTTTGTCATATATTGATAGTTACCTCACTTTCACATCCACATTAACTTGATTTTAAATGCAATTAATACATATAGTCAAGGAAGACTAATGGACTACATTCTGCACTTAACCTGGTGGACATTTTCAAATGGCACAAGTGACCAGTGCAAACCTATTTTGCATTGTAAACGACTAAATAAATCTTAATGGATTAAGAATGATCAGCTATCAACACACAAGGGAAATTAAGTGCTGAAATGCCTACATTGATTATTTTAAATTATTAGCCTTACTCTGTTCTTGAATTTGTATGCTTTTAGTGAGCTTTAACACATTTACAAGACTTATTGACTATAATTACAAGAGAATTCAAGTAATGGACACATCAATTATAAGCAACATGTCTTGACCAGACAGTTGCATAAAGAATTCTAAAGAGAGCTCCATTAGCATCCTCCCCCTTAGTTTTATTCAGTTTTATCTGCCGTAAGAGGGCATATTAAGGGCTTATACAGCTGTTCTGACCATGTGAACACGAGCGTCCCTCTAAAGACTTAACACGGCATTTAAAGTTGGATATTAGCTGAAGCAATACAGATAACTACGTTATTGACAGGACAGAAGTAATGCTGAAAGTATTAAGCATGTGAGTTATTGGTATACACAAATACTGCAGTTATAGTAAAATACTTTGAAAGGTTTGAAATACAATGTCTGTGTTCTGCAAGATGAATTTTAAACTTTGTTGTCCAGTCACGCCCTTGCCTTTTCATAAAAAACCTTACAAAACTATTTTAGGATTATGCCAGGAATTACCATTCTTCTATGTTTCTTTTTTTTCTTACCTTTTTGTTCTCTTCCTTGTAACCATGCACTAAGTTTCAAATACTGCATGAATTTAAACTATAGCTTCCATAATAAGCCATTATTTTAAAGTACAGTAAAATAAACCTTACAGTTTTAATGAAAATATGTTCATTGAAATGTGAATTTATTATTCAAATCCACTCATAAATTCAACCATGGAGACACCACTTGTCTAAGCAGAGCTCAGTGATTTAGAAAAGCTGTCTATTTAAAATAAAGAATGTATGGCAGGTTTATAGAAACATCGCAGTGAATTTTTACATAAATTTAGAACTGCAGCTTATGCATTTTTCTACAAAAATGTTTTTAAATTTTCCACTTAAAATTAAACATAAAAATGAATTGAAAGTGTGATCAGCACAGAAAGCAAACCAAATGCTACATCCCTGTGCATCCCACCAGCCTTACACACTACCTTCCAAAAAGGCTGACCAATTCCAATTCCCATAACTTATTTCTACAAAAACATCTTGATGCTTCTTACTAGTATTTATTTAGGAATGATGTAATATCAAAGGTCTATCCTGAAGCATTACCTAATGCTGAAAGTGTAACTGAATTGAGATGAAATAAACAATTTGGATATTAAGCAACTAAAGGAAGAGGAAGTTAGAAAGAACAGCTAATTGTTCTCTCAAACCACCCCTGCTTCATTGTATAAATTTAAGAACTAATTAATGGTTACTGTCTAGATTAAAGGGAAGGAAATCTCTCAATATGAAACAAAAAGCAAAGGGTGACTGCGCTTAAAACGTTGTTACATTTTCTGCCTTTGATCACTGTATTTTCATACCCCTTTAGGTGATTTTGAGTTTCATCGGGGGCTCATCAGGTGATCCGAATGCCAGTTTGTAAGAAATGTTAAAGAGATTAACAAGCAGAAAAAGACCAAGGGTATAATTCACTCTGTTTGAAAAAGACCACTTGCAAAGAGAGCGTCTCCATACCTGTATGGGTACGGATGTGAGCTAGGAAGGCCATGGAATTGCTACTTCTACACATCTTCCCACAATACTTGCAGACGTTGCCTTGGTTCTCCTCCCTCTCCCTGTTTATTTGCTCCGTGTCTTCCACAATGTATTTATTCACTTCCCGCAACAGCTCTTCGTGTTGCTCTTTGATGTGGAGGAACAAGCTCTGCTCCGAATCGAAGGGCTCCGTGCACTTGACGCACTTGAAGGTGGCACCTCCTTCGGGCAGTTCCTCCACGCTCGCCTGCTCGTTCCGCATGTGCCCGGCACTGGCCAAGTGCTGGTGAAGGTTGCTCTCTGTGTAAAATGACTTTCCACAGAGTAAACAGTGAAAATGTTTCTCTTTTGAAGGATGTTTCATGGCTATATGAACATTTAGTCCGCTCAAACCATCTGCTAGAAAACCACAGTCATCACAGCGAATCCGTGTTGATTCCCCGAGGGAAATTCCTTCTGACTTCTTCTTTTTCCCACCGCTTGGCAAAGGGTCTGCTTTTACTGGGAGCTCACCAGCTTTCACTCCACCTGACATCTGTCCTTCAGCAGAATGCTCAGCAGCCTCCCCATCTTGATGGCTTTTTAACCTCACTATAGAAGAATCAAACTTGCCAAAATTTTGCATTGCCTTTCCTTTATCATCAGCATTGATAACTGCTCCTAAAGCCTCGCTACTACTTTCTTGCATGCCCTCAGCTGTTGAGCCATCTGCCTCCCAAACATTGTTATTTATAGTCACTTCTGCTTCACGTTGTGCTTCCATAAGGGCTTCTTCCTCCTCCCCAGTAGGATCCTCTTTGAAACTTCTGTCACCCTCCAAACTATGTATATTTTGTACCGTTTCTCCAGTGTTTCCAGAAAAATTGGACTGCTCTACTGCACTACTTGTTTCTGGAAGGGTCAGCATAAGTGGGTTATTGTTTTTCAGTGATATTTCTTTGAGAACGTCTATGTTTCTAGACTCTACTTCAGGGTTTTCTCTATTTGCTTCTAAGCTTTCATCACCTTCTCCTGAATTCAGGTTTGTGCTGCTTGATCTGCTTTGATTTTCTGCAGTGCAATAACCATCTGAGTTGAGCAGCTCCTGATCACGCCTACATTTCTGCAATTCACAAATATCTGTTTCTTTAAGTGGTATTTCCTTGTCAAGTTTAACTTTATCGTTCTGGGGAGTTTGCTGGAATCCTTCACATAAAAGGTCTTCTCCATTTTTAGACTCCTCTTCAAGTTCACCTTCTATAGCATTTTGGGAATTGCCGCCTTGAGGCATTCCTGGCGATGCATTTTCATCTAAGACAGTACACTCAGTTAAGCTTTTACTCATGTGATCATCTTCTGCCACATCATTGGCACATTTTGGTTCACCTAAACCAGTTTTCGATTCTCCTGCGCCGTGGTGGTGGTGGTGCTCCTCTTGAGACAAAGCAGTGCCTTCTCTAGTGATATTTGCTGTGTTTGCTTCCTCCCCAGAAGAATAAACATAAGATTCTCTTCTGATTTTATGTTTCTCCGTTGCTGCATGCCTAATCATCTCTCTGCGAGTAACAGCGTAGTAGTCACAAGCCATGCAGTAGTATTCAAATTGTTTTGTATGTTTTCGCTTCACATGCAGCTCTAGAGAAGAAGAAGAATGAGCAATGAAGCTGCAGTGTACACACTTGTTGTCATTTGCACTCATTGCTCTTCTCTGGAAGCATGGGTCACTGTCTGGAGCAACCCTTGCTGCTTCCAGAAATATACGTTGGTTTACATTTAATGGATTGCTAGTATGCTCCAAATCTGGCAGCCTACTGGCATTTGCAACTTTTAGCTCAGCATCTCCTTGCTCAACTTCCTGATTGTCTAAGGCAGAATTTTCCAAATCTGATGACTGGCTACCATCCTCAACATGTTCATACAAGGCCGTCATGGGGCTGTTAACCTTCTTGCTCATGGATTCAAAATTACCTCCTTCGGGGCTAACAATGATCTCTGAGTCCTGTTTTCCACATCCTTCTATTTCAACACGACTTTTGTGTTTTTTGGTTGCACAATGGCGTTCCATATCTCCTTTGGTTACAGTGTAATAATTGCAAACTTTACACAAATAGCTGTACTGATGACTGTGCTTTCGTCTGATGTGAACAGACAAATTTGTAACGCTGGAAGCCAAAAGACCACAATGGGTACATGTCCTAGAAAGAGTGCCTTTGGGTTTCCCTCTTTTGGGTGCATTAGCTAAATCCAGTTCATTTTCACCAATCCTTTGCTCAAGTGGAATTAATTCCTTATTTCTCGATAGGTTCTCCATGGAAGAGGATGAAACATGTATAATTTCTCTATCTAACTCTGTATTCCCGCTCACAGAACTGGAAGGATCCTCCACTGTTTTAATGCCACCAACACCAACACAAACCTTTTCAATACATTCTTCAAAACGTAGTCCAATGTTGTTTTTCCTGGCATTTTCAAGGTGCTTGCTTCTTTTGATATGCTTCTCCATTCCTTCCTTACTCAGTGAGTAGAGATTACATGCTTTGCAAAGGAAGTGATGCTCCTGTGCGTGTCGGAGCTTGATGTGCCTTGTAAGAACCGTGGAAGATCTTGTCTTATAAAAACACTTTTTACATTGAAATTGGGTTTTATTCAGAACAGAATGCTTTAGTTCACTTCTATGATTTACGAAGGAAGGGTCTGTAGCTTTTGCTTTCATTGATACTTCCATTTCCTTTGCAAGACTTTGGCTCTTGTTTGATACTGAGTCAGCACAAGGTACCACTAGCAAGGTCTGATCACTGTTACTCAATGGAGTAGCTTGCTGAAATAATGAACCATCATGTTTCTCATCTTTTTGGTGATTTATCAGCTCTTCTTCCATTTGAAAAAAAAGAAAGCAAGTTGGACAACTATGAGACATACTATGCGCCTCACTCATATGGCTTCGAAGGCTGGTCACGTTCAAGCCAGTAAAGGAACAGAGTTGACAATTAAAGCTACAACCACCCATCTGGTGTTTGCTGTCCTGACAGTGTTGTTTCATGTCTTCCCTGATGCCAGAGGAATAACTACACATCTGACAATGAAACTGGATCCTTTTTGTATGAAGCTCTGCAAGATGAATTTCCAAACTTTTTATGTTCTGAAAAACATGACCACAATCGGTGCAAGTATGAACACCATCATCAGCAGTAAGTTGAAAGTCAGAAGCTTTAGTATCTGTAGTGCTGGAGGAAAGAGTATTTGGCTTATCTTCAGCACAATCTTGAATTTCTGAAGTAGCATTACAATTACTTTTAGCATCTGTTTCTAATTCTGTATGTGACATAGGGCTTGAATCACCAGGTTTAAGCTGTGTGCTGGAGACATGCTTCATGTGTACTCTCTGAGTTTCAGACTTCCTTCTCTTACGGTTACCCAAGAAATTGTATCTTCTTTTAACCTGCCTTTTTAATCTAAAAGACCTACTCTGTCCAAATAAAGACTTTAACAAGACAACATTTCTTTTATAGTCTGGTCGATTGAATCTCCTTGCCATGTTCAAACTGCTAACTAGCTTTTTGGTGATTGGAGGGAGTTCTGTTTTCTGCATGATACTTTCTGAGGGTCCTGGTATTTCTAGTTTTTCAGTATGGACTTCATAATTTCCTTCTACAGTAGAAGAAAGCAAAGTTTCTTCTGTCATAGTCACGTTTTTTTCAGTGGGAACATTTAAAGATGGCATCACTTCATCAAGTGCAGTGCCATCATTTTGTTGAGATAAGCTTACTTTTGAGACTTTCAGTGCACTGCAGACACTTAATTCTTCTGCATCAGTAAGTCTTGCTCTTAATTTACTGGTCCCAGGTTTTGCTCTGACATTCCTCTCTTTAGTTGTGGTAGATCGTTGTTTTTTAAAGGATTTTTTTGTCAATATCTGTACAAATCCTCCCCGTGCAGCAAGATTCTGGCGTCGAAGGTGCGTCTTGCCAAGGAAATGAGAATTTAGGAGATTTTCCTCAGCACTCTGAAAACCACAAAGATCACAACAAAATATCTTGGATTTCTCATGATCTTGCTTAACATGCATGTGTAAAGTTGAACTACATTCAGCTGTGCAACTACAGCGAGGGCACATCTGCTCTTTGGATTGTTTAGAGGGGCTTTCTTGTTTATGTTTTTCCGTATCAGAGCAGGAAGGTAAACACTGATCACTCATTTTGCCTTTAAGATCCTTGTCTATGTTTTCAGCTGTATAGCCAACACTGATTTTTTCTGAAGAAGATAACTTATCTGGAACAGCAGCTGGCACATCTTGTGAATGTTTATTTTCTTTGTGAATTTTCAATATGGTACCATCAGCACATTTGAAATCGCAATGTAGGCACAGGAAATCTGAATTAAATATGTCATCCCCAAGACAACTGGCATCTCCTTCCTTCTTTACAGCTCCAGTCACTCTACTACCTGCTTCTCCAGCTATCACACTGTGCAGTTTCCCTTCACTGTCTTTCATGTCTTCTGAAGAAATCCGCCTTCTTTTTCTAGAGATATTTTCAGGTTTGTCTGGTACAACAACATCCAGGTTTGGTGATCTTGACAGTGCCCTTTTGTTTGGGCCATTCTCTTTTCTTTTCTTTTCAAGGTCCCTGAACACTTCATCTGGTATAAGCTTTGTTTTCTGCTCAGATGAAGAGTCACATCCAGCATCTTCTCCTGATGTATTTCTCCGAGATTCTTCTGTCAACTCAGTTTGTAAAGTCTCATCAACATCATCCCTCTTCTTATTTTCCTCCCCATCCATTCTTAACATTGATATTACAATTTGTAGATCATTTGGCTTAGTACCTACAAAACAAAAGAGTTACTGTTAGCCTTTTTTTCTACAACCAAAAGTTAAAAGACTCAAGTTAAAAAAAAAAAAAAAGCAATATAGCAAATCAAAATCATGGCATGGCAGGAAGACAGACACAGTGAAAGGTACAAGGCTACATTTTCAGCATGGTGTCTAATCTTATACTATCTAAATATCAAACCAACTTTTAGGCAGTGGTTACAGCGCTGTCACTGTGATGAGCACCATGTGAGTGAGCACTCAGCTTCAATAGTTTTTGTGTAATCAGGTAATTTTCTACAGGCTTAAACTTGGGCAGACAAGCCTAACCTTTGTTTCTGGGAGCACTTTTAGGACACAAAACATTAACAGCTTTCAGGGAACCATTTCCCAATTGGGGGACGGGAGGAGGTGGAGAAGAAAAAACAAAGTCCTGAAATAGCAGTGCAGAGAAGGGCATCATCTTTGAACACCAGCACAAACTCTAACCATCCAAATCCAGTTACCAAAAGCTTTTGCTCAACTGCCCAGTGTGACCTTCCTGCTCCCAAAAAGATGTCACCACTAGAAAACTGATGCTACCAACATGTTAGAGGGTTGAGTGTGGGAAATTAAATCTTGACATTTATTACCTTTTCATTTTGATATGAATCGATTGAGAATTGAGAATACATTTCATTTTAACAGATTATTAAATACTAAATGTTTATCTATGTGCTTTACACTGTGATTTAAACATCAATTTACTGCAGATCCAAGTATCCAGTTGTTTTTGTTTTTTCAGTTATCCATTGAATGAGGCCATGACCACAATTGTAAGTACTTCCTGACAAGTTTAAGTAATTGCAATGTTGATACAGACAATGCAGGGTACAAAAAACTACTCAAGTACATGCTTAAAAAAAAAAAAAATTATGGTTACTTTTGAGAACTAAGAAAGTATTAAACTTTGGAATTATTACCTATGGAAGTAAAAAATGCTTTTCTGCATAATAATAATTTATGGAAGGCCTATAAGGAATTGAGTGCACAATAGTTTCATGCATCAAACAGTTTTTCAACTGTAGGTCTCTCGTTGAGCTACAGTTCTGACCAAGCTTACACCAAGCTAGCTACACCTAAATAAAAAGATAATAACCATATCTAGATCACAACAGCCCTTTGGAGCATCCAGATATTGCTAACTGTGGTTTTGTGATTCTTACACACTATTCTTTTTCTTTGTTCAGTAACCCATGATACGAACTATCACAATTAATCAGAAGTAAAACAATCAGGTCTATATTCTCAGCTGGAGTAAATCCGCATATTGTCAGTATGTTCAAAATCACTACAGCAATTATTAGCAGAGGAAGATGAAGGCTTTGAAGTGCAAGCTTACCCTGAAAATGTTTATGAGCACTGTTTGGGATACAGAAGAAAAAAAAAGGATGAAAATTCTGTTGTTTAACTGCAGTACAGCTTCATTCATATAACTTGGGAAATATCATGAAATTACTTCAGTGATGAGTGCCACAAATCCGTCCTTAGCTGTTTGCAGCAGCAGCTGTGAGTCCTTTTCTCCTTTTCCTCCACAGCAGGCTCCCAGCCTAGCACTGAGACCTGACCTCTCTTCACTTGCATGGCCTGGAGAAGAACAGTCAGTTTTTCTTTGCTGTACAAGACAACTTACAATCTCAAGCCAATTCTCCATCTTCTTTATAGGATACTTTCCTCTCAGACCATCTGATTTATCAGAGAACCTTACCAGCAGTGAACTAATACCCACATTGGAAGCCTCCACTATCAAAGGTTTTATCAGGATAATTACGGGTTCTCCATCAACAAAAATTCATAATTCAAGACATTTTAATAAGTAGGGGACTGGTGGCTCCATACCATACTCTGTTCTGACATGCTTCATCCCCATTTAAAGCCATCCTATAATTTGATTTAAACCTTAAAGCACTGTCATACCTAGATCAACCTCTGACAGAAATCACAAGCCACTTTCTGCCAGAGACACAGTAATCACCAGGGGTGGATGCTTCCCAGCTGTCACAGGCAGGTATCAGCAGTCTCAGAACATGCCTTTCCTGCCACACCAGTGCAGATTCAGCTCATATCCACTAGCCGCACACCTCCAAAAAGATGTCTGGTTTTTTGCATACAGTACCAGGAGGCTTAGCCTTACTTCTCAGCATTTGTTCACTAACCCTCCAGTAGAAGTTCATCCTACTCTGTGCTCTACCAAAAATCTCGGATAATAATCCCAGTTCTGGTGTCCAACCTTGTCTTCAACTCAACTGTATTGCATCAATCAAGGATTTTTTCAAATGCTTAGCAAAAAAAAAAAGTAAAATAAAAAAAGTATTTCCCTTATTTTATCTTTGTAAATTGTTTGTAGTCACAACTACAAACAAGTTGCTAGGCAAGCAAAAAATGCAAAACACAAATCTCATATGTTCTGCCAGTCATTTTGGTATGAAATTAAAATAGTCTCATACGTAATACAAAGATGCAACAGAGCTTTATGCCCCAGCCTTCTTACCTAATTCCTCCTGTACTCCAAGTCAACAGTAGATAGAGACACTTATCTCTGCCTTCATTTCATAATAAACTAGGATGCAGACAGGGGATGCACTCTGTTTCACTTACAGGCATTTCTCCTAATTAATGCAACAGCTTCACATCTATACATACAACTAATAACAAGTACTATCAAGGCAATAGCTCCTCAGCTGCACAGCACAAGTTAGGTGTAGCAACTATTAATGACATGCCTTTATGAGTTTCATCTCTACCTGACATCTGAGTTTTGATTAAAATAATCTCACCCTGCACACCCTTTCCAGGGTTATATTTGCCTCTATCCCACCTCCATATAAATGGTGTCAAAATATCAATATATGGGAATATGCAGCTGCATGAAATCATAATCCAGAAAGAATTCTCTATGACAGAAAATAACTATGAAGCAGTTGCTGTGCTTTTTCTAAAATTACCCCATAATAATTAATCTAAGGAATTAAATTGCCTTCAATTTCTTTTTGTTCTCTCTTAAAGTTGTCTTTAGGACTAGAGCACATCTTCTGATATAGACACTTAATGGCTACTGTCACTATTTTTTGCTGGGACCATAGTCAGCAATTTGCTGAGCTGTAGTCAGTTCTCCACATCTCAGACAAGGTCTAGACCACAGAACTGAACCATGTTGCTCTTTCTTGTTGACAGGATGAGATGAAATGGCCTCAAGTTGCACCAGGGAAGGTTTAGACTGGATATTAGGACACATTTCTTCACAGAAAGAGTTGTCAGGCATTGGAACAGGTTGCCCAGGGAAGTGGTTGAGTCACTATCGCTGGAAGTGTTTACAAGGCATTTAGACGAGGTTCTTAGGGACATGGTATAGCGCTAGAGTTAGGTTATGGTTGGACTCGATGATCCTGAGAGTCTCCTCCAAGCAAAATTATTTTATCATTCTCCCCAGCAGGATCTTTGCTCAGATAAGACTGCTATGTCTCTAAGATAATTTCAGTAGCATATGCCTCAGCCTCCTTGATAGGAGAGTAGTAACTCACACCCAACAGGAGATGTGGGCAGAGCTCTGCTCAGCTCCCCGCATGGATGTATCACACAAATGACTACTATCACTCACAGAATGCATTCCCCATACCATGAGCCTCCTCTAGGCAAAAGGAACCTATGGTGCCTCCTCATCTGTAAGCTTCTCTCCTGGACATCCCCTTCTCAGATTTGCCATGGGACAGGAGGATAATGGCAAAGCAACAAACTGGTCAGAAATCTGGGTGGACCTCAGCCTCAGTCTGCATAAGTCAATTCACTTCCACTCTCAAAGCCACTACACTAATTAAGGGTTGGCCTATAATTGGTATTAATATAGAAACCGATGCATAAGAGAACGCATCAGCAGCACTCCGAGTTTGTAGAGTCCCAGTGACCACATGATACACAAGGTTAAACAGGTTTATTCTTGCAAAATTAATCTTTGATCAAACCTTAGTCTGGCACAGGGATCATCATCAGGAGCAAAGAATCAGCATCTAGAATTCTGTTAAATCAACTGGTAAACAAAAACATTCTAGATGTAGCAAGTAACCCACTGGAGCCACAACAGCTTAAGCACGTGCTTAACTCCTACTTATTAGTGCGTCTGAGTAAGCCTTTTCATATCAATGCGATGCTGGCAAACCCACATAGCAGTAGAAGTGGGGAACAACAGCTCTTGAACTGCCATACTCATGGACCAAGATGACTAAAAACAATGCAAGGTGCAAGCTCTCGTGCCTTTCCTTCTAGCTTCTTAAAGATTCTGAATACGTTTTTACAAGTAACAGATATCTAAAGCGCAGTAATACATAACCACTTATGTATTGCATAAATAAACCAGAAGGGATTTCTACAGACCTGAGACTGCACTGCTGGTATCACCACGTACATCACAGCAAACCACCAGAGCACAGGATCAAGTCCAAGCAGAGCAGACAGCCATCAAATCTTCAGTATTTCCATAGTTTAAAACCCAGTTCTGTCAAACAGCTCTCTCTTAACATCATATTTGATGTTCAAAATGAAGCTGTTCTAACTCAAAAGTGGGTTGACTTTTTGTAACATAAATCTTTTGTTAATGTTCATATAAATCAAGTATAGCTGAACAGATTCTTAAAGGATATGACCAAAAATTAATTTGCCACATTAGCTTCAGGTTAACAAATTCTTCTGCTTGGCGACAGTCATACATTAACTAACGCATTTTAAGGTTCTTTGCAGCACACTGCTGTTCCTAAGTTTTGGAAAGAAACCTGGAGTGGCCTCACCTTTTATGCACAGAAAAAGCTAAGCTCAATAATTCTGCTGGAAATATTAGTGAAGTCTTTATCATAGTGCTTTTCCTCAGTAATTTTCCAAGCATCTGAAAGAAGCGAGGCATGTTTTTAAGATCTTCAAAAGCAAAATGTTTATGTTGCATATGCTACATCTGAGTAGGCCAAATATCCAAATCTTTACAAAACATATCAGGAGACATACATATTTTTAAATTATAAGTGCATAATACATAATGCTTTTGGTTGTGTCACAGAAACCAATAAAGATTCTCCTCTTTCAGGCATTGGGATTTCCAAGTGGTCAGAATAATGAAATTTTTGTTTCAATGTTTGATCAAATTTAAAAGACATCCCACAGTCACAATTCGGCACCATCTCACTACCTATAAAGAAGAAAACTAATAAAAAAGTGAGAAAAATACCATTTCTTGAGCTGCCACCATTTTTTACCAGATAGCAACACAAATTTTTGTATTCTTCCTACACTGCTTTTTTGTATATTGATATAGTATCTGCTACAGTTCTACACAAGAGCATGAGTCAGAAGATCTTTTCTTTGATGGAAACAGAGAACATCTTGGTTGAGCGTTTTCTCTGCTTTTTTTTTTTTATTTCTGGTCCGAAACATAGTAAATAATTCCCCTGTGTGAAAAGGTAGAGACAGTGCAGTTAAGATTTTCAATGTAAGACTTGCATTGCCCTAATTCTCAGATGAAATTTAGAAAGTAGCAATCTTAAATTAAGATGAGAAGGACAAGCAATTTAGTGATGATCCGTAAACGTGTAATGAACTGCAAAGTTCCTTAACTTGATGCTCAATACATTTTTATTTACTTCTCATTTTGGTCATGTGCCAGCTCTTTAAGGAAAGGGCTATAGATATACACAGAAGAACCCAAAGAAAGCATATTCACCGGTTCTAAATTCCACTTTGATTTTTATTTTTTATGCTAATCCTGGCACTAGTATTCCCAAAGCACTTCTCAGTCAGCATATTATCATCTCCAAGTATTCAATATCCAGTCTGCAGTGTTTGTAAAGGATGTGACGTGGAAAACAGTTTCTCTTTTTTTCAGTAAAAATTCCCCTTTTTCAGACAATTAATTTTCAATGAAATCATTAATACAATGAAGCAAAATCACTTTAATGAGCTCCTTAAACAGTCTGCACAAAACTGAATGTGAACAACTCATCTCACCATATGACCTTTGTGTCAAATAAACATCTTCTCATTTCAAAGGGCATAACATCCTTCCTAAATCAAACCATAGCTCTGTCTTATGGCTTTATAAAGTTACCTGCCTTCAGAGAGACTAAACCAAGAGAATAGCTTCCTTAATAATGGAATACAGAAGAAAGTATGCTTGTTGGTTCAAATGGAACAAAGATCACCTTTAATTTGAGGAGTACCATTTAACCATTACAAACTTGCAGCTCAAGAAAGCTGGAGCTTCAAACTTTGCATCATGAGTCTGTTCTTTCATGGAAAACGACTCATTTTCCAAAGGCACCAGAACCTTCACAGCAGACTTCTAAACAAGCTGTGGGCTTTCAAAGACTAAAGACTTGGAAACTTCTACACTGATGTATTTGCAGTAGTTAAAGTAACAAAATGAAAAGCCCACTGATAGTCATCACTGAAAACACCAAGTCACCTGCACCCAGTAACTTCATTTTCTCGCAGGCATCAGAAAGAACTGCAACGGCATCACGGGGAAACGCGCCCAACAGTGTGATCCACGTCCCTCTGGCTTCTGCTTCTAAACCCATAGAAGTCATTCGGGGGGATGCACATGGGGAAATTGCCAACAAAAAGGAAGTTCTTATGAATTCCTGACATAAAGAATATATTCTTTAATTCACACACACAAAAAGAGAAGGCTCCCTAGTCCACCATCTACTCACTTCAGAAACAGCCAAATGCCGCTAAATGAAGCAATGGTGACCGATTAGATCAGCTTTGAAGAGGGAGTCAAGAAAGACAGATATAGATATACACTCATTTCAAGTGGTGTCAGAATCAATAGGCATGTCCAAGACAGAGAATAAAAGGAAATGCACTAGTATCTCCTAAGAAGCGTTGAATAACCCCCAGATTTTCAATGATTTTTTTAATTTAAAAAGGTCTGTATATTTTGATTTGTAAATTCAAATAGTTTTGACTATTTCCAGAATGAGGCATACATATAACAATAGCAATAAAACTATGCAACAGAAACTTCTGAGGATCCAAGAGTGATCGTATTTGTATAGCACTGTGATATTTACGGATGAAAAGCACTGTTCAAGCATTCTCAAAACACTTTAGAGAGTTTATCTGGTCCATGAAGGAAACTTGGAGGAAATACATTTTTCACATGCAATAATGAGTCCCATGGTTTGTGGGAACTCTCAGAATGACATGGCTTCATGCGAGATGCAATTCTCATCAGCTTCACTAATTAAAACTAGAGAAAAGCAAGAAGTAAATGCAATTTGAATCTCTTTTCTACCATAGGCTGTAAGACCCACTTACGTACAGTGGACCATACTGGAATTCATCAGAGAAAGTACAGAGGCACCACCTCATGCTGATGCCTGCAAAAAAAATGCTGGAAGTCTTAAGGTTTTTTCTGCACTTTGGCAGCAAAAGGTAACACTCACTTCAAATTGCTGTTACTTGGAAGCTGGCTCTTGGATTTTTTACCCTAGAAACCTGATCCTAAAAGCCCTAACTCTGTTCTCCTTTAAAATATAAGGAGTATGAATTTCTCAGACTGCTATTCTAGTGTTTAAAAGATTTACCAAATTTTCATCAATTTTTACTGAAAATTAAACATAAGAAACAAAAAAAGAGATAGCATTGTTTGCACCTTGTTTTATACTCCCATATCATATAAGAAGGAACAAGAAGCCTCCACCGTCACAGTCTGGGACACATTTGTCTCCTAACACACATGAGCAGGCTTCAGGAAGCAGCAGCAGCAGCACAGGTGAAAAGGCCAACACAAGTGACCAGCTAGCCGCCCAGAACACATTTTTTTCTTAGTAAGTTGAACCAAGAAGCACAAGGGAAGTAAGAACTAGAAAACACTGCAAGGAAGTAGGAGAAAACAATGCATTTTTTGAAATTGAAATATTCTATTTATTTTTTATATAACAAAAAAAAAAATATATTGAGCATTTTTCACTTACTTATTACACAGCTATTCACTAAGCAATAGCTCACTAAAGATAAAAAGGAACCTAGCAAATACCATTTTAACTTAAAGGTAGGCTGATATAATAATAGTTCACATGTATTTTATCCACAATTAATACAAGTATGCCTAACATCCAGAGTGAAATCATTAAAAAAAAAAAAAAATACATTTAATGTGAAGTTAAGACACCAAAACTGTAGAAAAGGCATAAAAAGGAGAAAGAATGGCAGAAGATAGAAAGGGAAATTCAACATGTTTTAAATACTGGTATTTTCTGTGTAATCATTTTCTGCCTTGCCTGTAGCTCCTTAATGACATTCCCTTAAGGAAAACCAAGCCCACATGGTTTAGCTTACTGTATCTATCTCCACCTTTTGAATGACTGGGGCAAAGGATGCATACAATAATTTGTGTGCCTATGCACACGCTTCTCAGTGTTATTGTGCACCTTGTTTTCCTCCTGTCAGCAGCTTATTCAAGTAGCTCAGTTGAAAAGAGCTGCAGAGTTTTTGGCTGAATAGGTAACATAAAGAGTTAGGATTATTTGTGTGGTAGGTTAACAAAGTTTCCAGAGAAGTATACAAAGTGTATATATGCTTCCACAGAAAAGGTGAAATTAATAAAAATAAAAGCATTCTGATGACACCTGGTGGCCACTGCACTCAAGGAAGTAATTGCATTTCATCTGAGAAAAGCAGATCAAACAGGAATGTATTATGTGTTTCTTCGACAAACATATCTACAGAAATGACAGCTGGTATTATTATCAATTAGAATATATATTCATTGGAACATATATGTTTACATATCTGTATATATTTGTGCTATCAGTATTAATACACACAGACATCCTCAACAATCTGAATTATTAGCTTATGATATAAAGACAAAACCTGGGTTTCTGTACAATAAAATAGACATGAGCACACTAGCAGTATTTCAGCTCAGTCCTGTAAGACACATGAAACACAGACTTTCTTTTCAGATTTTACTTTCCAGCTCGGGTGCTTAAATAAGGCAAAGGGCGATGGGGAGCAGCACAGTGTAGGCAGGGGCTGCCTCGCATCAGGAGGCACCTAGGAGGTCTCTGTGCTATAGGTGCTAACCCCAAATCCCTGCCACGACACCTCAGTCCTCCCGCACACTTCAGCAAAAGAGAAGCAGCAGCAGCCTTTGCTTCTTTGTGTCACTGGATCTCTAACAAACAGAAATGAATATCCATCATTAAAAAATAGTATAAAAAGGTGATAGCTGTACACATTTCTGAGCTACAGAGGGGATAAACCCTCCATGCACAAGGGAAAAGCTGCATGTCAAATCACACCTTCGCTCCTTAATGGTTTCTTATAATACGTGCAAGTAATCACAACACTCCTGCCAACTCCTTCGCAACAAATAGAGGGATTTTTTTTCACCCAATAACCCTGGGTGATCATCACTAAGACTTTGCATAGGTGTGCAAAGCTTGGCTTTCTCCACAAAAACTGTTATCTGCTTTCAAGTGAACAAACACATGCTTTAGGTGAAGTTGCTAAACATCCTTTAAAAGCTACATATTAATACTTCTGCACTCTGAACAGTTCAGGGGGTTACCATGGGATTTTAGTCTAATTTTTATCACTGTCGGTATTAAGGTGGAAACCAATACAAGACAGCAATGGGAGATGGACAGGTATGACAGGAGCATCATGACTCCAAGTACTGGCAGTATGAGATGATACAAAAACTCTTTGTGACTTCCATGATACCTGTAATACCAGTCAAGAGAAACTACTATGACACAACATGTGCCACTTCCCTTCCCCACCCCCAAGCCCTTCAGCAGAGTTAAGCCATGTAGCTACAAAAGGTGCCTTCGCTCCAGCGGATGACAGAAGAGAGGCTGAAAGCCGAGCAGGCTTCCACTTCTCCTCAGCAAAACCCACATCTGGTCAGCAGACGGAGAGCAAAGGTGAATAAGTGAGGAGGCAGTGCTATAGGCACAGGCTCTGTACACCCAGTAGAGAAGGTCCAGGAGATGCCTCAGCAGCATCCATCTTGGACCACAGTCCATACAGTGAAACCACATCTCCCCAGGGTGGGTCCTGGCCAGCAAGAACTGAAGGAGGGAAAGAACACAGGAGGAGAATGGACAGCCCCTTGCTGATATCACCATCACATATAAAACCCCTATTTACCCCTTGTCCAAAGCATTCACAGGACTTATACTTTGGAAATAAGTACCATGAAGGTTTCAAATGCCTCTGCTTAACAATAGTACTCATTTAACCCTATGTCTATTTGTTTCAATGCAACAAATTTGGTACCTACCTACATTAGTCTCTGAAATTCAGCTATCCTGAGAATTAGCAGTGTGCCTAAGTCCTCTCCTATGCTTGACATGAGACACAGTGCACCCCTGAACAAGGACTCACCTGGCAATTAAAATTTTTGTTTCTCCTGCAGGAATGCTGCATGCAGTGCAACGTCAAAAAAAGTTGTGCTGGGGACCAGACCGCTTCCCTAATACTTACAAAAGTTATGCTCTTTCATTCTGTTATATCTAAGAGCTGCACTTTGCTTACTAGTTTTCTGTTACTTGGGTATCTAGTGTGCAAAACCTTCTCAATATTTTGAAGCGCACCATGTAGCAGTTACACAAGACTACAGAGCATTTCCTTCAGTTGTTGGCTTACCACAAACGTGAATCTCCGGTTGGCACCCCACACTATCAAACAGCTCCCTGGCCACTATCAGTGACAGAGCCCAAGTTGAGGGGAGTCTCCTCCTCCCTCCCCCCAAGCCCAGCAGCCACAAAGAGCTGTCGGCTGGCGTGATCAGGGTAGCACTGCTCCGCAGGCTGGGGAGACACATGCCAGTCAACTCAGTGGCCTCAGCCGCTGCCTCCTGCTCCCCAAAACCCTCGTGGGCAGGGGTGCAGCATCGCATGGCAGGAGGTCACAGCAGGACCACATGGTGCTTCTCCAGGCAAGGGGACCTCAGGAGTTAGGTCACGGCTGCAACTCATGCACATGGCCTCTGTGTTTCCTTGATATATCGCTCTCTCTTGGGAACGTGTTAGGAGAGTGTCATTGCTAAAAATAGTACTAATTCTCTGAAAAGCACAGAGTTAAAATCAATCCCACAAACTTTCCTGAGATCAATAGGTTTTAATGAACACAGAAAACATACTTTGTGGCCACCATGGGCAAGTACCTGGAGAGCAAGCTAGAGTAAGAAACTACACTTGCACCAACGCTTTCCTGGGAGGAAAAAATTGACATATTACTAAGTAGGCTATCACTCAGCTCAAATGCCCCTAGATCTGAGGGAGGACAAGCTCACCCTTCTGGGCGACCCACGTGGTGATTTATCAGGGCAGAATGCAGCCAGGACCCAAAGCCACTTTTCCCCACCGTCGTCAGGCAGGTTTTGGCACTTTGTTCTCAGCTGCCCCAGCATCCCCAACCACAGACCCAGCCTGTTCCTCTGATGGAGCAACACGGGTGCAGAAAGTGGACTGTGAGCCAAACAGGCTGCTGCCTACAGCAGAGTGCTGGCGGAGCACGGTTTTCCCTCAGGTGGTAAAAATAATATTTAGCCCTGTGTTTCAGTCATCAATAGTCATTTTCTTGGTATTTGTCCCATGAAAACACTTTTAACAAGTGCTACAGAGCCTCTTTTCCCAGCTGTAATCATCAGTGGAAAAGAGACAACAGTCTAAAATTAAAGCTTACAGACAACATGAGCAAAAATGTTGGTTTATGTCTTTTATAGTGAAACCTAATATTCACTGTGTTGTTCCAGCTTGTATTTTCCAGAAAACTCAGGCAGTACATCCTATGTTTTCCAAGAACTACAATTCAGATTCTTGCTTTCTGGTAAATTCCATAAATATTTGATAATCAAATGCAACTTCTGTTTTGTCAGCTCTGCAGCACTCCTCGTTCTAAAGCACCAAATTCTTTTGCTTTTTATGTGAAGCATGAAAGGAATTCACTCCTAACAGTGGTCCTGTAATTCCATTTTACAATTTAAAAAATCAAATAACATACGCACCACTTTTCCAGAATCTAGTATCCAATATTATTCCTATAAAGTAAACAATACAGAAGACTTTACTGGTTAAACCTTTGTAACAGCACAAATCACAGCAATATAAATATGCAAAGGTTCTTATTACAACCATTACACTTTCCTCATCAAATGCCTTCTGCATTATCGTGCTGAGGAGAGCTAAGTATTCTTAAATGCACGTACAATTAAAAAAAAAAAAAAAGGCCCTTTAATGGCTATGAATTCCTCACAAAATCATCTTCCCTCCAAATGCATACACTTGGACTTTCAACTGCTTAGTAGGCATCCTAATTCAACTATCTGTGTTTTAAATGACTCAAATACCCACAAACGTCTAAATCGAACTGAAGTCACTGGGAACAGGGCATTTGAAAGTCAAGGTATTTCTTTAGGTGCTTAAAAAGGATTCAGAAAATAATGTCAGATACCCAGATTTCATTATTGTATCACTAAAACTTGTTATTCAGAATTGAACAAAATTACATAAATCCCAATTTTTGTAATTAAAATTAGGGCTTTTTTTTAATTTTGAAAACTCGGCAATTAAGAATGCTTAGCTACATTAATAACTCATCCTCCAGAATGCTTCAAAAGAAAAATTAAATCATATTAGACTATTTTTAATAACTTGTAGATTTTAAAGGTGCCCAATTATAACTGAAAAAAAGACTACAGAATAAAGGTAGCAAATGCACAAATTCAATGCTATTAAAAGGCAGACACATGAGATCTCATGTATCTTGTGCCATTTGTAAAAAGGTTGTTTTATTATCAGTGTAACTAATCACAATGAAGCCATCTCTTACAACCAAAGACATTATAATGAATTTTCTTTACAGCTACACAGAAATGGGATTTGCTGTTCCACATCAAACTAGAACAGGCTGTATAAATTCTTCTTCATATTTATTGTTAAATGTAATTTTTATCTATAAAATCAGCCATGAAATATTAAAAACTGAAACAACAAAATTTATATCCTTTACTTAATTTAGTTTAAACGGTCTATTCACTAAAGAGAGGGAAAAAAGGTTACATACGTATTATAGTGCGCCCTCCCCTCTTCCCCCTAAGCATTTCCATTATAAACCTCCTGGTTTTTGGAATTTATAACTCGGTTGTAAAAATTCACTTCATACTTAGGTATACTTTTCCTTTTACAAATTAAAAAAAAAAAAAATCTGTTGCAGGAGGAGGGCAAGAAAATATGTGAGAGAAGGAAGAAAACAGACTAAGGACTTTAATGCTCAGCCACTTAAATGAGTAAATAGGGGCCATCTACTGTAATTCAGACCCACATTGCACCCCCAGGAACCAGTGGGAGATGATCAGCTGCAGTCGCTGTCTTGGGGGGGGCACAAGGGCCTGAAGTCCAGGGACACTCAGGGCTGCCCCAGATGATGCTGCACTCCTTCCTTTAGAGGAAGCTAAGGCCACGGTTCAAATGCAGCCTTTATTTAGTCTGTAACTAACTTTATCCATCACAAAAGGAGCTCTCTTAACAATTCTTTAACTGAATTAATCTGGCACATACAGAAAGCAGAGGATATTTCCAAAATATGTATAAACTAAAAAAAAATCAGTAGAAAGATATTATTATACCTACACACTCTCCTGCCACACTCTCAAAAAAAGGTACATGAACAAAAAGAACTACAACGTAAGAATTTTAAGGATCTAGTAGGCATTGATATCATAGTTATTTTGATAGAATAATTTTATTTGCCATAGAGATGAATAGTGAAGAGAAAGAATGAGAAAGTTGGTGCTCTGTGACAAATAAAACCTTAAAGCAACCAGACTCAACAGCAAAGGCTGCAAGTGTAAAATCAGTGCCCAACTTATGGAGTTTATGCCAGGTCACCAAAAGGAAAACAATGAAGGAAAAGAGAAGGCTGAACTAATCACCAAGGATGCTCTAAGGCAAGGGTGTCAAATTAATTTTCACCAGGGGCCACATCAGCCTTGCGGTTGCCTTCAAAGGGCCGAATGTAATTTTATGAGTAGTTACCTTTACACAGTCCTAAAATTACATTCGGCCCTTTGAAGGCAACCGCGAGGCCGATGCAGCCTCTGGTGAAAATTAGTTTGACACCCCTGCTCTAAGGGTTCGGGTGGCCCTATGGAACAAAAATCCCCACTCAGTTTCAAAAATTCAACAGTCCAAAATTACATAAGCCTGTATCCACCAGGGATGTCAGGCACTACAGAACTGCTCAGTGTGAAGCTTTAAAATGTCTGCAACAGAAAGTGAGAGCTGGAGTCCTGAGTTAGGTACTGGTTATCTCACACACAATGCACAGATGGAAATAAAAAGTCAGTTCCTGCTCAAGCCACAGGGGACAGCCTCCTCGGCCAGAGGAGACAGGCAGCGAGCACAAGTCCTAACCCAAGAAAAGGAGAGTTGGTTGGTATAGCAGCCTGGAGAAAAGGAAGAAAACACTGGCTCTGCTGAGCTACTGCTGCACTGTTTACCTCTGGGGAACCTGGAAAGCCTTGTTCTTGAACCCCGGGCCTGTCAGCTGCCCTGGGGTCCTGAAACCCGCCCCTAAGCAAAGCCCCCTCCTCCAAACCTGCTGGAGCTGCTCTGTAACATGATGTCCCTCTCCTGCTTCTGCAAAGCGCAGAGCTTCAAGCCTGCACACCTCACGCAGGGATCAGTGGATCTTCACAATGATTCAGTATAACCCACTTTCACTCTCTGAGTATTTTATTTTTTATGTTAATAAGTGCACAGACACCAAGATTTTCTATTAGCATTCATTACATTCATTTATGGTAAAAATGTATCCATTACAAAAACAGGTATTGACCAAACGTAAGCGAACACATACTAGTTGTTCTACCTTTCAGCTGTTAACTTAGTGGAAAGACACCAAGAGTCCATTAGAAGCACTTCGTAGAACTATTCAAACAAATAAGTATCTAAAAGAAAAACCTTGACAACTTTGCATTTTATAATAAAGAACATTTTACAAAGTCCTAGAATTTGGAGGAGTACTAGTCTTGAAAATGTGTAATAGCTTTAAATTACCCTTATTTGGAATGACTGGCATGACTGTGTTATCTCTATGTTTTTACATCGCTTTATCCAGCCAGCTGGCTGAATCATTAAAAATATACAGGACTGAGCTTCATTTTGACCTGCAGTGACTCCTATATGTATTCTCAACATTAACACAAGCACTGAATGCTACTAATCTTCAGCTTGTAATAACTGATCAAAGAATACTGCCCTGTAATTCACTACAAGCTAAAATCATAGTGCTGAACTGTGCATTTTCAAACAAGTGGTTTATAGCTCTAGATTTAAAATGCAAAGTTTCCATTATATTTAATAATTCAAATGCATGCTGTGTTATGGTTACATTTGGTGACTGGATTAGTAGTGCCCCAACTGAGCTAAACAATGCCTTTTTCCTATTAGAGTTCATATTACCATATTATCTATTTGTTTAAGAAAAGGAAGAAAAAAAGCACAGCAAGGAAGAAGGAATAAAAAAGAAATATGAATATCAAACATACTGAAAGACAGTGAGGACCAAGACAGCAAGAAGGCCTGGTATCAGCAAAATCTACTCTAGCTGAAAGCAGAAAAGCTGCAATATCTGTGCATTTAAAGTATGAAAACTTTTGTAAGAAAAATAATATTTTCCATTTGTCAATAAGGGTTCTCATTGAGTCTATTTCCTAGGGGCAGTCTCTATAAATTTAGGGAACACAGATATTGCTGTCAAAGAGCGGACTCTCTCAGGCTGTCAACTTCTTAATCAGGGTCTGACTTCAGTAGAAAGTGTAAAACTATGTAATTATTTATGCTTGGCAATTCTGAATGTTTAGACAATTCCAGCACTATGAACACGTTCTTTTACAAAGCAAAATTCTTACTGCAATTTTATTTTAGGGAATATACCACTCTTTTCCTCTGCACTTGCTAGGTGGTTTATTCAAACAAAACTGAAATGTTATGTAAAGTATTTCTCTTCTCTCAAAAAAGATACCATTGAGCTTAGAAATGTAATTTACAAAGATGAAAAATCATTAAAAAATAAAATCAAAATAAAACCATAGCCACAGTGATATCAGCTGAAGTTTTCTCAGCAGCATCAGATTAGTTGTCATTCAAAACTCTGTAATTAGAAGCCAAATGACCTTTAAGTACTTACAACAAATGTATAGGTAAAATATTATTTGACCCCATGAAAATGCACACTCCTTACATTTCTGCACTTCCATACAACATTTAAGTATAAACTTCAGAGATTAACTTTGTTTTCATGTAAAGTATCTTAATTATCTTCATATCAGCAGCAGATTTGAAGACAGGCTTGTGTGCCTGAAACCCAGCCTATTTCTCCATCTTTAGTAGTTGGTGTATCTTATTAGCTCTGCCTGTATGCCACCTCCTAAGAAATCTACCCCTGACAGGGTATTAACCCATTGCATGCAAAATACAAAGATACCCAAAAATGTTCATTCAACACTGTACCCCAAAATACACTATACTGATACCAGCAACGTCTAAAACCATGACAATGTGAACACAGAACAGGTCTCCCTGCAGGTAAACGTTCACCTGCAAAGCTCAGCATGTTTTTCACCTGGAAAGGGAAAAGGAGCAGCTCCGACCGAGCTGGCTAAATGCATTGTCAGGTTTTCATTTGTCTTCTCTGAAGAACCGTCTACTCTACCTAATAAACTTGTACACAAGGAAGATTCCTTGGTATTGAGATAAGGAGCTCCTTATGTCTCATCAGGTGTCTGCTTTGGAGCAGCAGAAGGGACACCTCCAATGCCAGACCCACATCACCCTTCTCTTCAGTCTCTTCTTCACCTTCCTTCCTCAGGTTGACATCCTTATTGCAAACTCCTTGGGCGACACAAAGAAAACCAGACAGAGAACAAAGCCGACATTCAACCCTCTGCAGTTATCATCAGAGGTACACACAAAGGAGTCAAAGAAAATACTTGTCAAGCTACTTAGACTTAGATTGGCTCTCAAATTCACAAGTCTGTAGCTTTGACAATTAAAGTCTAATCAGAAACAACTTAAAAACAAAGTTTCTTCATAAAATCTATCTGCACAGTTCCAAGTAACGACACTACTACAAAACCTCTGCCCAAAAACAAAGATCTATTTTTTGAAGTAAGATTTGGACCAAGAAAAAAAAAAATCCAATTTTATTTCTTTGTTTTTGTATGCACAAATTAGGAGGTGGAGAGCTTGTGTCAGGTTCTGATTTTGATCATTTTGACGCAAATTGAAAAAAATTCTGTTAAAGTAAATGGACATATTCCGATTTATAGTCAAGTAAATAGTATCAAATTCTAGTCCCAGGATTTCTTTCCTTCCTGATTAAATTACATTAATGTACGCTCAAAACAAACCAACTACTGCTAGTCATACTATTTTTTTTCAGCAGAATAACTTCACTGTTAACAAAACACCACATACACGTGAAATTGTGAGGGTTCAGGCCATCTATGCAAAGCCTTGCAATAACAAGGCTTATAGCAACATTATAGTATGTGGGCACCAATAGATCACCCTAAATGTAGAACAGAAGTGAACCTGCTTCCTGTAAGGATGTATAGGCCACTGTTTTTCCATAAAATACTTTTTATTAACCTGATACATATATGAGATATCAAAAAACACAGCACACTGTCTTCTTACGTGGAATGTATGAGGAAAAGGCCCAAAAAATAAATATTGCATCTTCGTATTCCTAAAAGGTTTGACATAGTATTTATTGCCACATTATCCCTAATTAGCAGTTTAAGCTTGTTAACAAGAACAGTTCTTTTCATTTAAGGTAAACAGGAATTATTTTTCCATTGTATAGGTAAAACTTGCAAATAGGACAGCTCATAAATTCTAAGATGAGAGAAACTAGGAAATGATTCATTAAGGCTTGGGTTATAAATTCAAAACATGAAGCATAACGTGCTTAAAGAAGAAGGTTTTATTTTTAAAAGCATTCATTAGGCTCTCATCTCCAAGCCTCAGACTTGTAAATAATTTAAAATGAAAATGCAAACAACAGGGAGAAAAAAAAAACAAATGCAAGTCAAATCATTCCATTGTTGTACCAATAAAACTCAAAACAATAGAAAAGAAGTTGGCATATTTTGAAGATACCATCCAGAAAGCATTTTTATGTACTGTATCTTTGAACCTAGATATTATGCTAGCACTGGATCCAGTCCAAAAAAATTAGCTCTGACTTATAACAAGCAGGCTGTGCCCAGTAAAGGATACACATGCTAAACTAGTAATTTTTAGTATTTATTGCACTTTGTTCTTCAGCTGCCAAAACGAACAAGCAAGCTGCAGCTTATGGACGCTTTTAGATATTTAATTTTTCCATTTTGACTTTTTAGAAATGTATACCTTATTAATAATTTATATAACATAAGGCAAGAACTCCCTTCCTTTTAAAAAGTAAGATAAATCTAGGTTTGCCTCACATGGGGAGCATGAAAAGAAACAGCCTTTACTTCGCTGGCATCAAAAATGGGAAGAAAACAAAAATAACAAATCAAATAGAAAACATAAAAGGTGGAGAGGGACTTTTTAAAAGGGCATGTAGAGATAGGACAAGGGGTAATAGCTTTGAATTGAAAGAGGGTAGATTTAGATTAGATATGAGGAAGAAATTCTTCATCATGAGGGCGGTAAGACACTGGAACAGGCTGCCCAGAGAAGCTGTGGATGCCCCAACCCTGCAGGTGCTCAAGGCCAGGCTGGACAAGGCTTTGAGCCACCTGCTCTATTGGGAGGTGTTCCTGTCCATGGCACGGACGTTGAAACTAGATGATCTTTAAGGTCCCTTCCAACCCAAACGGTTCTGTGATTCTATGAAAACAAAACACAAGGATCACTGGTGTTGCTGGTGCATATCCAGTGTCCCAAATCCAATGTCAATATGCCCCTGCATAAGGTGTGTTACACAGCAAAGAACTAGGACAGAGCAACATTTTGCCTTTATTAATTTATAGCGTTTGCTACCCTTTTCCCAAGTACTTGAAACAATCCAACTGAAATGCAACATATGATTTCACTTAAACATTCAACAGAAGACAAGAATGCAACAGGCATTTATTTTATCCTTGTTAACACACCATGTGGGATTGCAAAACGCAAAAGTGCAGTATTTCTATGGCAAGGTTCTTGGTAAGATAGACATGTGTGCTGGGCATCACATGAACATCAAGACATGCTCCTCAGAAGCCTTGAGCTTACTGCCCACACCCCACGTCAGGAAATCTGATGCTTTTCAGCCTCATCAAGCTTCCTGTGTGGGTGCAGACAGTGAGCAGGAAACCACAGAATCATAGAATGTTTATGTTGGAAAAGACCTTTAAGATCATCAAGTCCAACCATTAACCTGGCACTGCCAAGTCCACCACTACACTACATCCCCTATCACCTCACCTACACGTCTTTTAAACACCTCCAGGGATGATGACTCCACCACTTCCCTGGCCAGCCAATGCCTGACAACCCTTTCCATGAAGAATTTTTTTCCTAATATCCAATCTAAACCTCTCCCCTGGCACAACTTGAGGCCATTTCATCTCAACCTATCACTTGCTACTTGAGAGAAGAGACCAACCCCCTCCGTGCTACAACCTCCTTTCAGGTAGTTGCAGACAGCAATCAGGTCTCCCCTCAGCCTCCTTTTCTCCAGGCTAAACAGCCCCAGTTCCCCCAGCTGCTCCTCATCAGACTTGTGCTCCAGACCCCTCACCAGCTTCCTTGTCCTTCTCTGCACTCTCTCCAGCACCTCAATGTCTTTCTTGTAGTGAGGGACCCAAAACTGAACATGGGATTCAAGGTGGGGCCTCACCAGCACGGAGTACATTGTCACAATCACTTCTCTAGTCCTGCTGGCCACACTATTCCTGATACAAGCCAGGATGCTGTCGGCCTTTTTGGCCACCTGGGCACACTGCTGGCTCATGTTCAGACGGCTGTCAATCAACACCCCCAGATCCCTCTCTGCTAGGCAGTTTTCCAGCCACTCTTCCCCGAGCCTGTAGCGCTGCCTGGGGCACTTGGCCTTGTTGAACCTCATGCAATTGGCCTCAGCCCAACGATCCTGCTGGTCTGGATCCCCCTACAGACCCTTCCTAATCTCCAACAGTTCAACACTCCCACCCAACTCTTGTCAGCTGCAAACTTACTGAGTGTGCACTCGATACCTTCATCCAGATCATTGATAAAGAGATTAAACAGAATTGGCCCCAATACTGAGCCCTGTGGAACACCACTCCTGACTGACCACCAACTGGATCTGACTCCATTCACCACAACTCTTTAGGCCCAGCCATCCAGTTTTTTCACCCAGCAAGAGTACACCCATCCAAGCCATGAGCTGCCAGTTTCTCCAGGAGAATGCTGTGGGAAATGGTGTCAAAGGCTTTGCTGAAGTCCAGGTAGACAACATCCACAGCCTTTCCCTCAACCACTAAGCAGGTCACATCATAGAAGGAGATCAGGTTGGTCAAGCAGGACCTGCCTTTCATAAACCCATGCTGACTGGGCCTGATCACTTGATTGTCCTGTACATGCCATGGCACTCAGGATGATCTGCCCTATAACCTTCCCCAGCACCAAGGCCAGACTGACAGACCTGCGGTTCCCCAGGTTCTCCTTCTGGCCCTTCTTGTAGATGGGCATCACATTTGCTGACCTCCAGTCAATTGGGACCTCCCCAGTTAGCCAGGACTGCTGATAAATGATTGAAAGTGGCTTGGTGAGCACCTTTGCCAGCTCCCTCAGAACCACTGGGTGGATCCCATCTGGCCCCATAGACCTGTGTGTGTGTAACTGGTGTAGCAGGTCATTCACCATTTCCCCTTGGATTACTGGGGCTTCATTCTGCTCCCCGTCCCTGTCTTCCAGCTCAGGGGACTGGGTACCTGCAGCCCAACTAGTCTTACTATTACAGATTGAAGCAAAGAAGGCATTTGTTACCTCAGCCTTTTCCTTGTCCTCGGTCACTATGTTTCCTCCTGCATCCACTAAAAGATGGAGATTCTCTTTAGTCTTCCTTTTGTTGCTAATGTATGTATAGAAACATTTTTTATTGTCTTTTATGGCAGTAGCCAGATTAAGTTCTAGTTGGGCTTTGGCCCTTCTGATTTTCTCCCTGCATAACCTAACAACATCCTTGCAGTCATGAGACTACCCAGCACCTCAAGTGAGCTGCAGGTACACAGCAGGTGTGAGACTGGGCTGCAGCACACGCACCTTACAACCAGATGATGCTCACTAGAGCCACCAAACCTGCCAGGCAGCACATGGGCTGCTGTGGCAGTTGCACCACTCCTGATAACATCCAGAGCTTTCAGTACAACAGCTGATGGCTCTTTAGCACCTTTTATGTCCCACCATGGCTGGCCTCACATACTCACCTTGGTCAATGCCAAATATCACATCCTTCCTCGCTGGGGAACCATACTCCATTCACATACACCCCTCATTTGGGGGCGAAGGAGGGATGGAACCACTGGTCAACAGACCAGGTGCTCAGTCAATAAGGCGTAAGTAAAATAAGAAAACTTCCATGCGTATTTAACATAAACACCTAGAATGGGCTATAGACTCTTCTGTAACTACAGACCCTTCACTGGAAGATGGCAGGAACAGGATCACCAGAAGTCAGAGCTGCAGAGCAGAAAGGTAGGTATGGTTAAACATACAACTTCTTTCTCCAAAGCAAAAGAATTTCTGCAGGTGAGAAATTAGAGATTACAAGGACAACGTCTTTACATTTTTTGCTTCTTCACTGGTTTTATATGCACAGGCTAATAAACACTTGGAGCTTATGTCTTAGTACAGGCAAAATTACAAAAATAAAGTATCCAGTTTAGAAGAAATTTGGTATATTTTGTTTAAGCTTTCATACACTTTCGTGTAATGCCATAAGAATGTTTACTGCAAAGGCAGACAGACCACAGATTAAACCACTTGGACATTATCAGAGAGATCTCACATGAACTTTGACACTCTGAGCCAGGCAACATTTAAGCGGTTCGCAATGCGACCTCCTGTGCAGCGCTACTCCTAATTCATTCTCTCCAAGACATCCATGGTTACTCCTATGACTCTCATTAGCACCAAGCATCACCAGAGAGGCACACTGATTTCCTATAGGCATCTGTGTCCACCAAGAACCGCTGTTGTTCACCCTGCTCAGAAGAAGCGGTGCTTGCAGGCCTGTGCTGCCGATGGCCAGGCTCTGGGCACCTCTGCTATCCACAGCAGCAAGGCCAACACAAAACAAAACCTTTTGGGGTAGAAGGGTAACCAAGAGTGCCCCACCAGCCGCCTGCTGACTATTAACCTGTCAAAATGGAAGTACTGTTTCTGTTTGGCTCCTTATGTCATACAAAGCACAGAAAAGAGACCATGATGCCAAGTGGCTACTTTTGTGAACAACGGAGCAGCTCTTCTTCCCCCATCACCACAACCCTTTAATAAAAAAAGTCACTGAAAGAGTAGTATCCACTACATCTGTTGAATCATGTCAGCTTGTCTTCCCTCCCAGGCCCTACTGTTGGAGATGTGCTTTCAGAAGAATCACCTGTACTCTGATGTGCAAACCGAAAAGTGAACCCAGTAATTTTAACATGCACCATAATACCAAGGCATTAATTTGAATGAATGAATGACTAGACCAGACATATCTTAAACCAATGTTTTTATATGAGTGACGGGATCATCCATTCAGGGCAGCCTTTTTGTTTCCCCAAGAAACAGAGTATTTAAATACTAAACCATCTTAGGAAATTTGAATGTAGGAGCTAATGTAGATCACCAATTCCAGTTCAACCACATTTCATATGCCAATCTGTCTGTAAATTTTAGCTTGTGCACAAACCCACAAGTGTATATACATTCAAAAATTAAAAAAAAAAAAAAGGTAAAGCTATGTTTTTCTTAATTTTGTGCACACTAATACAAAAATGCTGTTCTTCACTACAAAAGATTGTTTTTAATCAAGCACTGTGACTGACATCTGCTTCACACACAGTCTTTCTCCAAGTAATGTTTTTTTCTATAAAAGGAGACAACATAGCTTAAGCTTTAAAAACGTTTCTAACAGAGAAAACTTTTGTGCAAATAAATTAGAAATTTTTGATGCTGTTAACTACACAATAGTTCCTACAGAAAAATGATAGGAAAGGATTGGCTCAATGTTTTTAACTCAGGTCATTTGAACTACTTTTCCCAAAATGCTAATAAAACTGACATGTTTGAACATACTGAAAAAGTCACAGTCCATCATCACGCTGTCACATCAGTGCATTTGACTTTTTTCAAAATGTATGGATTATACAATTACTGCCAGGCTCCATATTTTATATATAAAAGCTACAATCTGATTATATGTCCATGCTAAAATAATTTATGAAATAAGGGTGGAATGACTGTAATGTTACTTCTATGATGAATGTAACTTGCTGTGAATAGTCTAGGAGATTGCAGGAGACCAAACAGAAGCCTGTAATTGTCTTCATCTTTCATGAACAGGTGTGACCTGGGAAAAATATAGATCCCAACATCCAAAGCTCCAGCCTCATGTGAACATCTTGATTACTCATGTTCTGATATAGGAATAGAAAAGAAAATTTATGACATTCACAGGCCACACCTTTAGATTATTAAGGTAAGAATCAGAGCGAATTACATGCAATGTTTAAATTATATGCCAGTCTATTATTGTTTTGCACCATCAGCAAATCACTCCTGCCACCACTACCCTTGCACTTTTGGATTCCCATTATTTACTACTCTCTAGGTGTTACCATCATGCTTAGTATGATATAGAAGAACATGAATACATGAAAAAACCCAAGGTCTTGCAAGTCTGCATCAGGACAGCTACACAAAGGCGGCAAGAGGGTACAGGAAAACAACTACGTGAATTCTGAGATCACCAATAGCAACATCATAAGGATGACAAACTAAATGCTTTTTTCTTTTCTTTCTCCTTAACTGACATTACAGTTTAAGGTGAACATTATGGTTCACAGGCCACACTAATTATTTGAAGGTGCAACAAGAAACTTGTCGTAACAAGGAAATTCAACAAGATGATAACCTGTCCCTCAAAGGCCACCTAAACCAGCTAGTTTTGGTTTAATCATCTTTCCCACTGAAGATACACGCTTTTTAGAAATGTATGAGAAATTGTCATGCCAGTTATGGGAACTGGTTCTCCTTACTGCAACCTGACAGGTTCCCTGAAAGTCTGCCAACTCCCTAAAGAGGACAAAACCACGCTGAAAAACATGAGATCGCAACACCGCTCTGTTAGGTGATTTAAACAGAGCAAAGGGAAAACGGCTACAACTGTTTTTTTTGTTGCTTGGTTGAGTTGCTTTTCGTTGTGGGGGGGAGGTGTGTGGTAAAGGGGCAGGGTTTTTTGTTGTTCGGTTTTTGGTTGCTTGGTTTTTGATTGCTTGGTTTTTGTTTGTTTTTACCACTTGGCAGGCACTGCTTACAGAGCTCCCGCAGTTACACGCGCTGGCACTCACTGACAGCTGCACAACTTCTCTAGCTCACGTACACTCGCACGAGAACAGGCTTCGGGAAAGGAAAGTAAGAAGAAAAGGGGTTTGACCAGCAAAAACCTTTCCTGGCAGAGTCACACCTTCCCGCACCGCACGCATCAGCCCGGGCCGGGCCGGCCCCGCCGCGCCTGCGCACACCCCGCACTGACGGCGGTCACGCATACGCGCAACGGTGAAGGGCGCGCTGCCCAATACCGTCCCGTGGGGCGGCGCAAACGGGCCTCCGCCAGTACCCCCTCATTGCCCCCCACGGAGAGGGAGGTGCGGGAGGCGGCCGCGGCCACCACAACCCGGCCCCCGCCAGCCCCGCGGCCCGCGCATGCGCAGCGGCCCCGGCCAGCCCCGCTGCGGGGCGGGCGAGGAGGCTGAGAGGGCGCCCCTGGAGCACAGGCCGACCGAAGCCGCAACGCAGCCGGCCCGGCGCTCCCCCTGCCCGTCCCACCGCTCTCCTCTCCCCCCCGCCCACCGCCTGCGGCAGAGCGGAAAGGAAGTGCCGCGGCCCGGGCCGGCTGAGGCAGCCAATGGGCGCGCGGGGCGTTCTTCCCGCCCTCGGCGCCTCGGCCACTCGGCGGGCAGCGGGGGAGGAGCCAGGCACGGGATTGGCTCGGCAGAGCCCTGCTGGCCGCCCGCCCACCAGTAGCAAAAAAAACGACGGTAGCACAGAGGCCCAAAAAGCCCGAGGGGAGACGGCGGCCACACCGCCGGCCAACCGCGGCCACGCAGCCACATAAGCCCCCCACCAGGGCCCGAAGCAGCAGCCCGCCCCGCGCCGCTGGGCAGGGGGGCGACGCGGCCGCCTCCTGTCCGGCAACACTTACCGCGCGGGGGGAGCCGTCCGCCTCCGCTTGTGATGATCTTGGTCACAAGTGGCGCGCCGTAGATTCGCCGTCTTGCGTCACACCCGGCGCGGGGAGGGAGGAATAGGAGGGGGGGGTGGGCGAGGCCCGCTCACGTGACGCGACGCCGGGGCGGGAGCCGTTGAGGCGCCGCTCGAGCGTCCGGCCTCGCGTGCGGCCGCGGGCGCGAGGGGCTGCGCCCATCGGTGGCCGCGCGGGGGAGGCAGGGCGCGCGCGCGCGCCGCTGCCGCCATCTTCCCCTTCCGGGACCTGGCGGCGGCGGCAGCAGCGTCGCTGTCCTGGGCGCACCGGGTGCGGCTGCTGGTCCCCGGGCCGCACGGTTCCCTCGGCGGGCAGGGCCCCGGAGACAGGCCCCAGGGGCTGGCGCTGAGCCTCCCGGCTGAGGAGGTGCGCCTCAGTGAGGCCGCAGGCGCGGGTCCCGGGCGGGGGAAGGCGGTCGGTGCGGACAGGAACCGACGGAGGGGGTGTTCGGAGTTGAAAAGTGCGCCTTCATTTGCGCCTGGCAAAAGAAGCCTTGTGTACGTGTGGCCTCTGCCATAGCAGCTCCTGGCGTTGGGTTGCGCCTTTACAACCTTTGTGCGGGGCAGAGGTGTACATAAAATAAATCGGTGGTTTTACAGCCTGCCTCGGCGTGAGCAGGGCACTGAAAATCAGCGCTTACCCATGGGATAGACCTTTTCAAGGCGTGGGAAAGAAGTAGATAAGACAGCACACAACGGTTGTTCACTAAGTTTATCAACTGGAGGCCATACAAACACCAAGCTGTAATCTCTGTATTTCTCAGAGGATGCAATTCGGAGTGGGAATACATGAATGAGGCAGTGAAAGGGGGGACCAGGAAAGGGAAGCAGTTTGTAAAACATGTTAGGTCTTCTAAGCTCGTGAAGAAACCGTGATATTGAAACACTTCATGCTCTTTCCCAGTTTCCTAAGTCGCATGATCAGTATAATATCAAAATTAAAAGAGTGTAGTTTAAAGAGTTTTGGTATCTGTCATGGAATGGAGTTGCTTTTGCACAGTTGCTTATGTTTTTGAAAATGCAGGTTTAGCATTTATGGTTTTGTTACACAGTATTTTTTAGTAGATAGGGTATCTTAGTTAAACAGCATTTTGTGTTCCTCAAGGCTGTTTCGGGGCATGAGAGGGTCAGTGGAAGAGAATACACCATGGTGAATACGTTTGGAGTTCACTGACTTCTTTCCTGTCGTACGGTGTATGTAAGGCACAGTCAGGCGTACTAATTAGGCCAAACAAGTTGCAGTTTCATTGAGCCAATTAGTCATTGGCTGATCTGCTATCCTTACAACACAGCATTGCTGGAGTGGGTTGTGAAGACTCTAAGAATGGTTCGAGGATGAAGCGGTCGCTGCAGCCTGAGCCATTCATCAAATGAAAGTGGAGAACCCAGATAAATGCCCACAGTCTTGGTAAAGATTGAAATGAGTGAACAAAGGTTAAAACAAAAGTATCCGTAGATAAAGCATCACACAGAACATAAATAAGAGAAAGATATCGCTTGGTCCAGTATCTCAGGGTTACAGTGTGTGTTGTAGTTGTCCTCTGTATAATAACAAATCTACACAGAGGAATACTTGATTTGCAATGTTCTATTCAGTTCCACGTATATTTACTTTTATAAGGACATTTAAGAATTTTAATAGGTTATCGAGAGACTGTAGAAACTTAGCAGTTTTAAGAACGATCTGATTAAGAACAGTCTCATTGTTCAGCATGGGAAAATAGGTGAAACAACCCCTTGGTGTCCCTCAGGCTCACTTTCTCTGCGATTTACAAATTCTTGTTATATGCCTAAGAATTTTGTTTAGATCTGGGCCTCAAGTAGCACCTGTATTTAAATTCGTGTAGTATCCCAGTCAGCATGCCTGGGCCATCTGTTATTTCCTCATCTGCTTACTGAGAGGAAACATAAAGGAGGAGAAGGCATAATCATGAGAGCTGCAGTTTTGTAAATTGAAATGTTTCTAACATTTCTAACAGAAAAGAGAGGCAACGTTTTTAGGAATAGCCTGAAGAGGGAGCTATTGGTATTGTAGAAACAGCAATTAAGGTAGAATCGCTATTAATAAAAGGAAAATTTTATCTGTGGCAAAAATAAATTTTGTAATTTTAAGCTCCATTTATTAAATGTTTACAGACATATCTACGTTTGATATGCTGGTTTAGATACGTAATTTCAAAGTCATGCTGAAAATTTAAATGCTTGTTCTTTGTTCTGAAATACTTATACTAAAACAAACTAAAGAAGTCAATGATTATTTAGTACTAAGCAATAATTAGGTAACAGAGTAGTTTATAAACTGATTGAAAATGTAGAATGTATTTATTTTCTAACTGAATATGACATTAGGAATTATTTCTTCCGTGTCAAAATATTGATTTCACTAGAAATGTTGCTCATTTAAAGAGTAATCTTTACTGAGCTGTATAATTCAAGTAGGAAAAGTAGACAGAGTTTTAATATTCCATTATCATTCATGTACAGGAAACACAGCTTTGTGATTATTATATCACCAGAAATCAGTCATTTAGTGGGATAAAGGCAGTCACAGTAATCATACTTAACACCTCTGGATTATGAGTTTTCTAGCACATCAGATTTGTTTAGAAAAATAACCCCATGACCATGGAACTTGATGCTGATGGTGTAATATCTGTGACAGGCCCTGGAAAGGACACTGAGTCATATCTGTAGGACAGTCAAGCGGTCAACTGTATTGTCCATAAGGATTTCTTATCCGTTATTATTTTTTCCCAAGAGTAGTGAGTTTTTGAAGAAAATCTGCTTTTATTTTATTGTATGCGATTATACCCATAAGAAAATATCAAACAGAATAATTGGGATGTAAACACCAAAAACTTTTAAAATGTCAGTTACATATGCATATATATACAGACGTATACCTTCGTTTTTTTTAATCAAAAATGTTTTTCTCCCCCAGAAAAAGCAATTAAAGCGTGAAAAGCCTGAACAAGTGGTGACTTTTCTTTTATTTGGAAAGCAAGACTAAATGTTTTTCTCAATGACAAATTATTGGGTGCAGTCTTGTTTTGTGTATATTGGTGACTGAACAAAAGGGCTTTACTGTTCCCCTCTAGTTCCCTTAAGCAAACACTCTACCATGTTCTTGAGATAAATGTATGCATTCTTAGATAATCAAACTGAAAGACATGCTAGTCTGAATCATGTAGTACTGTGTCACAAAAGAAAAAGAAAAATCAGAGACAGTCCTTGAAAAGTAGAACACTATGCTTAGGGGTTTTTTTGAGGTGCTTGGGCAGTGACTGCTGGAAGTATCTGGGTTTGCGATTTAGGGAGCAGAAGGCAAGATTGCAGTTTGAGTGGTCAGCTGTTTGAAGTACAAATAGTTACCAGTTTTCACGTACACAAAATGCTCACCTGCTGCTAGTTATCTTTTGTTAAATCATTCTGCTGTGATGTAGAGAACCTTACACAAACAGGTAAAAATGTGTTTCCCAACTTTTCCTGTTATTATAACTGCAGTAAACATGTGAGAAAAATGAGAAGTCATGTACACAAGCTTTAATGAATGCTTACAAGGATCAGTTTGAATTTCTTATAATTTTATAAAATCTAGAAGAATGAAATTTTTAAGCAGCTTCAAGAGAAGAAAATAGTTTTTTCAATGAAAAATGCTATTTATAGCAGTTCAAGCTTGCATGTAGAAGTTACAAGAACTTGAAAAAATAGATAATGCCTGAAGTGCTGCCCCTTATCCTAAGACTAATCCTTATCCTAAGGCTAATACTGTTGCCAGTAACATTTCAGGCTTTCTATTCAGCTCTTGAAGAAATGGAAGAACTGGACTTGTTCCATCTCAGTGGATCACATCACCCTCTTCCAAATATGAGAAGCACAACGTGTGCCTTGCAAAAAGTGAAGCTGAATTTCTACTGGCTTAAAATTTATCTTTCTGCTTTTATATTTAGATAACTGAAGACGTAATTGTAGCTAAAAAACCCACTTTTGTATTGCAAAGCAAATGCAATATTTATGTGGACTTCTCAAGGTTATTTTTTTTCTAGCAAATTTATGATGTGATGTTATGAAGCTTGGACTGACAGCTTTAAAAGTTACACTACAGTGTATTTATCTTTAAAGTGCTGATCCTGCAAGTGGCTGCACAACAAGATCCCTGAAGCCTGCAGGAGCCACGGAGATCTCCATGTGCATGGAGAGGCATCTTTACACAGGCACCTGGGGAGTCTAGTCAGACACTGAATAGTCTTGAGTTATGTTCCTCTAAAGCCAAATTAGAGGACAGCTGAGAAGCTGTAGAAGTGTGTAACAATTATGATATGTAAAAGTCTAGAACAGTAGCCAACCGTCTGTCTGCTCAATATCACAAAAATTAATAGCAATAAATGGTCATATAATGAAATTGCATATAAGTACAAACAATTAAAATGTTTTGCATGCAAACTAGTGACCTCACTTATGTTTCTGTGGGTATGGCTTTTTAGATACAAATATCAGTATCAGTGTGCCAATAAATCAGATCTCTTAATTTTTTTCCTTGCTGCTGAATACTGAGGTTCCTTGAATCGGACAACAGGATTTTTGATGTATGGACACTGTCTTTTAAGTGTTGAGGCTGTTAGGGAATAGACTGTCGTAGCTTATTGAAGTATTGGTTATACTGCTGCTTACATAATAGAACTTGTTTAGAAATTGCTTATATAGAATTTGCTTAGCATAACATCTGCAAGCTGGAAGTGTTGAGTTTTCTGCTTAGAGTAAAAAAGGCCTCAGAGTCTTTAAGCTACTAGATAATGGGAGCTGCATCCCTGGAGATAAGTAAAAACAGAACTGTGTCTAAAAAAAGATGAGAAGCAGAAGAATGTTTTTGTTTGCCAAGAACTTACTTTTCTTCAGATGCAGGTGCACAATAGCAACTGAAGGTCAGGGCTTTGACTGACAGCCCGCATGACAAAGAGATCCAGTGGAGAACGGGAAGACCCCAGACTGATTTTGTAATTGACCCAGAGTGACGTGTAAGGGGTTGGGGCTTGGACTGTGGGGGTATAATAGTCCAAGGTGTTTTTTTGCTGAGGGTCACTCTTCAGAAGGCACCCAGATCAAGCTGTTATATGCTGTACCTTGCGAATAAATTATTGTAGAAGAATTTCTGGAATCCATATCTGAGTGAATCCTAGTGAAAATAAATTCCCTTAACAAGGCTATTCCATTCAGAAGATTCCGTTTTAAGATAGACCACCACCTGAAGAGAACTGCAGGTGAAGATTAATTCATTTCTTCTGGAGCCCAAAGGCTTCTGTGTGCGCATTACAGTGGTGACTTGGCCAAGGCACCACAGGCTGTCATTGCTGCCTTGTTCACTAGGAGTGAAGCCAGCACCACATCTCTTCATCATGGGCTGGCTGGTTTGTTTAAAACCCATTATCTTTCATTCCACTGCTTTTCAATAAGAAGTGAACTACGTGAGTAACTTTCAGTATCCAGAACATGAAAAAAACAAAACCAAAACCGATTGGGAAAGGACGTACTTGCGAGATCTTACTAGTCCTTCCACTGTGATTAAATGAAACTCTTGTCATTTGTAGCATTCACAGCAATGTCAGGGTTGCTGCCAGATTGGTGATGGTGACCCTGTGTATAGAATGTGCTGTCTTGTCAGGAAGACCGTAATGCACAGCAGATTATAAAGCAGTATTAACTCTTGAATTTTTAAGTGTAAAAAAAGAGTGATACAAACTTACATGAGATTCATATATGAGGGCTCTGCCACCACTTGTTTCTTCACACCAGGAGGCTGCATGCCAGCAATGTGTCATGTTGAAAATTTTCCAGTTTCCCAGTTTGTATTACAGAGATTATAGTTTGAATTCTAAATTTAAGGGGGAAAAAAAGAAAAAAAAAAAGGGGGGGGGGAAAGGAAAAGGAAAAATAGCCCAGTTCAGTTCCACAAATAAAAACACATGGCTAGCATGATTCCTGAATTATTCTTACAGATATTAAAAAAAAAAAAAAAAGTAACTGCGTCTAAATGATGAGAAACATGCAACTGGCTGGCACTTCATGTTATTTCACAGCGAGAGATCACAGCAATGATTTTAAGACAGGTAGCAACATCAGTATTATTCACGCATACATACGCAATGTCTGGTTTCTTTTAAGTACAGCTATATATAAGCCTGTCTGGAGGCTGACAATGCCAAACATCCAAGGATTTGTTTCTGTTGCACTGTATTTTTTAAAGAAAAAGGTAATTCATTGCAGTAAAATGAAAGAGATTCATTTATTACCCTGTATTATCTGTTATGTGTGAAGATGTCCAGCTTGCCAGTATTTACAGCTCTGCCACTGTATAATTCATCTCTCACAAACCCACAAAGCAAGTTTGTGAAGACAAATAATCTCAAATATAAACATCAAGTCTGGTACATTATGCATCAATATACTAACTTTAAGATTTAATGTGGTATCAGGTCAGATAGGAACTTGCAAAGTAAGTCAAGCTACATGAAATACAGATTTAATCCTTAGTTTTCATCTTCACGAGGTCAGCATCTTATCCACCTGGCATGTGCATCCAAAGTCCTGTTACAGCTACATGCTACAGCTACTGAAATAAGGACATGTACAAACTGTCACTTTATGGGAAGCATTTCCACGTTATACTCTGAAGGTCTCAAATACTCATCAGGTAAGGAACGTGACCATTTGTCCTTGTTGACGGGATGCACCTTGTGCCGTGCGTGCTTGGAAGTGTAAGCAAGGTTTTGTTGTTTGGGTATATTTTCCACTCCCAAGGGTAAAGTTTCCTAGCAAATAGAATCCAAATTCGATGCCTAGTTATGTTTTTGCAAGCACTTTTACACACCTATTTAATTTAAGTCCACAAAATAAAATTAAAATCGTGAATAAACACAGCTGTTGTTCTTGCCTTGAGGAGCGAGTATGGCAAGTTTCACACAAAGTACCCGAGAGAAGTACTGTAACAAAATGCAAACATGCTTTCAGGTAGTATTTGCAATTTCTAAAACTCTGAGAGAGTAGATGAAGTAACTAGAAACCACCTCCATCATCCTCCATCTCAAACAACTCATTCCATGTGGGTTGCAGAATCAGCTGAAAAGCTTTGCAGGAGCTGCTGATCCATAGGCAGGGCTGGAAAACCTTGTTAAAACAGTCAGCAGCTCTTTCACTTACCTCCTTAGAAACCAGTGGAAAGATTTAAATGACGTCCAAGTGTCTTGAGTTCAGTTCAAGCACATGCCTCAGCTGAAAAAAAATCTGCAAAGAGCTTGCAAAGTTGTATACCACTGTGCTTGCACTGTTAGCAGGTCGGTTTGAATTTCATGGTCTATTCTTACGGAATCAAATGTAGCAGTATCCCAGGAAAAGCATTTACTACATATTTATCAAAATGATCTGTAATGCCAAGTTGTTCTTATGTTTCTGAAGAATGCAAATGAGAAGGTCACTGAAATGTTTGGCAGTAAAGCTAAGTAGACAAAAATGCACTCTGTTAACAAGGAACTGGTCATATTTTTCTATTTACATATTTCTGTTTGAAATATTTATACAATGATTTACCTCTTAAAGGACATCATGTGTGCAGCTCAAAACACAGACAATGTATGGAGTTGGATCTTTATGGCTCCCTTCCAAGTCAAGATACTCTGTGATTCTATGATACAAGGTATTAATTTGAAAATCAATTAGGCTTCCTCTTGGGGAAATAAGTATTGGCAAAGTACCACATTTTTTGCCTATAAGAGTGTAACTCACACCAAAATTATGGTAACGTCTACAGTTCTGACCAATTCTGGAGCCAGCATCTTTCTAGAGGAGAAATCTTCTAAAAGGAGATGTATTTGAGAAAGCAAGTAAAAAGGGGAAGGGGTGAGAAACTGCAGATTTTTTAGGATCCTAGAAAATCCTGTGGTAGAAAACAGCTGGCAGTGTTTCTGTCAGCAGAGGGGACAGACTCTGGAGGTAGGTGAAAACAGGAGTGTGCAGTGACATACACTTACCCATACAGGAGTTCTGCACACACACAGACACCCCTCACACCCTAGTGTGTAATTAGTAGGAAAATATGATCCCACCCATGAGCATTTGATTCTCTGCAACATGTATGTACGTCCTACAGGAGGCAAGACTTGGGACGATGTACCAGGGAGGCAGGCAGAGCTCAACCCACTATGTTACAGCACCCAGTGCTGTTAGGGGTGCTCTGGGGTGCTCAGTTCAGCTGGCTGCTACTCCACTGGCCGTGTTCACACAGGGCTTGAGCTGCATCTGCCATCCATGGGGCCTGTTTCTCAGGTATTATACCACAGAACATCCCCAATGGCATTAAGCATCCAAGTCTTTGAAACCTCAACCAAGCTCTCAAAGGTATAGATGCTGCTGTGGAACATCCTGGCAAAGTTGTTTTCTTACTACCTGCGCAGGTTTAATCGTCAAATCATCTTCACCCTGTATGATTGTACAGAATATGATATGAGAAAAAAAACAGTACTTAGGTTTCATTCTGAAGAGGTACCCTGAATGAAACACAAATTAACATAAGAGCATCATAGTTTAAAAATGAGTCCAGAATAAAATTTATCCAGTCCGATATACACTGAAAAGTCCCTTCTTTTTGGTGTCCCTTTTCTGTGATTTTGTGTAAACTGTGCTAATAACCATATTGTAGTATATGTAGTCTGAACTTGTAGAACTATTAACAAGAATTTTGCTGTGACATGGGATGTGGCACACCTAGAATAAGGCTAACAGAAGCAAACTTGAATCCTGTTTCTAACACTGTTAATTCATTGGCTTCGCACACATGGTTTTAACTTGACAGAAAGTGGCTATTTCAGAACTGAACCTTCTTTCTGTGCACTGATGTGATAGTTCCCATGCTTATGAAATGATGCTTTGTTGACTTTGTATTTTATTCGGCATTTCAAAGAGCAACACAAAAAAAGGATAGATTGGAAATTTTGCTTTCTTGTTGGCACAGCAACAAGTTTGCCAGAGACAGTAGTTTGCGACTGTCCAGTGGAGAACAAACCTTCCCACCTGGCATTGCTTATGCATGCATACCCTGATACTTCAGTTCTCCCTTCTTTTATAACGCAAATGGACAAATGAATGAAACTGGCTTATTTTCTCATTCTGGGAGTGCTCCCCATCATCAGCTGCTCCAGTTGTAAATATCATCACACTTTTCAGCATTATAGCCTGAAACATTCTGGCTGCAGGAATTGCTGAACCATCCCAAATGAAATCTGGATTTGCTCCAAAAGCTGAAGTATATGGGAAGAATGAAATCATTATTAAGTGAAGTAAAGGTGCTTTGCTCTGCTACCATTTATTTGAGCAGATAGCCAATATTAACAGCTTCTGAGTAGAAATTGTTTTGAGTGCATAGCCAATTGATTTCATGAATCAGCTACACCGTACAAACCTCTGGCTTCAATTCAGTACACAAAGAAACCAAATGAGGTCTTTTGGCTACTCTTATTAAATATACCCCAACTCAGCAAGGTGTGGAAGAAGATGCGGCCGAGTTGTTCTATCAAAAATCAGTGAGTGATGGGGGTGACAAGTAGCACTGAACTGGGAAATCCCTTTTGCTCTATGGATTAACACGATACCCCTGTACACTTGAAGACACATTAAGAACCGAAAAAAAAAAGGAAGGAACATATATACCTGTTTTTACTGCCCTTCTTTCTGCTTTATACGGTGGATCATTAATATCAGTGAGCCAGGGCTTTGCACGCAAAGACATTGACACTTAGAGTTGGTTTGGATCGTTCCTCTCATAAAAGAGGAACCTCCAAGTGCTTGACCACCTGTGGGCAAAACACATTACGCTCAAAGTTTTCAGCTTCTTGCAGTTTAAGCTGACACCCGCATTCCCATTTCAGCTCTCAGAAGCAGGTAAATGCTAGAAATGTTCAGTTTACCACTTGGGTTGTAAATTTGCGAGGTGCTAAGAGCAACTAGTTTAGACAGTAGAGGCCAAAGAAAATGTTTGCCTCTTACCTCTTGTTTCACAACCAAAAGGTCCATGTGAAGGACCTGATGGATTGAGAATTTGCAAATGACTGTTTTAGTTCCCGGTTCATGAGAAGCTCCTTCAATCCCATGAACAGAGAGAGAAGGCTAATGCCACAGGTATAGAAGTATTTCTTCCTTAAAAAAAATAACGTTGAAAATATAAGGGATAGCACTAGAGTCATTCACAACTGATATTAATTGGTGTGAAGACACAGCTTTTTTCCATTCTAAAATTTGTATTTGAAGACACCTGTATTTTAAAGATGTTTGATTTCTAATTTAAACTCACAGTTACGACTTTTCAATTTAAAAAAAACGTGACTTCTTCTAGTCAACATTTATCTTTAGAAATACTTGGATGAGAACAGCTTTTCATGCACAGCAAGAAAAGTGGAACATTATTTTGAAATATTTTGGAAGTAAATTTTTCTAGCACAAAGAAAAATCAGAACAACTTCTGATCTGATTATCTGTTGATCTCTGAACTTCTCAGAGAAGAAACCTGTGATTGGTTTAGCCAGACCCCTCCCAGATGATACCAGGGAAGACATTCTACTAATGAGTATTAAATAATACAAGTGGTAAGATAGCAATGTTCACTAACTAAGCTGATTTTATTTTTTTGGAGAAGAAGGGTTAAAAAAATATTCTAAGGAATAAAGAAGAAGTATATAAATTATAAATTGACCATCATGCAGAACCCCAGGGCACTGCATCCTTCCTTCCACTCCAGTTTTATGAGACTAGAGCTTTATGTACTCATAACATTTGCACCACTTCATCCTCACCTAGGTAAAGTATCAAAACTTATATAGCGTAGTTACATTATACTTCTGTGTTACTGGTTACTACACTACAACTTAGATTAATTCAGAGGCTTTTTCATGGAAATAAAAGCACCCGTGTTTAGAGCTTATAACAGTATGTTAGTGATAAGAAAATAAAACAACAACTTAATAACTCCTTTCTCCCAGCTGCCACTCTTGTGCAGAGATCTCTTTCTGAGCCAGCCCTTACCTGCTGGTTTTTATTTAGGATATAATTTTTAAATGCTGGCAAAGAGAGGCTTACAGCTCTGGGTGCTTTGTTGGCATACTCAGCAGACATCAAAATGTGAATTGAACAAATAAAAACCACCCCAAAACACATCTGCCTAAAGCTGCCTCCCATTTGTCAGAGGTAAACACAATTTCTTTCCTACTATGTAACCTATATCCACGGTTTTAATGCTTATTTTGTTTAGCTGGTTAGGTGAGGGGAAGAAGAACTACAGTGCAAGAGAGGGGGAGCGTCAGCGTTAATTTTGCATTATTCCTTTTCATTGATCATTCATATTTCGGATCACTTTCCCCAGATGCAATAGTTTACATTTTCAGCAGATTAATTTAATTTACCTTTTAATGCTCTGTACTTCTTTATTTTGAGTTTACCAGTAGCTGAAAATATCTTTCAGTTCGGCTTTATACATAAATGCTACAAATGGCTGATTTAAATTCTTTATGCTGACCATTTATACAGATTTTATGTTACCTTGGAGCCATAGAGGAATTTTTTCATGCCACTACTATTTCTATGTTCCTCTACATCAAATTCAATCAATTCATACAATTTCCTATCCTCCTCCATCAAGGCAGAGACACTGCCATAGATTCCAGGGATCTGAGTAGGACCTGTGGGATCCACAAGGCTTTCTACAAAATAAGATAGAGATCCCAGTACAAGTGGGACCTATTTCTCCCCCTAGGCAATCACAACACCTTTTCCCTTCTACCTAACTCTTTACCACAGGAGAAAGCCTGACAACTACTAACAACTGTTTGCATCTGTAAAGTTGTGGCACTTAACCTGATGTATTTTCACATTTATTGAGTAAACCATTGAGCTGCTGTTTGTGCATGATGTGTCAGCCCAGCTGCTGACATGAAAACATCATCCTCCTGAGATACAAATCAGCATTAAAAATTCAGGTTTCAATACCTGCTTATGTATTCAAGTTGCCAGCAATCCTTAAACATTCTTGGTCAACACATGATGGACAAGAGCACAACAGACCCATCTGAGGCCCTCAGGGATGTTCCCCTCCTCAGCTGCTGCCACCATGGCCATGCTGAGATCTGGAAACCTGGGAATCTTGCTTCAATTAGACTTGCCTTACTTACATCAATTAAACATGGCACTGATCTTCGTTAGGCTGATTGCTAGACATTGCTCCCCAGTTACTCCTGAGCAACAATGCATGTTATTACCCAGCAGAGCAATCAGGTCCATCAGCAGCTTATGAATGATACCTCCAAAGTTCAAGCACGGGGGTCCTTGGTTCCACATTCAACCTGCACCAAAACCACTGGTTACATATAACCACTCTCTACCTTATTCTTCCATGCATATTTGTTTTCCACAGTGACTGGTGGCTTCAGTTTTTTAAACAAGGCCACAAATTAATAGACAACTATTATGTGTTTCTGTTTATAAAATGGAAAACATCATGTCAGAAACAATCTGCTTCAGTAAAGAGAAGACAGGGCTCTCTTGTTAACCACTAACTAGAGAGAGAAACTCAGCTGTCTATAGTGCTTACGAGCATTTGAGAGCACGGGTCCCTCTCCATTCCCTCCTTTGCTTCAGTAAGATTAAATGCATCATAAATTAAACACTTGCATATTGCTGTTTCTAACATTGCAGAATAAATTCAAGTTCCCTATCCTTTTTATTTAATGCAAAATCTTCATAACAAAGGCAAGAAAACCTTACTTGTTTGGCATTAAGAAAATATATGTCCAACCTTAATTCCAGATTGCATCAAATAAGAATTGAGAGGTCTCTTCAATCACACAGCTTTAGAATAGAGAGAGACATTTGGTTTATTAAATGGGTTCTTTTTCCAGACACATTTTTATACACAAGTTTATCATAAACTATTTTCCTGCAACAAACTTGTTTATTCTTCTCAAAACCTCATTACAGCCAACTGTCTGGTAGCAGGCAGAGATCACTTTTGATGTTTTAATAGCATCATTTTTCTTAACCAAGACTTAGAAGAATTGAATCAAGGCAGCTGAGGCTCTTTTAGTTAAAAGCAAATTTCATTCTTTTTCAGACATAAAGGTTAATGCAGATTTTTCTTTAGTTCTCTAGTTCTTTAATCTTCTCTCTGAATTCCTTTTATGCTTCATCAGGAAGTTTCCAGATGAGAAACTTCTGCTCTTCATTTCACAGTAGCTTATGTTGGATGCTAAATATACTACAGAGCACTATTTTCTGCCAATGATTACAAAAACTTTGTGTGGCTTTTAAACCCAGGGATCCAACTAAATTGAGTCCCTTTAGGCAGATACATTGCACTAAGCAGTATCTGCTGCAAAAGGGCAGAGTAGCAGAAGAAATAGTTTTGGAGTGAGAGAGTCAGGGGCTTAGGGATGATGCTGCAAGAGAACAGAGTTGATGTGCAGAGGAGGCAATGAGGAAAAACTGGGAGAGTGCCAGGAGAACAATGCGATAGGAAGGAGATCGAGGACAGAGCATAAGTGGAGAAATTAAGATTGAAGAAAAGTTAATGAAAGTAAATAAGGCTAATTGAATTGAAATGAGGCGGGGAAACTGCACAAGCAAGAAGGGATATGGAAGAAAGCTCTATATCTATAAATATTAAGCTTTTTCTCAGTCTCTCTCTGCATGCAGATACAGATGTGATCACAGCAACATCACTGCTCTCTGGTCAGGGGACCAGCTGAAAAGAATCTTGTGTCCTTTACCTCCCAACTCACACAGGTAAAGGCAGGTTTCTTGTTGCTGAGCCAGAGGTTGTCTGAAATCACAATATATTCAACATCAGAGAAAAAGCACTGGCTTTCTTCTTCAAGTAATTTTTCTAGCCCCAAGGACCCTGCTTCTTCCTTTGCCTTCAATTACAAACTTGAAATTTACTGGCACAGCCTAAATGAACATTAGAGAAGTCTGGGTAAGAAACAAGCATTTTCAAAAATAATTTTTAAAAAACCCTCTTTAAAATCAGACTGGTGTGCAGTACATGTGCTAGGAAAGGAAGGGCATGGGATATACAGCTTACTTCAGTAGAAAGGGCGGTTATAAATAGACACGTAGTTTCCCAGGAAAACTTGTTTATCCTCATGCTTTTATCTACTTTTCATTTTTGAAGGAGAACAAGTGATATCTTTTTTTACTCTCTGTGTTTTCGGAAAACTTGCTGGACTGTCTCATTAAATGGGCTCTCTCTTGATACTGTTAAATATTCTAATTGCTTTGGAAAGTCACACTGTGTAACCGCAATTGCATTTTCACAGAAAATTTCCTGTCTTATTTTTCCACTGTTAGTGCCCATGTGGGAACCACTGGCAGAGGTCCACTGCTGTGGTCTTCCCAACATGTTATCTATCACCAGAGTTGCTCACACGGTGGTAAAAATGCTGCTGGTGATTATACTCTAATTGTCCTTTTAGCACGCACAAATCTGTTTGCCTGCTACTTATAAGGATGTATTTCCAAGGCTAAATAAAAAACCTTTTTTATGGAATAGTGAGAGCTAGAAATGCTGATACATCCCATAGGAGAAATAAATTTGAGGTTAGTTTCCCATTTCAATTCATTTTCTCATTACAGGTTTTAAGTTCTTTTCTCTTTTGATTCAATGCCCAGATTAAACCCAGGAACAAATGTGTAGAATTAAATGAAATTGTATTATGGATGGGTTCACCAACGGTTCAAACGACCACAAAAAATTTAGAAACAAACTGTTCATGAATATTGTGTGATGGTCTATGCTGTTTTCTAGGGAAAGGCTTCAAATGACAAAGATTTCTTTTTGCTTGCTTGTTAAAATGCCAAAATAGCTATGAGTGATTTGAAAAACTGGAAAGATGCAGAAAGACAGACCCATAACCATATGCACTGACAGCAACTCATCTGTAGGCAAATAACATGTGTGTTTGCTGGCACTTAAGAGGCACTGAGGTCAATTCAGCACTATTGATTCAAGAAAAACACTGGTTTTCCAGAAGGTTGCAAAAGAACTCAAGTCAAGACTTACACTCAGTTTGTGCTGTAATGTCATAAGAGAGGCACAAAACTGTTTCTCAACAATTTAACAAAATGTGTCATGCAAATTCACCTTAAAGGATGCTCATTAGCCAAGTTAAAAGCTTAGACTGTATATTGGTTTAGGTTTGCATTAGGGATACAACTAGCCCGAAGTTACTAAATATGCAGACTGATTTAAAGATAACTATGTTGATCATTGTAATAATATAGGCAAAAGTTTGATTCTTAGAGATATGTCAGGCTATAAGTGAGTGTATTTGTACTTGGTGAATGCACCCATTCAAAGCATTTGCTTTGACAAATCTAATACATTGTTGAAAGAACGGCCCATTATGTATGAGCATTTTTTGATACTTGTTCTCTTCCTGCATACACATAAATTGAAGGTAACTTGTAGGTAGAGAAAACCAAAGACTGGCAAAACGTCACAATAGAGATGAGCCTTCATGACCAATCTGTGATGTATGTTATTTCACCATTTTAAAAGCTCTCAAGAGAATAGGGTATCAAAGCTGGTTTATGTGTGTAATATACGTTAAATGCTTCCCCCAGTGTGTTTTCCTCTGCAGAGCAATGACAGCAATACCAGACTGCATAAAGACACTTCTGTAAATTATGACCAGATACATGCCAGAAATTATGACCAGATACACACCATTGATTTTGGTCACTGTATAAGGGTCAGTTTTCCAGCTATCTTCCTTTTTGGCAGGCTGCACATCCATGTGACCATAGAAATGTACAGTGGGGTTTTGTGGATTCTTCCCCAGTTATTAACTCTTATTTAAAATACTTCTACATAGTTGGCTTGGATTTGATCAGGTCCACAAATCTGACTTTGAATCCAGCCCTAACCTACCCAAAGAAATGAAGATTTTCTTTTCTTTCCAGTTGTTAGGTTCTGCAGGGACTTTATGGAACTCTTCTAACATTTTAATGTCATAAATGCTCTTGTTACTAAACTCCTGCTTTCCAGCATTGGAGAAGACAGAGCTGTGTGCTGTAATGACAAAAGCACATGTGACACTGAAATAGTGAAAATAGTCAAAAGCCACACAAACTAATTTGGGGTTTGGTTTTGCCACAGAGAGATGGCAGGAGGCCTGTAACTTCACATACAGAAATGAAATAAAATGAAGGTTTGCTGGCAGGAGGCAGCAGCAGCTATTTCAGACTGTTTATAAAACAAGTTAAGGTGCTAAACTAATCCTGTAATGTTCTGCTGTGCAGAACCGACCTCCACAGGGGCCAAGAAAGGCTGGTTGTCTCACAGGGGAGAGAAATAAGAAGTGAAGGAGTGTGTGTTCTCCCTTGTGTTCACCAATGATGTCAGTCTGCATTTGCTTCTTGCCCAGCAATCAAAGGAAAAACCCCTTTTGCAAAACAGTATTTTGGCCCTAAGCAGAAAAGAAAAAGAAAAAAGTATCTCTGGTCTCCGGTCCAACAACAGGTAATCAGTTCCCCACTGTTATTGCCAAAATATACAGCAACAGTTTGTGTCAACCATAACTGCATGCCCAAGTGCACGCTAGCATTTTAATTTTAAATATAATCACTACAACTATTACATAACATAACCTGAAACATAAAAATATTGCTGTTCTCCAGGGTCCTTGTGCTAAGACTCTTACAATCCTCCCCAAAAGCCTCAGAGGAAGCAAAAGGGAATCACCATTAGCGATCTTGTTAAAATAGAAATCTGACAGCCCAGGGCAGGAAAGAGCTCCCAACTACAGTAAGATAAGTAAACTAGAGACAAAGATTTCTCAGACATTAAATCTTGATTTTTGCTTTCCAACAATCATTAAGAAAATGGCTTGAAGTGTTTGTCAGAAGCTCCCAAACCTAAAGATGATGCTCAAAATAGTCCTTTCTGTTTGGCAATATTTTCCTTATAAAAGCTACCTCCTCCATATAGACGCTTTGGGGATGAACTGATGCATTAGCTATCATGCTTCATTACTCAGAAGAATGTGAAAACAAGCCCTGGTAAAAACACAGACCTTTTACTTTTGCAAGCTGCTTTCCTCCAGTTAAACGTGTCAAATTGTCCCTGCTGTGCAGAGAACATCTATTTGCATTTGGATTGTCTGTGTGGTCTCGCACGTCTGCTGGCAAGCAGTCTGAGGAGGGACTGAATGTGACAGGTATTCTGTGCCTATGGGAATATTGAGAAATTGTTATCCAGCCACCAAAAATATCATTGTCATAACACACACAGGCAAATACAGAGCACTGAATCTAATAGGTAGGCCATACGTACAGATACAATGTTTTAAATACAATGATGGGACAGGCAGCTGATGTGACCCCGGGTTTACTAAATTAACAGTGGTTCCCAGCACTGCAAGTCTATCTGCTGCCAACACCACCATTTGTATTGCTTCTTCCTTCAGATTTGGTTGAACAGAATCACTTTCCACAGCCACCCATCCCTTAAGACCCTGCAGAAGAAGGACAGAAGTGCAGTTAAACCACCCAGGATGCTGAGGTGCTTAACTCTTGAACATGACAAGTGTCACATTAGAAGATGGTTTCACTTCTATCCCATCAAAGCAATACCATGGATGCTATAAGGCTTCAGAACTGAGAGAAATTGCTTAGATGGGTCCCCAGGGTTGAGAGTCCTGCTTTCTAAATGGGGAGGGTGCCCACACTCAGACATTCACACTGTCAACCACAGCTCTAAAATCCAGGGGAAAAGGAGGTGGACTAGATGCTGACCAGTTTGCATTGCAGAAACTGCATTGTGTCCAAATTACCTTGGTGATCCTTATGAGGTTTCAGAAGTGCTCAGAGCTTTAAAGCATAACTGATACTGACTGGGATGATTACCTTTCTGCCTTTTCACAGGGAACTGACAAAAACGAAAGCGCAAACCAGAATGGGATCAAGACTACTCTCCTCATCAAGAGCAAACCTTCAAAAATCAAGCAAGTGAGAGAGCATCTTCTCTGGCTTCCCTCTCCCATGCAGGTGCAGTTTGGCACAGTGGAGCCTCTCTCTGCACATACTCCGAGGATGCCCAAAACATCTGGTTTGTTGAAGTCCATGAAAATCTCTCTTCCACCCAAAGGTCCCCAGCACAGACTGTCCCCTGGCAGCCTTGCTTTATGAAGCACACATGGCACACCTGATGCCAGACCTTGAACTCCGCTCATTACCTTAGTGGCAAAAACTCACCTGGCATGTGGAGGGCAGGCCTCCAAGGAACCAGTTTTGCACTTCTCATTTCATTGAGATATAGCTCCTAACTCAATGAAATCACTTTGATGTACCACCAATGTACTGGAAGATCTCCGTCTCCGATGCTGAAGAGGATGATGAGGACAGTACTGCCCTAGAGAGCAACACAGGGCTGAGATGAATGCTCTCTGAAAGTTAAGGACGAAATTCAATGTTAAAGACATCCTGCAATATGCACTTCTTTTCAGTGCTACAAAGCACAGACAACCACAAAATGCTGAGCCTATTTAAGTCTCATTTAAATTATTTAAGCCAGGAAAAAGTATACCTGAATTATTTTATCACATAAAATCTTCAGTCATCTCATAGTCAAGTTTCTGAAACAAAAAGAGTGAAAAAGAGACCAAAGAGTGAACAGCTTTACAATTTCTGCTTTATAAGTAAATTAGGGGAAGCATTTTCTAAAGAAATATTCATACCATCAATCTGCAATGCACAAACTTCATCCCAAGGGCAAGACTTGCAAACACCAACACACATCAATGGCCCAGAGAACTCACCGTTCTTTTCCTTCATTTCTAGAAGGAGGGAAAAAAAATGGGTTCACTGACATATGTTGCATATTTTGCATGAATAAGGGAGAACAATCCTGACATGAGATTATTAAACAACAAATAGCTTTTGTGGTTGAATAAGAACAGTGTCGATACTGAAACACTTGATAAGCACAGAAGTCATTTAGTACTTGCAAACCTCCCTGCCATCTTGTTTTTGACAAGATAAGCGAAAATTTGAAACCCACAACATTACTGTCTAAGAAAGTGAAACAACAAAACCAAAATGCTGTGGAGGAAAACAAAAATATTATAACAAGGTAAACATCCTGGGAATATTTGAAATAACTCTGCGATATTTTTGAAACAGCAATAGACTTCAATAAAAGATTACAGAATATCACAAAAATAGTTGCTTTCATAAACAAAAATGAGCATGAACAATGGCAAAGTTGGGAAAATGAATGTGAAGAGATACTTACACAGTCACCCGAAGTGCACCAAATACTAATAATTCAAACAAGAAATCAGGTCACAGCTATGCTGTGCTGTACTCGAGGAAGGAAGAGTAGGAGCAGGTGGAACTTTGTGTTAGTGCAACACTAACACACAGACAACACAGCTAGAAAGCATTTGGATCACAACTGGGAAAGCTTGTGTAGAAAAGGGAGTTGGTTTAATAAAGCAGTAGAAATATTTCAGGCAAGGCTAAAATAGCTCAGTGTTATGAGGAGGGGAAAACTATTTGAAAGGATGATAAAGCTGGGGGGGCAGGGAGGAGGATATCAAAGACTTCAGTGTTCAATTTCCAGAGTCTATTATTTGATCTCTTATTAAAGAGCAGTTGCTGCTGTATAAAAAAAAAAAAATGTAGCATGCCTATTTTTAGAAATAATGCATGACAGTCACACAGTTTCTCTTCCTTCATTCCATAGTAGGAAGAACATTTTGTCTTTCACTTTCTCCCATCTCCTTAAGTGCCATTAAAAGAAAGTGTAGCATTCTTAGTTGGTAATTTAATGAGAAATCCAGTTTGATTCTTTAGCTAGGATGGTTCTCTGGTAAAATATCAACTAAACTTACAAACATTTAAGAAACAGGTCTTGAAGATGGTTTGCTGCCCTCCTTGCCATTCCTGAAGCTCATGCCTCATGTGCTTTCCTCCCTGCGATGCAGCATTTGAGTTGTGTGCATGGGGAGGCATGGCAATGAAAACTGAACATTTTGCCACCAACTCAGAGAAAAACCAAGTCAGAAGTTGCCTCATTTACAAATAATATAAAGAACATTTGAGATGAAAGGCAATAAAGATGTGTATGACAGTAGGAGCTGATTTATCAAACCAATGGTCATATCCATTGAAAGAAGCATTCCCTCTACACAATCACCATCAAAGAAGGTAACTGAGGTAACTGGGTAATTATTCAACCTCCTTTAACAACATTCACTGATAAATGGCTTGCCTTTGGTGGACACAGGCAATCAAGCCTCAGTCATCTCTTCAGCAGACTAGGTGAGACCCTTGGAAGAGGAGGATGACTTTTTCCCATTGCAGTTCCAGCAAAGCCCTGACCACATGCAGCCACCGCTGTTGTTAATGACCAGGAGCTGCCAAGATCTAGTCACAGGCAGGAGGATGAACACCCACTCACAAGGCCTGACCGCATTTGAAGACAGTGTAAGAAATGGCATCAAATCCAATAAATCGTATAACAGCAATGAAAATGTTCGTTGGAAAGCATAGGTAAGATCTGACACTGTCTGGCAGATGACGTTGTGCTGCCCAGTGATGTTTCCACCAGTGAATTCTTAAGAAGTGTTGCAATACAAGCTGCCTTAGTGCATTTTGGAGAATGGCAGTGACTACCCCTGCCCTTCTTGCTAAGCCTTAGAGAAAAAAAAATGAGACCTTGTTTGTCAGTTCTGCTTTGCTATGTTACAGAAGGTATTAGAAAATAAAGTCTGTATTTGTGGTCTTGTTTTGCCACTGACTTTATGGCTGGTGATGAGAGCTTGAACTGTAAAGATCTTCTCTTCCACCTGCTAAACAGGGACATTTTATCTCAGGTCATTGGTATGTTCTGCAGTTACAAAGGGTTACTTTTAAGATAAACTTTTGGTTTAGAACCTTAAGTCTGCTTCTCTACCATATAATAATCCAAACAGGATGTCCAAATCACTGCCACATCAAGCCATGAGAAATTTCCCCATCTCCTTTTCTTCCTCCTTTTCCCCCTGTAAGTCCCAGATCCTGCAAGGAATCCCAGCAACAAAAGCACTTGAGTGTTGCCGCTTTACCATGGTATTTTAGGGGACTTCAAGGAAATACATGGCTTTTGTTTCTTGCTTGTTGACTTGAAAACTGGAAAGGAAGAAAATATACTTCTGTTAAGATAAAGAATTTCTCCCAGGAATTAGTATTTCACTCTGCATCTACAGAGAAGTAATTCACTACTTACCTAAGAAAATTTTCTGAGCTTGACCGCTCATTGGTTTGCAATCAGATAATCACTGGCATAAAAATATTCCTCTTGGAAAGACAACTACATTGTCTTTTGCTCTTTTCATAGCAAAAAGGTTGATAGGAAAGAAACATGGGAGATATAGCTAAGTACTAAGCTATGTCTGTTAGTATGAAAGGCTGAGCTACTAATCTGGTTCATAACGCCCTTAAAAGACACTGAGAAGCAAAATAAAAACTGCAACATACATGAAGAATATTTACTATATTCTGACTTGCTAGGATGATATTTTACACCTATGTTGTTGTACTCAGATATGGATGAGTTTCCTGCAAGAGACTTTGGATCCAGACTTGGGAGTGATCTGACACCAGGCCTCTGGAAAGGAAGAAAGCAGGTTGAGATACAGCAGGATGAAACCTCAAAATCCTAGGCAAGCAATAGAAAGAATCAGGTATGCACATACAATCCTTTGACCAAACATACATATAATCCTTTACCTGTTTTCCCTTATCCTCTATGGCTCTTAGACAGGAACCAATGATCAAGTCTGGGACTAAGTTTGGATCCAGCCACATTGAGATTCCACTCTGAGAAGGAGTTTAGAAAGCAAGGGGGTCAATTCTGAACCTCATGACTCAATGAAGGGCCTCCTTCTACCCTTTTGCATCTCCTGTTCCCATAGAAATCAATTTAGACCAACTCTCACCTGATTCTCCTTGGCAAATTTCCTCCATGCAGTAAGTAATAGGGTGAATCTTGCCATTGAACTCTGTTAAATCACACTTTTCTTTAAGTAATCTAAACACTGCTCTGTAGCAAGACCCTAAATCACTCATCTGTGACAATCCTAACTTTAATTTTTTCACACTGGAGTTACTCCTGAATTGCAGTAGTAGGAGTAAGATGAGAAATAGGTCTACTGAATTTAGTTATTCAGCTATTTGCTTTTTTATCACTATACTATTGAGAAACTATACTGTTGTGGAGAGAAAAGAGTGATGATTACTTTGTAGCTTATTATTTCATTGCTAATTGCTCCTTTTTTATAACCTATAACTTGGAACAAGGTTTAGAGTCCACAGTGTAAGAGGTCTATTTTTATGGTCATTATTCCATTTATGGAGCATCATAAACACTGCCAACATTGTTTAGAAGCCTTTTAAAATGAAGTCAGCTTTATCTCCTTCATAAAAACACTTTGGTGGTAGCTTATTAACTAAAAGAAAGGCTAACTTACAAGGAAAGACTAAAAAATCAACTTGAATAGTATGGCTGAGTGCTGGCACAGACAACTCCTCTTTGTAGTGCAGTAAGTGTTTAAGCAGGAGGAAACATCAATTGTAGGAAAATAAGAGCAGAAATAAAACAAGGCATAAAGAAGAATGTCTTTGTTTCTCTTGTCCTTTGAAAATGTAAGCTATCCCGGGCAGAGATGCTCTCCTACTTTGTGTTTCTATTAGTACATCAAGCCAGCAGCCTCAGTTGGTTACAAAGTCATGGTCAAACAAGAATAACTTAATTTAATTAGGACTTCAGCAAAATCAGCATGCCTTCATTGTTACCTTAATTTTAAAATATTTTAAGTACAATATTAAGTTAGCATGAGCAAATATGTAAGAAATATGCTGCTGGTATAAATATTTAATTGCAGAGAAATGATATGAGGGTTTTCAGTGCTACCTTACACACTAATAACTTTTGTTTTGCATTTATTTGCATGGCTATATTGTATTCTTCAGTTGTTTCCTACATGCTGAGATAGACACATTCAATGGTACCGCTGGATATCCTTTATCTCAATCTATAACATGCAATACATAGAAAGTTTGCGTAACAAAACATTTAAAATTTAGAGATAGCATTTTTCTTAACTTCTCTGTGTGGATTCACTACAATACCTGTGTCTTTTGCTATTCCTCTTTATCAGAACACAAACTTTGAGTTTAGCAGGGTTTTGTTTTTGTGGTTTTTGTGGTTTTGTTTTTTTTGTTCATTTGTTGTTGTTGTTTGTATTTCTTATGTCATAGGTCAATGTCTTAGATTACAGAAACGCACATAAAAACCAAACAACATATGTCCCCTTTGTTCTCCATGGTGCCTTCCCTCATTAAGACTACAGGGACCAGGATAGTTTGTTTTCATATTGATATCTACTGAGAAACTGGCTGGACATGTAGATTGCCACAACAAAAACCCACCTGAGCAGCACACACAATAACTTACGCAGGTAGTTCAGCCTAAGAAAATGGGGACTGAAGATAATGCCCTAATGAAATGGGCCCAGCTTTTCTGTCACGTTTAGGGCAGTACAAATGTATTTGTGTCATCCTTAGTTTCTCCACTTGCAGTAAGTCTGCTTTCATGTACCTGATCATTCACTGTTGGCATAAAGGAAAAGTTATTATTAAAAATACTGCTAGAGGCAGCACATACCTCCATTTCCAAAGCAGTAATTACATTAAGAACTCATACAGAATAATTTAACTCTGGAACATTATGGACCTAAGGAGTCCAAAATGTCCATTTAGTACCTTGTTAGTGATTTCAGCTGAATATAGATGTGTCAAAGATGTCAGATCCTTCATCAGCATGCAGCCTTCCCAGCCACATATAAACACCTTTTATCTACCTAGACTTGCTCTTTCTTAGCTGTGTAGTTATTAGAAAGACACAGCTGAGGCTTTAGGTGAATCCTGCAAGCAAAGGAGAAAAAGTGTCTTTTTTTTTTTCTCACAAACAATTTTCAGAGAGCCACATTTCAAGCAAAAGAAAAGAAAAAGTGTCAGCCTGAAGCAGTGTGACTGATTCCTTTTGAATTATCTCAGCATGCTGTCATTTTATCTGGAGATTTCATTCATTCCTGTGACTAGTAATTAGGCTTTAAACCAGCTAACAGATTTAGTGGGATCGAGCTCTCAAATTCAGAGCACTGTGAAAACATACAGAGAGTTTTTGATCTTTAAACTGAGAGATAAATGTTATCAAGGTGGCACGTGCCACTTTAAGTACTGAACTAAGGGGTTTACAGAGTGGGCTTTTTGGCATTTGGTGCGTTCCTTTGCTAATGCTAAGATAACATCACTCTGCTCCTGCCAATCTTGAAAACTCTCTGAATACTAATAAATCTGTGAAAAAAAGAGCGACAGACCACGCTTATGAATTTATGCATCGTTTGCCAACTTACTTGGCTTACCTGAAGTAACCAGCTACAGACTACAAGAAAGAGGCTTTTATACCATTTCACTGTTTTTTATTTTTGAGTTGCAGAATAACTTACTAGGTTTAAAGGACTTAGGATGACACTAATATCAATACAGAGAAAGTATTTGGAATACATTAATTATAATCTGTATTTTTGCATTATAATCTTATGCAACGTGTGTGGAATTAAAATTTACTGTCTTGCTCTGTTATAAAACAAACAAGTTTCTGAACATTTCACAGTTTGGAATCACCATATCCTCTACTTTTGATTTAGACCCAAACTTAAAGCAGACTCTCATATTCATAGGCCACTTTGTCATTTTATCATCCCAAATTCTTACATTCAGTACTTGAAAAAACCCAATAAAGAACATGCCAGAATGTTAAGTATTAGTGATGGGTGCAGACTCTAGTCATTCAAATTCAAAAGCAAACAATTGTTATATATCTAAGTTTATGAACATATTACCATGCATTTCTGGATATAGTAGCCTCACTTCTCTATTAATATCTATGAATACAGGTGGATTAAAAAAACTGTTGTATTGCAGACATTGTGGTATTGAAATAATACATCGTTTTCCTATTCTGGCCTCCTTTTTAACTTTAGTGCTAAGTCTAATTATTTTCAGAATCTTTCTTCTACATCCTGGTTTTTTAGTGGCAGGGATTGTGTCATTAAAACTTTCTTCCATGTAAATCAAATTATTGGAAGGACCTAGAGGAGCATTTATTACTGAGGTGCTCTCAGCTCCCTCTAATGAGGTCAGAGAAGCTTAAGATTTTTTTACATTTGGAACAAATAACACTAATCAGGGTTACTGAGTACAAGTTCAAGGTGACTGGTGTGTCCCAGTAAATCCGTGTCATATTCACATGTAGGTAGATGTGAAACCACAACACATTAAGAAAATGAAATGCATCATCTTCAGCATTTTATGTTGCTGACTCAATTACCTGTGATGTCCTATAGGAACACTTTCACAGAGTAGGCAATGTAATACAACATAGATTTCTATTAATTTAATACTCAGTAAATCTGATGCACTTGTTTTCCATTGAGGAGGGGATAAAAACACAACAAAACCACAAATAAACAAAAAACCTCAAGTAAATAAAAAAAAAAACCTTAGCTATGTTTGCTACTTTTTAGTGGATTTCTGTTTTAACTTAATCAATGCATGAACTTATCTGTAGTTAAAGATAACATTGTATTTTCCCATTTTTCAAATCCCTTTCTCAAAACTCTTATTAGCTTCAGAAAATAAGGACTTCTGAACTGGTCTCAAAGTGTTTAAATTCCATCTACGAGTGTCAGACAACTCCAAATAAAGCTTAAAAAAATTATTTGCAGCTTCACAAACTTACAAAAGTTCATAATCAGTCAAATTCCATTATATGTCATTACTAGATCAGTGCAAAGCAACATTAGCAGACTAAAGCCTGGAAGCCAATAAACTCTGGCTGTCAATACTCTAATAACATGTATTATACATTCACTTATACCTTTCTGATGAAGCCTTTTACTTTAATTTCTGAAAAAACTTCTCTCCATCTGTCTTTCTCCCTGGTCTCTCCACATTCAAGTTATGTTTATTCACATATATTTATACAAAATTCTGTTGCCAGACAACAGAACTGGTAACCAACCTGTGCCTGAGCTCCTGCTGCAGTCTTCACCTTCTTGATTTGTACTTCTGAATCCACCTGGTCAGAATTAAAACTGCCTTAATATAATCACAAACAGCACCGTGACTCCTTGTACAAAAGTTTAAGATACTGCTGACAGCACATCATGGGATATTTCTGAAATACTAACAAGATTCAAAGCTGTGCAGAAATGGCTTTTGCTTTCTTTTTGTTAATTCTGTTTTATTAATTTCAAAAATGACAATATGCAGCCTATACCATATTTTGAATTTTTATTGCATTCTTACAACTTTGAACTTGAGTCCTCTAGCTAAGTGTTCAATACATACAGAAGAAAAGCCTGGAACCATTTCTGACTGTCTTTTGTCTGATGCCTTTAACTTCTGGCATTTCCATAAATTAAAAAGAAGTATGTTCCAGTGGGCTTGCAGAAGCAGCTGCTCTTCTGCCAGAATTTTTACAGGTTGCTTTTCACTCAAATAGTGAAGAGGTTAATGAAGAGGAACTTGGAAACCAAAAGTTACCTTCTCCCACTCCATTTACCATTATTATACTGTTGTGCCAGCTTCCAAAAAACTGAGAACTATTGCAGTGGCAACTACAGAGTAAATCAAAACTAAAAGTCATTGCCTGCTAGCATTTTCCACATTTGCATAAGAACTGCAGTCAATACAAAATAGTTGAAGAGGCTCAGTCCAGCCAACACCCACGTACCACACTGTGAAGTGAAAGCCTGGTCACATTCCTGGGAAGCTCCATGGGTCCCCTTGCAGGATCAGCTCCCCTTGTGTGGAGGACTGCAGAAAATAGCAGGGCTGGGAGCAGAAAGAGCAGCAGTAGTAGAGAATATGGGAGACAAAGGCCAGATTTTCTGTATTCTGCACGTACTATTAAAAAGTCCATCAAAAGAAACAGAATTTTTGCATTTAAAAGGTTTCTAATGATGCACAAGTACACAGCCGATAATGGAAGAGAGAAAGATGTCCATTCATTATTAATACAGCAAGATAGTCTGGAAAAACACACCTTAAGGGCATTTTCCTAAACATACTTCATAGCATTCCAGCTAGCAGAAGTCTTTTGTGGCTCTTCTACTATTTTAGCACTTAGTTGAGTTATATTGTTGCTTTCCAAGTTGCTGCAAGTCTAAGGAAGAGTTTAATAGGCTTTCTTGAAATTTAGTAGCATCTCAGAATTCTCCCTACTATCATTTAAAACACTCCAAGAGAAGACAGCATTTATTCTCAAGTCTCTAACCTTGACTCCAAGTCTCTAACCTTGACTGCTACATGGACATTAAATCCATTAAGTAGTTCAGAAACATGAAATGCAATTTCATTTTACAGCTTTTACAGCTTAGAAGCTATCATCTTAAAATTCAGGAATTGCCTACAATTTTGCATATGTTAACAGCTCGGATTTGCAATTCCATTTAACAAAAGAGCGAGAAAACAGTCCTCCAAAGATTCACCTTTACATCAACACATTTAACATTTTTAGATATGGTTTTATTTATATATATAGCCAGCAACAACAGCATCCAAAGGCTCCTTCCTTAAATGTTATTGATGCTTATGGACACAAACTTTATTAAGGCCAGTCTTTCAGTACAGACCAGTGTATTGTGATTGACAACTGTTAAGACACGTGTATTCACAAGCAACAGCTAACGCAGATGTCTCTGTACAGACTTCCTTGCATATCTAATAACTGAACATATTTCACTTTCAAATATTTAGCACTTAGTGCTGTGGGTCAAGTTTGTTGCTACAGATTATAACTACTTGGTTACTCTTAAAGTTATCTTGGTGGAGTTAGTTTTTACTTTTTGTGAGGAGACCACACATCCTCTGAGGATGCAACAGCTCTCACAATGCAAATGCACCACACACAGGACAGCTGCTTTTCCAAAGGAGAGCATAGAACAATACTGAGGACAAAAGAAGCTGCTCAACTGTATTTGTTGTTTTCATTTTTTCAGTCTAAAGGGCAGAATTAAGAGGTCCATGGGCTGCCTCCATGACTGATAAGAACATAAGCCCGCCCAGACAGGAGGAGGACACTACACACCATGTCAGCATCAGCTGTCACTTGTCATTGGCATGCTTTTTAACTAGTCCTCAAGAAATCTCAGAATCACTAAGGATATGCAAAACTAATAGAAAGATGAATATTTAAAAGTACTAGGAAAAAACATGTCTCAGCAATCAGGGGTTTTTAACGTAACATCATGATGTAGCATGGTATGATCAAGCTAGCAAGGGACTAGAACCAAAATTATCCACTACTAAGCTTTCCTGTGTAGCCCAAGCAGATTCTCTGAAGAGAGATTTAAAGCCTCTGCATACCTTTATTAATTAGCAGGAAGGTGATTTATTCAGATTGACTCCTCATAATGTAAAGGCATATTTAACACATTAACCTACCCTATTTTAATTGAATGGATTCAGATGACACTGAAACAAAGACTGTAATGTTAAACTTGCACCTTGACAAAATGAACAAACTTGCATGCTTGATCTAGATTAGCTCTATCTTATCTCCACTCTTCACATTGCTTCAAGATCACAAAGCTGAAGTTCTTGAAGTTACCACAGTCTATAATGTACCTCTGTGGAAAAATAAGTTTTGATTTAGTTAGTACATCCAAACTCATTATGCTAAACCAAAGTCTGCTTTGCGAGTTAAAAAGCAGTTTCAAATTAGAAAACATTGTGCTCAGTAAGCCTAAAATAGATTGCCACAGTTGAAAATCAAGACTGTATTTTTAATGTGCATGCTATTGTTTCCCAGTACAGCAAAAATAAAGAAAAGTGACATTGTAAACGGCAGTTAGGGGCTCATTCATTTAAGGATAATAACTTAAAAGAGCAGCTGGAGTTATTACAAGTATGTGTTCCATAACAAGATGCACTATCATGGATTTCACTAGAACACAAGAAATCTAGTGAGCGACAAGCCAGTACAAGCCAGAAGTCTGCATTCTGTAGTTTCACCCTGTGGAAAAATTGTAAAATGCATGTTGTAGATCTCCCTCCATTCTTGGAGTGGTAGAACTGGAAGTTCAAGCTATTTAAAGCTTGAGAACAGCAGCATGACACTGACCAAGGGAGTTCCCAGTTTCCAGTCAGGAATCAAACTATTATTCTACATTAGAAAACAGCACAAAATTATGTGTTTTGCGTTTGTGCAATAGATACACAGATATTCCCTTTTTTTTCCCCAGCTGCTTATTTATAAAGTCACCTTTCCTTCTGGAAGTAATCCTGCCAGGTCCCCAGAATTAGTTTCTGAGAAACCACTGCTGCTGACTTAAATTCCTTAAGCAAGTGAAAAAATAGCTATGGGAGGATATATTAACCTTCTCACCACCTTTAATAAAACTCCAGCTTTCAAATAAAAAGTTGGGTAGTTCCATCAAGTCGGACTGGAAGGGAATCTGGACAAGAAAAGCAAAATTATCTTGGGGCTGTGAGGCACAGAGAAGGTATGAAGGTGACCCAACTACTACTTTTACTTTATTTTTTGAAAGCTTTTAGCATACTTTAATATAATTCAACTAAACAGAAGCTTGCAAAAAAAAAAAAAAAGCTCACTGATTTACAGCCACATGCTATTTGGTCACCTGGCAGTAAGCTGGGCGCCTACCTGGTTTACCCCTAACAGCCAAGTAGTAGACAAGTAAAACCTGGGCATGAAAGGAAAAGAACATCTTAAATCCATAGTCTAAGAAGTAAATAAGTCTCAGCTAAGCAGGTATGTGTTGCTAATCTGATAGGCCCAGCCAAGATTCAGACACTTACCAGACTAAAGCAGCTCATAACCACATTCATTCTGATAGCCTTGCTTATGCTTGCTTGTGAACAGAGACCTGGCACATTTCTTCTCTGTTCAGGAAATTTGAAGATTGCTCACATTTGTAAAGCTGCTCCGGGCATAGCTCCAACCCAGGGCAGCTGAGGTGACTGCAGGCAAAGACCATGAGGAAGAAACTGTAGAACAGCAAGAACATTTTCCCAGTACTTACCATCACATAGGAGTTACTTGGCACAGTAAAAATACACAGCAGTTACCAAAACCATCTGAAACATCTGCAGTCTTGCCCTCCTCATGCAGGTACATCTCCCTAACCAGAGACTGGCCTAGCAGTCAAGTCAGTTCACTTAGAAGCCTTTAATGAGCATCTCTAGAATTATTTTGGTTGGAAAAGACCTTTAAGATCATCAAGTCCAACCATTAACCTAGTGCTGCCAAGTCCACCTCTAAACCATGTCCCTAAGAACCTCATCTACACATCTTAAACCCCTCCAGGGATAGTGACTCCACCACTTCCCTGGGCAGCCTGTTCCAATACCTGACAACCCTCTCCCTGAAGAAGTTTGTCCTGATATCCAATCTGAACCTCCCCTGGCACAACTTGAGGCCATTTTCTTTCATCGTATCACTTGCTACTTTGGAGAAGAGACTAACGCCCTCCTTACTACAACCTCCTTTTGTATATCGAGGGATCTGAATTATACAACCTTTCATGCTATATTAAGTGAAGCTGGTCAAGCCTTTCAGAAAACTATAACAAGTAAAAATGATGCTAAAATGTTCTGTTTACCAAGCAGCCTTTGTGCACCCAGCAGATAGTTCTGTCAAGTTCTGTGCTTCACTGATATATTTTGGTTTTCATGTTTAGCTGACATTTTAGGTTATGTCAGATGCTTCTGTTTTGTACAATAGAGCTCTTATTCAAGCACCTTCAAAGCAAACTCTTCATACAATGCTTGAGCTTCAAAGATGTAGCAAATGAGATCTCTGCAGCAGATAGTAGTTTTCTAAAAGTCTTCAAGGAGTTGGGTCTGAAGCAGGCAGACTACAGAGACCTAGAGCACTGCTAGTTCATTTTGCCTGCATTGTTCATTCAGGCCAAATACACCTGGTTTTGTCACCTTAGGCAGGGTCAAGAGATGTTACAGCTAAAGCAAGCTCTACAAGGTAACAGATACTGATAATTTGCAAATCTGAAATTATATATCTGAACAAATCCACATCCCATATTTCCATTGTCTACCCAAAAGGATTCACTTCCCAGCCTCCTCTACAAACCTCTTAACACACTGTCTTCTGCTTTTGGCATCCTTCACAATTCTGCCACACTGTATTTATTCAGGAAGTGTAGGACCTAATGCAGTGTCCTCAGTGGAGAACTTGAGCCAATTAAGTAATTCTCAAGCAATTAGTTACAAATGAGATAGGACAACTGCAGATGTCCTCACTTTCTTAACACACTTGATGACATTATCAGCTTCTCTACTGCCCAAATAAGACTTTTTCTTTACACATTGTGAGAAACTAGTATTTCCTCAGTCCAGGAAGTAATTTTTTTTTAATTATTGATTTTTTTTTGTTAGTTTTGATGTCTTTCAAATTGAAAGGTAAAAAATAAGGAATGTAAACTCAAAAGCCAGGGAATTGTCTTTTCAGGTAAGTTACCCCAATTTAGACAAGTCTGAGGTGTCAACTCAGTAACCAGAGAACTTGCTTTAAACGCACAAACCCCTAGAACTAATTACCCTGCATAACTAACTGATCTCAGAATACAGGCGACCTTCTTACTTTTAGGCATGCCAGTCTTGTCCTACACAGAGACTGCATGTTGTAGCAGAGCAGTTCTACTGTCACAGAAAGGTGAGAACCAAGCATCCCACTACCAGGTGTTTGTGCAGATGCTTGGTGCTATTAAGTACTAACCCAGGCATATGGCCCAGGTCTCAGCCTGTATCCCAGCTGCAAGTACAAGTGCAAAGTTCAATGGTACCAGATTATCTCTGGCCATCAGCTTCCACACCAACCCAACAGAACAAAATTAACAAGACCGAGAAGCTTTAAAGTCTTCACAGTGAGAATAGAAAACTACTCTTAGCCCCAACAGCCATTCACTATTAACATTAGGACCCCAGATCAAGCAACAGTGAAAAGCAGATAGACAAGACATTCCTGCCTTCTGCTCCACAAGGAAGGAAGCACCACATGCCACTCACCTACTTGTCAAGCTACAGGGCTGCACCATGTTCTCAGAGCAAAGCATCATCACCTGAAATACATGCCTAGTGCTGCTCAGGGAATTCAGAAACAGTGAGCCAAATCCAGTTCAGATGAGCACACATTTAAGTTTTGGTTTGTTTTTTTAAACATGATACCAGTGGTATTGGAGTTGAATGTTTCCACAGGACAGCTTGAAGTTGAGTATCAGGCAGTAGTGATGCTCTTCTCTCCCCACTTATGCTTACAAATTCCCAACACTCCCTTGCGCTATCAGTCATACTACAGTGTGATGACCTGGCTTAGACACCCATTTTTGGAGCTTGTTTTCCCCAGGAGAACAGGATTTAGCAACATCTGCTTCAAGTCAACAAGCTGTTATCAAGCCAGAGCCTAAGGAATAAAGATTTGGATTCCCAGGAAGTACAGTCTGTGTAGCCGTGTTGCTCACGTCCCTCTACAGCCATAGAAGAGTCCCTCCCAGGTTACCTGAAGTTGCTTTTCCCTCCCAAGTCATTGTTTAATCCTTAGAGACAAAGAGCCAAACTCTCAAGCACGATTATTTATTGTCCTTTTCAGGGAGTACAAAGGTAGTTTTACAAAAAGATGGCCAGTAGTCATTACCACAGTGAATTTTGTTATAACATAACTCACTGTAAATGGAAACCTGCAGGCAGGTATAAACTCTAAGAGACAAACTGCTCTTCCAAATCACTCAGCAAGACAGATGCCTCACTACAGCTTGAACACATTCCAGTACAGGCCCATAATCTGTCACTTTGACTACTTCCAGGACATCTCCAGGAATAAGAACCTTAAACTTGGCTGGCAGTTCTGCAACTGATGTGGCTGCTTAATCAGTCAAGAGCAAACCATTCCTCCTGCTTTACAGGAAAAGTAGATGAATACAGCAAACCACAACTTTGACATGATAGAAGGGACAAAGATGCAGTTCAGAACTGCTGGCCAGATAAAGAGTAGTCTATGTCATTTGAAGTAAGCATTTAGAGAAATATTTTTGGTACACAGTGTTCTTTGTCCAGTGGAACTGCACGCTTCCCTCTCCCCCACCAAAGCAGTGGAGTGTTGGTAGAAGAGTGAAGCCATGCAAGACTTAGTAATTTATGACATTTTGTAAGAAAATTCAGACTTCTTGATCCATGAACCAGGAAGTAAGGTGTCTAACTCAGTCCTTCAGCTGGGAAACTTCATAGAGGTATGCACCAAGCATCTTCACCCCCTGGATGTAGTTGTACCTGGAAAGAATATAGTTTCCATTAGCACTGTCTTAGAGCTGTATTCCTGTAGCACATGTGCATCTTGCAATATCAGTCCTATGCAGGCAAGAGATGCTACAGGCAGAGCTGTTGCAAGCAACAGGTTCTACTCCCAACATCCCCGGCATCTCCTCTGGCAAGACCAAGCATTGAGACCAAAGTATAAAAACTGCTTTTGGTTTCAACTACATAAAACCAGAAGCAGGACTGGGATCAAGGTTCAGCTACAGAGCAGTTACCTAAGCAGTCATCCACTGCTGGAGAAAAATGGCACTTTGCCTCCCAAAGATGTAAAGAAAAGCAAAAGCATAATTCTTCTTGGACCTTTTTTATAATATGTGCCAAGATCCACAGCACAACTCAGCCTGGCCCAGAGATAAATATTCTCTTACCTATTTAGTTTCTCATTTTGAGAATGGGCACCATCATCTGCAGCTCCAACAGGAAGCAGCATGACATTCTTGCCTGTTGCTTCCTGAAAAGTAAGGGTAACAGGAATGCTTCCTCCCTCCCTTGTCAGATCTGGTTCCACTCCAAAAACTAGAACAAAGTGATACTCTAGTCAGTTTGGAACTGTATTTGTTTTTCCAACACAGATTCTTACTGCTGCTTAAGCAATCAAGTACCAACCACTCCTGTACCCTGTGCTGGACAAATCTTGCTGTTTTAATCAGCCAGACTGCAGAGGTTACAGAAATGTGGCATTTCCCTCCCCTGATGTAATGCTGGGGTACTGTCACTTTCAGAATTCAGTTCAAGCATTTACACAAATAATATTTCATCTGAAAGCCTGTTTGTCCTTCAACACAGAAGTTAAAGTTACTCTAGTTGCCCCAGCATAACTGATCAAGAAGGATGCTAGGATGACTGAGCTTTGAGGGCTTTGGCTAAGCCAGTGATCTGAACTACTGACAGTCTCAACCTTACATAAAAGCAGCACTGTACCAATGGACTTGTTCCAATATGGTCAGAATAAGCTTGATAAAGTTTCTTTCCTTCCTCTACCTCAGAACTAAGTTTAAGGATTGCACAACATGGTTCATTACTTAGAGAGCCAAGCTTATTATGTAATAAGTACAAAAACTCTAAATATTCTGCAAACACCATCTCCTCAGTATTTCTTGAGGTACTGGAACAAGAGCTCTTCAGTCCTCCCAAAGTCAAGTGGAAAAGCCACTGACCTGTCTTCATGGCCCTCCTCCCAGCCATGTAGTGGGGATGGTCAAAGTCTGACACCCAGGGCTTTCCACCATGGCCTAAGTATACTCTGAATTTGTTGGGGCTCTGCAGCTCTGCAAATTTTTTGCTCAAGTAGTCTTCAACCTATAAGAAAGATTGAAGAGTCTTACCCACAGTTAGCATTTGTATGAACACTGATAAAGACAGTATATAAGAGCATCTTAGAGACTTGAAGATCACTACTACTGCGCAGCAATAATTTTCCTATTACAATTACTCCATATTATTCCTATGTACCTCTGCTCTGAAGTCAGAATATCTTTTGACATTTTGGCTAACAGTTCTACAGTATACTGTCAGTTTGCATGTAAAATCTTAGTTTTGAATATGCACTTCTGGCAATCCAAATGGCCTACCCTTAAATTAGCATTTATACCTGAGCCCTTTCTTTGAGTTAGTTGAGAGAAATTGAACAGCCAGGCCACAACAGTGCAGTGTTGGACCATAAAGCAATTCCCTTGATTATCTGAGTTGAGGCGCAGAACAGGGAAGATGGTATTATAGCAAACTAAATAAAAGGAACTGCTTTAGAAACCAGAAATACTCTCCCCCCAGGCATGGAAAACAGAAATTTCAATACACAACTTATTTTGATACCATCATTCCATCTCAACATACATGCTTTGTGACTTCTTCAGGAGTCATGTTTGGGACAAGTCTGATTGAGAACTTGCCAATCACTTTCCTAGGAATCACAGTCTTGGCTCCAGAGCCTGAGAAGGCTCCTTCAATTCCATGGAGAGACAAGGAAGGGTATCTCCACCTGTGCATAAGGATATCTTTCTGCAGAGGCAAAGGGAAAAATGCAAGGTTACATACAGTTTGACAAAGCTCCCCAAAGTAGTAATTTCTTCAATCTAATAAAGACTTTGCAAGAAACAGTGCTTTCTCCCATGGAGAAATGCAGCTCATTCAAGACCAATCAGTTGCAAGCAGAAGTTGTTACTCCCATTAAGCACACATTTTGATACAACAGCTGAGTTTTTAGCACCTTTAGAAATTCAGTTGCTCTAGTTTGACTCTCTTCAAGTTCTATGGAACTTACAGGACATGACCAGTCTGCTTCTGACAAGGACAAATACACCATTTACAAGATGCTGAAGCACAGTGTGTAGGAAGTACCTTGCAAGCTCTGGTACCCACTGCCTCAAGTCAGGCAGGTGCTTTCATCACTGAATTACATGCTTATGATCACAAGTTTTCTGAAAGCCTCACCACTGTACAGACTGAGGCATAGTGTGCTCCTGATATTTATATCAGTTGTATTAAACCAACTGAACTCTGGGTTGATTAGAGTCACTAATGAGAGTCACTAAAAGCACTAATGCCTTTTTCAGATACACTTCTTCATTTCCCTGTTTTCACCACAGTTGTTCAGTACACCGGATACTGAATTCAGCACATTTGTGTCCTGTGAGCTACAGTATCTCAAATTTGAACTTCACTGCAGAGATTCAGGAGACTTAGAAGTTTTGTGGCCTTTTTGTTACAGTTTGGTTTGTTCCAGGTACAACCTGCCTCTAATCTCCTCTCAAACATAATTAAACTATTGCTGTTCAAATCTTTCAAGCACATTGTTTCTCACCTAGAGATTACAGACTTCTCTCTCATCTCTCCTTAGCCCTGAGACCCTTCTTGCATGCATGCAGCTTAGTTAGAACTCTTGATAAGCTAAGCTAGGATTTCAGTCTAGCTAAGACTGAACAGCTTTAGATCAGTATCATATATGAAGTGCATCTTGCCAGCTCTTCCTTACATACAAGCTATATTTCATCCATTACTTCACAGGACAAGGCTGAACAAGGAAGGCTGTGTGCCCCCAGTTGATATAAACCTGAGCATGTAAAGACAAGGTTGAAGATATAATATTTATACCTATTTAAGTTTGAAGTCTCCATCTGACAGTAACAGGACAGAAGACAGACCTGCACATGTAAACTTTTCTTTTACAACACTTGTTTCTGCTTTTTATGATAGGAGATGTATATACATCCAGGGTTTAATGCTTCAAAATTATAACGTAATACCTATACCTTCCAAGATTCAATGCTGTTAAAAGCATTAATTTGGAGAGCTCCCAGGATGAAGGTTTGAGAAGTTTGGGCATGAGTTTATTGAACTTGAGCCTGTTCAAAGATTTGGATGACTGCCTAGTTCATGGCTACTAAATAGTCCTTGCTTGCCAGGTCTAGGCATATGTTCACTAAGTCAATCCTTAAGTTCATTACAACTAGATTGATCTCAAGCTGTTTTCTCACCTAATGAGAAGTCATTGCTATGAACAACTACTTTATTTCTGATAACTCACTGAACTTCTACAGATTTAGAAATCAGATGCTTCATGTAGATGTGGTATCTGAGCTTTGGAAAAGTGCTAGCAGCTCTTACCTAGCATTAGGAGAACAGCACTAGATAAAGTAAGTTCTGTACAAGTTCGGAATACTACTTCCACATAGACTTAGGAGCCAATTTAAAGTTACCTAGACTGCTTGTCTTAAACATGGGTTAATCCAGACTAAGTTTCCAAGCACCTAACACTTTGCAGAGGAACTGCTAATGCTAAGTACACAATCAACTGTACAGCAGGTAAAATTATCTTCAAGACAATCTCAGCATTTTAAAGACAGACAAATTCTCTGCCTCCTGAATTACTTGGTAACTACACAAGTATCCAGAGAAGCTTGTTTCTGCCTTCTACCAATACAGATGGCTTGAACTAGCACAGCTGACCAGGGTAAAGAGGGAGTAGGACAGTGTACCTTTGCATCATGCAATAGTTTAGTTGCTCCTACATCTTTCGCATATTCTGCCAGGTCAAAATCAATCTTCTCATACAGTGCCAGCTCCTCATCAGTAACAGGTGCTACTGCTTCATTAATGCCTGGGATAAGGATTTTCCCTTTCTTGTCTATAAGTGATCCTGTAAACAAGAAGCACCTAATATCAGGATTCAATCAGAAGAAACAAGATGTCATTGCTGCGAATACTTTCCATGGCAAATAAAAGTCATTGCTTTCTGAAAACTCTTTGTAAATGTAATTAAATTCTGACCTCTACCTCCCAGAGTCTGTTCCATTAAGTCTGGAAGGCACTTCTGAAATTTGCAGCTATCCAAAATGTGCACTTCCTTGCAACTACATTTCATTCTACTGCTACATGTTTGACTGGCTGCTTAAAGGCAGGATTCCCAAGGAGTTCAATATGGCATCTGTAGAAGAATATGCAGAAAAGAGCTGATTTAATTAACATATGAGCCTGTAGGAAGATTTTAGGGGAAGCTAAAGTAGACAGACAACCTCTTGGCAAGAACTTCACGTATTTCTGTATCCAAGGCATCAGCCAGTTTCATGCATACCTGGCAAGCACCATTTAATTGGTCATTGTTTTGTTAGTGTAAGCAGCCCTTAGGGATGCTCCTCACTGCAAACTCACTCATGCTTTAATGGCTCCCACTCCCATTTTAGATGCATTCAGTGAAACCTGCTTTTTCTTACCCATTAGAGTAATGAGATCTGTCATGGCCTCATGTACTGAACCACCATAAACTCCAGAGTGAAGGTCTTTGTCACTACATTCCACCTGGTTTGAAGTGAATTAAGATTCAGGTTAATTTTAACATGAATATACTGTCAAATACACAGAACAGACTTCTACAGCTTTTTGCTGCACATACTTTGAGAACACGTCTGCTTATGAAACCAGACCACTCAGTTGTAGTACATTAAAGCAGATCTGCTTTTTATTGCTCTGTGAAGTACAAGCCCTTAGTACTGACTGTCCCAGCCTTGGGGACTTCAGAGGTGACATCTCTTCCTGCACTCAAAGAAATATCTGGATTAAGATATCTATGCTATGAGATAATCCTCCAGTGAAGGTACTGGCTTATCTTGCTTCATATATCTAACAGCTATCCCTCCCACCCAATTATCATATATGATAGTAAAAGGAAAATAGTAAAAGGAAGATATTTAGAGACTTAGTAGACACTGTTCTATTTAAGCAGCCAGTTTCAGCTTTTCTGAAGAAAAGCTATTGGCATGTGAAAGTCAGAGCTACCACTCTTCTCCTGTAGAAAATTTAGTTCAGTAATACTGGTTTTGGAGGCTATTTCAACACTTACCTCTATGAAGTAGTAGCAGATACCCCTCAAGCCATAGGTGATACAAGGCTTATTCTTGCCCAGCCAGTAGTTGTCAGAAATGCAAACAAAATCCACATCTTTGAAGAAAGTGTCTCGCTGAGCAAAAATCAGTTCATCAAGGCCTTCAGATCCTGATTCTTCCATACCCTCTAGGCAGAACTTAACATTTACTGGAAACTCCTTTGAAAATTAAAAACAAGAACGGATTAAGTATGTGAAAACACTAGGCTCCTTCAGCAATCAGTAATTTTAATGTCATGTCCAAAGCAGAAAATTGAACACGGGTAAATTAGTCCTATGACAGCAGAATTTGTTAACTATACACAGAGTATTACAAAGTTTGGACTGTGCTTATGTTGAGGACACTTGTGCCACCCTTCATTTGATGGAATTCAAACTCCCCAAAAAATTTTAACTAAGCTCTAGAACAACTTGTTCACAATCATCTTAACTGTGGGAATGCAACAGAAATCTCTTGCCAAAGGTAAGTCACGGGGCTAGAAAAATTAATATCAACCATAGAAATCGCATGCCACAGCAGGAGAATCAGAGCTACTCTATCCAGTCTACCATATTCTATGCCTAGGTAGCACTTGAGAACAGGTAATTCTTCTCACAAGTAATAACTTGTCTGGTAAGATAGAGACATTCTGAGCTATTTCTGACTGCACTTTTTCTTGAACAGAAACAGCAAGTCTCTCAGTTTAGTGGCACTAAATTAATCTCTTAGAGTTCAATGACAATAAGACATTAAGCTTCATTAAAGGTGAAGCTAATTTGACATCCTTACACGAAAGTAATCGCATTTGATTATTTCTCCTGCTCCAGATACTTGCATATGTATTTTCCTTCCCACAAATTGCATTAAAGCAAAAATGTTCAAAGTGCAATCCAAGCATCTACAGGACTAGCCTGTCAGCAAATCAACTCAACCCTACTGACGCTTCAGGGACTTTGCAGGGCTATTGCATCATTCCTCCCATCAGCTGAATAAGCAGTCTTGCCTCACAAGGGTTTGTGGCTTGTGTAACATTTATTGCCAGACTCAGCTGTATGTAAAATAGCAGGACTCATTTTGGGCACATACCTGGTTAGTTTGTTGATAAGCCTCCAAGGCATTCAGCCAGGCAAGCACTGGACCTTTGTCATCTGTTGATCCTCGCCCATACAGCTTTCCTGTAGAAACAAAATACAAATTAACCAGTGTAGAGAAAAATTAGGACAAAGCTTCATCTCTTGCCTGCAGAAGAAAACGTCCTTTTGGATAAACTTTTTATTCTTGCTTATATAACTTTCATTTCTGATTCTTCTGAATTAGCAGTTTTACATTCTGCTCCATACATTCATGCAGGTAGGTGCAGGACTGCGATAGTTCTCTCACTTTGGAGCTACCCCACCTCTTCCCCCAGCTGCTCCATGGATAGGAGTTGAACATAAGCCTGGAAAAGAGGCAACTGCCTTGGGCCAAGTCATTCCCATATCCTTCACAACAATATTTTCTACAAACACAGCAATAAGGGTGTAGAAACAAGATACCACATCTGAACAGAAACTTATTCAGTATTAACCTCAGTTGAATAATTGTTTGAATAGTATGACTTCAGTTGCTAGTGACCAACCACTTCTCTGTATGCTCTAGATAAAAGAGAATCTCACCAGAAAAGGCTTTAGTTAAACACCAGTTTTACAGGCTACAGGGAAGTCCCAGGAAATGTAGCACATGGGATTACAGTAAAGGCAGATATTGCTGCAACTCAGCTGTGGCTACGACCCCTAAACACAGGGTGTAACCAGAGTGACAGAACAGCCCAGACAGTCTGCAAGGTAAGGAGCCATTGGTAAATGTGTCTCCTACACTGCCAGGCTGCACAGAGATAAGCCACAGCCTAGGGCAAGTCTAGCTCTTGCTATCAGATGAGATAATCCAATTTAGTAACTTGGACTCTGCTGCCTATGACCAAGTTCCCAGGTAGAAATACTAGTTACCACAGACACTTATTTTCTTGGCAATGATTAACACTTATGCAACAAGAATGTTTAATGCCGTATTCAGATGACCTTTTAACACGCAACACTGAGCAAATGAAACAATGAAGAGGCTGCTGGTAGCACCAGCTTTAAATAAAGAAAGTTTTACTCTCCTCTTAACTACTGGCAATGTGTTGTTTCAACAGGACTTACTGTAGGATTTCTTCATCCCCATTTACAGGAGAGGGACTCTTGTCTGGGCACCAGCTCTCTCAAACACGCTTCTGCAGTGCTCAGTGCAGCTCAGTATGCACACACAAGGAAACCCAGGCAGGCTGTTGTACTACTCCTGTCTCCAGGCGCAAAGAAGCTGTGATGCGTGTTCATCCCCTGTAGTGGTTCAGAGTCCCTGCAGTCTGACATGACCTTACACACTGCCAGTTGTGAACAGGTCAAGAAACTAGCTCTAGAAAGCCTTCTGACAACAAATTGTATCATGGAAGGCAGCATTTAAGACTTTGCTGTAGCTACAAGGAAGATAACACACTCCGATAGTCTGGACTATCAGAAAAGGAAACAAGTCCTTGGAGCAGCTGAGATTTTGAAGCCCTACTTGTTTACCATTTCCCCTCCTGCATCTTATCTCAACTGCATTAAATAAACACCCACATCTGTTCCTACTCTTCTTCCCTCTTTCAATCAAGGGTACAACTTTAGAACAGTTGAGAAATACCACACTTTTTAAAGAAGTGCTCATCAGTTTGGGAAGTCCACCAGTCTTACCTTCTCTTTCTACCAGCGTGAAGGGCTCGCTATCCCAGCCATCCTCCAGTGCTGCTGGCTGAACATCCAGGTGACCATATACACACACCGTCTTTTTGTGTGGATCCGAGCCCAGTGTTCCCAGAATAATTGGTGGTAGAGGGATCTCTGATCCATCAGGCAGCTAGAAATAGGAGGCAAGAAGTTTTATGCAAATGTGGAATGTCAGAGCAGCACATTTTTATCAGATGAATTAATTACTTTAACATTATGGAGGTTATGAGATTAGGGGCACAGAAAGCTAAACAAAATTAAGCTACTTAAACTGATTGCCAGAAGCAATGTGCCAATGAAGGCATGATGGCACTACGCCAGCAAAAGTTCCCTGACAAGTCACAGTGATAGTCAAAATGCTTCAAGCCGCTCAGAACCGTTAGCTTTAAACTAACAATCCCACATCAGATTTTAGCAGAACAAGGTGTCTGCCTGCCAAAATGCCATATCTAATGCTGACTTAACTGCAAGTGACAAACTCCCTTCAATATTGCATTCTGCATTGCTTGTCACTGCACCTTCATCCTGTCCACAGTGCAGCTCTCTAAACAGAAATTTCCTGACAGGGCTATTAGAAAGTATAACATGTGCCTACACCCAGATAAAGTCAGTGTAAGTTTTATTTCACTATACCAGCCTATGCTGTTCAGCAAAGGGCGGGACAGTGCTCATGAACTCAGATCAAGAGTTCAAGAGTTGAACTTGGCTTAATCCCTTGGAAGACCCTGTAAGCAATTATCATATGCCATTCCCAGTCAGCATGTATTTCCCTTCCAGTGAACACATACTCCTAGACACTGTTGAACAGATCAAGATCAGCTTTAACTTATTGCTCATATGGGCTCCAAGCTCTGATTTTTATTTTCTTTTAAATCAACAAGTTACATTGCTCTTGGCCAGCTGCAGCCCTAAGTGATTAAAGCATTATTGCAAGAGTTTGCACTTACAGTAATCAGTACACAGCACAAACTGCAGTGCAGCAGTAAACAAAGTTTAATCAAACAAGTTCACCAGTTGCTTTACATTGTCCTTTATTGATATACCAGCAACGTCTGTAATACACTGACTAGTTTTGTCTAGACTTAATATAAAACTTAACACTAAAGGTAACTTTAATCCAGGTGCCTGAGTTTTCTACATAGAAACAGTACTTTTAATAAACTCTGTAAAATCAGTTCTTGCCCCCAAAAGTTACATTGATGAAAGGAACGAGTTTGTCTCTGAATTAATTGGAAGACTTTTAACAGGATTTTAGGCAGTAGGTAGCAGCAGAGCTAGAATTATCCGACACAGTGCCTCTCAAGAGGGCACATGAAGTCAACTGCTTCCCTGCTGGAACCTGCAGTGCTACAAACAAGTGTATTCCAGTTGCTAAAAGCAATAACTGCTCAGAGGGTCTTGATACACACAGATTTCACCCAACAGTCATTAGCACCAATTACCATGATAATCTTCTAAAACCAGTAAGCACTCCAGTACAACAGGATTTTGAATGCCACTATACAAATGCTAGTCTAACCATTTTGGTACAAGTCTTATTCTGTGACATGTAGTGACTATGTACTAGCAACATATTAAGTAGATGGTTCCCTATTATGAGATTATCATTGTTGTTCTCATAAGGACATTTCTCAGGTGAAGGAAAGCAGTCCAGCTAGCTAAAAATAAGGAGGGAACTCATCCTATTAAGGATCCTTCTCTATCTGGTATGGGAGCTGTGCAATATTGTGACAATTGCAACACTTCTGGAAGAGCTTAAAAGTCTTTGGAAGATTTACCAAAACTTCAGTCAGTATCTTCACAGTCTACGGGTCTAAGGTCCAACACCAGCCTGCTATTAAAAATGTGTAACATTTTTGTTTGCAGGTGCTCTGTTCATGTTCAGTTAGAAAATTATTTAAAATACATTTAATACACAGTCCAAAATGTAATACAACATGCTTAACTGATCTGAATCCCAAGGTTTACTATAAACAAAAGTTTTAATTGGAAGTTTATCAGACTGTGTGGCAGGCAAGGCATTATCCAACACCCCAACAGGCTATTGCCTTTCTAGGCCACTGCCCACAGGACCCTTGTGTGGTAATCCTGAGCAGAAGACCATCAGACATTAAGGAATTAGTGGTCCCCATTAGCCTGAGTGCACCCCAGCCTGTGCTGTGCTGCACACTCAGCTTTGCCTCCTGCCTTGTATTGTGCTGTGGGTATCCTTAGGCTGCAGGATAAACTTGGCCAGTTGACTGCAGCACACTTGCAGTTCCCACTTGGTAACAGCAATTACACCACCTGCATGTCCTTGTCTTTATCTAAAAATGCAGCAAGAAGTTCTCATGTGAATATCCCCTTTGTTTGGCAGTGGAATCAAATAACTTGAATAAATAAAATGTGGTAACATTTCCATGAATGGGATCTACACAGTGTGCTGCACACTGATTAGATGCTTCCTAGATGCTGCACAGCTTGAAGTTCCCAGTATCTGAAGGGACATAAGATTATCTATAATATCCTCTCCCTTTATAGTAGCAGCTCTAATAAACAGCATTTTAAATTTTACTTTCTGGAGTCTAAACATCTTTCTTACCAGGATCATAAGAAGCCAGCACCTCATAGTGCAAAACACCTTGTCTTCTAAAGAGATTTTTTCTACTAAGCTGACATGGAGTTGCTCACATACCTTTTGTTTCCCAATATCCACAAGTTGGGTTGTGCCTCCCAGTCGCTCAATATCCCTCGCAGCAACTTCCATCATGCGCCTGATTTCAGCCCTCTTATCCGGCCATGCTGACACACTCTGGATTGCCACCCATTGAGCCAGCCGCTACAGAAAGACAGAAAAGCTGAAGGTTTTACTACACATGAATTATGGCACGGGAGGCACTACACTAATACAACACCTTGCAATTCAACTAATGCTGTTTTAGACAAGCTTAAACTTGAGGCAAATCAGCTCTGTCTTCTACTCAAAAGAGTACTCTAGCAATTAATATTAGGTTCTAAAGCTCTCTGAAACCTCACTTTCTACAGCTGCCCCTGTAGGGTAACAAATTCTGCAGATAAATATGATACATTTAAGGGTATGACAGCTTGTGCACATTGTGCCTTTCTAGTCACCATTCTTTAAGTATCCAGAACTAGCTAATGTCTTTCAGGCTTCTCAGAAAGGCCACCTTAGCTTTTCCCCTGCCACGTAAGAGCTGTGAGAGTAACTGGCAAAAGTCAAGTTGAACACTTAGCATAGATCTTGCCTGGCAGTTTACAGTGCTATGCCACTGATGCCTTCATCGGCAAAAAGGATCACAATACAAGGTGCAATTAAACAGCAGGTTAAACAACAAAGTAGAGAAACACTCTCCCTCTGTACCCCAAAATGAACAGTTTCATATGTGAAAGCTTTATTCCAGCCTTGCTTATATTTTGCCTCTTTCATCTCAAAAGGGGAAGTGACAGTATAAACCCAGTTTGGCATTCAGGAACCAGTGTCAAACTTCTTGTACCTCTCAATAAGTCACTGCTTGCACTATACAGTAATACAGCACTTCCTAATAAATCTACCATAGAGATTTAGGTCTTTTAACAAAACTATGCTTAAACTTAAGAAACAAAGTTTTCTGGCTTGACTCGAATCAGCCACACCTGCTGCTTGCTCTCCCCACTCCCCAGTTACTTGGCATTACTCTACTATTGGCCATATACATAAGGAGTAACAATAAACTTGAAGCTGACCACCTAACTTTTAATACCCCACAGCTGTCTGTGCTGCAGGACAACACTCAAAAAAACCTTACCTCAATATAGAGGTCCTGGTGTTCATCAATGTATTTGAAGAGGGTTTCAAGAGCAGACATTTTCTGACCAGAACAGTGCTGCTGAAGAATCTGTAACAGAAAAAGAATGTAGCCTTTACAATTTTCAGATACAATAGTCAGTACTCAAGCAGCCACAAAAGACTTTCACCCTTCAGTTGCTAACACCACACACCAAGCCATGTGAATATAACACTTCGGGCTACTCCCCTCTCAGAAAATCAGAGTCAAGTGACTACACAAAAGCATATTTAATCTCAACACCAATCTTTCTGCCTCTTCCCCCAAAATAACTCTGGAAGTTAAAATGAACAAGCTTATCTGTAGAGATACTTCAATCAAGTCATGTACTTGACCACAGGATTATAGGCAGAATTCAAGTGAAATCTACTCTTTGAAGTTGCATTTTTTTATTAGAGATCAACTAATAGTGTGCCATAGTCTTGAATGCTAGTAGCTGGTTCCAAGAAAGCGCACTTTTACTTTGTGCTCTACAAAGGATGTTAAAAGCAGGCAGCTTAAGAACTATATTTTCTTCAGATTTAAAGTCCCAACCTGCCACTCAGACTCCCCAAAGGAGGTCAGCGAAGCCATGGAAACAGAAACCAGCCCTAGCAGGGCACGAGCAAGTGATCAGTGACTAGTTCCTTGCTACCACTTCCTTGTTTGGTTTTAGTTTCAACTAAGTTCATGTGAGAAAATCCAAGACCTCACCCCTCCTCAGTTTTCTGCCTTCCTTACTAGCCCAAATTTCACATTAAAAAGACACACTTGGCCAGTCAACCAACAGAACAAACAAGCTTAAGCTTAGTTCTCATTATAACTCAAGACACAGCACCTCCTCTAAGCCAAGTAAATAATGAGCTTTACAAACACACCTCTGAAAGTGCCAGAACCATGAGAAAAACCCCAGTGTCCATGTAATATACAGAATATGCGTGTTCAGCAGCACCAACTGCTGTGATTCAGTATTCAGTCAGCTTTATGCCAGATGCTTTAAACCTTCCTTCCACTTCTACGTGGAAGTCACAAGACAAGTATGACAGTTGTTCAAACACTTGACTTTTTGTCTTAGAATTTCTTAAACAGCTGACTAGTCTACATAGCTAAAACGAATACCTTCAGGCTGCAGGTTGCCCCACAGAATATACTGTGATATAAGCACATCCCACCACCTAAAATCTACAAAAGACTTGCAGAATGCATTTTCTTTCAAGCAGGGATGTACTTACACAGATTACTGATGTTTGACATACAAAAAGGCTTTCACTCACTGCAGATGGCCTCTAATTTACAGCATCAATCAAGTTTAAGTTTGGATAATAAGTTTTAAGCACCAATTAGAACAACCCCAAACTACCAGACAGCTCAAGTATTCTCTTCAATAGCCATCAATAGTGAAAACTGAGCACCTTGAAAAGTACTACACAGACATAACTAACTTAAAGCAACACTTCTCACTAAAGCCTGGCTTCCCTACCAAAGCAAGCATTCTCACATGCACAGAGAGCTCAGGCACGATTCATGCACACGGGCACCAGTCCTGCACATCTGACCCTTCCCTTCACTCAACCAGTTCCTATAGCAACACCAGCGATTTAGCTTCACAGCACAAAGTGCAACATATTCCATGAAAGACTGATGATACTATGTCCAACATAAACAAGATCTGAACTACTGGCCAAGTCAGGGGCTACTTTATGCACTGTCTTAAACCTGGTTAAATATTCTTAAAAATCAGCAAGGCATTGAGTCAGTCAAGTCTCACTGTAGACCTGCAAAATAGCCTTCCCCAGAAAGCTTCACACTTGGAAAAGTAAATGCTGCTTACTGCACAGCACAAGGCTGGACGTTATTTCTCCTCCTCTCTTAAAAACCAGGGCTAGAATTTGTTGTAGGTCCCTTAGACCAGATAAATGAATCCGTTCTACCTGCATGGAAGAGGCTCCACAGTTCTACCTGTTCACAGCACTGTAACAGCTGCATTATCAGATAACCCAAGGGACTATCAGTGCACAAGGACAACATTGCCCTCCCTCCCCACAGGCAAGGTGAGCACCGCAGATGAGAGCGTTCAACCAGGTTAGGGGAGGTCTGTGGGCACCACAGAGCACTCAACGCCTCCACAAGCCACTGAAAGCAGCAGGGTACAACCCCACGTCCACATCACAGGCCCTGCTTTCCGGGCTGAAGTTGACTTAAAAGTCACGTCTGGGAGTAAATGCGGCTTTGCAGCGAAAGTCCGCCGTGGCCCCCAGCCCCGTGACCGCAGGGAGGTAACCCTCGGGGCGGGGGGGGACAAGCCGCAGGGACAGGGGAGGCACAGGGGAAGAGAGAACCAGACGGGGACAGGGGAGCAGCCGCAGCCTCCCTACGAGGAGCAGCCAGGCGCTGCTGTGGCCGGGGGGAGCCGGCCGGGCCGAGACACGAGGCCGGGCAGACGCTTCCTCCCGCGGGACACCGGGCAAGGCCCGGCAGGGCCGCCGCGCACCCGGCACCCGCCCCCCGCAAGGCCGCGGAACGGCCAGGCGCGGCCCTGCGCGCCGGGACACGGCGCCGCTACGCGAAGGAGCCCGGCCCGGAACCCCCAGTCCCGCCGGCGCCCCCACTCACCCTCCCCGCGCCGGCCCAGCCCCCAGTCGCAACCACGCGCTGTCGCCACGGCGCTTTAACGGCCCCCGCCAGCCCCGCCCGCTCCGCAGGTGGCGGTGGCCAATCCGCGCGCGAAGAGAGGCCTAGAGGCGGGACTTACTGCAAGACGGGGCGGGGCCTTCCCGCCGGGGAGGGGCGGCAGTCTCCAGCGCCCCCAGCGGCCGCGCCGATGTACTGCGGGGCCGCGGTGGGGACAGGGGGTCACCGGTGGTGACATGGCCGGGAGGTCCGGGCTCTGCCGCGGGAGTGAAGGGTGCCTGCCCTGAGGAAGAGTTTCTTCTTATGGTTCACCACTCGGTTTAGCACAGCATAGATTTCACACCCATGCAGAATATTCTGTTCCAGATCTTTTTCAATCCTTTGTGCATCACCCCATTCACATGTACATCTCTAACAGCATCAGATACATCCTTGTAAAGATGCACCTGGTTAAACTCAATGCCATGAGTTATGAAGTAATCAATGACTGAAGAGAGCAGTGTCATTTTAGGAAGAGAAAAAATGTCCATACACTGCTTACAGTGAAGGACCCTTGCCATAGAAGTCACTCATCTGGTACAGGGGGATGTGCTGCGCACCACCGTAGAGTTCGATTGCCTCTCCATCAGGCACTGGTTTGAGCACTCTATGTACTGTCCCCAGCTGGGCATAATGGAAAGCATCAGTCCTCATCAGAAGACTCTTTCGTACATTGTAGTGGAGTGCATGTATGGCAAACTCTGGAACGCGGTCATACTTCCCAAGCCCTTCTGGATGCTTCAATTGTTCTATGAGGATGTCTCTGGAAGTGTTGAAAATCATAGAGTGTAGTAAATTAGAATAGTGGTGTAACATGTAATTGTAGTCAAAGACACATATCTCAATATCTCCCAGGCTGATCTCATTGTTAGCGTAGATAGTGGCTGGGTTGAGGAGGTTGCAGAGTCCTAGTGGAAGGAGATTGTAGACCAGCTTTTTCATCTTGTGGTATGTGTGTGTCCAGAGTGTCACAGCAAGCCACCTGCATCTTGCCAAAAAAGTACATCAAGTGCAGGTCATAGCTGTGGAAAGAAATACACCATGTCTGATTGGCTTCAATGCCCTTGCCTCAAACCAACAGGGACATAAATCATATGAGAGAAATCTGAGAAATAATAGGGGAGATAATAAGGGGGGATGTAATATGGGCAAACATAATATTGACAGATACAATATGGGAGAAATTTGGGAGATCTTGACCAAAGTCTGACAGAACAACTGAATTATTCTGGCCAAAAATGGGAGCATCCTTACGACCTTCCTACATCTGTGGCTTAGATTAGATAGATTTAGATAAATGTACATGTATTTTTATAGATTAGATAAGGAAAGTGTAGTATGAACAGTAAGATGCAAAAATGAAGTCAGATCACCTGGTAAAGAGTTTTCTCAGCTCCTAGTAATGGCAGAAAGACATAAAGTCATTCCACACACAGAAAAATAAAAGTTCAGGTGAGACTTGCTATTACCCTGCACCTGACTTAAATGAAGTAAGACCTTATAAGATGGGCACTGCTGAAGCTGCCTCTGTTCATGAGTACTGATACTATAGCTCTGAGCTCTAATACTATAGCTGTTAACCATGTTTGGGTATAATAATTTGGTAACTAATATTTTTTATGGACATTATTAAAAGAGCTGTAAAAATGGTGGTTGGCCCCAGGCTGAAGTAAAAGTATTTTCTTACCTGAATTGCTGAGGGAGGTTCACCATTCAGTCAAACCTATTGGGCAATGTGGTCCTCCATGCTACAAATATTAGGAAATGTGCTGGTAATGCTCTGGGAACAGAGTACGCTGCTATTCATATTGGACTCAGCAGAAGAGGGTAAAGTTTATGGGCCAAATCCAATGATGGAGTCAAACCCACCTCTGCCAGGTTTGCCTTTGTTGACTAAATGTGAACAGAACTGCTCACATCTGGAAATCGCCTTGCCATTGACATTCCAGATATGCGAACGTCAACTATTACCTCTGGCTTTTCCAAACCAAGTGGTAGGAAGAATGTGGCTTCAGAGGCCAAACTCATTTATAGGAATAGCACTCAACTAAAACATCAAGGTATCATTTGCTGTCTCTCTTTTCCAGTCAGCACTATGGCTCCAGAAGTAACTCTGCTCTGACCTCCAAAATAAACAGGGCTGCTTATGTGACACATGTGATTTCAGGGTGCTGAATATTTAGGTATGCTCACAGCCTTCCTGATCTACATGTATGCCATATAATAATTAATGAGTTTGATCCTCACAAGCATCCTCCAGAAAAGATAATCTGTTTTATTTTTTTTAATAAGTAATTAATCAAAGTACAGGGCAGATTACACTTAGCCTGGGTAGCAAGTGTTGATGTTTATGTGAGAGAGCACAGTGTGGGATGCTTGTGTCCCTGGTCAGAATCCTGTTGGAGTGTGCCATGTCCCTACATTGGACTATGCACCCAGCTTTTGCTGTTGTGGACAAAGGTGTGGAGCCAGGGGAACGCTGCAATTGAAACAAGAACTGAATATTAGTCTAGAGTCCTGTTCCTATGACCCTTCTTCCCATCCTTGCACAACAGGGCACCAGTAGCAAATGGGGCCCATGTGGCTCAGCAGCCCACAAAATAATAAACACTAATAAACACTAAAGGACCCTTATCCCTCCCCCTGCTCCTTCCCTTCCTCTGCCTCACCACTTGCTGGTTGCTCTTTTTGTAATCTCTAGTGTCCTCTCACTATACTGATCCTGGCAAGTGAAGGTTTATACTCCCAGGGCACGTATCATACTGTGGCTCCACACAATCCAGCTCAGAACAGCCCTCTGCATTGACCTCCCATGAGTCCTGCAGGTTAGGCCACTGTGCAGCACAGCACAGTGCTGCTGCAGGCTGGCTCTGGGCTGCTGTGCCAGGTTGACTTTCTGGCTTGGTTGGCACAAGCTTGAGGAGCTCTGCTCTGTGCCCTGCAAGGGTGGCTTGGATGCTCATGATGGTCAGGGTTCTCAGGGCTCTTCTCCTTCCTCACTGATCCTACAAACCTCTTCCTATCTCCAACCTCTTGACTCAGTGGTTGATGCATTGAACCTTCCTGCAACTCCAGTAGCCTCTATATCAATAAGGGTGTAACTTTCCTGTTAAAAATCACACTCTGAAGCTTGCTGTGACTTCAAATCCCCCAGTGTCTTCATAAAGTACCAAAACTTAATTACTTCAGTAGTCAGTAGCTGCTTAACTAAGCCAATTCTGGCCACCACAGATCTTGAAGTCTCTTCTCTTAGGCACTAGATTTATCTGCAGACCATGAAAACACAAAGTAGAATACAAGGGTCTTGCTGTGCACTGCTGGATAAGTCTTCACTTCTTTTTCCCTCTCTTTATACAAGGTGGTTTGCTTTGCCCTTCCCTGTACATGCTATTTTGCTGAGTCGGCACATTATATTGCAATCTCTGTTTTCTGTGTCCTCTTGTCAGGATGCAGCAGTGACACGTTGGAAATGTTACTGTCAGGAACCTAAAATAAACCTGAAGAATTGCTAACCTGTATAGAGGGCTGGAGAGACTGGCTCTAATTAGAGCGAGTGGCAGAGAGCCAGACAAAAAGAAACTCTTGAAAATTTAATGTGCAGATAGCCCAAATATTAATGTGCTTTTGGCAGCATGCTCCCCATTGCACTGCCCTAACGTTGCCCAGGAACAGGCAGTCTTTCTATTTCGGGGATCTGAGGCTCAGAGAGGGCAAGTGCTGTTCCCTCTTCTGCTTTTGAGGCACAGATAGAAGGGAGAGACTGCTAGTAAATTGTTCTTTCCCAGTACTTTGGAGGACTGGCTTGCAAACCATGGAGCCAAAACCTCTTGGAAAGTCACGGAATGGGAATGCCAATTGATTCCTTGTTTGCTGAAGTGTTAGGCCAGCTGTGCCAGTGCTCTAAAAGGAGTGAAAGATGCACCTACGTCCCTTTCTTCAATATCTGCTCCTCTGCCTAAGAGTCACCTAAGCACTCTGCGTTTCTGCCAGCTTGTCCTGATACTCTGCATTAATACAACAAGGCAGTGGCTAAAATTGAAAGGGTGAGACTTGTGCCATGTAGCAAGCAGGTGTAACAGACAGTCAAGCAAAGGGTCAACAGCCTGGCTGGATGCAGCCTGGCTGCAAGTGAGAACCACAGCCCTTGGAAACTGCTTCAATCCAGCACTTTTATTTGGAATGACCACAGAGCCCCAGTGCCAAAGCCTTTACCCTTTTGCAACTTAATCTCAACTACTCTGTATTTCATCCCAGCTTTTCATCCCAACACCATGCACACTTTGTCCGTGCTGAAAGCACATGGCAGGTGTTGCGTGCGTGAATAGGCGTCTTTTCCAGTTTCTCCTTGAATATATTTTGGAGCGTTTGGAGACTTTATTTCAGTCTTTTATAAGCTGTTGATTTGCCAAAGTGAAAGAGAAATATTAAAGAGACTTGGCCAGCTCTGTATGATCTCCTGGAGGAAATAGAGATTAAGTGTTTCCCCAGCTGGAATTTTCCTCCAGGGTTGCAGTTCTGCAGGACAGCTTTTCAGTGTCCACTGTGGTTCCACCATGGTTCCTTTCCCCATCCTTGTGTGGATCTCTCCTCTTGCCAGATTGAGGACCTTGTCCAGAATAATGCAATCCATGTTTTTAATTTTGAGAGACTTGCTCTGAGTTTTTTTGCTAAGAGTATATGTATGTGCATCTCTACAGCAAGAGCTGAAAACACTATTTAGTTATATGCAGGAAACAGGAAGTCGCAAAAGCAAGGAGTATTGAATATGGTCTGGCAATGGCATCTCTGTGTGTTCCTCCTTTTGTAGACAATAGTGTAAATCAAAAGTAATTTCACTGATATTGAGTCAGAATTAGACCTCTCCTTGTCTGAAGAAGCCACTTGCTAAGGATGTAGGACTTCCTTCTGCAACACACCAAGTCCTCTGAGCAGAAAGATGGCTAACAAATGCTGTTAGTGGTAGATAACTAAGGGCTAAGTAGGACAGAAAGGGTAAATAAATGGAGAATAAAGAGAACTGAAAAAATCTAAGTGAGGAGAATAATGGTATCGTACTGAAGAAAAATGAATGTCAGACAGAAGGATGACAACATGTCACGTCAGAAAAAATCTAAGAATAGCAATGCCAATTTAATCATAAGAAGTTCTGTAACAGAAGCTTCATTACACAAAGGCATTTTCAAGCTTCCGTGAAGTTTTGCTTTAAAGAAAAAAGGCAAAATTTTATTATTCATTGCACAAGTGCAGATAAGGACAACTGGGTAGCTAACTTAAATGGGAATTTTTGTTATCACACATCCTTAAAGCTGAAAGATACTTACACTGCCACAGCCAACTGAAAATCATGGGATGACTCTCACTGACTGCAGTGGCCATTGGCTCCAGCTTATATCAAATTAAGTTGGTTCAAAAGATACGTTATTGCCTTATAAAGTACTTCTCAGTCAATTTAGTTTCTCATCAAAAGACAGCTCACAAAAACCAATGTGGCCTGGCAGGAAGAGTTGACTCAATGCCAGATTTTAAAACAGAATGGGGAGCAATGGAGAGGTATGTTACATCTCCTGAAAGACACATCCATGAATAAATCGTACACACCAGCTTGACTTTGATGAGCAGTAAATTTTTCCCTCTGTCTGTTCTTTTTGTGTGAGGAAGAGCATTGCAAGCAGGGTACAAAGACTGCCTGAGGAAGAAGCTATGGAAATCAGCTTCTAAGGTTTCCCAGCTACAGACAACTCTACTTGAAGCAGGAGGCAGCGCCATGGCACTCCTGGTTTATTATTCTGGCTTTGGATGCCTGTGTGGCAATGACTCCCTCAGAAACAGGCCTGACCACTAGAACTACTCAGGTTCCTGGAGGATGCTTCTATGTAACAGGAGGAACGTCACACAGCTGTGGGTCTGCTGCTGCTCAGGCAACTGGACAGGATCACACACGCAGACTTCTTGCTCAGGAGTAACACAGAGGAGTCACTCACATTAATGGATATTTAACCTTGGTGTAATTATGAGCTGTATGTTGGAAGCAGTACAGCAACTAAGTTGTCTACTCTTCCCTAAACGAATGTCATACAACATTGGATGCGTGCAAACTAACAATACATTACCTAAAGAAGAGCTAATTACTTGCAAAGACTGATGGAAAATTGAATTCCACTAATGGATTGTTTTGCAGTTTGCTCCATGCCCAGCCATTCATCATTCACAAAAAAACTGCAAATAACAGCTTCAAGGAAATAACCGAAAGTAATTCAGTTTTTCAGAATCGACACAGAAAGCCATCCGTGGTCTAGCTAAATACTCTTTTTTTTTCTTTTTTTTCTATTTCAGGTTTGGGTTTTTAGAACAGAAATCAAGAAATGGATATACCCGCTTGTAAATGGGCTATGATCTATCATATGCAATGGCTACATTTAATTTGTTTTTTCAACATAGAGTACCATAGTACACAGCACTTTAGCCAAAAGAACAAAGCAAAACAACCACAGAAATGCTATAAATTCAGATTTGCTTATGTAAATGGAGAAAAGCAAGACATTCTCTCTAGAATGTCTATTTACAGTTTACAAAATCTTTCATGTGCAATATCAAAACTATCCACTTGGTGGTCACTTGTGCCTACAACGGAGATGCCCTTTTCCATCTCCAAGAATCAGTTATTTGCTTTCCACTTCTCTTCTAGCAATAGAGAGCATGCAGACCTCTGGAAACAGCTGGGCTGCATTTTAAACATTATGACATAACAAGATGCAAGATCAGGCTGCCAGTGAAAGAAATTTAAAATCAGCCTGGTGAAAATTCCTAACATAAATTAATTTCAGAGAGTCCGCAACCATTAGACCAATTTTAACCTATATGACAACATGGTAACTTTTCTGACAGTATCAGCTGTAGAAACATCTTCTTAGTCAACACACTGGAATGTATAATCTAATCATTGAACTAGAAAATATGACACTTAACTCTCTTACCCTTTTGAGCTATCATGTCTAAAGAATCACAGCCCTGTGAAAGCCATATGTATGTTGCATGAAATAATCTGCCTGTTTAAATGACTTCAGATCACTCATGTAAATAAAAGCACAATGCAAGAGGCCACAGAGAATTAGCTTATGAGATGGTGGGGTTTTCTTCTTCCTACATAACCTTAGTGCAACTTCAAAATATTTCTGGAATTGCTTCAGACTCTCATAAAGGGAGGCTACAAAGAGCCAGATTCAGTATTGGTATAATGACATCACTTGGCCTGAACTTGGTGCACAGAATAGAAACTGCATATAGAAAGACTGAAAAAGAATTGCAGCATTTCCCCTTCTTTGTTCTCCCTTTCACACACAGTGGACAGACATACAACATACCACACAGCAGCAAATTCCAATGGAGAACATCCTCTTAGGCTAGAAAACATGTTCTGAAGTCACTGACTCCAACCCCAGGCAAAGATAATTTCACTTATAATTCCACTTACGAACTGATTAAGCTTCATCTTACAGGTAATTAAGCTATTTTTCCCTGTAGGTGTCTGGTAGCATGAATAGACAAATAATGCAGCAGAGAAGCAATATAGGTGTTGGGCATCACTTTTTATATGTGAACAAAATTTCCAGAATATTTTTACATCTTGACTGTTCCATCTCATTTGAAGAAATACAAGTAAATTGCAATCTGCCACAGTCATTGCCAAGGTATTTCACTGGCTTCTCCAGATGATACTGCTTCCAACTGAGAGGGAAAAGTTGGCATGATATTAATAGAGAGATTAATTGGGAGGGGATATATGAGAAGAGCAGGACAATTAAAATTTGCAATGTGGAATCTAGAAAGTTGTAAAATGGAAGAAGAAAACAAGTAGTACCTTTGGCTTTCATGGGCAACTACGCCTAAGAAATATCTGCTGAAAGTAAAAGAGCAAACAGTACAAAATATATTACATATTCTTTATTCTATATATACATGGGAAAGCTTTTTTTCTGTCTAAACACTTTCTCTTATTTAAATCAGTGAATTACTTTAGGCTTTTCCCTTGTCCACAAAGCTCTATTTTGTATTATGCCATTTTTGTGCTTCTGGTTTGCAACCTGACCCAATAAACTCACTGCACACTAATGCAGTAAAACTTCTGTGGGCAGTTTGCAACATATTCTTTTTGATTAATGGCATAAATGAGGAAATACATTTGGATTCCTCTGGTAGACTCAGTACTCTCCAGCGGAATTTTGCAGCTTAAAGGACATGTTCAAACATGTCAAACCTTGTGATGTTTTTTAGTAATTCAACTTTGCTACAGGAAATCAGAAAGAAATATTTATACATGAAAATGTATTTTCAAGGTAGCTTTGAGCAGCACTTGAAAGTTTCCTGAGCTTCTAGAAGGAAAACAGGAGATTCATTTGTGCCCTGTGAATGATTAGCAGAAACATATCCTGTTTCCATAGACAACCTTGTGCTAATGACAGAAGGCGATGAAATCAATCAAAAAGAATAACTGCTAATGAACCAGTTTTACATTTCATTAACTTGAGTGCCAAGCTAGTTCTTAATGACTGATTTATTTTGTTTCTTTTAAACTCTCGAGAAGAATTAAGTAATTAGGAAAATATGGACTAACAGCTTAATACAACTGGGGCCTGTGCGACGCACTTTGTGTCTGAAGGCAACGAGCGACATGTGGGCTCAGCAGTTCCTCGAGACGAGGTCTCCTCATGGTCCTGGCTCCAGGAGCTGCTGAGCCCACACGTAGGTGGACAGCAGAGGCAGAGCCCCTTCCAGGCTCCTGCAGCTGCCTCTGCCACGGCGTCTCGCTCCTGGCTGCCGAAGCCTGGGCTCATTCCAGATCCAAGCTGTCACCAGTGATGTGCAATTTTGTGATGTGCCCAGCACAGCGATAAAGAGTAGACCCCAACTCGATGCTGGCACCATGCACTAAGCAGTAATTCAAACCTTGCGGCAATATAATTGGGTAGGAACTAATACATCTAGTTCAGGATTATTTTTACTGCCCTTGATGCCACTTGCTTTAATTCAACTTCTACCAACTAATTTCCATTAAGCTTAATTCTCAGTTAAAATGAGAATAGGGGTATAGGTTCCTTTAGGAACATAGTAAGGCAACATGAAATAGTCATATTTTTATATATACAGGAAGCAAATTTTGTCTGATGCAGAGGGTTTTTTTTCTGGGAAAAAAATGCTATGGGACAGAGAGACACTTAGATACATATTTTACAATGGATGGGCTGGAATTAAGTCTGTAAGTCTAAAGATCCTTGAAGTTTAGGGAAATCTAAGACTAGCTTTGAATTTTGCAGCTGGCAACAGATTGTTGTTAAACACTAAACCCCCTGATCCTAAAACACTCAGGCTTTTATCTTTTACTGAATCCCAGCTTTCTGGGTCAATTCTTGATCTGTTCTGAAGATGTCTATGTATATGTGCATATGGAGACAGGTACGTACGTGAGGCTATGTGTACACACACACATATATTTACCAGAATTGTCCAACTTTTCACTCTCACTAACATCAGTGAGATATTTGAAAGTTCAGAGACTGAATAACTAGATACAAATCCTTTCCCCTGTCTGCATGATATATAAAAATCTCCTGGGAAGAGAGTGCTTTACTCCCTGCAAATGCCTCTTGTGGGTTTTACCATAAAATGAAACTTTTAAACCTAGTGTGTCAGGCAACTTGCATTTGCTTCATCAAATTCCTTTCACTTTGTACTCTCATTTTTCATTAAAACTATTAAAAACTTCCTTAAAACGATATTAAAAACTATTATTTTTTCTTAGTCTATTTCTTCTTATTCCATAATTTCAAAGCATCAGACACCTCTATGTTAAGGGTAGAATTGTACTTGCTATGTGTAGCAGCTGTTCCCAAACCAAAGGAAAGCATTTGGGCTCCTTACACACCTCAAAACCCAGCAAATTTTAGCTAGTACCTTGGGAGGAAATTAAAAGCACACTCAGAAACCTACAGGTGCTGCTGGCAGTGCCAGCTACCCTGATCCCACTGCCAAGGAAGCAGCAGAAGCATGGGGACAGGATTGGCCTTTTCAACAACTGTTTACATTTAGATCGCCTTGCCCGTAGTCTCACATTGCATTCTTCATTTGCAGAGATATGACACCACTGAGCCAGCGTGACAGCTCTGTCCCCAGCATCCCACAGCACCTGGACCTGCAGCAGCACCGCCAGAGCACCTGGCAGCATCTGCGGGACTTTCTTACCTCTCTGAAAATAATCTCAGCAAAGAACAGCATTACAGTTTTCTGCTCTGTTACTGAGTTGAGTAAACTTACTGGGCAGTGAGACAGATCCTTCACTGGGGGAAGTGACTGTCTACTCAGTCAAGAACAGGAAGAAAACAGGGAAGGAATGGTGGATGGTGAAGAGGAGGGAACATGCTTCTTTCAGTAGCAATTAGAGCAGCTCAGCTATGACAGCTAACCAGACTTGAAGTCTCCGTACTTTGTTCCTAGCTCAAAGTCAGCAGTAATTAAGATATGTTTTCAGAAGTGTAGTTAAAACACAAATTATACATATAGAGAATCTCAGGAACATGAAATAATAACACATAATATCCTTTGGGGAATGCTGACACTTCAAAAAAATATAGTGTAAAATATATATAGTTTTGGTAGTGCCTAAACTATTACCCAGACAGCTTAGGATGAAGCAGTAGGAAGATCTTCTGATACCTGAGTTTCCTACACCATCTGTGTCCCTCTTCCATGTGGGACATATCTCCACCTCAGAATTGTTCCAGACATTGTTACGGCAGATGTGCAGTGTTTCCTCCCAGGTGGCAGCAGCAGCTGGCGATGGCTGGCTGTGTTCAAGCCTGGCTGGTTACTGACTGAGTAACTGGCCCTCCTGACCTTCCTCACTCATTGTCCAAGGAATTTCAAGATGAATAGCCAAAGCTAATCAGAGATGGAATCTGAAAGCATTTTGCATCTGACTGAGAAATGGGATGGAAATTTTCAGTTACTAGTTGTCCAGTCAGTCTTTCCTGCTTGCTACATTCCCAAGAAACAGACTGTATCCCCCAGTGCCTCAAAAGCAAGCTTCCTCTAAGAAAAAAAGGATCCAGGGTGAGGAATAAAAATACAAAAAGGATGGTCATAGACAGCCTCTGCATGCGAAGAAAGGAGATGGAAGAGAGAGAGGGTAAAACATGCAAACAAAAGAAGAGGTGGCTACTGATCATGATGCTGTCTCTTAGACTCTTCGGGGATGAAAGTGGTTTTGCTCTTCTTGCATACCCCTCCTGAGTCTCTAGAAAGCTGTAGTATTTTCAGCAATGTTTTTATCTTCCCATTTTCTTTTCTGCCGTAGTCTACTATCAACTTAGAAGCTGTATTTCAAGCCCTGCTCTGCCATGTAGGAGAGAACTCTACTGACCATGCAAAAGGTGTGGATAGCAGCAAGTTTGCTGCACTTGTGCTCATCTTCTTGCTGTTCTGAGAGGTAAAATTGTGTCATGTCAATAGACACATCTTTCTTTTTAACTACTTGTACAGGAAGATATTTTTCATTAAGTTGGACATAATGGTACTGAACATGTATGCCTGAACCCAGCTCTCCAACAGTGAATTTTCTGCTTATCTCATTACATTAATTTACTAATAAAATGTGCATCAGAGCAACTTAAACAAGATGCTCATTAAAATAAGTCTACTGAATTATTCTGCAGTTCTCCATCTACAGGCCAGATTCTGCTATTCTTAGACATTTGGGTAAATAATTTACCCTATGAGTGGTTTCATTAACTGCAATTCATCTCTGTGCTGTGGGATTGCAATTAGCCTTAGGTAACCATCCATACAAAGGAAAGAAAAAGAATCTGGTCCTTTTTCATCACATCTGATGGCAAACCTGGATCAGATACCCTTATTGCACTGGGCTGTACTTCAGAATATGAATTTTCCCATTGAAAACTGTGTTGGTGAGATGCTGTCAAATGGGAGTCAAGGGAGAAAAAAAGTTAATGCATTGGTCTAAACAGAGACAGTGAACATCTGCACCTGGGCTGAAGAAAGGATGCCAGATCTTGCTTGCTGTACAGGAACAAACATCTGGGTCTTCCACCTCTTAGAAACGTTAACAAAGGCAAATATATTAGAGTCTGTGGCATGGAGCTGACCCCTCCTGAAAGAGGGACATAGCCACAGACACTCTGCCAGAGGGCGGGGAGACAAGTTATCATCCCCAGCACCCTTGGACACAGCGCACCCTCCCCTGTTTTGGCAGTGTGTTCAATGGGGCTGCTTCGCTGCCTTTCTCCTCTGGCTGCCAAGTGAGACAAGACATGGGGTGCCGGGCAGGGGCCAGCCCACCCCCGCGGCCGGGACGGGAGCGGGCAGGGGAGGCTGTAGAAGCTGCTGGTGAGTCAAGGGCTGACCCACCTTTGGGGGTCTGGGAAGACGCGTTAGTGAATGGGCACCTGAGTCGCTTCCCTCTCGTTTTGCTTTAGCCCCGGGTGGATAAAACTCGCGAAGTTACTCCGGAATAAACAACTTCTTTTTTTTTTTTTTTCCCCTCCTCCCCCATTTGACGGGATGCGAAGCTTTCGAGCTTTCACCAGAAGAAAACGGCCGTCTCCAGGATGCCTATTTCAAAGTGTCGGGCAGCCGCCTGGATGGGAAAGGGTTCCCACAGCAGCCTCCATCACCCTTCAAAACCTCTTTTATTCTCGGGTGAGAAACTCAAAAGGGGAAAGGAGGAGCGGAGGGGGGTGTGCAGGCAGAACCCGCCAAGTGCGTGCCGGGGCAGGGGCCGGTTGGCACAGGGGAGAGCAGACAAAAGCCGGCGGAACTACGTGGCTTAAATTCAAAAGGAGCACTCCGGGCTCCGTGAGGGCAGCACTGGCCAGTGGAGGGGGGTGGGAGCGGGGCCGGTGCCGCGGGCAGCCCGGCGGAGGCGGGAGTCCCCACGCCCTGGGGGCCAGGGGGGAAGGCGGCGGCGGGGCGGGGGGTGTTTGGCGATGGGCGCCGGCGAGGAGCGGGACAAGCGTGCGGAGGGGGGAGCGCGGCGCCCACCGCCGCTCGCTTGGAGCTGAAGCGGCCGCCTGAACCCAGCCCGGGCGCGACGATGAGGGGCATCCCAGGCTTAAAGAGGCTACGGCTCAAAATCTGGCGGCGATGCACCCTGGTGCTCCTCCTCCTCTGGGCTGCTTGCTGGCTGGTGGTGAGCGCCTCGCTGTTCCTCCTCCACAGAAGCGTCTTCTCCGAGCGCTGCACGGACGAGAAAAGCCATCGGATCCTGGCGAGGCTGGTACGTGCCCCGGGGGACCGCGGGGCATCCCCCGGGGGCTGCCCGGCAGGCGGAGGCGCCGGGAGTCCGTCAGGGCTGCGATGAGCCCAACACCCACTTTCGGGCGCTGCTGCCCGGCTCCGTCCCGCCGGAGCTGCCGCATCACCGGCGCGTCCCCGCTGCGCCCGGGCGGGCGGCTGCCGGCGGCACCGGCGGTGCCTGGTGGGGCGGGCGGCTGCTCCCCTGCCACCCTCCCCGGGGCCAGGGCAGGTGCAGGCGGGCCGGCTGCCGGCGTGGCGGGCGGGTCCACTTCCCAGACGCTTTGGAGAGGGCAGCTCGGCATCCCGCACGCTGCCAAGTGGAAGGAAACCTCCCTCTGTGGTTTGTTCGTCTTTTTTGTTTATTTATTCAGTCGAATTGGTGCTTGTACATAAGTCGCCTTTCGCACAGCTTGTAACGCCTCCTTTACGTCTGGCAGGGGCTGGCATTTAAGATGTAGTTATTCAACATTGTAGAAAGGATTTGCGAATATCCATGGAACTATCGCTCTCTCTTTCAAGGAGAAAAAAAAAAAAAAAGCAGATGTAGAATTTTGTAGGAAACACTTCGAGAAAAGGAGCAGCGTGCATTAATGCTTCGAGTTTAATTTTGCTTCTTAAGTAAGGTATTCTTAGTGCCAATGGTTGGGTGGAAATGGAGGAATCCTAATGGAAATTAAGTAATCTATTACTGCAGCAAGCAAAACCTGATCATTGATATTCCCTAAATTCTGTAAGATAAATGGAGAGAAACCATAGGTATTGATCCTGACAGTGTGTTTATAATGGCAGTGAGATTCAGTTTCTTTACCCCAACAGTCAGGTTGAAGTACAGCTGAGCTCGGGATTATAGCTGAAGGAATGAATCCTGCCCGCTCCTTGCTTGGCTGGTGAGGGAGCAGCACAGAGGTACAGGGAGCTACCAATCTCAGGGAGCTCCAGGCCCTCGCCATCAGACTTCCCAGGAAACAGATGGACAGAGATGGACTTTTCTTCAGCTGGGAGAGCATTAGGCATGACTTCAAAAGCCCTGGCAAGGATCAGATTGCAGGTGCAACTTCAGGAAGCTCTGTCACCTGTGATGGTTCAATTTCAGACCCTCCTTCCACAGGAAGAGTAGCTGAGTTTGCTGTGCTCATCTGTTTCTGTAGGTGAGTCTTCAAAAGTTTGTAAGTAGACAGTTTTCACAGATGATGTTAGAAAAGGGTCTTCCTTGCAGTGGAATGCTTAGAAAATTAGTTCATCTTCATAACCCCCAAAATAAGTCTTTAAACATCTTGTGACCACGGCATGAGTTTTGCAGTTATAGAAAGCGCAATTGATCTACAAAACAAATAATCTGATAATTTGAGTCTCACGCCTTTCATTAAGTGAAATTCAACTTGCAAGAAAAACTATTTTACTAGTCATCTGTCATATTCTCAGTAGGAGATAAGATGAGCTATTTCAAGCAAGTGGGTGAAAATGGCATGGATGTATATCCTTGCAAAGTATTTCTGAAGGTTTGTTTCCTTTTTCTGAGTAAAATTTACATCTGTGCAGATGTGGACTGCACTGGGAAGGCTGAAGTAGCACTGGGCATTTTGCAGAGACCAGACTCTGCAAAAAACCACTTACTTTTTCCTAATACCAGTCTCATCTTCATTTACACTGAACACACTAAATCATAGCAATCAATTTCTGTTTTCTCTGGAAAAATCAATTGAATTTGATGCCTTTCAAAATCCTTTTCAATATTGCATATTCATAGGATACTTGACAGAAAGACAGGACTTAGTCTCAGGCCTGATCTATACAAAAGTAATGGTGGTATTGTAAGTTATTTAAATTTATACAAAAGCTTAGTGGGGTTTACGTTAATTTAAGCTTTTACATGAATTTAAACGCAGCCTTTTTAACTTAACTTGATAAGCATAATAAGGATATAAAAATTATGTAGCCAATTTTAAACAGAAACAGATGAGTGAGTCCAAACCATGCTTGTGTTTGCATTTTTGTGTAGTGTAGTTGCTTTTCTATAAGGCTTTTGGCTGAGTATTGCTTTCATATTTAATTTAAAAAACCTGGCACTTAGTGACATTCAAAGGTGCTCATTAGGTAGATTTAAAACTGTCTCATCGACAGACCTCAAAATGCCGTCATTAAGAGAGGGATGGAAGTGTGGAGGACCATTTCTGGAAGATTTCTTTGGGGAATTGATTCTTATTTTTCTCAGCAGTCATCATGATATAAAATCTTGTATGGTGAAGTTTGCAGTTAGTGCAAAGGTTCTTGGGTTGGTAAATAATAAACAGACCATCTTTTCATTGCAGGGTAATCTGAATCACCTAGTTAAATGTTTCAGTCCACCAAAATGTTTTTTAATATAGTAAAATGCAAGCTAGTACACTGGGGAGCAAAAGAGTACAAGCTATGCCAATAGGATGGATGACTGTCTTGTAAAAAACTGTATGAATTTGGAAAGGACGTAGGGGCCAAATAATTGCTTCAACATGAACTACCAGTGCAGACTGTGCATAAAAGGCTGATATAATCTCTCAAAGTCTCCAAAAAGGAGAATTAGGAAAGGGCCGTTGTCTGTCTTTGTGGCACTGGACAACACAGTATTCAGTTCTGATATCTGTTCTTCTAAGGCTGGTGGGGTGAAAATGGGGAGAAGAAATAGTGAGGCGAAAAAATACAAAACTCATCTGAGGGCTGAAAAAATTATTATAGTGGGAGAGGTGAGGAGCTGAGCTTACTCAGTGTACTATGCTTATGGGGAAACATAAAACAATAACATTTGGAATAATGTGGGGATAGCGAGGATGTGAAGGTGCAGTCAGACTTTGCTGACCTTCTGGATTATAATGAAGAGGAAACTTAAGAGATTTTTAAAGCCACTGAGTGACTCACAACTCACTACATTCTGTGATTAGAGAGAGACACATTGAAAGTTGTTCAAACTTCTTAATTGCTTATTTGAGGAAGCCTTTTTGAAATTCTCGCTTGCATTGGTGACCAGCAGAGAATGTTATTTCTGGAAGGCTGATCTGTGTTTCGTCACTGTGAGACCAGGAAATCCTTAGTTAAGTTCTGTTCCACAGATCTCAGTTTGCAAAACACTGCACAAGTTCAGTGTAAGAAGAATCTGATTCGGAGATTGTTTGTCAGATACTAGGTTAATAATAAAAGATTTATGGATTCAACTGGAATAGCAGACAAGTCCTAAAGAGCAGCCAGGTTCAAAAATGACTCATCTCCTATGTCTGGGAAATGTGAGACTCCTTTTTCCACAACTACTTTTTCTCATTAGTGCGATTAATAATGATGCGGTGGCAACACAAGAAAACAAGCTGCATGTTCACATTTTTGACTGAAGTTTTTCTGGGCATGTGTTGTTCCAGATGCAAGAGATCCATGCACATGGACCATCTGAGTGTGAACTTGAAGGACTACAGTCAAACTGTCCACAGGGGTGAGCGTTCACCCACATGGACCCAATTACAGGACTGAGTCCTGTATTCTCTTACTGTAGCAGAGGAAGAGTTAGGTTGTGGTCTTCTCAACAGGAGAGAAATTATTTTAAATGTGATTATATTTATGCTCCAGAGAAACCCCCCCTAAATTCCTTCTGTTTGTAATTTTCTTCCTAAAATTCCTTCGAGTTCCAGATGGTAAGAACAACTAAACTATTTCTGTTAATGAAAATTACATTTCCTACTTTAAAAGGAAAATAAATTTGTATTACATTCAGAGGGGTAGATTTGCAAAAGCAAGAACATTGATCTGCGTGCTCTGAAGTGTGCAGACAGCCCAGTGAGTCTGCTTGGCCGTCCAGATGTGGATGTGGATGCAGATGTGTGTTTCATACATATACATCACCCCGGACTCCAGGTCAGGGCTTTCAGGCTAGAGTTGGCTTACCTAGCTGGCATGGAATGTTCCTATTTGGGCTGTGAGAACATCAGAGTACAAATTTTTAGGCCTGTCTGAACTCATCTAGCTGTTTTAGTGAATTTATCACCATTCCTGGATTTTGGACTTAATCCTCCACCCATTCCCCAATGTGTTGTTTAAGGTTTGACTCTGAATGTTGCCTGGCATCAGAATATATTCCTCTGGTGCACAACTCAGAGACTGCTCTAAAAAGATACATCGCTTGAATCTTACAATCGTGTTTCTTGTGTATGTAACAGCATATAGTCACAGATGAAGTGGGGGTCAGGCAGCCATTGCAAGTACTCTACATGCAGGGGGAGCTGCCAACTTGTTTAAATGAAGGTTCAAATGCCAGAAAGCAATGAAGAATGCTGACACTGTCAAGCCGCCTCCCAGATGTTTGGCTTTCTACACCACTGCAGGCTATTCCCCTTTCACCAGGGACCTCTGATCATCCCCTCTACTGATTCGCCCAAAGCAGTCCCTGCAGCTGCGCTTCTGAATGCCCGCAGGAATATATTGACTGCCTGCACTTTTGGAAATTATGGTATGGAAACAATTATGGGTTGAGGGAAGGACTGGTGAGGGAATCCTTGCAGTTCTTGCAATGAAATTGCAGTGACCGCTTAACTATCGATCAGCAGTTCCCATTTTTCCACAGGCTGATTTTTTTTTCCAATAAAAAAAAAAATAAAGTATTTAAGCAATTAATATCAAAATTTATCTTCTGATAATTACATATAAAAACTGGAGAAGTAATTTTGTCCTATGGTATTTACATATTTTAAAAGTCTGAAAGTTCTTGGTCCAGGAGGCACTGAGCACAGCCTGTGTTCCCTGGTAGTGCAGAAGGACGTTCTCACAGCTTCATTCACAGCATGCTGAGTGCAAGGCTGAAACACGCCGAGCTGTGGAAGGTCCCAGCAATCCAGCTACCTATGGATTTTCCTGTAGTTTAAATGCCGATGTCTAAGATATGCTGCCCTGAACTTTCCAGAGAAGTCCTGCATACACTGGGAGTTATTTTGTGTGCCCTAGAGTGTTACAGCCCAGAATCTCACATAGCACAGCTAAGTGAGTTCAGAGCTGGTCTCACTGAATTCATACGTTGCAAGAACTTGAGAGTAACAGGTCGCCCCATCCTCAAGAGGATGGGACCAGACTTTTCAGTGGTGCCCAACAATAGGATGAAGGGCAACGGGCAGAGACTGAAGCACAGGAGGTTCCTTCTGAATATGAGGAGAAACTTCATTACTTTGAGGGTGCCAGAGCACTGGAACAGGCTGCCCAGAGATGTTGTCAGGTCTCCTCTGGAGACATTTAAAACCCACCTGGACACATTCCTGTGTGATCTGCTCTGGGTGAACCTGCTTCAGCAGGTAGGTTGGACTAGATGATCTCCAGAGGTCCCTTCCAACCCCAACCATTCTGTGATTCTGTGATGATTCTGTGATCTAGTCCATTTCTTTGCCCTGACCCCAACAGCCTGTCCTTTACCATCCCAACAATCCCTGTTTTGAAGCAAGACTTCTCCTAGTAAAAAGTCTCTAGAGACTTCTGAAAAACCATTGCATCACTCAACAGTTATCACAAGTGTGTGCTTGTGGTACCATGACTGCTGCAAGCCTCTTGTGCTTAGGACTGTTGGTGATTCTTTGCCTTTCTTCTGTGTGGTCCATGTGCATATGTTCCTGCTATGAATATTCTGCTCTTTCACTCCAGTGCCTTGACTACAGCAGCGGAGCCCTGACTGGTGACCTCTGTGAAGACCTATGTGTGGCACAGAAGCTGGTGTACAAACATTGTCTTTACTATGACAGAGGTAAGAAGGTCATCCAGGCTGACTGGAGAGGCCAGCCCATCATCCTGAAATCCAAAAAGGAAATCTTCTCCAGCTACCAGCATCTCAGTATGCTAGAGGAGGTGGAAACACAGGATATTCCTGAAACAGAGCTTCTGCTGATGGTCGCACTGGAGGTCAAAAATGTCCTGGGGCTAGAACTGTCTAACAGTACCGTGGGTCCCTTGTGGACAAGGAAGAAGGGACCACATTGGAAAGCACAGGTGGCTAGCATGTGGTCCCTGCTCCAGCAGGAAGAATATATCTACTTCAGTTTGCTGCAAGACTTCAGCAAACACGTGCTGCGAATTATTGGCTCTTGTGGACACTTTTATGCTGTGGAGTATCTCACAGCTGGACATGCCTGGCACAAAACTCTTTTTCCCTTGGAAAATGTGGTTGGTCCCTCCCTTGCTGGCCGCAGAAGCAGGGTGAGAGCCATCATTGACATTGCACTCAGCTTTCTGGACATGGTGCAGCATTTTGATAATGATTTCTCTCACCGACTTCACCTGTGTGACATTAAACCAGAAAACTTCGCTATCAGGCACGATCTCACGGTAAGCAGGGTCTTTGGGGTGATGTTGCAGCAACTTGAGGTCTAGTCTGAAAGTGGCTGTGTAAAAGTGACATTTTCCTCCTCTTACAGCTTTTGTCCATATTTTTGCAAAACTAATGCATTTACAAGTGGCAGGGGAAATTCTCTACTGCTTTTTTTCTTTGTAATATGTAATAGCCACGTTTCAGAGTGCTAGATCCTGCTGCTTGCTTTGAGAACTTCTTGCTCAGTTCTCGTTTGTATTACTTCCTCAAAGGCATTGGCACCAACAGGATCCCTTGGCTGTGGTGAGGGACACCTCCCGGAGGCAAGGAGACCTCAAAAGCTGTAAATGAAGCTGTAATTTGAGTCATGGCAACTGTATCTGCTAGGGATGCTGAAAGGAAGAACTATTTGAGTTTGAAAGGTAAGGCTGAGTTCTCTGAGCTGGCACAAGGGGAATTCCCCGCATCCGAACACACACATCTTTGTACTTTAGTGTTCAGCTTATCTGGTCTGGAAATGACCCAATGATGGTGACATGCAACTTCCTGGTGCTGTTACTGTTTGCCTTTTCTTTGTACAGCTGTAATTCGGACCGGAATAGCTATCCTCGTTTTCTAAGTGGTGATGTAGCTCAGCACCACATTGCTGACTGTATCTTCCATTCATTCTGCTGACAGAAATTTCACTGGTTTCGGTGGCAATGGTGTGTACGGACTAGAGGCATTGTGCACTAAGTAAATGTTTGGACCACGCTCACAAATTGCAGCAACTTCAAGGGAGTTTCTGCACTCTGAGTGAACATAAAGCATTTTCAGGGACTTGAATGCTGTTTTCAGTACTCACCAAGTGTTAATATAACTTTCACATTTTCAGAGTACTAGGCAAACATTGCCTAAACATATAGCCATTAAGAGCAATTAGAGTGCTTCCCCTTCAACCTTCCCTTCCCTCCCGTTGTTTATTCAGGTGCAATACAGCAGTTGAACAGGGAATGGGTGAGGAGCTAAAACAAGTGTGCCAATATTTAGGCAAAGTGAGGTATGGCGGGGATTCCTCAAGGAGGGATTTGCCCATCTTTTTTAGCTATGCAGGGCTGGGACTGCCTGTGGCTGAGCATGCACCAGAGCATCTGTTTTACAGCCTATTACAGGAAAAAGATATTTCATTTAGGAAAAGATAAAAGATATTGGAGGTGTCTTCCCTTAGGAGTCCTTCTGGTGAGGCTTGCTTCTCCAGGATCCTCCCATGACTTCTAGGATCCAAAGAGACAACAGTCACCTTCTGATATAGGAAAATACTCTAATTTAGTATTTTTTAGGAGAATTAATTTTTTTTTAAAAGTGAGTTGTCATTCACACATGGCTCTCACAGTTGTACATTACTTTCAGCCTGTTATTATCATCTGTTATGTCCCACCTGGGCTGGGAGACAGGAGATGCACAAGGTCAGAAAGCTGCGGGGGTGAACAGAGAACTGATGGGTGAAGAAGGAAGGAGAGTGAGAGGCAGAAAATCTAGGTGGTTTTATCAACCAGTTCTAGAAGAGGGACACAGACAGGCAGCCTCTTTTTTGTCCCTTATGTTTGTTTTAAGCATTTTTTACACTTCCTTGTTTCTTGTGCTCTGCAGAGGATACTACCAAATACCCATAATAGTACCACTATTCCTCATCCCAGTAATGAGGTTGCTAATACCCACAGAAATGTTCCTGGAGTGCAATAGTTTTACTTTAGGGATTATTTTCAAATGGTGAGGATAAGCCTCCAGCCCTCTATCCAGCCATCATGTGGTGTTCCTGCAGCACGGAGCGGGAAGATCACTGCCTGGTAGATCACCCAGGGGAATTTTAAGCTGCCATGAAGCTGTGTAAGTGACAGAGTGGGAAGGAGGTCTGGGTGAATATACAGTACCCCAGGAGAGCTTCCTCTTTTACCAGCACCTCAAAGAGAACTAGAAAGATTACAGCACCTTAAATATGACTTTAAATCAGGTCAGGTGCCAAGTTGGGTCCTTCCTGCATTTCCTTGAGTACCTTCATCATCAATTATAACCATAACAAACCCCACCAAAATGTAGAATCATAGAATCATAGAAATATTTTGGTTGGAAGACATCCATCCTTACGATCATCGAGTCCAACTGTAACCTGACTCCAGCACTAAACCATGTCCCTAAGAGCCTCATCTAGACATCTTTTAAACACCTCCAGGGATGGTGGCTCCATGGCTTCCCTGGGCAGCCTGTTTCAATGCTTCACAACCCTTTCCATGAAGAAATGTTTCCTAATGTCCGATCTAAACCTCCTCTGGCACAACTTTAGGCCATTTTCTCTTGTCCGATCACTTGCTACTTGGGAGAAGAGACCAACACCCTCCATGCTACAACCTCCTTTTGGGTAGTTGTAGAGAGCGATAAGGTCTCCACTCAGCCTCCTTTTCTCCAGGCCAAACAGTCCCAGTTCCCTCAGCTGCTCCTCATCAGACTTGTGCTCCAGACCCCTCACCAGCTTCCTTGCCCTTCTCTGAACTTGCTCCAGCACCTCAATGTCTTTCTTGTAGTGAGGGGCCCAAAACTGAGCACAGGATTCAAGGTGGGGCCTCACCAGTGCTGAGTACAGTGGCACAATCACTTCTCTAGTCCTGCTGGCCACACTATTCCTGATACAAGCCAGGATGCTGTTGGACTTTTTGGCCACCTGGGCACACTGCTGGCTCATATTTAGCCAGCTGTCAATCAACACCCCCAGATCCTTTTCCTCCAGCTGTTGATAGGGAGCATGTCACCCAGATCTACCCTCACAGGGTCTGGCTGGATGCCCACACATTTTTGTAGCAGAGAAATTTCACTGAAACCACTGAGCCCTTTGGCAACCGCACATTTGGAAGCCAGGGATGTTTTTCTTAGAAGAGCAATTGATCACATTGTCAGAGGTGCTCAGTGCTGGCAAAGACCCCACCAAGGAGATGATGCAGCCATCCTAGGACTGAGGAAACCCTGCACATCTTTTACTGTCTCTTCTCCACAGAAGTTAACAACAAAACTTAGAAAGCCTAAGGAAGTAAAGAAGAGGAAAGGAAAGGAAAGGAAAGGAAAGGAAAGGAAAGGAAAGGAAAGGAAAGGAAAGGAAAGGAAAGGAAAGGAAAGGAAAGGAAAGGAAAGGAAAGGAAAGGAAAGGAAAGGGAAAGGGGAAAGGGGAAAGGGGAAAGGGGAAAGGGGAAAGGGGAAAGGGGAAAGGGGAAAGGGGAAGGGGAGGGGAGGGGAGGGGAGGGGAGGGGAGGGGAGGGGAGGGGAGGGGAGGGAAGGGAAGGGAAGGAAGGGAAGGGAAGGGAAGGGAAGGGAAGGGAAGGGAAGGGAAGGGAAGGGAAGGGAAGGGAAGGGAAGGGAAGGGAAGGGAAGGGAAGGGAAGGGAAGGGAAGGGAAGGGAAGGGAAGGGAAGGGAAGGGAAGGGAAGGGAAAGGAAAGGAAAAGAAAAAAGAAAAGAAAAGAAAAGAAAAGAAAAGAAAAGAAAAGAAAAGAAAAGAAAAGAAAAGAAAAGAAAAGAAAAGAAAAGAAAAGAAAAGAGAAGAAAAGAAAAGAAAAGAAAAAAGAAAAAAGAAAAGAGAAGAAAACTTGCCTGTCCAAATGTGTGAAATTCCTTAGGCTACATCATCATTATCAACCTCTCCAAAAAACTTAAAAATACTTGCATCTTTAAGCTATACCTCATATCTTTCAGATTTTCCCTGGGGAAAAAGGAGTAGAATAAAATAAAGATTAGACCTTGTTCTTTCTTTTGCCTGTGGAAGGTTTATTTGGCCTTCTACCAGACCAGACATCTTTAGTTCCTGGGCTTGATCCAGCTGCTGCTCCAGCCATGCAGTTCAGCTTCTCCTCTTATTTGGGAGGTTGAATCTTAAAAATGAGCGTATCATTTGAGCCCAAGTTACTCTGCCCAGGTCCCAGACATTTCTTTTCCTCCATGAAAATGTATATCAGCCCCTGCAAGGGAGAGTCTTTGACCTTGACTGTCAAGTGTTAAGCACAGCTCTGAAGGTGCACTGATTGCTGCATCCATCATGCTGCGGACAGGTTGCGGTCATTGTGGTCACCCACAGTTTGTCTCATGTCAAGCAGCCACCATTCCATTACTGGCTTTCCTTTTTTTTCACCGCGTGTTGCTGTGATATTTTTAAGTGAAGTATTCATGAGTGCAGTGGTGCTGACAGAAATGGAGACTACCAAATGGTCTCAAACCTAGCACGAGCAGCAGCTCTGCAGACCTCTTTGTGCTGCGTATTCACTATTTTGCAAGTCTTGTGTCAGGGTGAGAAAATTGATTGATCCCTTCAGTCCTTGCTTTTTCTGCTGAGACCAGCTGCTGGCTGGACTCTGTTACAGACCATATTTCTGGACAAGCAGAACTAGAATCATGCACAATAAATGAGTCAAACCATAGCAAACAGGACAAGGCAAAGCCAGTCCCAGCTTTCAACAACCTCAGGGATTTCTCTTTTGACAGCTGAGCAGACTCAAACCCACTGAATGCAATGGCAGGTTTGCTGGAGCTATATCAGGTGCAGGTACATCTGCTGCACATCCCATGGCTGCTCTCCACAATGATAAAGGCAGGGGTTTAGTCTGAATGGTGAATTTTAAATGATACCGTTCTGGCCTGTGGATAATTTTGCACCATCATGTAATTAAAAGGTGGAGGTGCCATCTGCATAAGCTGCAGCAGTGGGTAGATCAATCTTCAAGTTGCATAGTCCGAGTTTAAGGCAAATCGATCTAGTTGACCCCAGGGATGCATATTGTCCACAGATAATTTTCCCTTTCCTGGTGTTGCAAGCATTGGCTGTTTTCATTTTAAAAGTGGTATTTATGAGACTACTGCAGCTCAGTTAATCAAAATAAAGCTTTTTCATCGTGATCCCAGTTCCCCACTGGCAGGTGATCTCAGCACAGCATTTCCAAAAGCAAGCAGCAAAGAACACTTGCTCAGCTCTGTCTCACACGCTGTGCTGTGCCAGATCTGATGAGTTGTTTTGATCCACAGGTGGTGGCCATTGATGTGGATATGGCCTTTTTTGAACCCAAAATGAGGGACATTCTCGAGCAGAACTGCACAGGAGATGAAGACTGTAATTTTTTTGATTGCTTTTCAAAATGCAATCTGAAAATCAGAAAATGTGGAGCACAGAGAGCCAATAACAACTTGCAAGTGAGTAGACACAGCTGCTTTATGCATCCATTTCTTTTAAAATCACACTGACTATAAAATGCATGGTATGTACTAGGAGACTCTGAGATGAAGGCAGTCATCTTTTTAAATGTGGCCACACAATGTTCCAGTCCTTTTCAGAAATGCTGTCTTGGGGCATGCAGACAAATCTTTATATTCCCTAGTGTTTGCCCTGTTTTTGTGTAGCTGTTAGCCCAGTGCCTCAGATAGGAAAGTAAAGTAGGGGCAGGGGATTAGCATTACTATCCTAGAATTATAGAACAGTTTGGGTTGGAAGGGACCTTCAAAGGTCATCTAGTCCAACCCCCTGCAACAAGCAGGGACATCTGCAACTAGATCAGGTTGCTCAGAGCCCCGTCCAGCTTGGCCTTGAATGTCTCCAGGAATGGGGCATCTACCACCTCTCTGGGCAACCTGGGCCAGTGTTTCACCACCCTCATTGTAAAAAATTTTTCTCATGTCTATCCTGAATCTCCACTGCTTTACTTTAAAACCATTATGCCTTGTCCTATTGCAACAGGCCCTGCTAAAAAGTCTGTCCCCTTCTTTCTTAGAGGCCCCTTTTAAGTACTGAAAGGCCACAGTCTCCACTAAAGGTAAAGCCGTGGCTGTCCACTTGCAAATAGTGAGGCGCTATAGCCGTGATTCTCCACACTTCAGATGTAGTACGAGGATGCAGTGGAGAGAGGAGCTTTGGCCCTGGGATGAGGTGTCTTGTAGCTCACCCAGCTTAGGCTGGTGGGAGACACTGGCACAGCATGGAGGCTGGGGGAGCATAGCTGGGTGGCCTTTTGGTTGCTTCTCCCACCCCCTCACCATCACCACTAGTTATGCAGCAGTGCAAGAGCAGTCTGAGAAGAAACGGTGGGATCTTCAGCTAGAACTCAGCTTTTGTTGATGCTCCTGTTCTGTGCTTTCCTCTTTGAATGGCTGGAGGCATTTAAGATTCAGATGACGTTTTGCTACAGTCCCAGAGAAGCAGCAGGACATTAGCTGTGGTTCCTGGGAGAAAACAATCTGCTTTTTTCCCTTTCCTCAGGTAATCTGTGACAAAATTTTCCGTCGCTGGTTTTCCCCAGATCTCCGAGGACCGCTGGCCTCCCTCCCCCTGCGGCCGCAGCTGCAGAAGGCTGTGCAGGAGTGTGCCCAGCCGGGGCACCCGGATGCTGCCGGGCACCAGAGGACTCTGACATCTCTCTCCCAGTTGTACCACCTGCTTCGGGTCACTCAGCGAGAACTGCAAAGGGTGGAGTAGATACAAAAGGCAGAACCGCAAAGGCCACAACCCAGGCGCTGCTAAGGGACACTGTGTGCCAGACAGCCTGTGTTTTCTTTCCTTCATCTCTCCTACCCCTCATATTACATTTACAGCGTAGGGATTGTTTTTCTCCTATGCAAATGAAATTCATGGCTGCAGGTGCAGCACGTCCTGTTAATATCCTTTGAAGTGTGAAATTGTTTTACATTACTTGGATTCTGTTCTTGCTTATTTTCCCTAGCTAGCGCTAGCCCTCTCCATCAGCATTCAGCACATGGTTTTCTTACCAAGAGCTGTAGCCACTGCTCGGATAGCATTTGTCCGAGTGCTGTGCTCAGAGTGAGGATTCATTTACGTACAGATGGTGCTTTGAAGAAGAAAAGTTGAAGTCAGCAAAATTAATATCAATAATTAAAATAATCAGTGGGTGGATGTGGATATGGGCACGATGTTTGTTTTAATTTCTCTGTAGAATGAGTTTTTTCTTTTTTAAGTCAAGACAGAGTATTTTGTGCGAAAAAAACAACCTCAAATAGGGAAATGTATTGTCACATGAGTGAAGAGCTGCTTTTGTACAAAGCAGTCCTGCCTGATGTCCCCAAATGCATTTTCTCTGGTGCATTGCATTATTGTGCTGTAGCTAACTTTCTGGGAGAAATTATGCGAAGGTACTTAGGACTTTTCTAGAGCAAAATAATTATACCCTTGTTGAGTTCCCATGTGGGTACTCACATTCTGCAGTGGAGAGGTATGAATAATGCCACTGAATTTCCCCATGTGAACAAGCCCTCAGGCACTTGAACATCAGAGCACTTGATAAGAAGCACGCCTTTGCCAGAGAGCGGAGTTACCCAGGAATGCCAACAATCTGTCCTTTACACTGAACAGAACAATATCCAGACTAGGAGTTTTCTTACACAGTATTTTTTAAAGAACAAAAGGGAATTTTTCATGGAAATAATCTTGCAATCAGTTACATAAATAAAGATTGCTAGATTAATTTAAAAATCATTAACTTTGCCTTTCAAATGTGTGTAGCTTGGCTGGAGAGTTTAACACAAGGGTTCAGATGATGTTGCATGCCTTTAGGTCCAACACTAGGTAATATACCCATGAACTGGTTTTGGCATGGAGACGTTAAAAGCCCTGCAAACAAAAATAAACTGACAGCTTGTGACAACCCTCAGCTCAGAAGGACTCTTCAGTATGAAGACTGTCAATCTGGTTTGTGGATGTAAGCTGCATAACAGCACCTAATCTTTTTTCTGTTTATGTCCCTCAGCCTTATGACAGCCCTGAAGTCTGTCAGTGCTAATTATGCTTAAACTTTCCATTTCTGGAGTGGTTCTTTAAAGTGACACTAAAGATTGCCTGTGACCAGGAAAACTTGAGATGCTTAGGAGACCCTGACTCTTATTCAAAACTAGCTCAAATATTCAGACTAGGTTATTTTTCTATTTCTTTCAATAAACCACCATAATTTTAAAAATCACTCAGATCCTTAAGAAGATTAAAGCGAGAGCAAGGTTGGCTGCCTTGCCCGGGCTGTACTGAAGACAAGCTGCTGCTAAGCCAGAGCTACCGCTTAGGAGCTCCTGACTGGTAAAGTTGCCCTCAGTCCACGCTTCTCCTCTAACCAGTGAGACAGACGATGTTTTAATATTTTAAGATCATCCTTTGCAAAAGCAGGAAGGCAAAATAGAATAAGAAGAAACCCAAATTCCAGAAAAAAGCCCCTCATAGACTTTTATGAGAATGTAACAAGGTGGATGGATGACGGCAGAGCGGTGGATGTGGTCTACCTTGACTTCAGTAAAGCCTTTGACACAGTCTCCCACAGCATCCTCACAGCTAAGTTGAGGAGGTGTGGTGTAGACAATAGAGTAGTGAGGTGGGTTGCAAACTGGCTTAAGGAGAGAAGCCAGAGAGCGGTAGTCAATGGTGCGGAGTCTAGTTGGAGGCCAGTATCTAGTGGAGTGCCTCAGGGGTCAGTGCTGGGGCCAATATTATTCAATATATTCATTAACGATTTAGACGAGGGAATAGAGTGTACTATCAGCAAGTTTGCTGATGACACCAAGCTGGGAGGAGTGGCTGACACGCCAGAAGGCTGTGCTGCCATCCAGCGGGACCTGGACAGGCTGGAGAGTTGGGCGGGGAATAACCTGATGAAATTTAACAAGGGAAAGTGTAGAGTCCTGCATCTGGGCAGGAACAACCCCAGGTTCCAGTATAGGTTGGAAAATTACATATTAGAGAGCAGTGTAGGGGAAAGGGACCTGGGGGTCCTGGTGGACAGCAGGATGACCATGAGCCAGCACTGTGCCCTTGTGGCCAGGAAGGCCAATGGCATCCTGGGGTGTATTAGAAGGGGGGTGGTTAGTAGATTGAGAGAGGGTCTCCTTCCCCTCTACTCCGCCCTGGTGAGGCCCCATCTGGAATATTGGGTCCAGTTCTAGGCCCCTCAGTTCAAGAAGGACAGGGAACTGCTGGAGAGGGTCCAGCATAGGGCAACAAAGATGATTAAGGGAGTGGAGCACCTCCCTTATGAAGAAAGGCTGAGGGAGCTGGGTCTGTTTAGTTTGGAGAAGAGGAGACTGAGGGGTGACCTTATTAATGCTTATAAATATATAACGGGTGAGTGCCATGAGGATGGAGCCAGGCTCTTCTTGGTGGCAAACAATGATAGGACAAGGGGTAATGGGATCAAGCTGGAACACAAGAGGTTCCACTTATATTTGAGAAGAAAATTCTCAGTGAGGGTGCCAGAGCACTGGAACAGGCTGCCCAGGGGGGTTGTGGAGTCTCTTTCTCTGGAGACATTCAAGACCCACCTGGACATGTTCCTGTGCAACCTCACCTAGGCATTCCTGCTCCAGCAGGGGGATTGGACTAGATGATCTTTTGAGGTCCCTTCCAATCCCAAACATACTGTGATACTGTGATACTGTTACGACGTTGTGGAATTGATAGAGACAAAAATAACCAAGGATATAATCAGATTATGGAAAAGGCTTGGGGACAGATAAAGTATCAGGTAGAGAGAAGATAAGGAAAAAGAGATGAAGGAGAAATAGGAAAAAATGAAGTAAAAAATATGGCCCACTTTGTGAAAACATGATTTAAGATGTCAGATTAAATAAACAGGCATTTAGTCTGTGGAAGAAGAGACTGAAAGGAAGCATGGTAACACTCTCCAGAAACAGAAAGAAGCTGATAAAAAGAGAATAGGAGCGAACTGCCCTGTCCAGGTTTCCTTGGTGGATATGATGAGCAATGAGCTGAAATTGAACCAAGGAAAATTCAGGCTAGACATTTGTTACAGGCTTTCTAATAGTAAGGAACAGTGGAAATATGGCACAGATCATTCAGGAAAACATCAGTCTTCTTAAGCTGTGATTTTTAACTATAGGTAAGAGTGAGTGCCTGTCAGGAATGGTTTACGTGCAGTTACATCGGTGATCCTGCCTTGAGGTAGCCTTTTATCTCCAAGTCCTGTGAGTCTGTTATTACCAGATTATATTTGTGTTTTGCCACTCCCTTGCAAAAAAATCCAGCCTTCTGAGGCATGGGAGGTAGGTAACTCCTTTTTACCTTACATGTGCAAATACATGGGCTGCCTTGGAAAGGGAAGACACAGGGATCTTCGACTGTGCAAATGATGCTACAGAGCCTGGTGGTGTGATCAGGGTTTGTGTGCTTCCTACATAACCTCTCTGCTGAAGGCAGTGATCCTTTTGCATTTTCGGGTTTGCATTTCAAACAGGATAAATATCTATTGGATGTGACGTTTCACTTTCAAAACACGTGGAAAAAAACATGGAGAAAGAAGCTTGGTGGCAGCCAAGCACTGGTGAAATGTCACTCTGCTCAGAAGGTCCTTCTCCTTGGCAGGATTGAGGAAGGGAAGCTGCCTTTGACAGATTTCTCCAAACCCCCCAGGGCCTGGCTGCAGCCACCTCCACCTGGCAGGAGCCTCCTTCCCCCACACCACACAATTTCTCAGGTCATTAAGTTTCACTTTTTCAAGATACAGAGAATAATCCTCAGAAACTTCTTAAGAGCGACACAAATGGGTGATTTGTACTTGGCTGGGCTGTGAGATTGTATATCACTGGTGCAGCCAGCGCTGGCTGGCTTTAGTAACACCTTCAGCGGTGAGTGGAAAGACAAGGGGAATCTGAGAGGCTGTGTGAACACAGGATTTGATCCTTCCCTGCCCCCTCTGCACCTTGTAAAGTCACTCAAACTTGGGAAATGGGAGAGAAAAATACTACCAGTGAAGTCAAATAAATATTCCAACTTATTTAGCACAGGTCCCGATGACCAAAACAGAAATAAAACAGTAGTTGTGCCTTTACATCCCTGAGACAGAAAGAAGACAAAATGAAGACTGGTTTAGTTGCCATTTACCTTAAGGAGGCAAGTGCAAACCGCGTTAGTTTACACCTGTGTTTTATGGTGGAAATATCTATACAGGTGTTTGACAGTGAAGAACCAGGCTTACATGTCCCTTTCCAACAAAGCACTTTTCAAGCTGCCCCGACAGCCCTGCCCACCAAAATTAGCCATAAAGAGAGGCCAAGCTGGCACATCCTTCAGAGGCCATGGCCAGGTCAGGTGGGTATTGAAACAGAGTCCTGTGAGCTGCTGAACCCTGCTATTGGCACTATTTGTTGCAATATGACGTCCAGCAGTAATAGCTGGGAAATTCTGCAGTGAAACAGTCCTGGGGTATGGTCAGAAAATGAAAAGTTGTCAAAAATTATGCCATGCACTACAAGAGTCTAATTAAAAAGAACTTCAGACAGCAAAACTCTCAATTTAAAAAGCTTTTAAATCACTTTTGAAAATGTCTAACATACTCAATTTTGACAGTTTCTCTATGGAAAAATCTGCAAGTTATTTCTCCAATTTTAGTTAATTCATACTGATAAGGTTTGCAAAATAAAAAGATGAAGATAGAAGTTAATCACGATCTTAAAAACAGTGTTTTGTCTGGTCTGTGAAGTGAAGCTTGTTAGTATCCGCATCACTTTCACCCTTCAGACCAATTCAGATAAGAAATGTCATGAAAGCTCAAAATCTTTTGCATGGACTTTTTCACCCAGCCCCGGCAGTCAGATCCAGAAAATATGATGCTCACATATATTTTTTGAAGCCATCTTTGCTTCTCACTCCATTTCTGCATACTGCTTGTGATCTTAACTTGGGCTGCAATGATTTCTGCTTGATTTCTCTCACTTTCAGGTACCTCCAAAACCTCTGCCTGCTTGCATTCATGTTTGTTATCTAGTTCACCACAGCTTGTGACATCATAGACTATGTAAGATTCTTCACACTGTTCATTCCCTCCATATAAGAGATGACTCCTCTTATGTAGGTTTACTAATAGCATTTGGCTGCACTGGGAATGGCCACTTAATCCAAGAAGGCCATTCCCATTCAATTGATCTCAGTCCCATCTCTTTGCTCAACCAGTCTGTTCTTGAATCCTTTTTGCCCTATAAAAGTGGCATTGTCTCTTGATTCATTTCTATCACTTGCTTCATTAGTGCCTTACTCAGCAACTTTCTGCCCATATTTATGGCTCTCTGTGGAACAAGAGTGGCATTAAGTCATTGTTTATTCCTTTGCATCTCGGTTAGCAGCATGTGCTTCAACTCCACAGTAATCTAAGTATACTTTCTGTTCCCACATTTTACAAGAGGTGAGTCCAGTCGGAGGTCCACTTCATAATCTTTAAGAAAGATAAATTCAACCCTTTGCTTACAACCACTTCTTAAATGCAGGTTTTTGTCCAATTGGCATTGTATGGTCTGCTAAAACATCTGCAAGCAATAGTCCTGCTTTAGGGTAATGTGAAACAGAGCAAAATTCCCTGCCCCAAAGGATTTACATGGCCTCCCTTGTGTTTTGAGTTTGACTTAATGGTGACTAACCCAGAACAGCAGGTCATTGCTATAGCCACTGTTATTTATATAGATCCTACTAGTCTCTAGCGTGAATTCACTGACCCCACTGTCCACAGAGAGCATTCAGATACATTCTTCAAGTCAGCAATAGATAAATAAGAGGTATTTGGGACAGGGGGAGGAGAAAGAGAAAGGCTTCTTTTCTTTTGATTAGAACCATTGACTGAAGAAAACACTTCCCACAGGTGAAAAATGTGATAAGGAACTTGAAGGACTTAGGGACATTTCATTGGTTGTTTTTTTTTGTTTTCCTTGGTTAAAAAGTGTAAACCCAAGCTGCCCTATTTATTTTTTTAAGTACATTAAAAAAAAAAAATTAAACAAGCCACATACCATATTGTCTGTCTTTCAGCAGATTATACTGTTGTTTGTAATGAGCAGGACGGTATTAAATTGCAGCTTTTAATGAGTATCAGACTGTAGCATCAGTCTTGTAGTTGTAATACTGGTTTAGACATCTGGGCAACCAACTGATCACCACAGTAGAAAAAAAAGATATAAAGCTAGTGGAGAGTGTCCAGAAGAGGGCTATGAAGTTGGTGAAGGGTTTGGAGGGGAAGCCATGTGAGGAGCAGCTAAAGTCACTTGGTTTGTTCAGCCTGCAGAAGAGGAGACTGAGGGGAGACCTCATGGCAGCTACAGGTTCCTCACAAGGGGAGGAGGCGGGGCAGGTGTTGAGCTCTTCTCTCTGGTGACCAGTGACAGAACCCGAGGGAATGACAGAAAGATGTGCCAGGGGAGGCTTAGGTTGGACATTAGGAAAATATTCCTTACCCAGAGGGTGGTGGAGCACTGGAACAGGCTCCCCAGGAGGTGTCACGGCCCCAAGCCTGATAGTGTTCAAGAAGAGACTGGACAAGGCCCTCAGACACATGGTGTGAACTGTGGGGTTGTCATATGCAGGGCAAGAGTTGGACTCCATGATCCTTGTGGATCCTTTCCAACTCAGGATACTCTATGATTCTAACTGTAACAAAACCCGTAACGAGTATTGATGGAAGCAATCAGATCAGGCATCTTGGCAGATGTTCTCGGAAGCCTTGTACAGATGAGGTATTAAATCCCTCTGTTGGGGCTGACCTGCAGTGAGTCCAAGCAACAAGCAGAGTCGCTCTGCAGGAGCCTCAGTCACTGCCACTTTCCTGGATCCTCAGTGAAATCAGGAAAAGGCTACTGGGCTTTCAGCAGCAGAAAAAGGCAGCAACACATAGAGGGGGAAAGTATGAGTTGCTTGGAAGAATGAAAGTCCAGGAAAACTGAACTCAGAATGGAAGATAATAAGAGACCCCTCACTGAAAAATCAGAGAGCGTCAATAAATGGCTTGGGAAGAAGAAAAAACTAGACACTTCTATTATAGTTCTTTAAAATAAAAAAGAACAACAGCACAGGGGACATAGTACAGTCATCTCCAAAGCCATTTGTTGTGTGTGTCTAAAGATCCGTCAAGTAGAGTGTAGAGCTGTATAATGCTGTCTGCAGGCTAAAGGCTAGACAGAGTAAAATAACTTAGCAAAAGCTTTTAGAACTACTATTTACATAAATACAGAAAATGATCCTGATTAGTAACAGCCTGTGTCAGCCAAAAAAGAAGAAAAGAGTGTTTTTCTCAATAGAAGCATTATTACGTCTGTCAATTAAGGTATGGTAAAATCTTGAAATCCATGAAAGACTATGATCCATAATCCTGCGGTTTGTTTCAAGTTTTGGTCGTGCAGGCTTTGGCCCCTGAGCAGCAGAGTGATTGCTGAGCTCCTCTAAACTCTGTGATTATTGGTGCCTTCTGCAACATACTTCAAGCTCCTTTTTTCAGTAAACCGGGAGGGGCTTTTTCCTATGGTAAGAATGTGCCTAAGTGGTGATGGCAGCCAGAAGGGTGTGCATATCACCCAGTGCATAATCACTTCCACAAGCATCTGCTGCTTTCAAGATACACGTAATCCAAGCTGGAGACTATTGTGAATACCTCTCATTTTCCCTTGCTGGTTCCTCAGCAGTTTGCTTATAGCTAGTTAGAAACAGAGTCCCTCATTCTGCTTAAATGGGTTATGATTTCTCAGAAGTTCATGCTGCAAAAGGAAAAGACCAATCTCTATCAAGTTCAAGATGGTTTCATTCTCTTAAAGGTACAATGTGCAAAGCTGCAAGAAAGAGCAGAGGTTAGTTTTTATTTTTAAAGAAGAGAGCCTTTGTCTAAATATAAATAGCTGAAAAAATAGATGTTTCAACCAACATCCTGTGTACATTTATGAATTGACATTTGTTTGTATGTGCATAATGCAAAGCCCTCTGCTTCTTTCACATTCAAAAGAAAATTTAAAAAACAGAACTTGTTTACTACTCCAAATTCCACAGCTATGCCAATTACTTCTTTCCCATTTCTATTCAGACATTTCAGGCTGCATCTTTGCCCTTAGGAAATGGATTTTTTCCATTATCCCAAGAAAGTTAATACCTGGAAAAATACAGTTTCCAAAGATTAATTTTTTCTCTCATTCAAGGGTTATTAAGCACCATTCTAATCTTGCAAAGAGTTATCAGTAGCTAAATATTTATTACATTAAACCAGTACCTGATTAATGGACTCAATGTCCAACAATAACTGAATAAATAGCCATGTAATTACCTCAGAACCCAGAATTTTGCTTTTAATGGAATGATACCAGTATTATCCTATCTGATTCTAGATTACATATGTACAAGTAAATGCTTCCCCAATGTTATATTCAGAAATGCTTTCACATGGATTAAGACTACAACTGACTCTTGGCAAAACTGTGTATCCAGGCTGGAGCATAGAGGAACAAAAAAATCACCTTTGCAAACTTATATCTGTGGTCTTTCTTTTAGTTACCATATTCAATTGTTTGTGGAGTAAAGGCAGCGTATGTCCACAGATACTCATGGATCTTCTTGCTGAACTTGTAACTTCATAGAATAAATGCTGAGTGAATAGTCCACAAATGCTTGGTATTTTTATTTTTCCTATTGCGTTCCATATGAATTGGGAAAATGCAAGAGTAATTAGCAACATGAAAACACAATGTAGAGAAATAATGAAAAATAATGGAACGCTTAATCAAGTTCTGCATTTTTACCCATTGATTTCACTGAGCTTTCTTAAATGATTAAAGAGTTAAATTTGTTGGACCACATTCTAGTCTCCAACTCTTAGAAAATATCAGATGAACAGTATTACATTAGCCATAGCCATATCGCCGAAGAAGCATTAGATAATGCAAGTGTATGACATGGATTTCCATTGCCATTTCATTAGGCATCTCTCAAAAGTGAAGAAATGAAGCCAAGAGCTGGACAGGACAGTGATAAGCACTGCTGAAATGCCTGCAAATGGACTCTGTGTTAAATAGCAGGGACAGATCTTCAGCCCCACCTCATTCATTTTGCTTTTGTTTTCCCTTGTATATGCACTTACATGAACTCACATGTGATACTAGCATGTTTTAAGGCTCAAGTTGGATTTACACCAGCATAACTCACTGGCATTTCAGTGTGTGCTCTTGATTCATGTCAGCAGGAGAGCAGGAGCTCCTTGCATTTTAAATCGGCAGAGGCAGGATAATAGAAGCAATAAGCTCATTCAATAAATGTGAGAATACAGAAGTTTTGCCATAGCCCAGAGCTTTTTCCTTCCCCTAGCTGAAACCTCTGTGGGAAGGGCAATGTATGGCTGCACTATCTCAGAAGTCATCTAGGGATGCTCCTTAAGGATCACAGCACTTTCCATCACTATGATTCCACAGATGATGGCTCAGCAATGGCATGTGGCACCCTGGTGATGGGGTTGTGGCTCTGCTCCCACCTCAGACACCTCCTCTCGGCTTCAGGGCAAGGCTCAGGGCCATGGGTTCTTTTTCTCTTCTGCATATGGACAATGAGCAGATAGATCAGAACAACCTGCTGGTTGAAGGCTGTAGCTCAGCCCTCTCCTCCAACAGTGTTGATCATTAGGTAATGAGTTATGAGTGTCCACTGTCCCAGACCTTGAGTGCAAGCTTACTGGGAAAGAAAAAACACTTCCCTAATGGATCTTCATAGAGTGCTGGAGGGCGAGTCTCTAGCACCGTTCCCAGTACAGATGTGTCTCCTCAAGGAAAGTCTCTCCTAAGTCTCTCCTGTGAGGACAGGCTGAAAGAGTTGGGGTTGTTCAGCCTGGAGAAGAGAAGGTTCCAGGGAGATGTTATTGCAGCCTTTCAGTACTTAAAAGGGGCCTCTAAGAAAGACGGGGACAGAGTTTTTAGCAGGGCCTGTTGCAATAAGACAAAGTGACATTCAGACTGGACATGAGGAAGAAATTGTTTACAACAAGGGTGGTGAAACACTGGCCCAGGTTGCCCAGAGAGGTGGTAGATGCCCCATCCCTGGAGACATTCAAGGCCAGGCTGGCCTTCCCATTCCCAGCACAAGGGTGGGTGCTGCATGGGGAGCTGCACTACTCGCTGTCCTGTTTCTCCAGCATGGGCTGCAACATCCTTTCCCATGCCAAGACTGGTGTCTCAGAGTAACACTGCATTCATATCAAGAAGGGCAGCAAAAGAAAACAAAACAAAAACATGGCAGCATTGGAAGTTTCTTGTCTTTTGATTTCACCCCATTCCCACAGCTCTGGGATTTTGACAGCCTCACACAAACTTTGCTGAGAGAGACTTACTCTCATAACATAGCCTGCTGCCAAAAAAAATGCAAGGCCAAATTTAATACTATCTGCTTTTCCATGTGGGAAACAGATAAGAATTGTCTGAATAATCACTACGAAATAAGGCACTTTTTCTGGAACACTTAAGAGAATGAATTTGTTGGGCTCAGTCTTCTCATGATACAGGCAGCAAAGCAGAGCAAGGCTGTGTCTAATTTGTAGGCCAGGAGTTCACAAAGCTGCCAGCCAAGTCAGATGCCATCTCTGGAAGCAATGGGGATTTCAGTGCAGGCACACACACCTGCTAGGGCATTTGGATAAAAGTCTGGTAGCTGGAGCATGCAACTACACAGCTATAAATATTTAAACGAGCTTCTCTGAGTACATATTCTCAAGCTGCAATGATGCTGGAGTGCAGAGCAGAGCTGGAGCAATGCCAAACCAATAGGTATGGACTTTTAAACCGTGCTTGTATGTACCTCTGTAGACACTTCTGGTACTGTGAAGCTCTTTTAAAATAAGATGATAATGGTATCTTTTCATTAGAAGAAGAAAGCCACACAGAAAAATTACAGCCTCTCTGTTGCATAGGAATAGGAAAGACTATTAGAAGAGGCTGGTAGAACTGGGTACATGTAGCCATAAGAAGTGACTGCTGTCTATAGTAAACAGGACTGTGTAAAGAAAATGGGGCCAAAACTCTCTCAGAAGCTCGTGGTGGCAGGAGAAGAGGCAACAGCTGCAAGTTGGAACATGGGAAATTCTAACTCAGTATTAAGAAAAAGTTTTTTACTGAGATGACAGTCTAACACTGGAACAGGGTCCCAGAGATGTTGTGAAGTCTCCATCCTTGGACAAATTCAAGATTGAGAGGACAAAACCCCAAGAAATCCAGTCTAATTGGGCCTCCTTTGAGCAGAGGGTTGAACTAGGTGACCTCTGTATGTTAGAGAAGTTTAAAAATCAGAGAAATGCAATGGTCTTTCTTAATGATTATTACTCAAAATTCCCATTTTTTTTTTTTAATTTTTTAACTGAATATTCTTTATATCAAGGAGCAAAAAGCACATATTTAGTCTCTGCCTAACAAGTACCCCATCCAGTTGTTTGCAGCTATATTCTCCTCTAAACTGAAGCACAGATTTCACACTCTGGCCTAGTCAAAGCCAACTCAGGCTTGAGGAAGCTGGGGAATGGTGAGAAGAAGAGTTTCATGAATGCCAAGAAACTGCAGAGTTGCACTGTCTTCTGCAAAATTCTTCAATCCGAAGACTTAATCTCCATCTGAACATCCAGGACAATATGAACATGGTTTAAACATTGTGTTGTCTCTCTCAGGCTAAGTGGATCAGGGCCTCATTGTGTCCAGAGCTGGACAGGACCTGAGTTTGCATTCACATGTGGACCACTCTGGCCTGCTCTGTGAAAGACCTTCAGGGGCGAGAGTGGATATCAGTATAATCTATGCCTACTGCAAGACTCCAGCGTGAGAAATAATAGGAATTATGCCCAATAGTTTGTTGCCCTTCAGTATGACTTAAATTCTTCCTCCCAAACAGAAGCTCAGTGCTGAGAAAATCCCATTGCTCCTCCTTTACCATGGGCACAATTGCAAGATTAAGGACAAAAAGAGACCAGCCAAGCACCAGAGGTACAAAGATTTCAAAAAGTAGCTGTCACGTAACTAGCAGAGAATTACAAAATGAATTCTGCAGAAATACAAAAATAAATGCCTTTTAGTTGTTCAGATGAATAAGACATAGCAAGATTCTAAATAATGTATCACTATTGTTAGAAGCTTGTATATTATTGCTTTTTCTTGCCAAATAAGTTGTATATGTGGCAGATACAAAAGGGTTGTTGTTTCGTGCTTAGGTGTTTTTTTTTTTTAGCATTATGCCAAGTTACTGTTTTCAAACACATGTCAATGTGGGGAAGAAATGGGCATGTATCCATCTTGCCTTCAGGCCAAACCATTTAACCAGAACTGGGAAGACTGACAAACTTTCTCAACCTCTCTCTCCAGTGCAATTGTATAAAGCAACATTTTGCAGATCTCTCTATGAAAATGACCAGTAAAAATATCATGCTGCATGACTCTGTCTATGAAGTGGAAAGTTATTTTTAATGTACTCCTGAAGAAAGGTGACAGGTTAGCAGCAAACATTCTCACGGTCATTATAAAGGGGCATCTGTCAGTCCATAAATCAATCGCTGGCTCGATGCCATTAGCTTCTGAATGGAAGCTTGACTAGTTTTGCAGAGTTCTGCTCCCAGCAGCTGAGCATCAATGCTAAGCAGTGTGTAGCTATTAGGGAAAAACTGAGCATGACAACACAAATCATGGAACCCCTGATGAACATCTCTGCACATGGCTGCTTTTTCTAATCACCAGCAGAATTTAATGAGACACCTGCAGTTTATAGACAGTCTTGTTCCAACATAAATTGCCCTGACAGCACAAAGTCTTCTTTTAAAAAATATTCTTCAGTAAACCATAAACCACAAAGAGCTCATTGTCTCTAATAACACACTCCTCATTAATTTATAATTGTATGAAACCATATTGTTCCACACATGATCTACAACAGATCTGAAGTCAAAAGCCATTAAGATCTCCTAATTAGCACGGTTTTCAACCATTTGAGTTTTCATTAATAAGACAGTGCTGGAGACCTTGAAATTGACCCCTTGCAATACTGCAAAAATACTAATTCTGCATCTATCGACCCATATCAGGCGAAGGAGATGACTGAATGCATCCCATGGGTCTCTGGGTAGGAACAAGCTCAGGCAGGTTGGAATTCCTCCTCTGCTTGAAGCTGCCACGGCATCCAGCTGACTGCAGCCACAGGTGTTCCTGCCTCATCTTCCACATCCATTGCAATGAAGAGGCAGCTTGGACTGTTAAAAAACATAAAACGTTAGAATGCCAGCAAGGATAAAGGCAATGTATACCTTGTCATACCTTATCACATTTGCAGAGAGGAGACAATAAAAACCTTGTTTTCTAATCAGTGATGTGTTCCTTCCTGTATGGCAGAAGAAACTGAGCGTGGCATCTTCTAAAAAGAAAACAAAATGAGCTCCTCTGAATCATGAACTTAGAGAGAGAGAAAAGGCTTGTTGCTGAGAATTAGGGATACTGTCATCCACCAAGTGAGCAGCTGGAGTCACTGACACAAATTGCTGCATCTGTGGTGCGTCCAAGGTCTTGGACCAGAACATGGTGTGGCCACAGCAAAACAGACGATCGAACTCTCTTTAGTAGGTGCACACGCTTCCCAGGAATTTGGCTATGAGCTGTTTTGTTTACCATCGACGACAACATTTTGACTTTTTAACAACTGGGATGAATACCTGAGGATCTTTCATCTAATTTTGTTGCAACCTGCAAATATCTGAGAGCTACCTTAAGACTTTCCTTCAAAGGGTCCTCAGAAATTGTTAGCGCATTATAAATTGTGATCTGTGCTAACAGAAGCCTGCTGCTTGTAGGAGCAAAAAGCAAGTTTGTGGCATTAGTAGAAGAGCATTTAACAGTAGCATTGACAAAAAGCAATGGAGATTTCATTCTCTTCGTCCTTTGTTGTCAAATATAATCTGTTTGTCAGTGGTTGCTTCTCCCACATTTCATAACGTCTTCCCTCCACGCACAATAGCTGCATTTAAGACTATGCCAGCTGCTGTAAATAGACTCATCTCCAGTGAAGTTAATGGAATCGGGGCTCTTCATACAGTTTGAGGATCCGGTGCCGAACATTTTAAGCTGGCTGTGCATTCTCATCAGTTATTGAATGGGACATGTCAGAGAGCCACTCTGGGTCAGACAAAACAGTTGTCTATCGGGAAAGCCACAAATGCTCTCACAAAACCAGTTCTGATGAAGCTGATGAGTATCTTTTACAATATTGTCCTTATGGGGAAAAAAAAGGGCAGCACATTCTTATTCTTTTCACATTATTTGGAGATTTTCTCATAATCAGAAAAATAAAATGTCAGAATAAGTTTATAAGAGAAATGATTTTCTAATAAAGTAAATGGAACCTTCTCATCTATCAGTGAAAGAGAATAATGTTAATAGAATTTTCATTAAAGAAAAATTCTTTTCAAAATAGTACAGACCATTGGGAGAAGAAAATTAGCAGTCAGATCCTCACTGGCTGCAATCTTGCATCATTCTAGTGACAGACTAGCATCTCGTCTAGTCTTGCAAGTGAAATCACATAGTCAAGTTGTGCTCTGACATATGCCTTCATTATGCATTACCTCATATTTGCTATTGTTACCTCAGGGCAAAGAAATAAATTTATTTTTAATAATAAGAAATAAGCAGGCAACATTTAACAGCAAACTTCTTGAGGTTTCTTCCTTAAAAAACAAAACCAAAATAGCCTACAAAAAAATACAGAATTCAGCATTTAATGAAGCCTCAGTGGTTCAAAACCTCAATGTTATGGTCAAGGGAAGTTTTGACATGCTCAGTACTTGCTAAGCACAGAGTCATTTCTGTATCACCTGTACCCCAGGGGCCAACCCAGAGGATGCCCTTTACCACCACAACTGAGTCTACAGCTGTACAAAGGGTTAGTTGTGTTGCCAGTTGAGCTATCCTGGTAAACAAGGTCACAGACTACTTCTAAAAGATGCAACAAACATCCTGCCTCCAGATTGCATGAAGGTAACCTATTGATTTGAGGTTTTTCATGTTTTATTGTTTCCCCATGCTTGAATTGCCTCTGCCACTGTCAAACCCCAGGACACAGAGGCTGAGAACCCCACAAACTTCAATGCATTTATCCTTGAGCGATACCTCTGCAAAGCAGCACTTTGCTACTATTCATTTTTCCATGTATTTTAGAGACAAAAAGGAATAGGGAGTTACACTATTATTTGGATTGTTAACAGTCATGGGGAGCTAGTCACATTGCAGGTGGATACTCCAACTAATTACTTATGTGCATCTCCCGGCACAAGTATCTTTTAAGCCTCGCCTGATCAGACAAGCTGACATAAGATGCTCGGAGGAAAGGTAAGAGTGAAACCCTGACCTTTGGGCTAGCGTTTTCAGACCAAAGCCTCCAGCCCCTGTGTATGCCTGGTCTCGCGTCCTACCTGCCCAGAAAAGCACCATGAATCACAAGGTAGTGCTGGAGTTGGCAGCTCTAAAGCATCAACATCTGAGGGGAGACCTTATTGCTGTCTACAACTACCTGAAAGGAGGTTGTAGCATGGAGGGTGTTGGTCTCTTCTCCCAAGTAGCAAGTGATAAGATGAGAGGAAGGGGCCTCAAGTTGTGCCAAGGGACGCTTAGATTGGATATTATGAAAAAATTCTTCATGGAAAGGGTTGTTGGGTGTTGGAACAGGCTGCCCAGGGAAGTGGTGGAGTCACTAAAAGGCATTTAGATGAGGTTCTTAGGGACAAGGTTTAGTGCTAGAATTGGTTTATGGTTGGACTTGATCTTAAGGGTCTCTTCCAACCAAAATGATTCTATGATCTCCATGGTCTGCAGCACTGGAAAAAAAATCAGGTGGTGAGATCTCCGTGGAAATCTCTGTGTTTCTCTCCTTCAGTCCTCCCAGAAGGGAGGGAGGGGATGCAGCAGGGCCTGCTCTATGGCTGCAGGGACTGGAGGTGCGGTAGATGGGTTGGCTCAGACCCTGAAGTCACTGTCCCTCAGGTCAAGAGCAAGTTTGGTGCAGGCTCATTGACTTCCCTTTACAGGCTATAAGGGTGAGGTGGCATTTGGTAACATTTCAGAAGGAAGCAGGTGATGAAATGTGCAGAAACATATATGCAGCAGGCATGAACGGACAATCAGGTGAATAAACATCAAATACAGAACCCAGGGAACAGAAACCTTTTTTTCCTGTCAGTCAAATCACAGCCATGGGGCCCAAACTAATTCCATTAGGAAACTCAGAATACCTGAGGGGCACAGGAAAAATTTGACACTTAGCAGGAAATCTGCTCGCAGTGAAGCCACGGAGGGAGCTGGCAAGATAAATTACTTGAATGCATGGAACAGAGCCAGGGAAAACAGACAACAATCGACCAGACATTGCAGAAGATTCTGGGCATAAATCACTCTAGAGAAGCGCAGTGCTCCTTAGAATTGGATTCAAGGCTGTTTGAGTATTATTTCTTGTGTAAAGCCTTCACAGCCAGCTGCTTTTGATTTTTTTTCTAGCAACTTTTTAAAGACTGAGAAATACCAGTTAATCAGAGCAAATATTTTGTTAAAAAAGTGTATCTGTTTTGAGAAATAACCACAGGAACATGAAAATGACACTGAACTGGTGTGTTTTCTTGCCAAGTTGACTACTGGGTTTAATGTCTGGGGTCTTTTGTTCTGTGGTTGCTCAGCAAAAGGGATGGTCCCGCAGATGCCAAAATTTTCACACCTAGGTATAGCCCTGATTTGTGAGCTGCCTCAAAGCGTATGACCCCACAGTTTCCAGATCATTTTGCAAAACTGGCGTTGTAGATGCCCCAACTCAAATGATGATTTTCAGAGAACAGATGCACCATTTGGGAAATGGGAACTTGGAGCAAGAGGGGACTGTGAGATGCAGAACATTTGGGAATCCTCTGTTGCTGTGAATGATGCTCACCATGCTGCACAAAACGAACTCCCAATTTTGGTGTCACTTTTTTGTAGCATTTAAAAATATAGACATGCCCCCATTAACAGAGCACTTAATAGCTTTGAAGTATTTTTAATAAACAAAATCTTCACATTTTTCAGCACTGAAATAAAAGCATAAGTGATCCTTGTAAACGTTTTATTTGAATCAGCATTAGAAATCAATTTGGCACTTGTTGTATCATTTGGCCCCTTCCTATGTAAAAGCTTCCTATTCTGTTTGGTATATAATTTTATTTTGATTACTGTAATTTTGGTTGCAACAAAACATGCATTAAAAATCAGCTAGCCTTGAATGGGTCTTCATAAAAAGCTCAACACTGTGCTGCTCATTCTTGATAATTGATGCATTAATGCACACCTGATTTAAAATGCATAGTACAAATACAAAATGCTAATTATAGTGAACCAAACCGCAAACAACATCTTCATGGCTCTTCAGAGTGTGGTGTAGTATTCTCTAGCTGTAGCCCAGGGGCTAGTAGGCTTCATTTAAGTCCTTGTTCTTTAATCTATTCCCAACGGCCACTTTCCCTGGGAGAAGGGCAGAGGGTTTAATATGTCAGCTTGGAGCAAATAGCACTACAAGAGCGTATGAGCTCAAAAACCCCTGAATCCTGGGGTCTAGTTCCTCACTAACCTGATTTCTAAACAGCTCCTCATGATGAGTACGTCCTCCCATCCAAAACTCATCAGGCCATTATATTGTTAAATGATATTAAACGATGATATCTTTTTCTAAAATTGACGCACTAACCCTTTTTTTTTTTTTTTTTTTTACAGTTATAATTAGACGTGGTCCACATTTGCAGATTTAGGGCCTTTTTATTTCTCCGGGATGCCTGATCCCCAGTGTACGAGGGAAGCGCTCTGCAGGCTTTGAATCAAGCTTGTGATTCTCCGGCGCAGCCAGCACAGCTCTGTGAGACCACGCTCAGAAGCAATTGCTAGATCAGATCCTTCATTTGTACTTGACAATATTCAACTCACATGCACAATAGGTGGGTGAGGGATTTTGATGGCTTTCAGATAGCGTGGGGGGAAAGGAAAAAAATAGACTTTGTTCTGTATCTGGTGTGAAAAATAATTAATCTCTTTTATATTCCTTTATGGTACAACATGGATGTGGAGTGAGAGAGACTTAGATTTTAATCTTTTCACTGGAGCAAAATAATTAAAAGGTTTCACAAACTCATTTATTTCCACATGAAATATTCTACATCAGACATGCTTGAAAAAGTGTTTCAGAAGTTGGTGATTTAAAGCAAGCAGCTGCATACTGATAACAGGGGCAATATCTCACTGCAGCTTTAGATCACAGGAATCCACTCAGCAAAGGAACCAATTTTTCTTTCTAATTTTTGAAAAAAAACCCCACTGGTTAGAGTGCTAGACTGAAATTAAAACATGTCTGCCTACTTTGCAAGAGAAACATTATAAAAAAGGGTTGAAATAACTGCTGCTCTTTCAGTATCTCACAAACAATAATTTACTGCAAAGAGAAAAGCTACTGAATTCTTCTTCCTGTAATTACTATTAATTTGTTATGTATGGACAGAATATGTGCCACTGTTCATATGAAGTCTATGTTTGCTAGAGAAGTTATGGTCACAGAGAGGTGACAGCAGTGGGTTAGATGTGCTCCCAGCACCCGTTGCAGTGCATCCCGGGTGGTCCCGAGCAATGTTTGTCTGCTGGTCTCAGAGTGGAGACTCTATCACCAAAACCATCTAATGCAATAAATGCTTGTAATGTTTTTTTTTTCCACCATGTAAAATCCTGTTCTTGTACCTTAGTCCCTGACAGCTCAGTTTTATCAAATGATAAATGTTTTATCACTGCTTAGATGGAACACTTGGATGGAAAATGTGTTTTGGGAGAACTGGTGGGGACTTACAAGTTGGTTTGCTCCATCCGTTTTTCTGTGCTTGGACTTGCCAAGCATGAAGACAGTCAGATCTGGGCAGCATTTACATTTGATGTCTATCTAGAATCAATGAGTCAAGGAATTATCTCAGACTGACACTCGGAGTCACCAGAGGGTTTTCTGGCCCAAAGAGTGCCAGTGACAGGCAGACTATCTCTAGTGGGGCTCCTTGGTGGCCCATCATGTTGAAACCATCCTCTCTCTGCTGTGAGAAGTTTTCACCTACAGATGTCTCCTGTGACATATGGACCCATTATCTTCTTGGCAACTTTTTAAAACTGAGCTTTTTCAAAATAATTTCCCCATTAACTCAATAGTTGGATGTTCAGAGTTTGGCAGGCTTGGAGAAAAAGATTTGCAAGAGAATTCAGGGTTCAGAAAGTCACACTCGTGTTATCAGTACTTTAATTTGCCCTGAACTCAGACTTAAACCCAGAAGGAATCATTAAATATTGTAATCTTCTGTAGATCACAGGCCATTGACTTTCATACAGTTACCCTTTGTTGAGGCCCCAAAAATATTTGTTTGATTACTAATTTCTTCCATGTGAGATGTGACTGTTGATTTGAAGACATCCAGACATGGAAAGCCCTCTACTTCTCTTCGTAGTTTGTTTCAATAGCTAATCACTCTCACTTGTTTCTCAATTAAATCTGTCCGATGCTGGTTTCCAGCCATCTGCTCTTACAAGGTCTTTCTTACAGCTTTGGGTAAGTCAGGGTCAGGCATTGGCAAGCTATGTTCACTCAAACAAAATACTCTGCAAGAACAGTTGACAGCATTTTTAATTATAAACTACTTATATATTTGTTGAAATTAATTGAAATTTATAAAAACACAGTGAATTAATGTAGTTTTTATATAGCATTTCAAAAGGCATTGAGCACTATATGAGTATATGGAATTATTTTAATATCTCTCTAGGCAGGAATTATTACAAATTGGCAAAATAAAACAAAAACCCCTACCCATTTGTTCTTTTGCTTTGTATAACAAGTATCTGCATTCTTGTGTACCTCAGGTGGCTGTTTACGAAGTTAGAGAAATCTACTGCCTAAGGAGCAGGCCAGAACAGTGCGGGAAACTCAAAAGAAATACCAGCCAACAGTCTGGCTAACTAAAAACAGTGAAACAGAACTCAAAGCTTCACCTGTCTTTAAGGAAACTCATAGAGAAAACCACGAAGTCCCAACTATGGCATTCAACAGCTGCATTTTCAGTAGGACACTGTCTCCTCTCTGCAAACTCTACCCTAAGTTCAAGATGGACAGAAAAACTGAGGCCTCAGATGCCCAGAAGAAACAGGAATTATTAAAAACCACAGAAAACAGCAGACAGAAGAAGAAAAAAATCTGGGTCGGCATCCATTGCAACCAGTGGAAGCTTTTCTCTCAATGCTAACATACGCTTTCCTGCTTGGGCTGAAAAGTTTCTTCTACACAGTCCCCTCAGACTCAAGAACAGTTGAGGTCACTCCTCACATGTCACTCCCCATGTGAATGTCACTGTGCTGGGGTGGGTCCATCTGCTGTCTGTTTCCAGGCTGGGTGCTGAAGGATGGCACCATAAGGAGATAATGAGAACCTGTAAAAAGCACAAAAATGCTTTGCAAATCCACCAACCTTGAAGCCCAGTGATGTAAAATCAGGCAGAGAGCCCAGGGGTAAGGGCAGAAAAAGTAAAAATATATATTAAAAAACAACAAAAATGACAACAACAAAACAACAACCACCTTCAAAGCACTGCTCTAGAAAGCTAATGTCATCTTTCTAATACAAGTTTGAAAGTAGACCCCTACAAACAAACTAGCTAAGATTTATTATAATAATTGAATGGTCTAACTTCCTATTCTCCACCACGGAAGAATGACACTGCACTTAACTAATGGTTGTGAATGAATCAATTACACAATTACCATTAGTGTGCTTATCAGATTATGCTCTTTCACACAGCTAAAGGAAATCAAAGACAATCCACACACATTAATGTGCTGCACCTTTTCTACAGGATATTCTGGCATTGCATTAAGTGCTATTTGTAGAGAATGCCTGCAGCGGATTTAAATTCTGCTTGGGTTGAATAAAGGAAAGATAATGTTACTTCAGTCCCTCAGAGTCATCTGGGTTTTGTTTTGATCATATTTCAGGAATGCTTCCCATACATACTGTAAGAGTATTTTTGTAACATCAAGTTCTCCTTTCTAAGGTCATATATTTTAGTTTCAGTGCAGCCATGCTGATAAATGGGAGACGAAGGGGCATGAGAACTTACTTCTCCATTTAATCACAAACTCTAAGCAATAAAATGTGCTCCCCAAGCACTAAGAGTAGTTTGGAGCCAAATCTTACATATGGCGACTCTCATGACTTTTAAGTAGCAGAGTCAAGAACTACAGGTTTCATCTCTGAGGCCACATCTATACTCCTTTATGAGGTTAATCCGGAGGGTAACCGAGGCTAAAGCACTCCCGTATCCACACCACAGCTCTTTAGGGCACCCTGGTAGACCTTGAGCATGGGGTCTACACCCAAGCCCTTGCAGCCCCCACATAGCTTTTTTACATTACACACACCCAGGGCCCTAACGATCTGGCCCCACAGAAATGGTTCTGCTTGGCTTACATTAACATTTACCACTGACACTTAACACAAAAAAGGAAGAGGTGGGGAAACCCACTCCTGAGCAACCTGGCACTGGCCACTGGCATCCAGAAACTGGGGCTGAATCAAGCAAACAGCATTTGCACCCTCAGGTTTCCCCTGTCACTTGCACAGGTGTAGATTTTATTCCATTGCAAAGGTCAAAGTCCATCAGTATTGCCTCATGTAAAAACACCTCTGCTTTCCACATTGCCATGCTTTGCTCGTACCTATGCAGCAGCGGACTCTCATGGTCTTAATGCTCTGTGAAATCTCAGTCCAGTGTGGGATGTCATGGAGGCCACCGTGGAGCCAGGCCCACCATGAAGACTGCGATAAGACCAGCCACGGCAGGAGAATCACAAACAAGGCCATCTGTTTTTCTAAAAAGGCAAAGGAAACCATGCTGAACCCAAGGAAACTCACTGCAGGGCATTTTGTGAAGAAAAAAAAGCTTGAAAACAGAGAAATCAGCTGTTTTGTAGGGCTGCGAAGGGATAGTGGTTAGTGTCAGTAATGGATCCACCTTCTTTGTGTTTTCTCAGCCTTCATGTCCACCGTACACCTACTCATTGGGTAGTTCTGGTAGTGCCTAACGGAAGCCAAGACATGCAGAAGGCACAGCCATTGCAAACTTTCTTGTTAGATGGCTTCTGTGTCAATGTTAGCTCTGGCAGGGGTGGGGTGGTTTTGCTGGTACAGCCATCTCCCCATCTTGGGATGCTACAGGATCACTTTCCACATATCTATGTACAAAACTGGAGGAATGTACCCATTGATCTTTGGGCACAAGAGGATGCTAGAAGGAAGATGATGGTGTAGTAAGGTGAAGAACATCATTCATCTGGAATTAGCAGCATGTTCCCTCACCCACGCACCCTGGAAAAGCCGCTGCTCTCAGACCTCTCTCTCAAAGGTCCCTTCAAAGCAAATCTTGCAAGAGTAGACAACTGGTAAACTTCTTATTCCTCCCTGGACACTTGCTCAGGCTGATACAAGTGTGGAAGCCGAGGCAGGGGTAAGAAAACACTGACTAGTGACAGAGATTTCTGGCTGGGAAACATCAGACCGGGGTAAGACTGTGGGAGAGAGCGAGCCCTTTGTGAGAGGCTGGTGCTGTCTGGGGCACAACAGGCTGCTCAGAAATAGGTTTCTGGCATGTACTCACAGACAGAATTAGCTGCTGCCAGGCCCAGGAGGAAATCAGCTCCCTGTGGCTCATGTAGCACCATCAACCCATCTGGATAAACATTGCGAGCCTGGGATGGGGAGATGGAGGGGTGGGTTCCAGGGTGCCAGGTGAGGCAGCCAGACAGGGCCGGGCCATCAAGCAGGGTCAGCACCTTACAGCAAACTGTTTGCATCCAAATGAAGACCATTCCTGTTAAAGTTTTTTCTGATGTTGTATGAAGTGGCTGTGGGAAGCTCTGGCTTGCTCAAAAGTTACTTAGGGGCTGAGTCTGAGGACGGGATGGAGCTGCACACATGAGAGCACTGGGCACACACAGGCAGCATCCTGCTGCTGCTGACTGGGGACACCCAGGTTCAGTGGCTGTCTGACCACCAGTATGGGCATAGGAAACCATGCTGAGGGATGGGAGAGATGGTCCTGCTGTCTGACAGGGCTGGAGCTGTGTTGTCCTGCCTGGGTGCCCAGCCACCATGGGGGCACCTGCCCACAGGCCAAGCTGGTCCCAGCACCACTCAGCTGGGCTGGTGCCCCAGGGTGGAGACACCTGGGGCAAGGACGCTCTGAGGGACTGTGGCCCTGGGTGATGCGCTCGGGAGCAGAACAGGAGGAAAAGCAGCAAGTGGCAAAGAGCAGCAAAACTTCATCACGGATGGGAGTGCGTGGCCTTGTGAGACAGCGCATTGTAAGCACAATCAAGAAGCCATGAAAGCTGATGTGGCAAGGACAAGGGTAAAAAAGTCACAAGCAAGTGTATGAGCAGAATACCGATGCTCACAGTCTTATTTCAAGTCAAAATATTTTTCCCCCAAGAGCAAAGGTTAGAAGGAAAAGGTAAAAGAAATCTAATGTGCATGGCTGTGAATTAAATACCTCAATATCAAAAGACCAAAATGGGAAAAATAAAGCTTATTTAAATTCACATTAGAGTCTCTTCTCGAAAGACATCTGGCTCTGACACTCTGAATGCATTTAATCACATCTGTCCTATTAAGCAAGTGTGAACAACTTAAACTGTATGAAAATTGTTGCTGGCCCAAACATGACTCACTAGAAGTGAAAGCCAGTGCCGTTAATTACTTTCTGTAGAGGATTCCCAAAAGGGCATTACTCACACTGAAGTTCTAAGCACGTTGCAGTTCACGAGGCAGAGGTGAGAAGACCGTAATTCGGATGCAGGCAGAGAGCTACACCTTTGGACTGAGGACAAACTTGTGGGAGAGGGGAGTGACAAAAATGACATAGCATTAATTAACTAACTATAATAGGAGTGCCACCATAATCAGAAAGGGAGACAGGATTAAATGTACAAAGAATTAAATGGAAATCAGATGACCTATAATCAGTTATAAATGTCAATACTTACCAGCTCTGTTCCTACCCTTAGCCTATACCTTCAAGTAAGTGTCTCACCTGTCTGGTCAAGCATAAGCTCCTCAGAACAGCAAGTGTCATTTCCAGTGATGAAATGTGACTTCCAAATTCTTACAGACCTTCTGAGCTTACATTACTGTTTTATCTAAAATGATAAGAAAACATGTTGTATCTTAATGAATGGTGTGTTACTGTGCAAATATTTTATCCTGTGTTCACAAAAATTTTAAAAACCCACTTGGTGCATTCTGTGCTAAACTTTTTTTTTGTAATGAACATGTTAAAAGCTGCTGTATTATTATTATGAATTATTCTGAAAATATTCACCCTCATTATGCAGTAGTAGGCATGTGCAGTTGATTTGAAGGAGCTAAACTTTGCATCAAATTTCCCCTGAGTACTGTGTGAAACTGCACAGTAAATGAGTGTTGCTGTAACTTAAACAGATACTAACTCTTCCGAGACATGAAAATAAAAATGTTGTGGTGTTAAAACGTAGCCCTGACAGGTCTATTACACTCTTCACGAAGTCTGATAGTTTTCTTCTAACAGTAGCTGTCTTAAAAATTAATGATGCATACTTTCAATATTACCTCATTACTGATGCACAACTCAGTAGGTTCAGATGAGATTCCAGCTAGATGGTTATGTCCTTGATATATAGGGGAATGGGCTCAGTTCACCAAAAAGCTTTCCTTCTGCATATCTTTACTTTTCTACTTAATCTACAGACTTTCTGTGAGACCCTCCACTCTGTGTTCCCTTTTCTAGTTGCCAATAAAACTGCTTTAGATGTCTATCTTGGGTTAAAAGTCCATATAAAAGCATAAAAATAGGGGTTTTTTTACTGAAGTTTGGAAAAAAAGCTAAATATTTTAAGCTGCGAAGCAGAGAAAAAGCCTTCTTCTATAGCACCTTTTCAACTTTCCAGTAATATATATATCTCCACGCAGATGAGAACATTCCTTCATAAAGATGTATTCAGAGTATGTAAACTCCCAGAGTAATTGTTATGATAAATTCTCACTGGCTTATCATCACCAAAGAACAATGAAGAAAGTAAGTAGCTTTTAGTTTTTTAATTTGGACTTGTTTAAAATTAACTAATCTCTGTAGTCATATTCTGAACATGCAAATCAGCTTTCTAAAGGTGTGTCTCTGCGATTTAACACAACTTCTTGCTCACTCCCACCAAGTCAGCTCCCTCCAACCCAGAAAAAGCCTGGGAAAGTAGGTAAAATCAGCATTCTGACCCAAAGGCCGGCTGATTTGGCTTTGCTGGGGGATCACAGGACGTGAGGGACTTCAGTTCAGCATCCCTCGCCCAGCTGGGGCCTCAGATTTTGGCAGACGCACACACACCAATAGCTGGTGTATATGTGCACAATCAGTATTCCCAGTATGGGTGAAATCTCCAAAGTGATTTTTTTTTTCTTTTACGTCTGAATGGTGGTTTATACTACTCGAGCTTGCACTGCTAACACCAGTCGATTCATCCCTAAATGAGAATTAATGAAGATGGATGCCAAATACCAAGCTGGGCTGGCCAGGTGCCCAGGTGTGGGGAGCTATACCTCTCCCATTACTGGAATGCATTTACTTTCATTGATGTGCAGAATTCAGATTTTATTGTTATTCTTTCCGAAATAAAAAACCTACAGAGGCAGAATAACCCATTACTACTATAAGACTGAAAAATATTAACCCAGGTTTGGCCAGTAGGACAAAGTGCTCAATTTGTCTGGGTGTCACTTCAGTGGGGGCATTTGTAAAGGAGCTGTGAGATTTGAAATGAAATGTTTTTATCAGCCTTCAAAGCATTTGTTCTTCCAGAAAATAAAACCTTATGGTTCTGAGTCTTACTTAGGTCTTTCTTTCAACATAAAGAGCACTACAGAAGTGTCCTGATTAACAAATGTTCGAATTTATGCAAATTTCTGTTCTTTACAATGCTGGTCACATATGTTAAAAGATGCACAGTAATCTGCAGAATGATAGCTCTTTTACATAGAGTCCATTTTTTCCTTTTTCCATATTATTTTCCATTATATGAGTGGTAGAAAAAGAAATAAAGTTAATTTTCTGATATTTTTTTCTTTAGAAAACTGAAAACTACACATTATCTTTTTGAATTATGACTATCACCCTTTTTCCCCTCTGCAGCAGAGGCTGAATTTTGCTTCATTTACCTCATCTGCTTTGAAATATCCCACAGCTGTACAGCTCCAGGTACAATACAAATATTTCTACTGCATCATATAATAAAAAATATAACATAAAAAGTTATATAGGTATCTGCATCTATTTTGGCTGTGTATGCACAGGTATCTCTTTCACTTTACAGCGGAATAACCCCTTTTATTTTTATTCTAGAAAGCATGTTGGCACTGAGCAGCCTTAGCTGATTTCCCAGGTACTGTTCACTGGCTGAACTGAGACAGGTGGCCAGCTGATTTGTGAGACGAATGTTTATTCTGGCTAAAATCTGTGCTGTGATATGATGCATAATTAAGGGAAATGCATTTTACTGAACTGTGGAAGCTGAAAAGTACATCATCATGTGCTTTATAGAATCATAGAATCATTTAGGCTGGAAAAGACCTTTAAGAGCATCGACTCAAACTGTTACCTGGCACTGCCAAACCCACCTCTAAACCACATCCCTAAGAACATAATCTACACATTTTTTAAACCCCTTCAGGGATGGTGACTCAACCCCTTCCCTGGGCAGCCTGTTCCAATGCCTGACAACCTTTCCATGAAGAAGTTTTTCCTAATATTTTTGGATCATCTGTCCAGGTGACCACTTGGACCCCCAGGCACACCTGCAGTGTACAGACTGTGTGTTGGAACAGGTAGGTCCTGGCACGGAGAAAAGAATAAAGGTTTTACCTTCACTGCTAAGTTGGCATCACCCCAGGTTTCATACCACAGTCACACTGCAGCTGCAACTATCAGGGCACTTGGTTAACTGCTGATTTATTTAAACCGTAGTTGATGGTTTAGTAGTATTTAATTAAGCCCATACGCCAATAGAGACAGCACAGTTAAAACCAGCTATGCTTTGGTAGCCTGTTCCCTTTGACTTAAATGGAGTTTTGTGTCATGGGTTCTGACAAGGCAACTGCAATGGCAAAATGAAAATTATCGCTCACACACAATCCCATGGCATCTGGCAACAGGGATCACCAGACACTGCTGCTCAATCTGAACTGTCTGTACTAGAACAACATTTTTTGCATTACACATAGTCTGCATATTTTTTAAACATGTAATGAAGCATAGATGTATGTATGTTTGTGTCTGTATGTGCACACATGCTTTAACATACATACATATGTTTATCCTTACGTATTTACACACCTGTTGGGCTACTCTCACACTGGAACAAAACTGTATCTGTTCCCGCAAGTGATCATTTTATCCCCGACAAGGAGTTTTATCCTGCAAGAAGATCAGATATATTAGCTTCCAATACTTTTGAACTTCTCTTGCTGGAGAAAGCTTAAATCCCTTTTACATATTGGGTTTATTTAAGAAATTTGTTGTCACTATTTTGAACAATTTAAAAAAAAAATGTAAGAGGCTACGTGTGTTCTTGATGGAATGGTGAGTTCTTTGGGAACAATTTTCACATATTTTCCAGCAGAGTTAGGCTGCTTTGTCCCAGATTCTAATGCTACCCTGGGGGGATTAAGCTGTTCAGAGGTTGTATCAAGGGATCCCAGGGAAAACATAGTTGCTCATCCTGCCCGCAAATTTTTAGGTGAGAGGTCGAGCTGCTGCTCTGTGCTGTTCATGGGCCAGCAGAGCTCCAGAGTTTTGTGAAGAGACAGAACACTATTGTCTCAGGGCTGCACCTAGTACTTTTTCTGAACTGGTACAAGAGATGTCACAATTCTTCAGTTCCCAGTTCTCTGTGAAGCTAGGACAAGCATGGTGATGCAAACCAGCATGCTGCCCAAAGTTGTTGAATTGTTGTATTTAGTAAATTATGTTGTGATATAGTGACATAGTACTTTTAGAGGTCTTAATCTGACTGTTTTTAAACTGAAAATGAACCACGGGCTGGTATGCAACCAGCACCAAAGGAACTCGACAGCAAGCTCCGCTGCTGTCATAGGCACCTAGAAAATAATTTGTAAGCTTTTAAGTTCAGATTTGACAGCGAGTTTGAGCGTATGCCAATAGAAAGTATGTAAGGAGTCCCTCCGGCTTACATCTGTGAAGAACAGGGAGGAAAAGCACACTGTCAACTTATGAAAATAGTTCAGAAAAGATCACTCTCTGGAAGTGCATATTTACTAAATAATGTGAACTCATTACAAACACTTCAAGTGCAGCTCTAATACAGTGGCCAAAAGAAGCCTTCTCCAATGTAACTCTGAGTCAACGTAGACATAGAACCAAATTATTTAAAAACTGGAAAAAAAGGCTATGAAACACTATAAAACCCAGCATGTGTCAAAGGGCAGGTGCTGTCTTCTGCCAGTTGACCTCCTTTTGGCTTCTCACACCTGGGGATTGTTTTAACCTTTTACATTTCCACTTGTTCCACATGTATATACAGGGCATTTCAAAAAGATGGACCCCATTTCAAAGCAGTAGCAGATCAAATTGGGTCCATCTTTTTGAAACACCCTGTGGTTCCGGGTGGGTGGTTGGGTCTGTTCCTTTAACCCTGAGAACTCAAGCCTGAAGATATCGCACGTGGAGGCTCCAGGAGATCCTGGACATTGAGGGCTCCTGTGCTTTGACAGCTTCGTGTACGTGCCAGGAGCGAGGAGATCCTGCCCACTTAGTAAGAACTGATCAAAAGGAGAAAGTGAGACGGGCTCTTACAACCCCCCCAGTGAAGACCAAGGCAGCAGCGAAAGTCCCTTCAGCCTTGCCAAAGCCTCCAAAGGCAGCCACAGCACTAACTCTTCCTCCTCCTTAGTGGCATTTCCACCACTGCTCCCCCACCCAGCTCGTTTCCACTCACTAGCAACATCTTACTATACATTTACAAGGAGTGGGTGGGTGGGGTAGAATAAGTGTCCTTCCCCACAGCACAGACCAGGAAGTATTTGGCAATTTAGCACAAATGAGTAATTCAGTAGTTTATTTTAAATGGAATAATTGGATCTGCAATAATTACATTTTCTGTATTTTGAGTACTAGAATAGATAACACAAAATGATGTAAACATTTTCAAAAGCACAAATAATGCAAAATGACTTTTGTTATAATACAAGGCAAATGCTGGCAACCAGCAGCATTTAAACAGCAACAACAGGAAACAGATCAGCTGAAGTACGCATTTATATAGCATTGTATATAGGCAAATGCTCTGCAAGCTTTTCCATATTGTAAGACAAGAAAAAGATCAATTATTTATATTCAAACCTTGGAAAGAATAACTAATCAACAGCATTTGAAAAGTACCTTTGCATACCAATTTCCAGACAAAATGTAAATATAATTTTGTTTCTTCCTGAGCATATTGCTCTAATTTTTGTAATATTTGCACTGGTTTGTACTTCTTCTATTACATATGAGAAAATTACATGTTGTTGAAGTGCCCACTTCTTTTCAAGCACCGGCACCATTAAATTAGAGCTATGTTAACAATTGCCATTCAAGAAAAAAACAAAACAAAAGTTGTCATTGTAGTAGGGAAAAAACCTGCTTTGAAAACTGAGGTAAATAAAAATATAGCCGCAGCAATATAAGCCTAAAAAGGTTTTTAGTAAGTGCATAAAATCCATTGTACCAACTCCTTTAGGAAAAAAATTTTGCAAATGTATATCCAAAGCAAGTGTCAAACTACAGTTCTATATTGTTTGAGTTCAGGAGCTAGTGTGACATTTGGTTCTCATTTTCCTGGTAACATAATAATATTCACTTAAAAAGAGCAATTATGGGGCAAGAATCACATATAAGTATATATTGGTAACTATACCTTCAAGTTGGTCATTGAAGATAATATTTATGCTAATAAAATTACTCAAAGAGCAGCTATACACATTCTGCATGAACTGCTAAAGAATGGCATTATCTGTTTGTCTTAAAAAATCTTTTACAGAGCAATTTCATTTCTGAAAATGGAAATTCATTAAAAATCATAACAAGAATTAATGAAGCTTAAATCAAATCCAGCCTTCAGATTATTCCCGAGAAAAAAATGTACTGTTTATTTTCTAACCACCTGACTTGACATGGAAAAGTGATTTAGGAATGTTTTACTGACGAAACAAAGAAGCCCAGACATTGTTTATAAGAATTAAATATAATTGTATCATAAAAAGACAGACCTGAAACTTCAAAATAACTTGGAAGAATGATTGTGTAACCAAGTGCTAGGACAGACATAATGTGACTAAAAAACTAAGCAATTAGCCAAATTTTCAAATTCATTAGAAAGTTATTAACCTAAACTGTCTGGAGAAGTTGTTGATACATGGGTTCACTTGACTGTATGTCTTTAACCCTCAGTTTTTCATCCAGAAACAGGTACCAAAGATGAGAAATATAAAGAATAATATTCACAAAGCTCAGAGATCCTCAAGTATGTTAATGCCCTCTTGGGAATCCAACGGAGGAAAAAAGTTTAGATCACCAAAGAGACCAAAAGACAACTCAAAACTGTATGGTTAATAGGCAAACATACATTGCTGTATTTCCACATTTGTATTTGCATCCTGTTTACAAAGTTTGGATTTATGGCATTCAAGTTAAATGTCTGCATTTTTTACACAGAATGAGAAAGAATTATCTCCTTGATAAACCTATGATACTATGCTCAGCTTTATTCTTCCTCTTCGGTTTTCAATTTTAAAGCCCTCAAAATATTATAATCAGTTGTGGTGCTGGAGGAACTTCAATTGCAGAAGTCTGTTCACATGTTCTTAACCAGCTGTGATCAGGCAGCCAAACCACATCCTTAAATCTACAAGAAAGTAAGAGACAGAATCTTAAGAAACACATACAATTTCCATGCAAATATTTACAAATTTAAGTTAAAACTGTTTATTCACAAAAACAGCTCAAGCTATTATATTCATACAATATCTTAAAAGGTGTTATTTTAACCTAATATTTCACAAAGAAGCATTTGAAAGATAGCTTTGTTGAAATTGCAGTACCATAGACTTCTAATTAGAAGAGAAATTCCTAAATGTTGGCTTGGGGCAATCCACATTTTAGAAGAAACAGTTCAGTAAATCTCTAGCCCTTCTGTACAAAACTGCTGCTAATTTTTACCTAACTCCAGTTGTGTGGATCCCCTGCCATCACCTTGTGTTCATACAATATCCTTACAGTAGTGGCAGCAATTATGTTCATGTAAAATATTAATATTATTACTATATGTGATGAATTTGTAGCTTCTCAATTGCTAAAAGAAATTTGGCAACTAAAAGCAAAGGTCAGTATCATATGACAACCCACGAGCAAAGCAAGAGGAAGAGCTCTGCAGATGAGTGGAAAAGGCTTGGGAACTTCAGCACCGATATTTATAATGATACAAATCCATCTTTGAAATACTTTTTCTGGACTAGTATATACTCTTCTTTGGAAGCTCCGCTATTCTGATTGGTCTTAGAAGCCAACTTTCCTTTCACAGCAGTTTTTGACCTTGAAATTATAGGATGACTTTTGTTAATGAAAGACATGAAGACTTTTGTTTTAATTTGACAGCAAATATAAAATAGCTGAGAAGAATCTACAAACCTCTTCTGAAAACTCTGTAATGATGCAGGTCTTTATTTAAATTGAATAACTATTCTAGTCTGACTCTTGGGATGGTTTTGAGCTCCAGATTTACAGTACTTATGTTTAGCTGTCCACATGTGTTAGATGCCAAACTCCCATTAAATTCAATGGAAATCTAGTAGCCATACCCAACAGGCTCTGCAGAGCCCACTCAGCAGCACATATCCTGCCCCCACCCCATGGGCTTGGGCACCTCAGCAGCCTTACATGTTCCACTGGCCCAATCTGCATGGCTTTGAAATAGAATGATATACCCAGCACAGTCCAGACCCCTAACTATGGGGGCGGGAGGGAGGTATCTCAAACTCATGCTTAATATCTATCTGTATACTGTTTTTATGCTGAAGAAAAGCCTGAGTCCTTCCATAGAGAGTGGAGGACTGTCTACACGTAGGTAAAAACAGAATGAATGAGAATGATTTAGTATTGGAATCGCATGTCCAAGTTCTTAAAATGTTAAATACTTCTCTCACATTGCTTTATTAACATACCCACTATTTTCACCAGCAAAATAAATAAGAAAATTTGGATTATGCTGTGATTTCCTGGACAACTTAAGACGCTGTACAATCTGGCACATTAGTCATAAAAACTGACCCTTTTTGCAAGATAATTGTAAAAAAAATGTTTTTACTGCCATGAATTATAGATCCAAGACCTTCCTGTTGACTACATCATTGAATTCCATTATAAGACCTTCTCACCCATAAATGTTGCTACACAGTAAATTTGAAAACTTAAAAGTAATTCTCAAGTGTTCAAATGAAAACATGCACTCTGAATGCATGTGTAGTAATATATAATAAAGACATTCAGAGCAAAGCTTGTCAAGGTCAAAATTGTAGGCACAGATTCAATTGCAGAAGTTATATTAGCTCTAGGGTTTTTTTTAAATCATCAACACCAATGAAGAGCCCATACCAATTGGATTCTTAGAAATCATATTCTACATGTTTTATGGAAGATACTGTTTCCTCTCTAGGACTTAAGCATCATCTACCATGATCAAAGTTCCTGTGGTATCTAACTCATAAAGAAGAAAAAAGTTAGATTTTTTTTGTTGTTGTTGAAGAAAAAAAATCAAGTTCTGACCATGCTCAGAGACACTATTTCTGTTCTCTGTCCTCAGTGAAAGTCACAGACTTTGGACCTACAGATATCTATGCTGAACCACTAGAACAGATCACCTCTGCAGAAGGACCGTGCCTGAATTGCCTGACTGGAAGCAGGAGAGATGAAACGCTAGACCCAGGAACTGCTGAATACTGGAGTACGAAGTTTCCATCCATACAATGGACTTCCTTTAGGGAAAGCAGACAACTGATATATATGTTCACCTAAGGAAATTTATCCATAAAAAGAAAGGAAGGACATGAAGTGCATCTCTGAAACAAAACGCATATCTGGCTACTTGTTATCACTTATGTTGAAGCCAAAAGCCAGATTAAAAGGTGCACTGTTTATATTTTCCTTCTTTATTGCGATGTTTTTCTATTTGTTAAGTACAATAAGCATTTTTTATGGTGGTATGTCTGTGTGACCCTCTTGCTTACATCAATATTTTCTTTTGAATACTTCTATTTATCTTTTAAACAGTTAACTGTATAGGGTACTCCTTCCTGCATGCTTAACTACCGATAACTTGTGACAGGCGCTAGGACAATCAAACTGGTGTTTTTCATATACCATATGTATCCTAAATATTTAAAGGAATATTCAAAGGAAAACCTTATTCTATCCTGCAACACTATTATCAACAACCACCCACGACGTGGGTTGAAATATCTGGTCACAAAACTAAGTTGATTCATTTTGTTTGACAGACCATTTTGTCCTTGAATTAGATTTTAGCACCACAAAAGCTTTTAGCCACCCCATTTCATGTAATGATGTTAAACAATACACATAGCTTCACTTTAATGGTTTACGGTTTTAACTTCAGCTCAGATTCAAATGAAATGAAACTCAGCAGCACAAAAAACAGGTTTATTTTAGTCTGAAAGAAAATGAGCCAATGAAAATACACATTTATGCCAAATTCTGAGTTTTACTAAGTACAAAATGCCTTTGTATTTAATGTTGTTTGCTTCACAAAAAATCAAAGCTTTATTTGCTAGTGTCCAATAAACTCAAGAAATCTTAGCTTCTGCTACCTTCTTATTTTGCTCTAGGAACCATTTGTTCAGTAAAGTGATTCCTTTGGAAACAGGCAATACCATTATCATGATGCAAAAGAGTAGAAATTATTATAAATGTGATACCATTTTAATAAAGAAAAAATATTTAAAATTTGTAATGAACATACTTGGAGTTTTCTTTCAGTATTCCAGAACATCCTAAATAGAAGGCCTACTTCTTTTGGCTTTCTTTAATTTTAAATAACCTTCTTCTTTCTGTGAACAAAAAACAAACAAAAGGCAACAAACAGTGACGCAAACAAAGCAGTAATACTAAGCTAACAGCTCAACTAAAAAGTTATTCCTGAGTGAAATGATTAGTTGAATGATATGAGAAGTAATTAATAGAAGTTTCTGTTTTCCAGCATAAATATAATTTAAAGTATATTTGTATGTATGGTGGGTAAATAAGCCAGAGCCATTTTGAAAATACCCTTTTACATGCTGGCAGCCAGGACTTTCAAAACCAACTGATCACCTTGGGTGTCCAAACATGAGATAATGACAAAGGCTTACTCTTCAGAGAAGTGTTTAGCGGTTAATGATGACATTTGACATGGCAAGTTTATATAGAATCATAGAATCATCTTGGTTGGAAAAGACCTTTAAAATCGAGTCCAACCATTAACCTGGGAGTGCCAAGTCCGCCTCTAAACCATGTCCTTGAGAACCTCATCTGTGTGTCCTTTAAACACCTCCACGGACGGTGATTCAACCACTTCCCTAGGCAGCCTGTTTCAATGCCTGACAACCCTTGCTGGGAAGAAGTTTTTCCTGAAATGCAATCTAAACCTCCCCTAGTGCAACTTGAGGCCATTTTCTCTTGTCCTATCGCTTGTTACTTGGGAAAAAGAGACAAACACCCACCTCGCTAAGGCACTTCGGACTGATCATGTGTAATGAGACCTCAAATGGTCACATGGTTGAGGTGAAATATAAAAGGCAAGGGGACCTTTGAAAAGCGTATTAAGTGCATGCTACTTTTCCCCCTTTTGGCTTATTTTCTAGAGTTATTGCACAATATTTTCAGTTGGCTATTATCACAAATAATACATACATATCTAAGTAAGAAAATACACTTATACTGAGCATTGGAAATTTGGGACCTGTTCTTTCTAATCCACCTAATTTCTAGATAGTAAAAACATTAAGAAAGTGGTTGTAAGGAGAAGGACACAAGATACAGCTGAGTTTTAAAGAACTCATATTAATATTTAGAAACAGAAGTGTAGCACAGTGGTACATCAAAGCAATATTTTAAAATAATGAAAAAATATTTTAAAGATTATTTTAAAAGCACACACTACTATGACAGAGAAGAATCCAGAGAAAAAAGTATTAAAACCCCACAAACAGTATTAGGAACCCATATAATCCCTGCTGTTCACCTCTCTAGCAAAAGAATAGCAACTGAAATACATTAAATAATTAAGAGAATACACCTTTTAAAAGCCCAGAATGAATTCCAAATAGCCTTTTGGAACTCATTTCTATGGAATGCTGCTGAATTCAAGCACTTAAGATGAGACACTTACAGAGCCAATGAGAATGCCCATAGTCATATTAGAGAGCGTAAAACCGCTTTCTGTAGAATTCAAAAATCTGCTTCAGAAAGATATTTACATCAGTAACATCATTAAACATTTTCATTTTAGTAGTATCTTTTGCAGGAGACAAATATTTTAAATGCACACTTGAAGTACCAGTAACATAACCAATGATTCATTTTATCCAGAGTGGTCTCAATAAGATTTCTTGGTTTCCTCGCTTTAACTGGAACATGCTAAAATAAAAAAACTTTCCTTTTTATCTCTTCATTCAGGTCCTTGTAGACTGGATTAAGGGGTGTACATGTGTGGGTTTCTTACCTGTCTTTTTCTGGCACCACCTTTCTTTACAGATATTTCCAGGTTGCTCTCTTTGATTGAGGAAGCTGGTTTTGAGGTCAAGGTTCCACATTTCACACCATTCCCTGTAATCATCTTAAAGTACAGAAATTTATATATTCATTAGCCAAAAAACCCCAGTAACTATTTGTTAAAATTATCTACTTTCCAAAAGGTGCCCTCATAACACAAAGTTGAAACAACCTACCAAATTACCTTTTTTTAGGTGAAAAAAGCAATAAGCACAACAGATTTCATCCATGTGCCAAATCTGTGGGATAGCATCCTCATGGAAATTCCACTGAAACCAGCTCAGCTGTTTATTTTATTGAAATGCAGACAGAATCATAGAAAATTTAGCTGGCAAAGTACCTCTACAGGTCATCTAATAATAATTTTTCCTCAAAACACAGCTAAGTTGGATCACATTGATCTGGACCCCACCCAATTAAGTTTTGAGAATTTGAGAGGAGAACAATTCTACAACCTCTCTATGCAACTTCTTCCAGTACTTAACAACTATCACTGAAGTTTTTTTTTCCTTATGCCCAGCAGCAATTTCTCCTTTTGCAACTTGTGCTTTCAGTGAAATTGTAATTATAATTAAACTTGTATTTGTCAAAGTTCCATATTTGTCTAACAGCACAATGCCTTACATACACTGCAGTCAGCACTACCCAACTTCCAGGAGCTGTTCATTTATGTGGTATCATATGAAGACAGGCCAAACACCAAAAAGTTCACCATGTGAATTTCACCTCACACATATATTGATAAACAGTCTTAAAGGAATGAAAACTAAACATTTCATCTTAAAAGTCCCAAATTAAAAAAAGTGAGTATCTCAGACAACACAGTAGATCACATTCTCTGTCAGAAAAAAAAGCAGCAGTGGCTGCAAGCATTAATTTCTCGGGTAGAAATTTTAGAAAATGGTATTTAGAATTATGACAGAACATGATGAAAGTCATGCTCTTTATTGCTTAACATTACCAAATTTGTGAGAACCAGTGAGAATAAGCCCTGTTATTCACCATACCTGTTCAAAGTTAGATTTGGAATGATGACTAGTTGTCTTAGCACTACAGTCTTTAGAATGGCAGGCTGCTTTATTTCCTTCATTTTTGGCGATGCACATTGTATCATCTAAGACAGAGTCATGAATATTTAACTCTGCTCCTCCATTTGATCTTTTTGTTTGTTCCTGTGATAAACCAAAGCCTGTCATTTTGTTGTCTGATTTACAGATTTGCAAAGGTACTTTCTTTGACTGGTGGTGTTTCTCAAGAACTTGCATGGTATTTTGACTTGTGGACTTTTTCCCTCTTCTTACACTGGAAGCAGGAGATGCACATGTATTCAAACTCAGATTGATGTTTGATTTCTGAAGCACTGACCCAACATTCTTAAGAAAGGAAGGAGAATTTGCCTTTTTGTGATTGACTTCACTTGAATTCCCACCTGGAGCTGAGTTATCAGAAAGATGAGAATTAGCTGTTTGTCCACCAGACTCTGTTTTCCATTTAAATACAGGTATACCATGTTTTGCATGTGTTTTTGCATTTATTACCTGAAATATGCTGCTATGAGCAGGATTTTTGACTGACATATTTTGAACTGGCTTGTAAACCTGGAATATGCTGGATTTGCACACACTCAGCATAGAAGAGGAAACACTCATATTTTTAATTGGCGAATGTCTTTCAGCTTTTTCTCTTTTCTTTCCATCCACTTGATTTGAGGTCTTTCCATTCATTTGCAACAACTTTCCTTTGAAAATTGGTATAATTTTGCTGACTTTTTTGGGTGGGAGTTCAAAGGCTGAATTTACAGGCATTCTTAAAGCCTTCACAATGGGTAACTCTGGTACTCCTGGTATTTGCCTATTATTCATTGATTTCCCTGTTGCTTCGATGCTAACCTCTTCTGTACCCTTACAGCTACTCAAAAAAGCGTGTGTTTCTGGCTCTTTGACCAAATGCTCCATCCAGTGGCTTTTTTCCATACTGCATGATGAAGAATTAGGCAAAGTCTGTTTTCTTGGAGGAGCCTCTGTTAGAGATACTACACAAACCATCTCACCAGCCAGTTTCATATGCTTAGATTTTATTTCCTGCAATACAACAAGAGTTGATAAACTTAATGAACTGGATTAAAATATCTGACAGTGTCACTTAATGTATCAGTATATTATATCTACCTAATACACATCACAATATACAACCATACATTTTCCTGTTCTGAATTAGAATGAACTATATTTTTAAATAATATTTTGTTGGCACTATAAATGAAGATTTGTTTCCTCCTCCCCCTAGTTCTTTGCTTATAAACTGTGCTGGAATATCATATTTCTCAGAAGGAAAGACTTAAATGACTGTCATTATCTTGGTTTAGTGTTTTCCGACTGGGTAATGTCTACCCCTTTTGAAGGAGTCTGCAGAGAGTTTGACTAACAGGGCTCCTTGTCTCTTAAGACTTCTAAGGGCATCTGTATTATGAGCGAAAGGCAGTTTGAAAGTCTATAAAAACCAGAGATGACAAACAGGAGCCATTCTAGCTTTGATCACTGAAGAGACATAAACAGGAACTGCTTTCTGAAAGGGGATTATAGTATTTTACAATCTCTGCAATTTCTGTCACTATTCTTTGCTCAGAATTAATTACTTCATTTTTTCTTTCACACACTACTACCAAAGAAATTTGATTCTCAGCCTTTGTCACAACCTCAAATTAAAGGAGTTTTGATTGCTTGCCTCCTTTCCATCACCAGCCATGGAGTAAATCTTACAGCTTGAGTGTTCTTAAATGTGTAATTCCACAGAACTTTTTACTTTTTTAAATTAAATTGTAACCATAATAATAATAATAGTTGTCATTATTATTATTTTTATTATGGAAGAAGTGTGAGAAAGTGTAACTGTAAAATAAGGTCTACAGAACTGCAAATATTGACAGCAACTAATTAACACTAAGTCAAATTTTTTAATGTATTTGTGATGTGAGTCACATAACAATGGCAAATAGCGATATAATATTTAATTACACATTTCATTTAAAGTTAAATGATTGATAGTTGTTTGTCATGAAAAGCATAGTTTTATACTCTTACTGCGTTCTGAATGTGATAAAGACCACTTCATATCATGAAAAAAGTACATGCCATGAATATGTTTACAAAAAAACCTTACACGCACCAGAGCCCTGGAGAGTTCCTGTGTAGCATAAAGTGCTTTACTTGTCATTTTTACTGGAAATCCACATAGATGTGAAAGATTCTGCTTCATGTCAGAAAGAAAAGAGTTCAACACACTTTCTGAATCTGTTCTAGGAAAATACTGCACCGGCTGACTTCGAATGCAACTTAAAGGGTACCTGAATAAGTGTTCAGGGATACATAGAAAGCTTCTTTACATTTCCAGAATTATGAATCATCTTCATTGAGAAGAAAGTAGGAACACGTCTAAAGCTTTTTCAAAAAGGTGAACAAAAGCACTTGCTTAAGGGACTAAAGCTTATAAAGTTACAGGACTTCAACATGATTATACCATACTAATATACCAGAGCAAAGTTCACTCAATATAAGTAATCCTTGGTCCAGTATTTCCTAGCAGGAAAATTATCTTTAAAACAGATATTTGTTGGCCATATTTTTACAGGAATTTAATTATTCCTTTTACATCACCAGTTAGAGTGGCATTAACATATTTACAGAAGCTGTGAACCAAACTGATCTATCTGACTTATTATTATTCAATACTAGGACAAAGAGACTTGACTAAATATTTTGTTCCAATTTGCCTAGTGAAACAATTCTCCACTAACTTCTATGAAATTATAGAAAAATAAAATGGGGCACATTCAAAAATGAAAATTTAGAGCTTCGCTAGAAGTGTAGTAGAGGAAACATAACAAAAATGTTCTGAAAGGATACGTAAAGAACCTTTCCCCTATTGGTTTGAAGTAAACACTGACGTATATTTTTTTCTCTTCAAATTCTTCTTCTGGAAGAATATATCCATACTTTAAAAAAACACAAACTTGTATTACAAATACAAACTCAATAGGTACACAACAGGGAAGGGAAGGGAAGGGAAAAAAGAAAGCAATGAATATTGTTTCTTACCAGATTCTTCCAGTGCATCTGAAATTCTGTATATGAATGGAAAGGAGATTCTGGAGGAATTATGTGGCTGATGTTTATGATCTGACCCATTTTCATGCTGTGCATAGGTAAAGAAGGGATGCTTAGACAGGGTGTCATAAAACTCAGCTGAAAATATACCAGACTTTTGCAAAAAAAAAAAAGTCTTATTTTTGGCATTCAAACTATTTACGGACTATTTTTGTGTTTTCTGGATTAATATCCTTAGCTTATAAGTTTATGACAGAACAATAGTAATATTTCCTTAAGTATGGAAAATAACTTGGCACCTACAAGTCTAACTTCTCTTGTCTGTAATACGCGCTACCAGTGAATGTAGAACAAGAATAAATGTATCATTATTTCTCATATTTTTATGATGAAAATCATAGATGAAAATAGAGATAGTTTGTGGCAAAGGTGGAAATATGTTTTTTTTTAATTGACACTTTCTGCTAAAACAATATTTGAGAAAAAGTAATGCTCTTGCATATGACAGAAGTAGCAGAGTGAATACTAAAATTGAAATATTTAAATGTGCAATTTATGATTCACTGTTTTTTTTTTTTTCTCATTTTCCATAACATTGAGATCATAAAAGTGAAAAAGAAAGATTCCTGAATGTAAACCAGATTGTAAAACAAAAGTGTTCTTATCACTAACATAAAATTCACAGTTTGCATGGCAAACATTCCAGGAAATGTTTGGTTCTGCTGAAATGTAAACAGACTCCTACCTTGGCAAAACATAGCACCAGTTACTTAATATGGAATGCTGGTGAATAACAGTACTTTCATTGCTGTCAAACAGTTTTAAGGTGTTTGCTGAAATATCAAAATCCTCCAGCTTAAAACAGAAAAAAAAATATTTGCAAATACTTCTACAGCAGTACATCATCAAAATATTCAAAAATAATTGTGTATCACAGTATACTGAAGCTTATACATTATTATTCTTTTATCAGCTTTCGCAGACTGATTATTTCAGAATATATTCTCGCTTCCAAAACTTAAGTACAAGTTTCAAAGGTTATTAGTAAAGTGAAAGTACAAAAGGAACTTCTCAAACTAAGAACTGTCTCACTTTCATGTGTATTTTTTGAAGTTCAAATTAGAAACCCACGTTTGAAAAAGCCCCCCACATTTTCACATATTTGACTGTAGGGGCCAATCAAACACTGAGATTTGAGAAACATTTTCTCTCTTTATGGTCTACCAGGGCTTGCACTTATTTACTGACAAGAAAATCTAGCCATTTGTGGTTTAGGAAAGTATTAAAATGATCAAACTGATAATGAAGCCACATCATGACAGCTTCCATCACTGCTTTGTGTCATTTTGGAAGTTGATTCCTACTTTTTTTTTCTCATTTAATGTTTAAACTTTAATGTTTTCACTGTCCAACTAGGTCACAGAAGAAATCCTTCGGCAGAAATCAGCAAGCCTAACATATATGTCCCCGTACATATTCAACAAAGGTGACGCAGCTGTCAGAAAGGATGGTAATTTTTCAACCTCAACCATGATTTCTTAATAAATTTATTAATTATGCTTAAAAGCAATATAGTCCAGACTGCTGCAGTATTTTGGAAGCTGCATAGAAAATGAAGCAGATTCCAGAATAATTACATACAGGGACTTCAAACACAGCGCTGACAACTTACTTCTAGATTCACTTTTAAGATGCTGCTCAAAACTATCTATGTATTACAGTGAGCCAGTGAATGGCTTCTAGAAAACGCTGCTAGAATAAAATCTAGAATCATAAAGACAGTTCACTACTATATTCTGTCAGCATTTTGAAAGGTCTCTTAATTAGTCTAGAATCTCAATTTTACAATGCTTGCTAGAATGCATCAATATAGATATAATACAGATGTTACGCACTTATAAAAGATGCAGATTGTCAATGAGTAAGATTACTATCTTAATACAATCAGAAATAAGTGCTTCTATCCCCATCAGGCTAATTGCAAGTCACCTAACAGAAAATAAGATAAAAATCAGTAAGACAAATACAGGCATACAAAATCGTTTTATACCTCAGCAGGTGGCAACCGAATCGAGCAAGGCTCCACACTGATGCAAAGCTGTCTCTCTGATACATTGAGATCTACAACTAAAACATAAACAAGGCACAAAGCCTTGTTTTTAACCACAGTTCATCTGTTAGAAAGCTAACCCAAATGTTTATTTAAAGTAATTGTTAGTCAAAATGCTGCATTTGAAAAATCAAAAGGCTAGACTACCTCAGCATGAAAATTGAAGTTAACTGCATTTTAACTATGAAAATTTAAAATAATAATGAATTACTATCCATACGGTACACTTTCCTAGGAACACATGGCTGTCCATGCAGCTGGATGCTTGATACTCATATCCTAGATACACAAACACCCATTTTCAAACCAAATAGAGTTATTATAACCATCAGCTGTACTGAGTCATCTGACCCAGTATTATGCACCCAGAACTGGTCAATAGGAAAGACTATATGTACAAGCATATATTGACACATCCCCAGAACATCCACTCAGCTCTGAGCAAGCTGTAGCACAGGGACTGAATGGATTATGTTCTTCAACATATGACCCTGTCACAAATTTAGCCTTTGATATCCCCAAATGTAATCTTTAACTTTCATGCTAGATTTAAAAATTACTTCGTAATTTTTGCAATAGCTAAGCAGCATGCTTTGTGACTTAAATTCTGTGAACAGCAAACACAGTTCATACAGGAGAGTCACTGTAGCTCTTTTTCCTATTTATTATTATAGAACTTTCACATCAGTTGCAAGACTCATAATTTGAGGCAAGTGCATTTAATTGTAATACTTGTAACTTTAAAATGGTGAATTTCAATCTATGGGTGTAGATTAATAGTAGAAAAAATATCTTTTTTGTAGGTAATTTTTCAAACATGCAGTTGAGCTGACAACTATTATGTACAGAGCATTATCTGCCACCAAGTATACTTTGACAGAGATTATTTCAGAATGAAAACCAAAAATACATTGTGTTGGTAATATCAACGTCATGGCAGTATGAAAGCACATAACTATGCATTGCTCTCACAAGTTTACCATGAAGAGAATTTATACTTACCAACAGCATTTTGCCTTCCTGAATGAGACAAAAAATATTTTCCTTAAATAAAATAGATATACATTATTTTCTAAACCATATGCCTAAGGTCTTTATGCAAAATAAAGAGAAATCACACAGTTTCATTTGTGTGTGTCTTTAATGCTGAAGGTTTGTTCCTTTTTACGGAGAGAAAAATTCCTCTATCAATTACCTTTGTGCTGATTCATTAACGTCTTATATAAAAATATATATAAAAGTATATTGGTGGACAGTAATTTATACATCATTCGTTCCCCCCAGTAAGGAATTTATACACATAACTATGATTAATTGACTAACAGTTAATAAATTTCTCAGGTTCAAAAGCAAATCTGTATCATATTACTATATATTTTGCCATCTGCCACGAGTTTTGCCCAGCTTTAGCAACATATATGATGAAACAAGCTGCATGTACCAGGGTCACATTGCTGTTAGTCAATACCTTTCACTGAACCCAGTTTTATACCAGCTATCATCTAGCCCTCTACTTCTAGCTCCTATTCCTGAAAAAGTTCATTTCATTCAGAGAGCTATATATTTTGAAGATAATTAAAACAAGGTACTGCTAATATTGTGGCTGGAAATAAGATAATAACATATACATTTTTCTCAATGTATATTTGGAATGATTTATACCATTGTTCTGCCTAATAGGAACATTAGCTGAAACACATCTGTTTTTTCATACTTTGGTAATTCACATTCATCCTACACAGGAGTTAGCAAAGGGATGTCAGACAAAGGAACTGCCATGTAAAAAGACAAAGCTTAGTAGAAGAAGATAGTCTGAAAGAAAAACACTTTTGCATTAGAAAAGCATGTAAACCATGTGCAAAATAACACCAATGAAAGCATGAATCTGAAAAATGGGCCAAATTTTTAGAAGACATTTGCAGCCCAGTGGTATTCGGTTTGGAAATTGTTCATCTTATATGTTGCATTCAGTGGACATAATTATTTCACCTATTACAAACATGAGGAGGAAGATGAAAAAGTGAAATATACGTTAATTCAGATTGTTGACTTGGATCACTGCACTTGGACAAAGGAACAATAAAAATGCAATCAAAGAAAAAAATCATAGGATGAAAGAACAACTGAATATAATGAATGAAATAATGATGGAAACGAAATAATTATTGAAATTATATTACTGAAAATGATGCAACAATAAAGAACAGAAAGCTAAATGCTCAGTCCCTGATCCAGGTGAGTCAAATACCTTGCACCAAGAGATGACCAGCCTTGTTCCACCTGGGAGCTAGTCTGGCTGTAAGTGTGTAGGAGAGACAGCTTTGGAGAATGGCTGGACTAACTGATTGTGGTGCTTCCAGCTAATCACATCAGTGAAAAAAGAACAATACATTATTAATAACTTAACACGTTTTTTAAAGGCTTCAATCAAAACTTAATCAAAGATACTGCTACTTCATCTTGGAGCCAAATCCTAGTATATGTTACACATCTTTACTTTTCATCTACTTAGATGCAAGAGGAAGTTAGCACAATATTTGATGTACGCATTTAGATTTCATGCATCATCAAAGTAAGGTGCACTACAATTCATTTAATGTTTTCACAGGGCTGAAAACAGACTTGGAGAAAAGATTAATTGAACTATTTGGAGTACTTTACTAGATGCGCATCTCTGTCCAGACAATAGGCACAACATCCAAAATTTATATATATTAACTCTACTGTCAAGCTCCAGATCAGACACATTTTCTTCCGATCACAAGAAAAATAAATAAATGTAGCTTTGTTCACCCAGTAGTACTACTTACCTGACTGCTTGCCTGTCCTGCATAGCTTTCTATTGACAGTCAACATTGGTCAAGAAAAATAAACTAATTACAATGAATTAAAAAGAGTTAACTAATAGACCTCCAAGAGAATGTTTCTAACAAGATCCTGCAAGGATCTGCTTGCAGCTCATGGTTATTAAATATATTTCATACTACTAATCTGCTGGTGTTGGAAAATCTAGTGATGGCAGTTCAGTTACACATATCAACATAAAGCAGTTTTGTAAGGTAAGCATATCTGAACAGTGTATGTCTTAATAAACCAGGCATGCATTTACATTTCTTAGAACAAAGATAAAATACACCCAACTGCATAATCGTTTAAAAATGTGTCAGCTGTCAAGCTCATGGGTTCAACTTCTTCTCTTTGATTTTAGTTTTTTTCTCTGAGATTGTCCTATACAGGCTGGATAAATGCAAAATGTGAATGGGAAGACAGTTCAGCTGTCTGAGCACCCCCATTTATGGAACCTATAGGGCACACACAGAGGGGGTGACACCAGCAGGGGAGCTGCTGGTCTTTGGCCCAAAGGGCAGGTCTGTCCTTGCCTCCAGGTCAAACCCCAACACCCCTAAAAAGCATCAGGACCTCACTGCACCGGAGACATGTAGTGAAATTGCTTAGGAACTTCTTAAAACTTTTTACTGACAAAGTATTCTTACTATACCCAGATTCATAAGAGACACTTTGTCTATGGGACAGACTTTTTTACCCTGGAACTTGGCTGCTGTAGTGCAAAGTGCATGCTCTATGTAAAATACTAATCTCTGGCGACAGCAACTGCAGACAAGTATAACAATCTTAAGAATTGTGACATCTTTCAGCACTTACAGTAGCTCCTTGTCTCTCTATGTAGGCTTGACATATTCCTGATTTGTAAAATGGTATCTAAAAAGAAATTTAAAAAAAAAAAAAAAAATCAAGTGTCTGAAATTAAGGGGTGTTTTAGCAAATCATAAATTAAATTTTGGTCCATCAGTGACTTTGCCTAAGAAAAACACGCTGAAGAACAGTTAAAGCAGACACCATATTTTAAAGGAGAATAACTAAAATTAGTTCAGTCATTTGTCATAGTGTAATTTCATTTCCAGCTGAAGATACATTAACAAGCAAGCAAAAGACTGCCCAAAACAGAATTGCAGGGCTCTGCCCATGCTGCTCCCATTGTGAACTGGGTGGCATCTTACCAATAAAGTTCATTCTGCTTCAAAGTTTTACCATCTGAAAAGGTTACTTCATCAAAAGAGTAGAAGATATAAGTTGTCATCTACATTACTAATGCACAAAAAGAAAAGTTGGCTTTAAATGACATAATTTTACTTATCCTTGATCCTCAAACAAAACATGTCTTAGAGAAACATACACATGATGGACACACTTGATACTTAGCCATACCTTGGTTCAAGCTGACCAAGAAGCAACAGGCCTCATGTCCTTGGGGCGAACTTGAGAGCTGAGAACCCCCTGGCTCATGTGTAATACATGGGAGTGAAGGTGTCTTAAATTTTGAAGGGTGGTTTCAAAACCCAAAAGTGCAAGATAACCAAAGCACAGAACAGCATATGAGAGCTAAAATGAAGACATCTATCTTGTCTACACTATTGACTAGCAGCTGACTACTTCACCCAATAAATATCAGCAGCAGGATGGGTCCAGTTTGAGCTCTCCCTGACAGGCAGTTGGACCACACGCGAGGCGATGCTCCCCTCGAGCAGGGACGACTCTCAAGGTTCACAATTTCTTACTAAGAGATCATTCATTACCCAAGGTGGAGAGCTCCTTTACCCACGACAGATTCTCAGTAAGTGGCTGACAGATGCTGAATATTACAAAATATTACTAATCCATGTGGCTACCCAGATATTATAAACATTGTATGGATAATTCCATTAGACATGAATGGTTGACCAAGTCTGAGATGGAGATTGGATTCAGCCACACCTAGGCTCCAAAAAGGAGTTCAGAAAGCAAGGGAGTGCACTCTGAAGCTCATGACTCAGTGGGAGGGTCCTCTTTACTCTGTGTACCTCTGGTCTCTGTGTGAGTCATTATAACTCAATTTTCCTTTATATGTGTCTGCTGTGCAGTAATTAATATGATGAACCTTGCCATCAAACTTATTGAACTCTGTCAAATTATTATTTTACCTCAAGAAAATATATTGCTGTTTCTCTCTTTTGAGTGAGGTACATTCTGCTCATCCGCAATGGTATGTAACTACATGTAACTACATATACTTATTTACACAGTGATACTGACCGCCATTACAACTGAAATTTGATTTAGTGTTCCAATGACAGGTGCAGAAAGGATGTCTTGATACAGGAATAGTAACTGTCTATATAAAAAAAAAAAAAAAAAAAGTTAGAAAAAAATTCAAAAATAATTTTCCATACCTGGTTTTCTCAGCTTAAATTTATTTTCTTCACCTTCTGCAAACATAATACATTCAATTTTCAGTTTCAAGTGGTTCAGTATAATATATCAAACCAGTCCAAGTTACTTGCTTTTAACCCACCCTCAGTGGCCTAGGGCAAAGACTACAGGCCTTTGGCACATGAACAGAACTCTCCAGAAGTGCTCCTTTGGCAGTATTTCTCATTTCTTACACTTCCTATTAAAGGGAATGACATAATTCTCAAGAAACACTAAGGACTGTACTTATGCTTTCCAAGTATACTTTTTGTTGAGACTTAACCTACATAGAATCATTTGGGTTGGAAAAGACCTTTAAGATCATTGAGTCCAACTGTTAACCTAACTCCATCAAGTCAACCTCTAAACCATATCCTTACGAACCTCATCCACATGTCTTTTAAACACCTCCAGGGATGGTGACTCAACCACTTTCTTGAGCAGCCTGCTCCAGTGCCTGACAACCCTTTCAATGAAGAAGCTGGTCCTAATACCCAATCTAAACCTCCCCTGGTGCAACCTGAGGCCATTTCCTCTTGTCCTATCACTTGTCACCTGGGAGAAGAGACCAACACCCTTCATGCTACAACCTCCTTTCCAGTAGTTGCAGACAGCGATAAGGTCTCCCCTCAGCCTCCTTTTCTCCAGGCTAAACAGCCCCAGTTCACTCAGCTGCTCCTCATCAGACTTGTGCTCCAGACCCCCCGCCAGCTTCGTTGCCCATCTCTGAACTTTCTCCAGCACTTCAGTGTCTTTCTTGTAGTGAGAAGCCCAAAACTGAACACAGGATTCAAGGTGGGGCCTCACCAATGCCAAGTACAGAGGGACAGTCACTTCCCTAGTCCTGCTGGCCACACTAGTTCTGACACAAGCCAGGACACTATTTGCCTTCTTGGCCACCTGGGCACACTGCTATAAAACAATACGAGGGCTCAAAAGATGTACCTAAAGCATTCCAACTTTGCAGGTGAACACAGATTAATTTTAACTATTTATTAATTTGAAGTAGGTGGCCTTGTTAGTTTCAGCTGATGACATTTAAAACATAATAGAAATGTGTTTATATTTTTTTCCAATAGCCAGCAAGACTCCCTAAAAAAACAAAACCAATCAACAACAACAACAAAAAAAAAAACACCAAAAACCAAACAAACAAAAAAAACCCCACAAAACCCCTACCCTTATTTTGAACAATTTTATACTGTTTGCTGCTGATGATAACGATTTTGCTGATTTTATTACAGTTAATTCTAGTACTGCTAATAAAATCTTTGAATAACAGCCACCAACAGCTTCTGAAAACAATAACCCTCAGAACTCTTTACCTGCAAATCTTTATTTGTGTACTCCTTGTCTCAGTTTCTGGTATCCGAGAATTTAGTGTTACTGTAGTGGCACATAGTTTTTGTAACTCTGGCAGACTGACAAAGAAAAGAGACTGGTGCCTGGTGTCATTCATGTTATACTGTTGCCTCGAAGTGCCACCTGGATCTTAAATAGAAAAATTTAAATTCACTTTTGTATGGCAGATATTTGTTTACAGAACTTTAGCAGTATATGGTATCAGGTAAATTAATAATCTTCTGATTAAGTAAGGAATTATCTTGAAGTGCACATGACCTGATACTTCACATGAAGTTAGAATACAGAGTAATGTGTGTTCACTGCCATTCTGCTGAGCAGATGTGTTGCAACACCAGCATTTTTGGAACTTCCTAAAAAGCACCAAAAAGACTCCAGAATTTCAGACTGAGAATGCAATCCTTTCACATGCAATACTAATAAATTGAATGTGAGTAATACTGGAATTATGGCCATTATCCAGCCTGTTGTACAATCCTATGTACTGCAGCACAGGCCAGGCTCAGTGTAAAGGAATCAGAATATTTATTGAAAAAAAAATATCTAATATTTCATTATTTAAAGAAAATACACCTTCTAATCACAGTACCTTTTTCATTCAAAGTGTTTCAAAGAAAAACGAGCAGGTTGAAAGTCTGCTTGTTATGAAAAGCCAGGAACAAACACCGCACACCAGAAAAAGCTGGTTTAATATTAATAGATCTCCCCCCTTCAAAACCTAAAAGCCTTTTGGGAAATCATCTTACCAGTGCAGTGAAGATAGCAATAAGTAATTTGTTTCTGAATTTTATGAAATCACCAGGTATTCACCTGAAAAGAAATTCTGGAAATCGTGATCCAAAAACGATGAACTGGAAAGATTTTTTGAGGAACAAAGTTAAAGACAACTTCACTGTTCTGATTTTGCTTTCACTTGCTTACAGCGTAACACATTAAAAAGATTAACGTCGGTCATATCCTAGAAAAATCACAAGATCAGTGTTTTATAACTGTAATTTAAAATAAAATAACATGTTTTCTTGTTTCTTGCCCTTAAGGAAAACATATTCAAAGCTTTTTCTAGCAGTCATGAAAAGCAGATTTTTTAAAAATGCCAGTCAAGATTATCTCTTCATCAGAGAACTCTAAAAGCTGCAGCTTAAGGGAAAGGGCCATTGTAAACAAATGGGGAAAAAAAACCTTGTCCGTTTGCACACATAGAAAAGAAAGCCTGAGTCCTCAGCTTTCATAATGTTTAAAAGAATCCTACATTGCCAACCGGGGATATTTGTGGTGAAGATGTTGTAAAACACATGCTGCAACGCTCCAGTGATCCGCTTGCTGTTTGAGACCAACTCCCCTGTGGGAAGCACTCACTGTGTTCAGCGTGTCATCTTAAAAGCTAAAGGGACAGAGGGCTTCCAAAGAGCTTCTCCCTTCAGGGAGAGGATAAAGAGGGAACTACCAGTTAACATAGATCTTCCAGTTGTAAATCATAGGAAATAAATGCAACTGCCTGCTGTATAAGCAGAACTTAACATGTGTGGGAGAATTTACATCTTTAAATGCTGATAATCACACCACATGAACTTGAAACCACCACAAAGCTCCTGCTAAGCTGAACAGGACATCAGAGAACAGCTACTGCTCGTTTTGTGTCAGAACAGGCAGGTGAAACACAAGAGCTTTGTAGTGATACTTGTTATTTTCAGTAATGAACTTATTAAAGCTGAGTACACCAAGCTGTGTGGGGCAGCAGCAGCTACTCTGCCCATTAGGCTGACTGTAACAAACTGGAGATCATGGTGGCATTCCATGGGGTAGTAAGGAGCTGTCTCGCACGGTGATACTCTGTTTCCCCCAAAATAAGACCTACCCTGAAAATAATCCCTAGCATGATTTTTCAGGATTTTTGAGAATGCTTCAAATATGAGTCCTACTCCAAAAATAAGCCCTAGATACAGTTCATTAAAAAGTCAATTGAAATAGTGTCCAGGCAGCTATACATGTAAAAAAGTAATAAATTTTGGAGCAAAAATATAAGAGCCTGTCTTATTTTCAGGGAAACAGCATAAAGAACAGCACAGGCATCAGGTACAAAAAGAACCTACCTAAGCACCAGCTTCAAGGAAAGGGGTCTTGACAAGTCACATTGGGTAAATTTTATGCCACTGAAGTTATGGTGTAAACAAACTCCACAAAAAATATTCAACACATTATCAAGCCGAAGCATGTACAACACAAGGCCATTGAAATTGAGGCACCCAAGGAGTGTATGAGCATGACCCAGCACTGGCCGCACAGCACAGGGCGCTGCCCTGAATGGGACAGTGAGGCCCATTCTGGCTCAACAAGCAAACAACGCCATCAAACGCATCTGAGACCAGAGCAGAGGAACTAGCTTTTACCTTCAACAAAACTGCAGGAAAAAGGGGTGGGCAGTGGGTGAAAGGGCGTCACCAAGCGCTGGGGGAGATGCTGCTCCCTGCGCCCTCAGCCCGCCCGGCAGCAAGGTGGGTGTGAGGGTGAGGCTGTCACAGCGCAGCCCCAGCTGGAAGCCCGCGGCAGAGCGCTCCCAGAGAAGGGCGGGCGGCTCCTGCGCCAGCCGGGAGCTCGAAGAGCCGTAGGCAGCAGCCCCGGCAGGCAGGGACGTGCCTCAAGCCCGCCCGGCCGCGCTCCCTCACAGGACTGGCAGGCTGCGGGACTGCCGCGCGCCTCCCGCCTCTGGCGCGAGCAACGGCCGCGCGCGGGGAGAGGGCGGGGCCGTGCGCGGCGCGGCCGCCGGCGCTGCGGGGACCCCGCAGGGCACCCAGAGTGGCTGTTCGGGGACACCAGGGCGTGTGAGACTTCCCCGGCCGGCCGGAAAGGCGGGCAGGGAAAGGCACAGTACTCCCCGGCGGCACGGGAGGTGCCCGCCCGCACTTCCCGCCGCTCCTGCGGAAATAAACCGGCAGCAGCCGCCGGGATAAAAAGGAGCCGAGAACAAATAGTCATCTCGTCGCTACGCGGTCCGGCACGCACCGCAGCCAACCGCGGCCAAAGGTGACGAGCGCTGGGGTAACCTCCCCCAGCACCACGTTCCGCAAAGCTGTGTGGGAGAAAGCCGCGGGTTCAGAGCCTGGCGACAGCCCGTAACACCCCTCGCCGCAGCACGTGACCAGCGGCGGGTCACGTGGAGGGCACAGCTTACGCCCACAGCGCGGAGAGAGGGCAGAGCAATGAGGCTGCCGATTCGCCCCACAAGTCCCGCCCCCGCGGAGCCACCTCGGTTACCAGCCTGACGCCTTCTTTGAAAGGCGTTCCGCTTCGCCAATGAGAAACCGGCAAGAAGGCGGAGGGCGGGCGGAGCGGAGGGGGCGGTGGCTGGTGGCGATAGGCTTGCGGGCGGGCTGCAGTCGGCGTGCGCGGGGGGCTATAGCCTGTTGCGAAGCCGGTGGGGTGGGAGCTGTGGTGCTGTCGTGCTGTGGGGGACATGGTGGGCTCCAGCGAGGCCGGGGGTGAGTCGTGGCGGGGCCGGTACTACCGGTTGGAGGAGGTGCAGAAGCATAACACCAGCCAGAGCGCCTGGATCATCATCCACCACCGCATCTACGATATCACTAAGTTTCTGGATGAGGTGAGTGCTCGGGGAGGGGACGGTGAAGGAGGAGCGGGGAGCTGCGGGTACCAGATCCCCCGAGCCCCGTGGGGCGGTGCGGGCTCGTCGGACGGCTTTCTTCTCTCTCCGCGCTGTGCGGCGGGGCGGGGGCTGCCCCTTACAGGCTCTCGTCGGCCTCCCGCTGACTGGGGACGGGAGCGGCACAGCGGGGTGGCGCCCTCGGCCTGCCGCCGTATTGCTCTGGAGAAGCGGCCGTAGGGCGGCCCCGGGACTCGGTTGTAGGGGCTGTTGGGGGCGGGGTCGTGGCTCTAACGGCGGGGATGGGCTCCGGGATCCCCCGCGGGGCAGCGGGCGCCTGTCGGGCTGGGAAAACCCGGGTGTGCCGGCCCCCGCTGGCGTGTGATCCGCTGCTGAGAGCTGCTGTCTGCCTTCCCCGGCCTTTAAACTTTCTGCTCTTGTAGAAACCGAAGTTCTCCGGAGCCTTTGTTCTCTCACTGCTGTCCTAACGCCCTCTGCGGGGGTGTGCGACGCCGGTCTGCGAAGCTGCAAACGTTCAAACTCTAGTAGAATACAGCGGTCAAGTTGAGCACCTTTTGTTTGTTTGTTTTGTGTTTTTTTTTTTGTTGTGCTTTTTTTGTTTTGTTTGGAGTTTTTGTTGTTGTTTGTTTTTTGTTTGTTTGTTTTTCTCCCACTTAACCGTTGACGTTCTTGGTCACTTCACAGAATCACAGAATGTTAGGGATTGGAAGGGACCTCAAAAGATCATCCAGTCCAATCCCCCTGCCGGAGCAGGAACACCTAGATGAGGTTACACAGGAAGGTGTCCAGGCGGGTTTTGAATGTCTCCAGAGTGGGAGACTCCACAGCCCTGGGCAGCCTGTTCTAGTGTTTTGATACCCTCACTGTGAAGACGTTTCTTCTCAAATTTAAGCGGAACCTTTTGTGTTCCAGTTTGAACCCATTACCCCTTGTCCTGCCGTTGGTTGTCACTGAGAAGAGCCTGGCTCCATCCTCGTGACATTCACCCTTTATATATTAGTAAACATTAATAAGGTCACCCCTCAGTCTCTTCTTCTCCAAGCTAAAGAGCCCCAGCTCCCTCAGCCTTTCCTCATAAGGGAGATGCTCCACTCCCTTCATCATCTTTGTTGCCCTGCGCTGGACCCTCTCCAGCAGTTCCCTGTGCTTCTTGAACTGAGGGGCCCAGAACTGGACACAATATTCCAGGTGTGGTCTCACCAGGGCAGAGTAGAGGGGAAGGAGAACCTCTCTCAACCTACTAACCCCCCTTGTAATACACCCCAGGATGCCATTGGCCTTCCTGGCCACAAGGGCACAGTGCTGGCTCATGGTCATCCTGCTGTCCACCAGGACTCCCAGGTCCCTTTCCAACTACGCTGCTCTCTATCAGGTCATTCCCCAACTTACACTGGAACCTGAAGTTGTTCCTACCCAGATGCAAGACTCTACACTTTCCCCTGTTATATTTCATTATATTTTTCCATGCCCAACTCTCCAGCCTGTCCAGGTCTCGCTGGATGGCAGCACAGTCTTTTGGTGTGTCAGCCACTCCTCCCAGCTTGGTGTCATCAGTATACTTGCTGATAGTACACTCTATTCCCTCATCCAAATCATTGATGAATCTATTGAATAATACCGGCCCCAGTACTGACCCTTGAGGCACTCTGCTTACAGGCCTTCAGCTGGACTTTGCTGGACACTTGCTGGTAGTGAACATTTGATGTAATCATTGATAGTCATGGTTAACAAAGAAGCTTTTTAGTTAGTGGACCAAAACGTTCTGCTGTGGAGACCTCATTGCAGTCTACAGCTTCTGCACAACGGGAGGAGAAAGAGTAGGCACTGAATTCTTCTCTTTAGTGGCCAATGACAGAACCTGAGGGAATGTCAGGAAGATGTGCCAGGGGAAGTTTAGGTTGGACCTCAGGAAAAGGTTCTTCCCCCAGAGGGTGGTGGAGCACTGGAACAGGCTCCCCAGGGAGGTGTCACAGCCCCAAGCCTGACAGTGTTCAAGAAGAGACTGGACAAGCCCTCAGACACATGGTGTGAACTGTGGGGTTGTCACATGCAGGGACAGGAATCAGACTTGATGATTCTTGTGGGTCCCTTCCAACTCAGGACATTCTATGATAAATGCAACTACTGAGCCATTTTTGTTAGTATTAAGTGTAGCTAGGTTTTATTAGTGATTTTTTGAGTTTTTTCCCTCACCCCTATTATCTGCAGAGATCTATCATCCAATCAAAAAGTGTGATTACAGATTTTTATTAATTGCTTTGAGACTACAGTTCAGATTGGTAGTGACATGACAGAATTCAAGCCTCTAGTTCTGTAATCCTGTCCTGATTTTTGTGGTTGTAAACGCTTTGAAAGTTAATGTTTTTTTTTTGTTATTCAGGCAAGGGCAATTTATAGAAGCCCTAGAGGACAATGCAGTTTATCATGCAGCCTAAGAAATTGAAGTAGCTGTTCTTGGAAACTTGATCAGTTTTGGTTGATACATAACTATGTGAGTGCTTTCAGACTGGGAAGGGACCCCCCCCCAAAAAAAAAACCCAAACAAACTAAAAAAAAAAAAAACAAAACAAGAAAATCCAAACAAACGAAACAAACCAAAACAATGCAACAAAACCAACCAACCAAAAAAAAACCCTAAACCTAACACAGCACAACAAAAAAACCACACTTGGAAGAAGTCTGTGATCTAATGAGCTCTTGGGTTTAAGTAGTTGCACAAACAAGTTGATAGCCTCTTTCTTTAGTATGTGGTGAAATTGGTAAATATTAGGAGGCACCACCATGTGTGAATTTCTCCATGGAAGTCTTCATTTCAGCTTTCAGAACAATGTTGCTAATTCAGCAGCATATCAAAAGAATTAAGTTTGTAAGCAGTTAAATATTTGTTTCTTGGACAATTGTGGGATGTCTGATGCACTCTGGTAGATATGGGTCAAAACTTAGCCTCACAGCTTTCAGTGGCTGGTTGTGGAGCTTAAATTCTGGTTCATATTCTGAGATAATAAATAAATGAGATTAGGTAACCATTTTCAACAATGGTTCTGAAAGACGCTACAGTCCTAAGGAAGGCTCTTGGATCTTGTCATGTTCATTTCATAGGACACTTTTTTTTTAAACATTTTTCAATGCCTTTGATACCTGGTGAATTTATCAAATGATGCAATAATTCTTTTGATACTGCCGGACACTGAGGCATTTACGTGTAACATAAGAGGAGAAATTGGAGCTAGCTTCTTGCTGGTTTGTTCTTAATTGAAGTTAGATAGTCAGTGGACTGGGGATGGTGGTATATATGCGTTGGAAATGATGAGGCTGACAGGGAGTGGAGGCATTGCGCAGTGGGACCATATTAGCTTGGTTTCCTAAGGACAAGGCTTGAAAAAGATAATTTGAAATAGAGATCAAGTGCTGGAGGAGGAAAGGATTGTGTACTTTGACACCTTTTCCTAGGGGTTACTGAAGATGAAGATTCCAACAATTGCTGATATATATATTTGTGTGTGTATATATATATATATATATATATATATATATGGCAGTTGCTAGGAAAATTTTATAACTTGAATATATATCTCTGAATTTTCTTTGATTGTTAAAGTATATCCTCTAGAAGAGGAAATCCAGAGACCTCAGCTTTTGGAGTGCATGAAAGTATCTTCTTGAGACCAGAAACGTGTGTATCATCTTTTTCATTCAAAGGCTATCAGACTTGTATGACAGAAAAATTGTGAAGCTTTTTCATAGTTTCAAGTCCTACACGATTTAACAGAAGATAGTGGCTAGAAATGCATGTGTACTCACAGCAGCATCTTGTGTAATTATCTGTAATTACATATGTGAATGGTGTTAAATGTCAATTAATGGATTAAGTATGTTGGTAATGCTTGATAGTATTTCTCCATAGTTTAATAAAGCAATCCCACTAGTCAGGCTCTTATATCAATCTAATGAGCCAAACAAGAGTACCTGGGCCTATAAAAATAAGAATGAAATGATCAGTGTCTTGATCCACTTGCCATTGTAGTGAGAGTATGCCCTATTGCTTTGGTGGGAACTTGGTTGGATTCTTTAAGCTAGGCAGAGAAGCTAATAAGAATAGGAACATCTCTACCCGAGAGAAATTCCTTATTCTGGAAGCTAACTGTGGTCTGTATTTAATATTCATCTAATACAGACTTTTTTTTTTGTTACTTCAGTTGTTGTTGGTTTAATAATTTAGTGAAAATATTAATGGCCAGTGAAAATTGATTTTTCATAAGGTGTGAACTTGCGCCTTCATGGTGCTCTTTCTAAACAGAACGGATAGCTACCACAAAGTTGTTCTGCAATGCTGATCAAATAAAGTGCAGAAAAAATTGTTTTACTCCGTTGAAATGAAAAATGTTCTGTCTACTATATAGCGATAAGTTATATTCATCGTATATGATGATGTTGTGGAGGAGTAGCGTAACACCTTCCATGTGGAAGGTAGTGAGTGACTTACATTGAAAGGTGCTGGTACTAGCACGTTTTGTCTGTCAATGTATCATGTGGATTTTTATTGCAGAACCTTGCAGTCTAAGGATCAAAACCAGTGTTATCGCTTCCTTAAACTCTGCTGAACCTTGCAGGAAGATTTGACAATGCTTCAAAAAATAGCAATTCTTAGCAGTCTTTTGTGCAAGATACTGGAAGCTGTAATTGTTTTTAAGCAGGGAACTGAGTGCCCAGCTACTGGGCATTTCTTTTGCTCTTCATCTAAAACCGTAATAATGGTTTTCAAAAATACACTCATAAAGAGATCTACTCCCTTAGCCTCTGAGAGTTTTACGTAAGTACAGAATTTCTGTCCTGTAACTTAAAGAGATGATGGAGATAATTGGGAGGACTCTTTTCAAACTACCTGAAAGTGTCCTTAAAACAAATGGGCATTGTTCTGTCTGTCTTGCACAATAAAGCAGAGGTTTTGTGGGTCTTTGGTTCTGCTCGTCCTTTCTGCTTCTCATTCTCTGTAGTGCAGAAAGCAAAACTTGAATTTATGAGACTGCTTGTGGTGGAGACCTTTGCTAATCTCCTGGAAAGTTAAACTGGACCCTAGATTTGATTCTGCCAATATGGGAAGGGGGAGGGTGCAGGAATTGTGAATTATGAGAGTTATATTTTAATAGAGTCTTGAACTATGACACTGAGGAAGTTGCATGGCTAGCGAGGGGAAGGTGATAGGAGTTCAGAATGAAGTAATCACAGTCTTCTGACACCAGTGAGAGCAGTGAATTTAACTGATTATTTGCTTTTAGATAAAGCTTTCTAATGTGCTTCTGTTAGGAATTAGTCCATGATACGTACCATTTCTGGCTTTGTGCAGATTTGTGTTACACGTGTAACTTAAATATCTATGTTATTATATTTGGAATGTCCTCGGATTGAGCTAGACTAGCTCAGTTTATCAGCAAAAGCTTTTTCATTTCCCTTGAACCACAATTTTACCTGCAAAAGCAGTTTAGTTCTTTGTACTGGCAGGATTTCAGTTTAGGAGTCATTATCTGTATATTGTCTTGTGGTCTTCCAGTCCCAGGGTCTGTCCAGAGGCTCTTCATTAAAGTAGAAATTCTGATCACAATCTTGGTTTACCATGCCAAAGGGTGAACAAAGGCCCTGTATAAACAAACTTTGAGAAACTCATCCAACCATGGAAAATGCTCAGCTTTTGATAGAAAAGTCACTTCTTGTCCTTTGTGAGACATTACAGTTGCTCCCTCTCATTAGGGGAAGTGATGTCTTTTCATTAATTGCTTGTATTACATGCTGGTTGTTCGCAGAGGGTTTGCAAATTTACATCTTTAAGCAGAGGTGCTGTCTAAAAGAAAAATTTATGCATTTCAAGGCACTGAACTTGAGTAATCCCTCAACTTTTGTCCAGTCCTTTCCCTAAGTACTTATCAGAATGGACTCAAGGGCAGGATTTTGGTGAGCGTGTCATATTTGCACGTCTGCTTGCATAATCTTTACTCGTAATGCACTCTTCTAACCTTTTTTGGCTCAGCTGCTCTGCCTGATCTTGCTATCAGTTGCTTAATCTTGTTTTTGCTTAGTCATGGTAGGGATCTCTTCTTCTAGCTGTGGTATCTTGGCTCTTTAAAAAAATGTGCTGGGTTGGTTTGAGTTTGTGTGTATTTTGTGGGTTTTTTTGTTTGTTTTATTTTGTTTTGTTTTTTTCTTAAAGCACCTTTCTTAATCTATTAAAATAAATACCTTTAATACAGAGGTCCAAGTTCTGGAGTTCTGGTACTGTTGGAAACTGGCGGTAGTAGTATTTTCCTGATCTGTATGAACAAGTCTTGTTGAAAGAGGGGGATCGATAGGAGGCTAACACGGTAGATTTGAGTAAATGCTAACCTGGATTGCCTAGACTAGTAGAAATGTTTATGCCATTTATTTCATCTAGTGTCTAAGCATAGCCTTGCTGTTCAGCTGTACCCCAGGCAACATGACCCTAAATAATAGCATTTTAATCTATTTTCATCATTTTAGATCCAGTAGTCAGAAGCATTAAAAGTGGAATTGAGGCTCCAAAGCCTTACTTCCTGTGTTAGAATTTATTTCGTGATTGCTTTAATCCAAGGCGGTAGTAATATAGTGATTTCAGCTTGTTTATCTGATAATTCCTAGTGTCTATGTGGTAGTTTCCTATATAAAGGTTCAGTGATGAATTTTTATGGCGTGTTACTTATCTGTTATAAAAATGAGTAACTTGAAGCTGAGAAAATTCACTGAACTAGAAGATGTGCTGTGTCTTGCAGTACATACAGGCTGACTTATTTGATCGATGGAATTGTGGAACTTAATGCAATCCCAAGAGTGCATGTGGGGAAGAATAAAAATCAATGAAGAACAGGGATTTAGGTTAAGGCAATGGTGATGGGTTGAAGTATTAGGAGATAGTGGAAGATGACTTCTCTAACATTTCAAGGGTTTTATCAGCAGTGTGGTTTTGGGATTCCATAGTCTTCTAAAACCAAATTGCTGTTCTAGTGTCGTGTATGAACTTTCAGTTGTGCTTAAGCAGTTTCAAAGTAACTGGCTTACTAGATAATCATACAATAATTTATTTTGAAAAGGACCCTTGGAGGTTATCTGGTCTAACCCCCAGCTAGGATTAACTTGAAGGTCAGGTTTTTTTAGAGCCTTGTCTAGGCAGCCTCAAAGGATGGAGATTCTGTGTGCTCCCTTGTAAACTTATTTCAGTGCCTGATTACTCTTGTGAAAAGTTTTCTGTTATATCTACTTGGAATGTTCTTGATGCAACTTACAGCTTTTGGCTTTTATGCTTTTGCTGCATAAAATGTTGTTTGGATAAAAATATACATTTCCTGCATAAGTGAGAACATGGACTGTAACTTCATATAATAGTTGGTCTATTAAAAGATTGACTGATTCCTACAGTGTTCTAGCTGCTTTAGTTGCTAGGGGTGATGCCTCTTACTGCTCCATTGCTGATAGAGACTTAGTTTCCTTGGTTTTTGCTTCAGACAGTACATAAAAATCTGTAGTTATTCAGAGAGGTTTATGTTTGCTCTAGGAAGTCTAGCAGCTGATTTTGCAAGTAACTTATAAAAAATTATTATTTTTTTTAGAAATGTAGAAATTAACAATTCCACTTTTAGCACATGGAATGGTCTTCAGTAACAAATTTGAATCTTTTACAAATTGCAGCACCCAGGTGGTGAAGAAGTCCTAAGGGAGCAAGCTGGGGGAGACGCTACTGAGAACTTTGAAGATGTTGGCCATTCCACAGATGCAAGGGCACTGTCAGAAACCTTTATTATTGGGGAACTTCATCCGGTGAGTATGTGAGAGTACAAATACTTGCTGTTTACCATAGTGGTTTTGTGTATAGTTATTTCTCTGGTAATTTACTTCAAAATAAAGGAGAGCTGCTAGTTTGGTTGGATGCCAGCTCTGCAGTTGTTTATCAGTGGACCTGGCCTGGACATAGGTTCCCCCACAATGAAAGGATTTGATTAGTGTAGCATAAAAATGGTCACATTGAAAAGTTTGCTGTTTTGAAATATTTTACAGCTTAGTTCTTGAATAAATTGAACATGGAATCATGCAATTTCTGGTGTACGCTGTGAGCTTTATAATGAGACTGTATAGTGAAATGAGACTGAAAGTGAAATGTCAGAATGTCTTTTCTTACATCAGTATGTAGAGTGATAACTGACAACTGCTGTCATTCCTTCATCATTGTAAACGTATATGCCAGGTTTCCATCTGCATCTAAAAAGTACAGTCCTGGCTCTTGATATGTGCATTCAGGAAATGGCTATGTAAGCATCTTGCTCTGTCTTCTCCTCTCTGGCTCCCCCCATCTTGAGCTCTATCAGTTTTCCCTACTTGCAGTTGTCAGGATTGTTTATGATCAGTTCCCACTGGATCATCTGTCCCTTCCTCTTTTTTATACTGTCCTTACCATCTCCTGTACTTCCAACAAGTATCTTTCTGCTGCCTCAAGGTTTGAAGGATTTATTTCTAGCTGCAGAGCTGCTGCCTTGACTTCCTACAGATAGGCCTTATTTAAGCCCTTTTGCATCTTAATAGTTGAAAACCACTTGCTAGAGGTTTAGGCTCATAGTTTAGCTGCTGTGCTAAGGCAGTCTATTCCCTAACGGTGCCCATCTGCTCTATTGCCCATCCCTGCTTCTTTATTCCACATCTGTCTGTTTTGTGTATATTTTGTGTAGCATTTGGCATAAGTATCACTGTCTTCAGTAGCATGTTTCACAGTAAGATTCCTGATCTCGTATCTGCCTTAGGTCCTCTGTTAATAAACACTACTAGTGTAGCTTCTCCTAGTTTGAAATAATTCAGCTCTGATGCACACTTGTAACCTTGCAGGCTTGTCATCTCAGATGGCAGCTGATGCCAGTGAAGTTGTTCTTAACCTGGCTACCAGTCCAGTTCTTCCTTGTTTGATAAACACCTGTTTTCATTTTATATGAAACATACAGCTTGATACTTTAATGTACAAACACAGCACTGTCAAGATTGTATACTGTTGGGTGCTTTTTTTGTAATAAATATGACTATGTCAAGTAAAACTTAATGAGTTTATGAAAGATACATAGAGTTTGGGACCTTTGTACTGAACATTGGACCATAACTAGTTAGATGACTTTGCTCGGTAATACAAGTACGCTAAGTAAACTAATATGATTGTAATCAATGTATAAGCTAAGGTTATGTGTACTGTTTAGAGGCAAAGGAAATGCAAAAATATGGGCACAAGAAATAATGAAATATTTTGGAGACTAGGGTTTAACTTTATTGTATACTGGGAAGTATTTAAGGAAGTGATCTTGTTTATGATAGCTCAAAATCATACACTGATATCCGCTCTTTTGCATATCTGTTTCCTAGGTAAAAATAGGTACACATTAACAGAACTGTAAACTGAATTAAGTGATAACTGTTATCCAAGTATTTTTTGGTTTTGTCTAAATGGGTTTTTTTTGCTTGCTTTCTTGCAGGATGATAGAGCGAAGCTGCAGAAACCATCAGTAAGTGTGTTTCTTGAAATGCCACATTGTTTCTTTTAAGCATTAGGGACAGTGTCTGTAAATGATATACCCTCAGAAGCAAAAATAATTCAGCTTTATTTTAAGTGTAGTTTTTCAGGTCATAAATCTCTTAAATGTGTTGATCTGGCTTCAACTTATTCTTCCTGTTAGCTGTTTTTTTATGTTTGTGGGGTTTGGTTTTTGTTTGTTTTTCTTTAATTTGTATCATTGCAAACCAAGAGGTTACTAGTTGTGTTGGCATTACACTGTAGGAGGAAGGAGAATCAGTCAGTGATTTTCTAGTATCTTATTTAATAAAAAATCAGTTTATAGATGGGATGGATTAAACTAAATGTTTGTGGGGAAAAAATGTGATGTTTATCTACTAGTGCTGCCAATATATTATTGAAGTAGAGGCATTTGCATGCTGTGTTATAGATGAGCTAATTTGAAATTGTGAACCCTTTTCAAGATTAAAATACTGTTTTTCCTGACTGTTTCAGTAGATTTTGCTAAGTGTCCTGTCAATGCGGTATTGCACTCTTTTTTTTTTTTATGTCTTGAAACTCAGCTATCAAACTCATAAATACAGATGTCCCTTAAAGGAGCAGGTGCATCACAGATTAATTTGTACAGTTGCTGCTGCTGTGTGTATAGAGGGTGTTTGCTCAGGGCTGGCTTAACAGTACAGCAGTGCACTTAGGAAGTACTTGAAGACTATTTTTAAATGAAGCGTAGCAGGAATAGGATATTACTCTTGCTGTTTGAGAGGTTACTTTTAAGAAACAATCACTTTTGTAAGATCTTCCAATAATATTAATAAGTTAAAGAAAGAAAGCAAAAAATATACATACTGAAATGTTCACCAGAGCAATTATCAATTTTATTATTAATTAAGGACTGGAACTGGTATACTAATAAAAATAAGTAATGGAGTGGTGACTGGAATTCAGAGCTTCTTCCCACCAAGAGTAACATCTGCTGGTCAGATTTCTTCTGAAATTCAGGGCAATTTACACTTAAGCTGTAAGGGCTCCAGCTGTAAATGCAACTGAAAAACAGACTGCCCAGTGCAACTTGTAGCAATACAATCGCTTAATAAAGCTCACAGGAACTTACTAAACTGAAGCACTTAGAATATTAGCTTGGCCAAAGCGTGGTCAGTTGGGCATTAAGATGTATACAAATTGCTTTTTTCTGAATTCCTATTGGGCTTATTCCATTGTTTTAGCACTCTTCAAAGTTATCTACACTGCGTGTGTGTTCCATCATTCCAGAGAGAAGCTGGAGCATGTTCTTCCAGCAGGACGTGTGTGTGTAGCTGATAAGACAGTTTCAGTGTGCACTGTGCTCTGGGTGGGTGACACAAGGTTAGGCCCTCTGCCCTGCCTCACTGGGAGCCGTCAGAAGGCCCTGTGCTTTCAAATGTCCTCTCCCCTGTATTTAAAGTACCTTCAGTGCACATGTCCAATGTCATACTGTTTAAAGCCATTTTTTAATGAGCTGGGCCATATTCTTACTGTCTTAGTGTAGGGGGAAACCACCCCCTGGATTTGGAGGTGACAAGCCTGTTGTAGAAGGTGTTGACCATGATGGTGCGGGCAGCTCTTCCACGCTGTTTGGCTTTGGGATTAGTTTTTATGGAGGTGTTCTCAGAACCAATATAGGCATAATCACTGTGTCTTTTTCTTTTAAAAAGGGTATTTGTCGTGTGTAAACCTATGATAATTTGTGTGCTTGAAAACATAGCCTGTTTAAACCTATGAGAGGATGTTAGGAATCTTTTGCTCTTTTAAATGAATTGCAAATATTCTGATACTGGAGTGATTCATTTTTTAGTGATGGTTTTAATGCTTGGATCTTTTAAATGCACTTAGGGCCCTGTGCAATTAGTAGTATTCCAATTAATAAGTCTTCATATAAATTGCATATATGTACCCAACTGGGATTTGGTCTTGTAGTGCTTCTTTTTCTGTGGAAGCTGAACAAAAACTCCAAATCAATATTGGAAACAGCTATAATAATTTGACTGATTCTTACGCAATGTGAAACACCACACCAAAAAAAAACAACCACCTGAGTTTAATAAGCCTGTGGATGTAAATTAATAGCTTTCTTCATGCAGGTTACATATAATAAACACATATATTAATTCAAAGTCTCTTCAAATAGGTTTTAGGCAAATAAGGGATCTTTTTCTTTTAGGTGACTAAAAATTTCAAATGTAACCTGAGGTTGAAGACAGCTTCGTGGGAAAACTTGCAGCAAAATTATTTGTGATTATATTTTTTTTAATAACTTTTGATGCAATGTTGATTACAGAAGCTGCTGCTACCCGCCTTCTAATAAGAGTCTGTTAAAGGAAATCTGAGAAAATGCTTTCCAAATGCAATGCCTAGCTGTTTTTAAACTAGTCCTACTTAATGAGTTTTGAGAAATTAAGGAGCTAGTTAAGATGGAGAGGGATGTCTGCCTGGTGTAAATATCTTTTTATGCTTTGCTTTCCAGGAAACTCTTATTACGACGGTTCAGTCTCAGTCCAGGTATAGTATGGCACCTGATGTCGAACTTGAAGTTCCTTATGATTATGTTTCTGAAGCTTGGAAAGCTGAATAGCTTCTGTCTGCTGGAAGCTTAGTTGCCAGGGGATGGTACAGGGAAATTTCTGTTCTGTATAAAGACCAAGTTGGTAACTCTACCACCTTACAAGCATTTTAGCTTACTGTCCAGATATTTTTTTCCCACATCAATATGTATCGATATCTACCAAATGGTTTACGTTGCACAAGCCTTCCTTTCTGGAGACTATTGGGTGAACAGCAGGCACCTGGTGCTCTTGCTGACTTGTTCACTGACATGTAGTCCTCACTTTTATGACTTACTACAACTATTGCATCTAAGGGAAATCAAAGGATTGTGTCTGTAAGAAGGAAAATCTGTGTCATAATTGGGAGGAGGGAAAAAACACTTTGGAACACCACTGAGTCAAACTTCATGAATTTGTATCCTGCTGACTGTTCCATGCCGCTCTGAGTGGGGAGCTTGGATGCTTGAAAGTATCATGTGATGCTGCTGCTTAAATGGCTTTTGAATGAATGATATTATGGGCCTGGGCAGCATACCATGATTTTAAACGTGTCTGGAATCCTACTTCTCTAGTAAGCAAACTTCTTGTAAACTCTAGTCCAAAACCTTAACAGTACAAGCTTCTTTATTACTTGGCTAGAGTATTACTGGCCAGCCTAGGTATTCTGTGGGTTGATCTTTCACGTATTTGTTGGGATGAGGAAGGAGGTCATCTTTAAGCAATGACTTGGTGCTGTGGGTTGTTTTTTGTTGTTGTTGTTTTGTTTTGTTTTTTAACTTGCTGGTTATTACTTCCTAAACTGCTGTTTCAAAAACTTCTTTTTAGTTCGTGGTCCAACTGGGTGATCCCAGCAATAGCAGCAATCATCGTGGCCATGATGTATCGTTCGTACATGTCAGACTAAGCGCCTTGCTGAGAACTAATGCAAGAAGAGACTGATCTAGATATAAGCAATCTTAACCCAATATGTTTCCAGACAAAAAGCCTGATGTCTGAAGAAAAATTCAACTTTTTCTGAAAACTGAACAATTCTATTCTGCTGTGCACTTTTCTTAATGTTGCCTTCTTATTTGCTGTTCCAAAGTGATAAAAAGGCACCATTTCTCTTTTTGTATAACAATTTTATTCCCTAATGAATTACTTGATAACTGTATTGGTTTCTGTGTTAGAATATTGTTTTGTATGTAACACTGATTCTGGTTATTTTTCTTTGATCTGTAATGGAGTCCATAGGACTCTCTTTACATATAAATTTTACAGCTTTAAATGACTACCAAAAGTGTGTACATGAATCTGTCTATGTAGGCAACTTAAAAAAATCATGTTGTCTTCTTAAACGTAGTGTGTTTGAATGAAATGCTAATTAAATATAATGGAAAAAGCTGAGTGGAGTAGTGGGTATAGGTGTCTCTAAGCAGTTGGGCCCTACTGATCAGACTATAGTGAACAGATTTGTTTGTTTGTTTGTTTGTTTCCCCCCTTTCTTTTCTTGTTGACATCTGCTCTTATAGTTTTTGTAGATACTAGCAAACTGCTCTGTTTGGCTCCCATTGAAAAATACAGGCAAAGTACAAAGCCCAACGTTTGGCCCAGTTATCTCTGTCTCAGCTTTGTGAAAAGTATCTTTTTTTTTTTCCCAAGAAAGGCAGAAAAAAAGTGCTTTGTAAATCCCACTACAGGTAATGTAACTGCTACTAAATAATACTGTTCCTGCCAAGCACTCAGGTGACTCTAGAATTTGTTTTGGAACTTTTAGACTTTTATAAAATCTGCAGTTTTGTCATGTACATTATGAGGGAAAAACTGATGCATGGAATCTGTTTCTGACTGTTCTGTGATGTGCTCCTTGGTGCTTTACTATGAAGAGATTACTATTTTCATTGCTAAATACGAGATAACTGAAAGTTTGCATTTTGTGGTGAACATTTTAGTCATATGTAAATGATCATGAATAAAAGTTTAATTGCCTACTCTTGTTGCCTCAAATGCATTCATTTCAAACTTTTTTTGAAGGCCTTGGAAGAAATATTCTTTCATATTGAGACACTTATTTGATGGTGCATCCTGAAAGTCAAGATATGTTCTTTATGCGGGGAAGTTGCATGTAAGATTGGGAAAGTTTATTCTGGAGCAGCTGGCATAAGTGAATGTTTTCATCAGCATGACCTCAGCACCAAGTAGTGAGTTAACAGTGGTTTGGCCCTGCAAGCTCTGCCTCCCTGATGGTCATCAGGACTTGCAGCCCCAGGGAAGAGGCATGCAGTTCAGGCCCTGTCACAAGTCAAAATTGAAAGACAGTATACTGAACAGCAGCTGTTAATAATAATAATAATAATTATTGTAATAATAATAAATGGTGGAGGGAAAGTGCTGTGACTTCAGGAGATAGTCTTGTGCATATGTAAAAATATCTTAATAGAGGTATTCTGTAAGGACTCCATATTTTGATATTCCTTTTCTGGGAATTCCTTTACTGTTACAGCAAATAAGGAGATCTCATCTAGCTTCGATGGTGAAAGTATATAGTACCTCTTATATTTGTATTCATGTGTTCTGTCTGACTTGGTTTACAAACACACATGCGCACTTACAGTAGATACAGTCAGCTTCTTTATGTTGGATATCTTAACCTGCAGTAAAAAGTGCTAGGCACAATCCCCGACACTGCCATATCTCATTTTGTTCTGTTCTTGCCCTAGCTTTTCCTTTGAATGCAGTGAAGCTCTAGTGACTTTTTTTTACAGATAACCTTTCAAAAGTATGTATTAACTATGAGTTGGTATTTAAACTCATAAATCAAGTTCCAAGTACTGAATTTTCTGTTACCTTTTAAAATAACATTAAAGTTCACATGTCTGGGGTGGGGAGTGGGAAAGTGGGAAGCAACTTAAAGCTTAACCTTTTTTTTTTAAGAATTTCAGGCTGGGATAGTTACGTCCACATCAGCAGGCAGGGTAGTGCAGTCAAAGTAGATCCGTAAGGCAAAACATGTGCTTTAAAAGGCCTTTTCTCCATGCTGTGTATGCTTTGGGAGTTTCAGTATGTTGTAACTCTGTTTGGGTCCCCTATACTGGATGTTTATTTATGCAATCCCCTGCAATACCTATAGCAAGGTAAGTCCCATCTGAAAGCAGTTGGACTGGCACATGCAGGGAATTTCTACAATGTGAGCCAAAAGCACAGTGAGTAGAGGCGAGCAGGCGATGCTTCCAAAGCTGATACAAGTTAAAATGCTAATGCAGATGTACACAGCTCCTTCCCTATAGTTGGTCTGTTCAGATTCCCTTCTGCTAGTGCTGATATAAATTGTTCCTCAGAGATGGCACGACTGTTTCAGGTTTTTAAATGTAAGCTGGTTAAACAGCAACAAAAAAATAAGCTGGTTTATCGTTTTCCTTTTTAATACCCTAAAGATAGAGCTGCTTTTAATAGGGGGCCATACAGGAGTATCTGTGTGACTTTAGCTTTTGATTATGAATATGAGAGGAAGAAAAAAGATATATGGGTGTGATGAGGAATCAATAACTATTCTGGTGAAGTGAAGTGAGTTAAGGGTAGTCAAGGTTTTTACAGTCTGACAGCAATAAGAAGACAGTCTGCTTTGTTCTCAGAACAAAATCCTTTGTCCTCGGGTACAATCTGAAGGTATTTGCTCTAATTGTCTGCCAGTTAGCTTTAATACTAATTTTTGCTTGGAGAAGCTGGCTTTGGTGTTTGATGCTTTACATCAGATACTGTCTTACGTTGTTTACTTGTACAACCTCACAATGTTTATACTGCCTTTGTATCCTGAAATAAATTATTTGGGCTTTACATTTTTGGCCTTCATCTGCTTCTCCTCTGTTGTTCACAAGAATGTATAGCGGCAGAGAGCTTCATCAAATGGAGATGGCTTCCTCTTGGTGTCTGTGGAGTAAAGCCAACACAACTTGTTCACTTGCTCCCTCTGCTATGATGAGAAAAAAAGAGTATGTTGTCCTGGTCTCTTCAGTGCCTTTTTCTAGTGCTGAATGTTGTGCTGCAGTCAGGAGTTCGCAGAATGCCGGAGAGAAAACGCCAAGAGGCTAAAAGCTAGGAAAATGGAAGCTGCTCACAAATTTTCTTCAGATGCAAAAAAAATGAAAAGGTGCTATTTTTATTCCCTGAGTGTTTGACTACAGAGGGTAAATGAATGCTTATAAATTCTTGGCCATTTTGAGCAAAACTTGCTGTATTTTCTGCAGGCTGGCAATAAAGATTAGTAGGTGAAACTGGAGCGAGAATGAATAGGCTGTATCAAAGTATCATACAAAACGTGTAGCACGTCAATAGTATTACAGTGTTTTCTCTTGAATATAGAGCAGGATTTCAGAAACAGTATAGAAGGAACAAGGAGAGGAAGAAAGCTGATATTCATGCATGCTTAGCTGTAACACCTGACCAGATCTGAGGTGAAGCTAGTAGCTGATGGATCATATATTTGCATTTTACTTCCCTCGTTTCACTTTCATACTATGTTACGTTCTTTGTCATGATTAATTCGTTATTTGTTGAAATATTTTGAGTTTTGAATGACCCGGCTTATAAGTGGGTGGGCAGACAAGCACATGAATTAATGAGAAATGTTGGAACTTTGGACCTCAGTAGATGATTAATTCTGGATTTTTTGTTTTTTCTGAAAACTAGTTAGACTTGTTCTTAATCTTCTTGCATGTAAGGGTGTGCTTCAAACAATCCTTGACATTTTCTTTAGCAGCTTTCTAAAACTCGGGACATGCAATGCAACTACTTGTCTCGATAAGTACTTAAAGAGAGCTCAGAATGGACTAGATTGCAGTGCAGAGTATCATGTATCAGAAATAGATTTTGACTTTTATCCTGTGTAGTGTAATTTCTGTGCCTGTGTCTTACAATTTATTGTGCTTAAGCAGACAGCATCATGCCAGGAGCTCTCAGTTCTGTTCACTGAGAGAAGGCTTGCGCTGTCAGGCAAGAAAAGATGCGCACAAGAAAACCTTAGGGTAATGTTTTTGGTGTCCCCAGACAGAACATCACAGAACTCACATGGCCCCCCGGAGTCCAAGAACAATACCCTGTAGCACACTTACCTCAGAAATATCTCCTTTTTCCATAGACCCTGGTCTATGGATGAAGCTGTTTGACTGATCCTATTGCAGGTATCTCTGGACTTCCACCTGCTTAGGTCCTGGATAAATGCAGCCTTGTATTGTTTGAAAATACAAGTTTTTACACAGCAGATGTGGGAAACGGTTCCTTTAAACAGAATGTGTTCTGGACACTGCTTCAAGGTGAGGGAGGAGGTGGTTAGAGGAAGGTGGGCCAAGCAAGGGGAGTGCTTTCCTAAGTGGTGTCTTGAAAATAAGGAAGGCTCATTCTCCTGTCACATTTGGTTGTCACAGATTTCTGAAGCCAGTTGGTGCTTTTAGTGTCACTCATCTAATCTTAACATGGCTTGCAGGGCTGATCATAAGAGCATGATACGTGTGTCGTTGAGGATGTTGAGGATGGACATGAAAGAAGAGCTTAGCCTGCTGCTTGGAAGCCTGCAGGGTGGTGGGCTGGTAAGTGGGAACGAGAAAAAATGTCCTTTCATTTGAATACTGAAGGGATTCCCAGCTTGTATTTACTTGTATCAATTTTCAGAGTAGTGTTGCAATGAGTAACATTCTCTGCATCAGCCTAGGGAGAACAAGCAATTTATGAATAATAAAGGGAAGTTGGTATTTGAGCAGTCACGGCTTCTGGGATTAGAATGAGGCAACCTTGATTTATTTTTAGGTGATTCTGTAGAACTACTTTTTGAAAGTATTGAAGTAACAAAGACACTTGAGTAACACAGGTTATTATCTACTTTGTTGTCATGATGAGGAGATCTACAGACCTGAGGATATGAGTGAACAAGTTACTAAAATACAAGCTAGGGTGTGTAGATTTAAAGCTAGCTACTCCCTGGCATCTCCTGCTGATGAGTTGCTCTTAGTTGTGTGCAAGATAATTTCATAGAATCGTAGAACAGTTTGGGTGGGAAGGGACCTTCAAAGGTCATCTAGTCCAACCCCCTGCAATGAGCAGGGACATCTTCAACTAGATCAGGTCGCTCAGAGCCCCATCCAGCCTGGCCTGGAATGTCTCCAGGGATGGGGCATCTACCACCTTTCTGGGCAACCTGGGTCAGTGTTTCATTGTAAAAAATTTCTTCCTCATGTCTAATCTGAATCTCCCCTCCTTTAGTTTAAAACCATCACCCCTTGTCCCATTGCGACAGGCCCTGCTAAAAAGTCTGTCCCCATCTTTTTTATTGGCCCTTTTTAAGTACTGAAAGGCTGCAGTAAGGTCTCCCAGGAGCCTTCTCTTCTCCAGGCTGAACAACCCCAACTCTCAGCATGTCAATTTATTCCATTTTTGCTGAAGGATATATGACCACATGCTTGAGAAGCTCAACATCTAGTAGATGTGTAAGTCTGACCAAACAAAACTTTCCTGCTCAAAGTTCTGTGAGTGTCTTGATCCAGGATGGTGTCTCGTATCATATATATAACACACCAACACGATCAGACTCTTCACAACAACTTGTGCTTCTTCATACAGTAAGTTGCTGTCTGCAAGTAAGTGTCAGCAGATGAGAAACAGTGGGAACAGTCACTGGAGAAAAAAGAAACAGGTTGTGAAGCAAGGACTACCCAGGAATTTTATTTCCTGAGCTTTGTGCCCTAACTGCTAAACTGCAAAGAATTTCACTCTCTCCTCTCTGCTGTGAATCCAGCGTTGTTTTTTCTATGGGAACAGATGAACTGCTTGAATATTTACCCTGGTACTTGGACAAAGTTTTACAGCCTGAGCAAACTCTGGCCTAGTTTAGAGGGAACTTGGATGTCTGCATCATTCTCTTGGGCAAAACCTTCCTGATTTCTGCAGGGCTTCTCTTCTGGTTTGCATGAAGCACAAGAATAACAGCTTTGGACTTGTTGCACACTTCCATGTCCTTGGCATTTGATATCGAGGTTGGTGTGAGCTCATTATGAATCCTTTAAAACAGATGGCCTTCCTACTTGCAACTGCTAATACGAATTTTTAAAAAAGGAGCATAGGGTTAACATTAATAGCAAATCTCTGAACTACATTATTTTTGTACTTTAAAAATCCATGTATTTTAAACCCATTGGTGCAGGGACTTTAGTCTTATGTCTAAAACACCTGGTACAAACAGATTCTGATCTTGTTTGGAGTGCTCAGTAGTTCTAATAACACTGCTGAAAAGGGTACCAGTTATGGGGCTTGCAGGCAAGTGGATGAGTCTAAATTCCGTTATAAACACAAATTTGTGCGTGTTAGTGTTAGATTTTTTTGCTGTTGTTTATTGCGTAAACTACAAGAACAAATAAAAAAAAATCTCAAGTATGGAATTAATTAAGTCTGCAAACTTGGTCTTGAAACTGAGCACAAAGTGAGACACCACATGTGAATGTTGTGATGAACCGTGCAGTGCTGTGGAGCATTTGTTCTAAGTAAGGAAGGGGAGTACACATGTTGTTCAGCATGCTATTTCTTCTGGCGTACTGCACTCTAGTCATTCTGTCTTTGGGCAAACCTTCTTCTAATCTTACTTGGAATATGCTCATACAATGTTATTAGAAGAAGTGTAAGTTTACTATAATACTCGTTTTATTAACACAATTAAAAAGGACTTCTAGGTTTTTAAAGTGTCATGTAACTGTTACGAGTTCTAGTATTTATTGATCATAACCTGACTGTGATGGAGATCAGTGATCAGGAATATAATGAAGAAAATAGGACTTCCACAGAAATTATATTGCTATATCATAAAAAATACTTTTTTTTTTTTTTTATTTAGGTAAACTTTAAACTGAGGTAACTGTTCATTTTAGAGGGATATACCCAGTCTATGCAATAAAGTGCTGTCAAAATGCTCTGGAATAAGGATAGCCTTCTTCCAGAAACAAGTTGGCTTAGGCATACATATTTCTTAGCATCTTGTTGCATAGATCACCTGTGAGTAGACCACAAATCCATTAAAGCAGCTGCTCAGCAAATGACGAATTTTGTCTGAGGAGTGTAACAATATAGACTTCATATTTATCAACGTGTTGCACTATAAATAATATAAATAGAAAGTAGTATCAAAACAAATTTTAGTGGCTTTTGTTTAAGTGGCTGAGACATTAGTGAAAGATGATATACTCTATACCCTTTTTAGCATTCTCCTCCTGATTTCTCACTTTCATGAAACAGTTTGAGTCTTATTATTAGTTTAATGTGCCCAAGCCAGAGTGCAGGCATTTCATTCCTCTCCCCAATAATAAAAATTTCATATGGTTCAGCCAATGACTTCACAAGATCAGAACTTAATTTGATTTCCACTCTAGAATAAAAATGAAAGGTTCACTAACATATTAAATTACCTTTTTTTTTCTTTAATTATAGTATTTCAAATACCGAAGTTTGCATCTAAAAGTTCCTCCAGTTTCTAGTGGTATTGTGAATTACCATGTCACCAAGCAGTTCAGAGGTTAGAAGTATTACAGTAAAACAAAAATAGCTCATCAGGACTCTTTAAATTGCTGGCAATAGAAAATAATATAGAGGGTAAATGCAAGGTAAACAAGTTTTAATTGTTAAAATAAAAGTATAGTTTGCTCCAGGCAGTGGCCATCAAAACCAAAGCACACGGATTTGAAAAACTTTGGAAACCCTTCCCAATCAGAGTTGCTTTTCTTATGTCACCTTCTGAGTGTCCTGCAACATTTTGTTGGTGCCAGTTTTCAAAAGCAGAGCATTTCTGGAATGATCTTTGGGTACTGACAGTCTTCATGCCCAGCTTCTCAAGTGTTGCAGCTCCTCTACTCTGCTAAGCCACCATGCTGCAGCTGCTGAAGCCTCCTCAGATGTCAGAGAGTCCTCCAGAGCAATTTGGTGGTACTTGGTTGCATTGACCAGGCTGATCTGTCTAAAATGGGCACTGTTGCTTCAGTTTAAAGATGCTTTGTACTAGTGAAGCTGCATTCACAAGAGGTCTTGTGCTGGTAAAACAAGGCTACCTTCACCCACTTATTCCATCTATACTCCAAACCTCTTGCAACTTGGTGCTGAGGGAGCTGCTCTTCCCAGAGGCACAGCCGTGAAGACACAGTGTTTACGAGAAATACTTGACCAAATAAGATTTACTAAGCTAAGGTATCAGGGTCTTAAGGCTGCTTAATGCCAAAAACTAGTTGGATTATTGCTATGTGCTGCTGAATGGACCTAGATATCTTCCTAATTTTTTTTATCTAGCTGCATACACATAGCTACATGTTAGTAACAGAAACAGGGAAAGCTCTCACAGAAGAAACAATTCTGAAGCTTATTTGCTCATCTGTGAGAGCTGAGCACTGAAAAAAATCTTATTCTTTTTGAAAACATCTTTTCAAATTTTTACCTAAGAATGAGTAGCTCTCTTTTACCTTATTTCTCAAGCCTGTCATGCCTTATTCCATGGGGCAAAACCTGTGCCTGGATTTTGTAGCTGAGCCAAAACACAGCTCAGATACAGGTTCCAGGCCAAACACAGAGCTGCTCTGTTGCCAGACAACACAACTAGTGAGGAACAACAGGTTTTGTAAGAGGCTGAGATGATCCATTAATTTTTTTCCTTGTCAAGATAAAATGACAGAAATATGTGCCATGTGGACTTACCTGGCTTTTGCAAGCACTGCTGCTGTGTTTTCTTCCTTCAAAGCTTTTTTCTCCCCGGTATGGGTGATACACATCACACCATGAACAAGGTTGTCTGGGGGGTTCACTATTAATACACCACTCAATCCCACTCCCCCAGTTTTACTATGCCTTTAATTAAAAGTTAAGCAGAGGCAGAAGAAAACTCAGTGCCTTTAAAAAAACTTTGGGCCAAATGCTACTTGACTTTAAGTCCAGGCTAACTCACCCTGACCTTGCTGAAATAACAGGGCTTTGAGTCATGGAGGGGCCTGGTCTGTGCCCAGGGGGGTTTTTGGATGATTCCCTCATTCTTAGTGGATTTTATTTCAAGTACTCGAGGTTCGGAGGAGGAAGAAATACCACACACCAGCCACAGAAGAGGAAATTTTGTGTTCATGTGTCTTTTCTCAATGCTTGCCAGTGCTGGTTTGTTGCCTGAAGGCGCTTGCTGATTCACTCTGTGGCCCTGGGTTTAATTAGCTACAGCTGAGGGTTCTTTGAACAAATATCCAACAGTAGAGACCTTGGGTTTTAGAGGTGATGTTTTAGGGCTGCCTGTTGTGTTCCCAGCACTCTTTCTTTTCTGTTAGTATGGTTTTATTTGCAATACTCCTTTCATGGGCACCTCTGAATACTGCTAAGCTCTCAGAGCAAACGTTTCTCTGTGGGTTGTGACAGGCTGCTGGGGAGTTTCTTTTGAAGGTGTGCCAGGACCAGCCGTGTCACGCAAGTGCATGTTAAGGAAAAGAACACCAGTGACCTTAGAAGAAAGGCATCATAAAGTTTCACAACGGGAACAGCATATGCTGGGATCCTTGCAGGAATCTTGTTGATTAACTGTCAAAAAGGTTTTTCTACAATGATGGGGAATATAGTTGTGTCAGGCTGTGGGCTTACCTGAAGAGACATAATGAAGATGACATCTTGAATGAGAGTAGTGTTGTCTTCTGTAAAAATTGCCATTTATTAAAACATCCAAAGATGAAAGAAGGTGGGAAAAAACCCCTAAGGTCTATTATTTTTTTTTTCAATTTAATGAAAAGTCAAAATATTTTTGTCTTAGTAAATTACCTGTAAATACAAAGTGTATAAAAAGAAAATAAGGTGATTAATTTAAAGTAAGCTCTTCACATTTGATTTTGATTCCTTCTAACAAAGAGGAGGAATGATAAAAATCTTTCACTTCCTACTCATTCAGTTGTTTTTTTAACTCGGTGGCTATGTGTAGAATAATTTTCATATAAGTAGGAAAGGCTTTGTTCTTAGTGTTTTTTCTGTCTTTTTTCACTGCAAAACTTGGATATAGCTCTTATCCTCTATCGTTGCCCTGCACTAGTAACAAAAATCAATCTCTTTATGGTTATCCAGGCAGTTCAATTTATCTTTCCCCTTCTTCCCAGTTTCCCAAGCAGACCAATAATCTTTTGTTTACTTGAACATTGACTGTGTCCTTCTGGACTGTGTGGTGACAGCAGTCCTGGGACAGAGTCCAAGGCAAATGAGTTAAATTGACCCTGTTGCGTGACAGCTCCATTCAGGGATTTGATGCTTAATTAACTATTTCTGTTGCCTAAGAGCTATTGTCATGGTCCAGTGTCCAAACTGGAAGGAAAACCACCCAGAGTAATGTGTCCCCCAAGGCCTAAGTCAAATCAAGAGACACCAGAAAGCCCAAGGGAAAGCTGAGACTGTTCTTGGGGACAGTGAACTGATTTGAGCTCTTCCTGGGCAGCCTCTCTCCTTTTCCCCTCCTGTTGGCACAACATGACCCTTTCCAAGCTTCAGGCTCCCAGGTTTGGGCAGAGGAGGTAGGAGGCTGCAGGAGTGCTGGCAGCTCCAGTTAGGCTCACCTCCAGCCTGCTCCTGCTCATGGGTGTATGCAAGCCCAAGCCATCATCCTTGCCCATAGCCTGGCTGCAGCTGGGATTTGGGATACACCAAGGCAACTGATAAGTTTAAAAAGGTGGTGGCAGGTTAAGCTGTCAGCTGATGCCTGCATGGGTCACTGAACCCTGCCTCTGCTCAGGGTGCCTCAACAAGAAGTGATGATTTTGTTAGAGTTAGGGATGACTGCAGAAATGTAGCTGCAGATGTGAAGGGATCACAGTGAATGACATCGGTTGAGTTCAGCTACACTTGACAGACCTTTTGGAGCCCAAGCTCTACACTTTCTGGCAGAGCCCCTTCAGGCCTGAACTATGAACCCAATCTGAAATCAAACTCTGACTCCAGCCTCAGCCAGCCTAGCAGCCCCTGCTGCCCTTCACCTGAGTACATCCATGCTTGTATAAGCCTTGTGACATTCAGATTCTTGTGGGGCTGTGGGGCAGAGCAGGGGACACTGCGAATTTAGTAGTAGTATAACTCAAGTCTTAGCAGTCTAATAAAATAATTGTTATTATGCAGATTGATTTGTTTGTTTTTTAAAACAGGAAGAAAGAGGAAAAATATTAGGAACATTATTATTTATGGAAAGCCTCAGTAATAGTAATAGTAATAATAATAATAGAGTCAAAACTGTTATGCACGCACTGTCTAAGCCCTACCATTTTCCCCTGGTGTCCTGCTCACCCCTCCAATGCTACTCTGGGTAAATGGCTTCTGTCTGGGGGGAGCGGGTATGACAAGGCAGCAGCATCCTGAGTCCTTTGCTGGGAGGAATGTGGTGGGGTGGTTTCTTCCTCCTCCTCTAGGATCCAGTTACCGTCATATTCATGTTTCCCAACAACTCTTGTGCTTTGTCTTTCTTCATCAGTCTGCAATTCTACATCACATCTCAATTTCTTATATATGGTGCATTTTAACTATGTTAGAAACCTGTTCTTTACTCTTTGTGTTACTTTTTGTTACCCCTGAGATGGGTTTTGTTCAGCTCCCAGGTCTGTACTTTGCTATCTGATCACTGGTGTGTGGGTTACGGCCTTGCAGCCTTCAGCATTAGCCCATGTCCCAACTCTCATCCTGTGCCTGTACTCCTCTACACCACCACTTGCAAGCCAACCTTCAGGGCCTCTGTTGTCATACCAGACCTGTATTAGATCATTCTGCTAAGATCATAAATACTTCACACTACACAGAACAGCTGCGTGTTACTGCTACCTGTATAAAAGCTATTATTATACTGTGTGAAGATAAGCAAAGCAAGTTAGGCGTAGCTACCTGGACATTAGAAAAATGGCTGTTACAGTAACAAATCAAACTAGATAAAAGGAAAGCTCCAGGCAGGTCTAGACAAATTCAGGCAAAGCAAGCCTGATAAACCTCTGTCCTGAGCCTTTGCAGGGTCAAAGCAAAGCCTGTGCCCGGTTACCTACAACAGCTGTGCTGTCCTTACAAGGCTGCACCCGCAGTGTGGCCTGCACAAACCATTTATTATTTTGCCATTTGGTTTGGCAATACCAGAATAAACTCTTTCTCTTCTGGTCTAAGTTCAGCATGGGTCAGGTGCTGGGATCCCCTTGCAATGTCAGCTTTGCAAAGAAGCATGGGTTTGTTGGCCCAGTTTTTGCAGACACTGATTTTTAATCCTGTTGGGCGGAAGGGGTCGTTTCATTTATTTTGCAATGAACATAAAACAATTTGGCTGTTGTTCTGGTAACTTCCATTCCTAACTTTATCCCCAGTATCATTCCTTGATCAGTCTCACTTCTAAGTGGGGGATATTTTGAGGGATGTTTATGTTTTGCAGTTGTTTATAATAAATGAGACTTATTTGAGGGTTTGGTTTGGGATTTGACAATTTGGAGAGGGGTTATGCAGGTAGAAGTAATTTTTGTGTTAGGGCTCCAGGCTGAGGTCTGAAGAAGCTTTAAATTTACTTCTGTATGTTTCGGACTCCAGGTTTTCTGAAATGAGGTTTGTTAGAGTGTTTCTGACACCCATTGTTTGCTTTTAAAAAAATGGCTCTCCTGGGCTACTGTGAGTTCCGGTTAACTCATGGGGCAGCTCCTCTGAGCCTCCATTAGAAGGATCACCCTTTCCTCCAGTGAAGCAGGTGGGTGTAAAGGATGGCTACACCAAACTATGGATGAGCACTGGCGTGGTCTGAGGGCATTTTTTAGTGTTTACAAAGCACCTTTTTTTTGCTAGTATTAGGTATGGTTTGATTGGACTTTGCAGGAGTAGGTTTTTTCAGTGTTCCAAATATAGAGGTAAATCTTTCAGGATTTATCTTTCAGGTAAATCTTTCAGAATCAGTCCATTCAGAAAAAAACCCAAGTTTTATTGCACCTGTCCTATTTTGATTTTCCTCTTGAACTGATAGGAGTTCCCTTGGATGATTTGTAGTTAAAGTTAATTACTGATTTCAGTTAAATAAGTGGGGAGTTAGGGAAATAAAATAAATATTTAAGACATAATTTTCTAATTATTGAGCTATTAGTTATTTATTTTTGAGTTGTAAATCTGGAGTCTCTGAGTATCTTGAGTGAAATGTGTTGATGAAGACAACTAGATCAGGCTTACCTTTTTAAGCATGTGTAAAAGATTAGGGCTATGGTTAAATGTATTTACTTTCTTGGAAGCTGATGTGATCAGGTAATATTTTGTTCTGGAGGGAATTGCAGCTTTTTGCTTTTGGGCTGCAATGATGGGACATTTGACATGAATAAGGGCTGGGACAGACGGGGAGTGGAATGGGAAATCAGCATAGGTCAATTTGGGGGGGAAGGTGCAGGGTGTAAGATGTGTGCGTGAGCTCACTAAACAAGAATAAGGTCTCAGTTAGAGGAAGCCACAAGGGATCAAGTTTGAGACTTCTTGCCATGTTCTATCCTATATGGCTCATGCTGCAATTACGGTTTTAGTTTTTGAGGCTGGAGACTGAGCACAGAACAAGTGTCCTGGTGGGTCGTGGCAGCCTTTTGATATCCCAACAGGGAAACAGCATGCAAACAACTTAGGGACAGTATAGCACTGGCTGTGCTATGGCTCACACTGCCTTTGCTCAGGCAATGAGAAATGAGACCTTGTTAAAGGATGGATTTAGGATCATACTTATCAACGTACTGAGAGGTTAATGTGCTGGATACTCTGCCTGGAAATGAGGACAAGAGAAGCCAATGGAAATCTCAATCTACCATCCATAGAATCACAAAATATTTTGGGTTCGAAGAGACCTTCAAAAGTCATCTAGTCCAAACCCCTGCAATGAGCAGGGACGTCTTCAACCAGATCAGGTTGCTCAGAGCCCCATTCAGCCTGGCCTGAAATGTTGCCAGGGATGGGGCATCCACCACCTCTCTGTGCCAGTATTTTACCACCCTCATTGTAAAAAATTTCTTCCTTGCGTCTAGCCTGAATTTCCCCTCCTTAAGTTTAAAACACACACACGCTCCTACCTGTGTAAGGCTGCCTGGGCTGGGTCTATGCTGTGGCAACCTGTGCCTTGGTCCTGTTTTATTTCCTATTGTTGATGTGCTGTTGCTGTTGGGGCTAGAAGCCAGATTAAGGTATTGCCCTATGTCCAAAATAAAGGTCCTGAAAATCATGCTTGGGCAGTGCTTAACCCTGGTGTCTCTTAATATCCATAGAAAAAAATCTTTCTGTCTGACTTAAGTTTCCCCCAGGACTACAGTAGCATTTGTTTATCCATCCAGAGATGTTCCAGCATTAACCAGGATGAGCAAATTGATACCTTGATCATGTGAACCACAGAATAGATATCTGTCTGTTTAAAGTGCCCAAGGCCTTGGTTTGAGAGGAGTGACTTTGGTATCCCCTGAGAATGTGGACATGCTGAGGGCCAGCATGCTACACAGGTGGAGGTAAACTTTTCTTTTAAGAGATGAGGGGCAGATAAAGGAAGAAGGAATCTGGAGTCTGTTCTTCATTTGAGGACAAATGCTTTAAAGTTGTGTGCTGCTGAGCCTAATGGCTCTGACAGATGTAGCAGTGGATTTAGTCCCATTCTGCTGGAGGTTGCAGCTCTGTGCCAGTGCCAGTTTGTGTATATCCCAGTTTACAAATCAGCATATTAGTTCAAGTCCATCTCCATAAAAGAGAGGTTTGCAGTGGCCATGACTGTGATGGATGAAGAATGGAGACAGGGATGGGCTCAGCGACCTTCAGCAGTGAATAGAGGCCTTCAGTGGGGCCAAGTAGATCTGAAATAACTTTGGCTTAAGCTACAGCAGCCCTTGTTTTCTAGTCTGGTCCTCTATTTCACCTGGGTCCTACCTAGCTGAAAAAATTTAATGTTGCTACTCAATATTTTGTGTATTTAAAACATTGTCTGCAGTCACTTTTTCCAAAACAATTCATATTTTTAAGCAATTACATTTTATAAAGTAAAATACCAACATTTTGCTCAGCCTTTCAAAATAAATGTGGAACACATCAAATGCCACAACATTTTGAAACTTGTCTTGAAATTAACCTAAGTTTTTGCCAATTGACTTCATTATTATTCTTACTGACAACTCTGAGCTGGTGAAAAGGAAATATTTTTCCCTGCATAATGTATAAAAAAGCCTAATTAATTACATTTGCAGCTTCTGAAAAGGTTCATCGTCAATAAAGAGCAAGAGAGTTCAGTCCTGCCAGTAAAACTTTGGACTTTTTGATTGCCAGAAGCCTATTAATCAGTAAAGGAAGTTTTTCAGACTCTCTGTGTGTGAGAGAACATAAAAGGAAACATCTTGATACAATTTTAATTTTAGCCCTTAAATTTCATACCTGTATGCAATGTAATAAACTTTTTTCCCTAAAGGAAAAAATACCTGTGATATTTGCGATATTAGGGTGAGAGTAAAACACTGGAAATGGAAAAGCAAGATTAGTCACAGAACAGTAGATTATAATCTAAGTCCAGATCTGAGACTAGTGAATGGGATGAAGTGTCTTTCTTTCATATGATACCTTCCATTAGTGTTCTTAATTTATTTTGCAGATAAAGTCCAAAGGGTTAAGTCCTTGAGCTGCCTGTGCTCTGGATCTAAGCTACTTGTTTATCATGGAAAGAGCATATATGTCCATCCTTGGAGATAATCAGAACTCGACTGGATGTGACCCTGAGCAATCCCATCTAATTTTAACTTTGAATCTAACTTCAAGGTTGGCCTTGCTTTGAACAGGGATCAGACTAGATGAGATCAGGAGGTTCCTTCCAACTGAAGTTTTTCTATGAGTTTCTCTATACCTGTGTATATATGTGTATGCAAACAAGCACTGAAAAAAAAGGTTAGTCCTTGTCTCCAGCCTAATGATATAATTTTCCCTGAAAACAGTATGAAATTTGTCATAAAGCATTCTGGTTAAGTCAGTGAATAAAAAAAATTATTTTCATTTATCTTGTGATTCTGAAGCATGTAGCTATGGAGAATGAGCTACAGTGCGACAAACCCATGTGAGTAAGGAGCTACAGTTTATGGATTTCTGCAAGTTAAATTTATTTTTCCCAAGACACTTGTTTATTGGAAGAAAAAATTCTAGAAACAAGTTTGAATCCTGGATGTTTTGGCATTTCTAGCTCCAAAACAGGCAAATCGAGAAGTCTTGCTTGTCCCCACAGCAAAAGGTGACCTGCAGCCACTGGATGGAAGTCACAGCCTAAGGCTTGTGTCTCCTCCAACCGATTTTGATCCCCTTCACTAATTACTTGTTTGTGGTTTCCACAGTTTTTTTCTTTTCCTTCTTCTGTTCCTGGTCTACTTCATCTACTTCTTTTCTCTGCTAGTTGCTATCATCTAGGAATAGCACATAAATCTCATATAAGTCCTTTTAAAATGGCCATAATATGTGTGCTAAAATATATATTCATAGGATAAGAAAATACTGTTAGGAGAAAAAGCTTCCTAGGACTCATGTATTAATGTGTCTTGTTTTCTTGTGTGGTGTTGGGGTTTGGTTTGTTTGTGTTTTTTTTGGCTGTTCCATATGTAAACACAGAGCTACTCCAGTTTTTGGAACAGAATAAGAAACTTTGAAAGTGAAATCGATTTTGACAGCTGTTCAAAACTAGAATTACGCAAGTATTTCTTCAGTCTGATCTCCAAAGGCTTTGAAGATTCTTAAGTTCAGGCATTCTCTCTGAAGCCTGAAAATCTTGTAATCTAATGCTCAGCTGCATTCAAAGTAAATTGTGTAAGAGGATGAAAATCACTTTGCAGTGAGTTAAAGGAATAATAAAATTGGGAAATTATATAGAGGGCTGATCAGAGCTGAGGATGTTGCCAGTACAAGTCAATGTAACCCTGCGTCAGTCCAAAGATCTACTCTGTCTTTCAACATCTCTGTGTAGGACACCAGAGGAGAAAAGTGATTATTAGTGTATATCACTACAGTGGAAAGAAAAACAAACAAACAAAACCAGAAAGCATGGATGGCAGTGAGGATTGGTCTATCAAGAAATCACTCAGACAACTCTTTATTATTTATTTCATTCATAGCATGAAGTTCAGGGTTTATAATGTCCTGATATTTAGATGCAATGTTTGAATGGTAAGGAGTGTAACACAATTTAAAAAGGGAAATAAAAGTAGTAATCATTGAATTGTGGTGACTGTGTTTCATTTAAAATGAGGCTTTGATTAAAAGGGGCATAATTAATACCAGCTACACAGGCGATACTGATTCCTGTAGTGCTTCGCTGCAGAAGGTCACTGCTAAAACAGCATGAAATGGTGTTTCTGGAGATGAGTTCAATTTATTATCTTGAAATGAAACATTTAAACTAGAAATGGACACACTGTGATGCAAAATGGCAGCAGCTCATGCCATCCTTTTCTATTCTCTCATCCACTTGCTTTGACACCTCCCAAATGAGGTGAAAGATAAAATATACTGTAAAATCCCTAGGAGCCAGAACTGAAAATCAGGTTTGCTCCCTCATTAGCATTTCTCTTTCATGTTGTTCTTTTTCTTAGCGATGCAGATCATCCTCAGCAATGCGAGGGCTGGAGCAACACCTGGGCCAGGTGCCACCCGGGACTTTCACCTGGAGGAGCTCTGGTTGCACTGGGGTGCATGGCAGGAGCGGGGTCAAGTCAGCCAGCAGGCCTGGGGGTGGCAAGGAGCGAGGCTGAGGTCCTCACGGGGATGTACACACCCTGCATGGACATGCCCTTGGAGCTTGCAGCATGTGTTGCAGAGATCAAGTACAGGAACGCATAAGAGGACATGGAGGCCGTGAGGCAGAGTGCAATAGATTTGCCCCTGCAGCACCCCAGCTTGCCGCTTGCCATGCTTTTTATTTGTGACCATTAACTTCCAAATTGGCTTTTTGGTCCCAGAGACACAGCCTTTTAAACTAGACAGAACCAGTTGTCTTTGGTATCTTGTTTGATGGCCAACAGCCATGTGAGCTCTGGTGTAAGACGCAGACCAGCTAGAGAAAGAGCAGCTAGAGGTGGTACTTAGAAGTGTCTCAATTGCTGAAGTATTTTCCCAAATGTCTGTGGTCTGAGAGCTGGTGGTGGAAATAGGCATCACTGTTTCCTTTCCTGTGCTCCCCTCAGGGAGATAGCTTTCTGTCCTGGTTTCGGCTTGGAGACACTGTTGCAGGGCAACTGGACTGCTGAGGTTGGCCCAGTTTGGGATTTTCTCTTTCCTGGGAACCCTTGTGGTCCACAATCTTCCATCTTATTTTCTGATGTGATGTGATGAGACTAAGGACAATTTACCTGGGCATCCTTCTCAGAAAGGGAAAAACAGTCTTCCCTATGTTATACTCCGTTGCTACAACTTTGGCATCCAGACTCAAGACTGTTGCACATTTTGCAGCTCTGGAGAACAGTGTACCTACCAGCATTACTGACCAGAGCACTGTAATGGATTTCCCTCTAGTGACAAAATATGTCAACTACAGATTATTCTACATATCTAAAGTACTGGTGCAGTAGGAGTAGCTATTTCTCCCTTTCTTCCAAACAACCACTTTGACAAGAGAGGAAAAAAGAACCAGAAGTTTATTTGATCTGGAATACTAGTAAGTCAAAGCATAAATGATAGGACTCTTTTCCATTAAAACAAAACACTACAACAACAACAAACAAAAACCAAAACTGAAAAACAAAAACCATCACCACCACTAAAACCCACCAAATCCAAACAAAAACCACAACAAACAAAACAACAACAAAAAAACAACCAACCAACCAAACCACAACAAGAAGCCTTTTTCTAATTAAAACCAATGTTGTGCACTAAATACGCATTAACATCAGGTTTGTCATTCTGAATAAAAAAACACTATCTCTGAAAGCCAGATGAGTATCATAATGCATTTTCTGATGAAACAGGTAACTCTTTAATGAGTTCTTTTTGTAGGGTTTAGAAAATACCTGATCTTTTCCTGGCCTGAGACTGTTGCCATTTTAAGAGTTGTCATCCTATGCCAGGATGTTAAAACTGTAGCAGAAATAGGTGTTCTAGAGCTGAAAATGTTAGATTCAGGTGTGGGTTCAGGTAATTTTGCTTAGCCATTGAAGAAATTATTTACCTGACGTGAGCGCAAAATCCATTAACCCATCATTTTCTCTTATAATTTTCTAAAGGATTGTTACTTTTGGAATCAAAATTGTACATTATTTCCCCTGAAAAATGTTGAAATTGTTGGCTACTGTTGTAAAATAAACTTGGCAGTAGGGAAAAGGTTTCAGAGATGTTAAGCGTTGACTCTACATGTAAAAATAACTAGCCAGCTACAAAGGAAAAGCTGTTAATGCACGTCCTGAGAGATGGTAGTGTAGGAGCAGAGTCTGTGTGGACTCAAAGTGCCCATGGGAGGCTGAGGTGGAGAGTACTTAGAGACACCTTCACTAGTGCCTCATTAGAGAACAGGGGATTTACGCCTTGCTCTTGTGCAGAATTTCTTGGAAACAAGAAGGTGGGAACACAGGGGAACAAAGTTAGAGTTAAAAATATATTGAGAAACTGAAGACATGGATCATTTTCATCATGGAGATAGAACAAAGGTCATACAGTTGGGCAGGAACCATTTAGTACTGTCACTGCACGGGGAACAGCTGTTTCTCTTCTGCAGGAAAAGATGAGAGGACATTTGGGGACTGTGAGCACTGTGCAGCAGTGCTGCAATAACATACCAAGGGTAGGAAGCAATGGAGGAGACTTTCTAGGTGATGATGGATCTGCCATGGCCAAAAGTCTTTAAGTTAGACGGTTTATTTTTAGGTGCAATTTTCCCTGGCCTTGAAACTAGGCCTAAATTAGCTGAGCTCTTGTTTTCTTTTACTGCCTTATGGCTACATGAATGATGTTTGCTGTGGTTAAATCATAATTTCTGAAGCCCGAGGAAGAGGTGTTGGCATTGCAGTCCTAGAGTGATTAATGTAAAGAGTCAATAAAAAAGTGAAATATAGGGAAATACGCCATCTCTAGTCCTGGTTAATATGATGAGTGCAGAGAAGCGAGTGATTAAACAATTAGGTGCCAAAATTTTCAATGAGTCACCAATTACTAAATGTTGAAACACTGGATACATCGGTTTGCATAAATGGCTTATATCCTGATTAAAACCACTTTTTTGTGTATTATCCTTAGTTCCGTAGGAAAGGCTTGATTCAAAGTGTTAAAGGGGAGTTACCTGCAAACAAATTTTTGGTTGACTCTGACTTATACAGTCACTCACTGCTGGCTAAACCCTGCCCTGTGTCTCTGTCCATTGAGATGACCTGAGAGAGGGAGCAAGGCAGGGCTGAAGGGATAAAGAGCTTTCAGACAGCCATCAGGGACACACCAAACACAGTTTTGGAGGCCTACATTGCCATAATGTGCAGCTTTGGTAAGGAAGGTCCACACTTGATGTGTCCCCCAGGGACCGCCTTCAGCTGCGGGGGGAAAAGCATCTCGCAGCCTCCGGGCCACGGCAACAGGGCTGAGATGTGGTGTGGGCATGACAACTGATGTGGTTTAAGCATCCTGGTTTTGGCAATCCTTGGAGGTTTTCAAGACCCAACTGGGAAAGCCCTTAACAACCAGGTCTGACCTCAGAGCTGTGAGCAGAAGGTTGAACTGAGACATCCTGAACTCCCTTCCAGCCTGAATGGTCCTGTGATCCTGATGACCAAGAGTAAGTAAGTGCTCTGTAAGTGCCTCCAGACTACATAGACCACATTGTTGGTATACTTTTTCTTCCTTTTTCTTATTTCTTGGTCACCTTTTTAGCTGCTCTTTTACACCCCTTTCTTCACCTCTCCCTATTTCCACTCAGATAAACAGCTTTCCCCTAATCATGTTTTCCTCATTCCTCCCAGTTTTGCTGCATCCCACCTCCCATCTCCCCCTTAGAGGACTTTACTGAGGTGGATCCCCAAACCTTGTTGGCCTTGCAAGGTACAAAAGTCCCCTGTGCAACCTTCAGCTGTCACGGTTGGCCCTTTCTTGCGTGCTTTCCCCTCAGACCCTTACGAAATCCAGCCATCCCTCCTGGCTCTCCTAACTTTTGCCAGTTTCTCCCACTGTCCTTTGTCACCTCCAGCAATTTCTCCATGTCTTGCTGAGACAGCATCAGCAGACAGGGACCAGCTGTCTACCTGCAGCCACAATACGTCACCTCATTTCTTCCTTCCAGTTTGGTCCTTCAGTGATCTGCCTCTTCCCCAGCCCCCATCTCTCTCCACGCATATTATGCTCTTATTATATAATGTGTTTTCATCCACAGAATACTCAGCATGTGCAGAAAGGCAGGGTTAACACATATGTAAAAAGCTTCCACTGATCTCTTTATGTATTTTGAAAGGCAGTATTTTCTGCAAAATCAGTAAAAGGGGGTGGCAGAAGGAGGGATATTATAGTTGCCGGATATTATAGTTGCCAGATTTTATGCGCATCCTGTGTGCTGTGGCCATTACAATTAGAAAAAAAACCCACCACCCTGATAATTTCAGTCTCAGTGGTAATGAGGTATTTACACAAACACATAACACTCACAGGAAAGACATCTCCCAAAGCTGGAAAGGTGCAGAATCTGAAAAATAATCAACATCGCTTTAGCAAGACCTGAAAATTGTCAAATATTTAAGCTTCTCTCTCTGAGGATTTTAATTATATTTAAAGAGCAATTCTTCTGTTGCACATGACAACAAGAACAGTGTTTTCTGTGTCAGTAAATTTGCAACCAGGCTGCATGTGAAGTCAATTATGCATATTTTAGAAATCAAAATAAATTATTTCTGTCTTTTAGAGCTGTTAGCATCACAAAATTGAAGTAGAAAGACCCAACTGTAATTAGATCTTTATCATTACCTCTGATGAGATCACATCTTGAAATGTTAATTTTGGATATATTGCCATACAAAACTTAAGGGCACCTTGTTTTTTTCTTCAGCAGAAAATCATGTATCTACTCAGCTTTAATTACAATAACTGGGGATTTTTGTGTAAAAAATCCCTAATGTAAGCAAGACCCATAACCTCGGAGCTCAGAACAAATTATTTTTCTCCTGCGAGTGCACTGTGGACCAAAATTGATGTTACATTGCAATCATGAAGCCAGTAAAATACTTTCAAGCCACTTGGCAGTTTTCAGCATGGTTGAAATAGCTTAATGAAGAGCAGGATACAGTTGCTGCTGCTGGAACATGGAAACCTTCTCTCCTGCGAGACCTTAATTATTGTAGGTGCGAAAAAATAGAAAAAAAAGCAAATCCAAAACCCCAAAAATAGAAACCAAACCCACCCTGATTTAGCAGCTCTCTGGCAGCCTTTGCAGGGCTGACTATGTAAGAACTGTTTGACCTTGTACACTCAGCAGATTTAAAATGCATCTGAGAGACAGTGCAGGTACCCACCTTCATTCCTGTACTTGCTTAAAAGCTCTCTGTTCAAAACAAACTTGTATCTTCAGGTATATAAAAACCTTCATTAAAACTGTATCAGAGGTTATATTTGAGTAGATTTTGATCAAATTAATTGTTTTACTGAATTGTATCCAAAATACCTGGTTTGCGTCTTTTACCTTTTCTGAAGTCCTTCTACACAATGCTGTATGATTTTGGTTTCTTTAAGCCAAGAGTTGTTCTCTTATAGCCATTTTGACTTAAAGTACAGAATAGCAATCCTTAAATCAGGAAACTCGAATTTCTGTGTGCTTTACAGCTTTATATTTTAGCAGCAAGATGCTCAAGCAGCTTTGTGTGGTGCATTGATAACTCCTGTGTTAGGCAACGACAAAAAGAACAGACCACAAAAGCTGTAAATAAATACAAGCAGAGGAAAGCCGTTAAGTACATTTCAGTGGATATTCACATGTCAAAGTATTATAAGACAAGGTGTACGAAACTGCCTGTAAAGATAAGCAGCTCCCAGAGATGTGTCACTGTGTGCATTTTGGAGAAGGATGTAAAACACTACCAGGCTAAAATGTCTCGAAATAATTAATCATGATTTATTCAGCTAAAGAATAGGATCCAAAATGCTCCTCATCTGAACTCATTCCTGATAAATAAGCTGAGAAACAAGCAGCTATCACTGTTGCCCTTGTAGAGGAAGAAAGGGATGATTAACTTTCTGCTAGTGACATACAGAGGAATAACATGTTTCTCTGCCTGGAACTATCAAATCAATCGCATGTAAAAACAGGCCAGCAGTTCTTTTTCTTTTAGATTTATTCTCTTCCCTTATTTGCAGTTAGCAAACTGCCATCCCAGGCTTTGGTGAGAGCTGGGAGTGATGCAGGGCAACCCATCAACTCAAGGGACATGGTTGAGATAAGTGCTGTCAAAACTTCTTTGTAGTATGGCAGTAGATTGGGCAGCAGCCCAGTCTCACAGTGGCCCATCTATAAGCTGCTGATCAATATGAGTTAATGGCAAATTTGAAAGGCTGTTTTCTCTCAAACCCAGGGGGAAAACAGTCTGTATCTGAAGGTGAAAAATATTTAAGGTAACAGCAATATAAGTACATGGATTTTGCAGCCAGAACGAGTTGCCTTAACTATTGAGACCTAATTTTTATAAATGAAAAGAGGTTTTGTAAGCATTTTTACTAGATCAGAAGCTCATATCCTCCATGAAACTGATGCAAGCCAAGTGAGCTTGCTGACATTTGCTAAAGAGGGGTTCTGAGATACCTGTTTCATGCTGTGTATGTTGTAGAGAAGGCACTGAACAGCACTGTGGTTGTACAGTTCCCCAGTTCGCTTCAGCTTTTGAGGAGGACCTCTCTCGAGGCCTTTGAAAGCACTTATTTTGCAACGATGCTGGGTGCCTTTGCGATAGCAATTAATGATGTACTAATGAATTTTAAATTAGTAGCATTTTTAAGCTGAAATATCCCCTTTTTCCTGTTCAACATGGCAGTTTAGATTTTTCTGGAGGACGCAATTTAATATAAAATCATGTAAAGTTTCCAGAGCATGTATATTTATTCATTCTTATAATTTTATCTTTTTTTTGGGGGAAAAAAAAAAATATGTTCCTTTCATGCAAACTTCTCACCCAGAATGTCTTACAAGAACCTATATTTTGCCAGACCTGTGTTATTTTCTGTTAGGAAATTATTTGCCTGCTTTTAATCCAGTGGTGTTTGAATATGTCCTTTCTGTCATATTTGAAAGCTCAGACACCAGGTACTGTTGGTCTGTGGGCTCATTAGTGTATCTTTTTTAATTAAACAAAAGAAGAAATGGAACAACCGAGGAGAGGAAAGGAGGAAATTCTGGTGATGTGGCTCCCTTACAGTACAAAATTGTGGTTGGTATGACTGAGTTAGAGAAGGACTGACCACCCTCCCTCCAAGTACAGCACTGGGACATCAGGTGAAGCTGCCTGGCACAATTGTGAAGGACATGAATGAAGATGGCTGTTGGTGCCCCAGCTGGTGGAGCACCACTGGAAGTAAGATCCTGGCCTAGGTGGTTCCTTGGTTTGAATCAGTGCAGCTTCTTCCCATGTTTTTTCTCTTTTTCTTACTTTGAGTAGGAAAAAAATCCATTGTGGTAAGAAGTGGATGAAGTGGACAAAGCAACCTGGCCTGAGCTCAGGGCTGGTCCTGCTGTGGGCAGGAGGTTGGACTGAGGTACCCTGAGCTCACTTCTAACCAGAATTATCCTGTGATCTCAAATGTTTGTTTATTTCTTTTTAATGTGAAAATACTGTTCAGCCATTTATTCAAAGTTATGCCATGTAATGAAAAATTTTGTAAGGGTAACTTCAGGTGAAAAATAATTCAGTTGTATTCAGTGGTTGTTTAAGAACTTTCCCACTGTTAATGAAAATAATTTTTTCTTTAAATTCTAATTAAATAACTTCTGGTAACCTTCTAGTATGTCTCGGGTACAAGAATCCCCTAACATTTATCTGCCCTTGTTTATTAGTTTCTTCAGGGAAAAGATGATCCTGTTTTACATTTCTGGAAAGTCCCTAGCTGTTGCTAACAAACATGCTACAGAAATTTTAGTTACAACATATTTTCAACAGTTTCTGTTTCACTTGAGTTCCTTTACCATTTATTTGGATATTGGCGGTGTTGGCTCTGGGCACGGGGTGTGTTAGCTTCATATTACTTTGATAAGAGAAGTCTGTCTCTTTCATGACTGCTCAGGTCTAAAAGCACAAAAGCACGGTTCACAATTTTGGGATACAGTGCAATCAATGGTGGGTGTGCGTGCGCTGGCTTTCTGCAAAATAAAACCCCGCTATTGTGCAAGTACAGAGAAAGGTCTTTGCATTTTAAATTCTTGGCAACTCATGAAGTTAAATCCATGCTGAGAACAGCTGCTCAGAAGAGACGGAGTAATTGCCTTAATCAGACTTGAGAGGAGCCATGGCTGCTGCCTGCAAAGCAGAGGGGATGCGTTAGTGAGGGAGTAGGGGGGAGAGCATCACTGTTGCCTTTTCTGGGGCACCAAGCAGTGTGTGATGAGCAGATTTTGTTGTGGGGTTACATATCCTGGCATTTTGCATACATTTTTCTGACACAGTTTGGTTGCACTGACCGTGTGAGGTCCTATAGCTACTTTTTGCCTATAATGATGAGTTTAGCAAATGGGAATGTAAGCATTAAGGTCAAAGGCAGTGTTAACAGCAGATTCCAGCAAAAGCCTTTGATGAAACAGAGGCAATCCATAGCCAGGGGGGATTTGAATCACAGACGTGCTGGTGGTGTGGTCTGTGGATTCAGAAAACATCCTGGGTGTCCTTCCTGTCCCATGCAAAAATGGCAGACCTCACACGGGGTCTGCACAGGCTTTTTGGCAAAGCTGGAGGAAAATTGTTGACCGTAGTTTCTGTGGGTGCTGGTAACTTCTTAAACTGAAGTCCATTTTGATTTTATCTGTGGTTGTGTCTGTACAGTACAAAGAGTTTGCACTGGGCTGAACAGCTATGATGTCTGGCCCAAGCCACAGTGTGATTCAACGTTGTTGCAGCATGACACTAACACACCTGTGCAGCTTCAGCTGCTGCAGCTGCTGCAGAGGTCTCTCCAGTACTATGTTGTTCAGTGAAGACATAGCCTTAGTTTTACATGCTGCCACAATACACCGGGAGGTACACGCCTTCAGCATATATGTGCTTTGTGTTCTTTTTAAACCCTTTTGAGTGTACACGAGAGGGGTTGGCTGGTTGAAAAATGGATGACTGCATTTCAGGGAACATGCAGAGGACTGTACAAGTGCTAAAAGCTGCTGTGATTTCATTTAATATTCTTAACATTTTCTCCTAAGTGACTAAGAATTCCATTAAGAAATATTGCAGAAGTTGTACATTGGCTATACTATCATATAAACTGGTGTGCATTTTCTCTTTAATTTTGCCATGATATGCTAAAACATTTCGCATCTACACTAGAAAAGAGGCACATGTTTTGAACTAATAGGCTACTTCTGCTTTAGTGGCATCCTGACAGAGAAGGATTAATAGTAATTATCTCTCAATAGCTACTATATTTTCTTGTGTGCCTTCTTGATGGTTACTGTGCAATGAACACATCTTAATTAGTATGTTTGCATCTATGCCAATGTAGCAATTCCATATTTCAAATTTTCTTCACTGAGAAGGCAGGCAGCCACTGGAACAGGCTCCCCAGGGAAGTGGCCACAGCACCAAGCCTGTCAGCGATCAGGGAGCATCTGGACAATGCTCTGAGTCATGTGGTTTAGTTTTAGGTTGTCCTGTGAGGAGCAGGGAGTTGGACTTGATCATCCTTATGGGTCCCTTCCGTCTCGAGACACTCCGTGGTTCTATGATTCTATGAAATTCTTTGTTCCTATGTTTTTCAGGGTTGGTCCCTGCAGGCTGACCTGCCAGGATGAATTACAGGCAAGTCTGCAGCTAAATGTCTGGGAAGATCCATCCGGTCAGAGGCAGTTCAGCAAAGTCAGTAGGAGCTTTGCTGTTGACTTATTGACTCTAAGGTGCTACCCATGGACTCTGAAAGATATTTCTTCAGCTCTCTGAAACTGTCAGGCATATCCAATGAAACAGCTCATTCCTTTACCTGCCACAGCCCCTTTGTGCTATGTTAGTCTCAGTTATAACAGACAATTTCTGCTGAATCTGTTTCTTGTTCACACACAAAAACGGGGGGTGAGTTATTTGGCTTTAGCCAGAATTAGTATTATCCTCTTAGGGGCTACGTCAATTTGGTATGAGTCATAGTTTTTTGGCATACAGTACAGAAAGAAAAATGTTAAAGCTCTAGCCAAGTCTGCTGGTCATCAGGAAAAGTCTGTGAACTTGTCAGCCTTGTTGGGGACCTGTTTTCCAATTTTATAGTATGTAACTGCAGGTCTGTAAAAAGTGATGCGTGATACAGACAAAAGCACTCTGAAATCCTGTATCTGCTCTTTGTAAAGATCAGCTGAACAAATTAGGTTGTGAATAGAGAAAAAATATCGATCTGATTCGGAAAAACAAACAAACAAACAGAGAAACTGCATTTCCAGATACCTTTCATCTGTTTTTCATTCAGGAAAAAATGCCTGTCACTGCAACACTGCAAAGTAGTGTGAAGCATTGGTTGATAACCACAGAACTGTTTTGAAGCAAAGACATAATTCACAGGTCTGATTTTGTATGTGGTGATAAATCCCAAAGAAAATGGAGCATCAGGAGGTCTGAGGGCATCACTTTGTACACTCAGTTGATGTGAACCCTCCTGGTGTCAATAAAGTTCAAGCCTTCATCTGCATGTCTTAAATTCTAAAGAAACCACCAAAGGGAAGAGAATTTTTCATTTCTAGGGAAGAAAGTAACTTAGAATTGTTCTATACTTCTGCAAGAAAGAAGAAGCCTAACTCCGCATCTTTAGGAATTGCCATCAGATTTTCATTGCTCTATGCTGCCTCATAGACACCCATTCCGTGGGCAATACATGGGATTAAGCACTCTTGGTGAAACAAAAACAATGAAGATTTAACAAACTATACTTTCAGTTATAAATAATCCTTATCTTGTCTACCAAGAGTTTTTATATCAAAAAGAAAGACTTAAATTATCTAATTGATTTTTCCTACTTTATTTTCTTATCTACTCCTTGAATTTGATTAAACTTGGGTAAGAAAAATGAACTATTCTTTCCCTTTTGTTTATAGACGTTTACTTGCAGTGCTACTCTTTTTTTGAAGAGAAGAAGTGCACAAATTTTCTGTTTCTGGAGCCAACTGATTTATCCAAGATTCTTGGTTTACAGGTAGGCTCTGTGACTGTGGTGAAAATCAGAGTATACTAAAATTTAATCCAAAGCATAAGAATCTAAATAAAGAAAATAAAGGATAATAAACATGTGAATAGGCAGTTAGCATCATTGTTTGCGACAAATTAAAAGAATCGCTTCATTTAAAAAATGTGTTAGTGTTGATAAAACTCCATGTTCTTGAAAGGGGATTCTTTTTTTTCCAAAGTCTTAAATTCTGGGCTTGCAAAATCTAGAAATGTGCTCTGAAACATAACATGTATTCCTTATGGAGATTCTTGTTTTCCAAAGTTTTCAGTCGAACAACTGAAGACAACAAGACTTCTTACATGGAGCATGAGGAACCTGAATAGACAACAAGGCCACCAAGTAAGAAAGTCCTATAGAGACACTTGGGTATTTGGAATAGATGAGATCGGACCTAAGAATTCTACTGACACTTTCAAAGCCTGAAGATAACAAATAATGAGAAATTTTGAAACCATTTACCTTGTCAAATAGCCTACCTAATTAATGGTCTTCCAGAGTAGGTAGATAAAAGTTTAGAAGTGTTCTGCTTTAGAGCTCTTCACTAAGCTCAGGAGTGCTAGCGGTAACTGTAAAGATAATAATGTAATGATTAATAATGTTACTAACTACTAAAATACTACTTAACAGAAGTCTGAAAAATCAGTTGCCATAAGCCACAGACGGTCAGGTAGTAGCAGAGAGAAAGACAGTTGTGCTAATGAAATCGTTAATGAACACATACATGAGCACATCGGGTGCTGAATGCTGCCCTTGAACAGCCAGGCAAGGTAACCTGGTTCCTTCCATTTCTGCATGGAAGTTGTACCAGGGCAAGTCGGAGCACAAGACAGGGAAGAGCAGGAAAAACAGTTTCTCGGCGTGTGTGATAGCATACTTAGAATTTACAGCAAAAAATGCTCACTGTTTTCAGCACTGGTAAGTGAAGAAACCAGTTGCATGTACAGCATACAACCACCACTGCTCGTGAGGGATGAATGCTGAATATGGCTGGATCTGTTTCCAGTAAAGCAATTAACTGTATTTTTTGTTCACCACTCAATGGCAGACTGGCATCAGGACAACCAAAATGACATAGAGGCTGAAAGAATATGACATGTGGGATAAAAGGTCTCATTCTTTGCTCTTAAGTTAACTTCTCTCTAGTATCTGTATTTGTGCATCTCACTGCTACTGGCTCTTCTTTGATGGATGTCATTTTCTGGTGCCTGATTTATAGCTCTTCAGCACTTTTATTGCCCTACCATCTGTGCTAAACAGTTAAAGACACTTTTATTCTCAATTTTTCTTCAGGGAGTTAGAAGAGGCATCTGTCTCCAAACATTTTGAATCTTCCAATATACATTTACAAATTATTTATGCAAAATAACTCAGACATGTTTTCAGCAGGATTTACAGATGCTTGACAAAAATGTAATTTGCTTACAGCTTTAAATAAAACATGGTTGAAATCTGGCATGCATGCCAACATGGAAAACTGCTCATTTTATAAAAGAAATTCATAAAGTTAGGCTTGTAATTAGTGGAGTTCTTAACCCAAATCCTTAACTGCAAACATGCTCTTAAGTATTTCCCTGAATGAGGATGCTTAAATAACATCATATTGCAATTTTTTGAATCTGTAGTCCTAACACTGCTAAACCTACAGAACACATTTTATCAAGTCTTTTGATCACAAAGCTCTGCGTAAACAGCAATTAATCCAGTTACCACTTTGGGAACTCAGAAGTGGAAAAAAAGACTTGAGGGCATCAGAGTGGATTTAAAGAGTCTGAGCGGGGCTTAAAACTAAGGAGTTTCAGTTGTCAGTCCATGGAAATAAATCCTCTCCTGACCCATGTACCAAGGGAAGAGGTGATGGTGTTGGTGGGTCCTCACTGCTGTCTGCTGGCAGCCTCCTCCCCAGCGAACATGCAGAGCAGTATCTGTGGGAGTTAAACTGTTTATGCAGGTGACCTAACACAATTTGGTAATTTTTTCAGTTTTTTCAATTGCTTGCAGTACATGGGAGTTTACAAACATTTGATACAAGCTGTTGCTAAACAGCGCTGGAAAAGCATCCTATTGCATTGCTATAGACTTCTGCTTATCACCTTTTCTATGGCGACAGCAAAAACATAAGGGTTTATGGACATGACTGGGTGCAACTGAGACACGGTGGCTGAAGGAGCCACCCATCCCCAGGGTAAGCTGGGACGTGCTAATTAAACCAGGCCTGCCAGTCCCTGCCCCTGTCAGAGACGTCTCCTGAGGCTGCTGCAGTTACTGAGAATGACGTCTCCTGAGGCTGCTGCAGTTACTGAGAATGAGTGGCCTGTGCTCTCAATGTACAGGAAGACAAAAAAGAAAGACAATAAAGAAAAAATCCATGTCAGAATAAATGTCTAAATAATTTAATCAGAAGTTATGCTTTGGGTGCCCAAGTAGAGGTCCCAGGCTCCCCACGGTAGCTGTGTTGGGTCTGCTGACTGAGTTTTGCAGCTGTACAGCTCTGATGGAACAGCAAGCTGCTCAGCTGGCTTCACCTTGCCAGGTGTGAAGGTTGCCAGGATCTGTCAGCATGCAAAAAGGCTTCAGTCAAGAACAAGCAAGATGTCACCTTCTAAAAATGTGATGAAAAAGTGTTCCAAGAGGGCGATTCCCTGTTGCTTGCCGTAAATCCTGTAGGCAAGGGTGAGGTTCTGTTTGCTGTTTGAGAGGCTCCAGGGGATTTCCTGCTGCCCGGTGGGATATTCACACAGATACGACCCAGCAGCCAGGGTTGCCTGGGTTTGGGCACCCCAGGGCAGTTGATGGTGCCACAACCCAGGAGGGGCTGCCTAGTCCTGGTTACTGTGAGACAGCCACAGGCAGAGGGGATTTGCATCAGCTTGTGGGAAGCAAACAACAGTTATAATCACTTTCTGGTGTATTGGCCAAGCTTGCTCAGATTTTCTTGGGAATAAAAGGTTACATTTCTGCTGCAGAAGCTGTGCAGAAAGATATCTGAAGTCCCTGCTTCAAATCAGAGGTTGCTGGAGCTGCCAGAAGAGGGTCTTGGTATTTTATGTCAGGTGGAAGAGAAATGGAGTCACTTTTTTTTGTTCAGCCTTAGCCCCAAAAATGGGCAAACTATATGTGCTGAAGCTTTTGGTGAAGCAGTGTGGGGGAAATCAGCTGATAACAGATGTTCATTGTGTAAAATTTAATTTCAAGTTGTTAAGCAACTGTAAGCAGGACTTGTCTAGCTTTTATAGTTGGCGCTACCACTTTGTATTCATCAAACAATAATTGCTAATACTGTGTGCCTTCTGTTCTCGCTGTTCGCCCTTTGTTCTCTTCAAATTTCTAACAGCACGGCAATGCTGTCAAATTTGAAGTGCAGCAGCTGAAAGACAAAAAGAGCATCCTTAATGGCACAATTTCCATGCAAATACTATGCTCACGGAGCTAATTGCAAACTTCACTTACCTGGAAGACAGAAAACTGCTTGGCAAACAAATGTCTTCACCAGGGCAGTACATTTGAGGTAGAAATATCTTACTGGCCACAATACTATGATGTCGTTTATGAGGGAAGATGGGTTACACTGAAGAAAAGCATTAAATCAATGTGACTGAGTTCATAACATGGGCAGCCCACAGACCCTTCTCCAGCCCCCAGTTTCCCAAGGCCCAGGTGCTGCAATCCCATTTGTATGGACAATCAGGTTGTGGTGTTTGTCACTTCTAGCAATGAATCTCCACCAGTCCTGGGCAGCTGCCTGCTCTGCAGGCTGCGCTGTCCAGGACCACAGTGTTTGATGGACAAGAGCTGTAAAGGGCTTGCTATTCAGCATTAACACCCCTGAGATACCTGTTGGCTCAATTTCAGTGTTATTGTTTTACTAAGAGTGGTCAGAGCCTGCCCAAATCAATTCAATAAACTGGGGATATTAACATCATGAGTAAAAAATGCCAAAACACTTTAGCTGTCCCCATGGCTTTCCTAACTGAGCTACCTGTCCCACTCTGTGGCTGGTCTGGACCTGACACTGAGAGGTTTTAGAAATAACGATTCATGTCTGAGAAGGTCTGGAGAGCCAAGGGAAGTACAGACATTTAAAAATAGTTTCCCCGCTGAGTTAATCTGTTTACCATGGGCATGTCTATATGAAAAACAGTTATTTCTGCAAGTGTAAATGTCACATACAGTTGAAAGAACTCTCTGATACAATACATTTTTTTGTGTAAACTGCAGGTGCAATTGAAGTGAAATTCAAATTTTAACAGAAGCATCAAAAATATGTGCCACGTAAACACACAGATCTGTTTATGCAGTTGCCTCTACTGAGTAGAAATGTCTATGGAAATATTTATATGGTCCATTAACTGGGACAAGAAAATAACATATATCTGTTTAGCATTGCATGCTATCATAACATTCTTCAAACAGTAATGCATTTGGTGTTTGTCTTCTCAGGGCCACGCTGGAAATGCAGTCTAAATAAGCTAAAAATATGAATTGAAATGGCATGGATTGAAATGCATTACACAGTGCACAGTGTGATGTGGACACTCTTAGCCAGAATTAGTGTCCTTAATTCAATCTGCTTTATTTCTTCTTGGAAATTAAGGAAATGAAATCAAGACCACTTTAGATTTTTTTTTTTTTTTTTTTAAATTTTGCATGAGAACATCCAGACAAAAGTGTAAAGAAAATAAACTAATTCACCTTAAAAGATGAATTCACATGAATTTTCTGGAGGCTGCCTCCAGAAACCATACCTGATTCACATGTGGAGTTTGAGGAAGATTTTAAAGGCCGACACTTGCTGCTCCTCTCTTCTCATTTATCGTCTTCTCTCTGTGTTGCTGCCCAGAGTCAGCAGACGTAAACATGCCCATTTCTTAGCTCACTGCCATAACTAAAATCACTGTTGGTTGCCACGGAGGTTCTGAATTTGGGAAATTAAGTATGTGATAAAAAGGTGAAGACTTTTAGCAGGGGAAGTGTGATGGTTGCTTTGTATACGATATAACTATTTTTTTCTTCCCTCAAAGAGACAAAAATGAGGAGTTGCTTTATATTCACAGTCAGGTGATGCTTGAGTAATTTGCATAGGCAAAGAAACTAAGACACAGAATGTGTAAGAGGTTTCATCCATATTAAAAGCAACAACTAGAGAGGGAAGCAGAGGATTAAGGGGGGATGCAGCTTCAGCATCCAACATGGCACTAAGTGGCTTAGCCCCCAGGCTGTCCCAAGAAACACAGGCAGGACTGCCACCACGTGTCACCCCGAATTTTGTGACTACATCTTGGGGAGTACCTGCTGTGAGTCTGAAGTGCTGAAGTGAAGCACAAAACCAAGAAAAAGTACACAGAACTCTGGTTTCTTTTGAAGTATCAACATGTGAGGCATGTCACGGGGGGTATATGCAGCTTCTGGGTCACAGGATAAGGAGGTCAGCCTAGGCCTGCAGAGGGTGACTGTAAGGTAATTTTGTGATTAAGCTTATTCTTGGTTAGCTGATCCTGAACATGCCCCATGCAAGTGAGGGCATGCTGGGGAATGAGTAGAAGGGGAAATCTGGAGACCGCATTGGAAAAAAAAACTAGATGCTTCATTCGAATTTTCTTTGAGGTATGGACTAAATTTATATGTTAATGTAGGTCAGTTACCCCTGCGTCTGTCACCTTTACTGTTTTTCTTATCATGCCCTTGGATTATGGAAGAAAATATTTATATTGTGTACTATGCGGCTTCCAACTACCATTGGAAATTCTGTCTGTTTTTCAAGGAATCACTGAAACTCTTACCATAAGAGTTGTTTATGACAAAGTGTAGAAAATAGGTTGAAACTTATCGCCCAGAACATTGAGCAAATGGACTGCATTCAGATCTGGCACTAACAATCTCCTTTTTAATATTAAATTATGCTACATTCAGCATAAACTACAGTTTGCATTAGAAACTTCAGTTTTCATGACTTGGAAATGTAAGCCACAGGCCTTGAAACTGTGACAGCACAGATTCACAGCTGTTGATAGACTGTCATAACCGAATTGTTACAGGGAGCACCAGTCTGTGGGATAGTTTCTAAAAAATGCTGAGGTCTAAAAACTACTGAGGATGGAGAACTCCATCTCATTACTAAAAATGTCTAGGAACTAAAACAGATCTGGAAATAGCCACTCTTCTTTGTACTTTCCTTTTTCTTTGCTTTTGTGTGAAGGCTTGAAGGCAAAAGAGCTGGCAGTGCAAAGCTGTCATTCTTTCATGTCTATGAAAGTGCTGCTAAACTGCAAATTAAGGCAAAAGCTGAGGGAGTGTGCATCCTTTGCAGGTAAAGAAGGACTTACTGATGCTAGTGACCGTTTCTTGAAATCTGGAAAGATTGTAGAAGGAATGTTGTAGAGAACTTAAAAAAAAAAAAAAAGGTGAATGGGCTTAGGATAATATTATTTATCTTCTAATAAAGTTCCCAGTTCAGTGTTAGGAAAGCCCATTCCTTTCTGCAACATCTGTTATTTTGTCATGTAAGAAGAATCAATCTTAGAACTAAGATCTGCTCTTAATTTCTACCCATCCCTACCCCCTTCCATGACTGGTGGGAATCTATTATGAAAACTTGTAGAAAGCTTAGTTCACGGGTGTGAAATCATGTAAAATTTTCAAATGTTGTTTAAAAAGTTATTTGAAGTTGTAAGTGTTCCAACTTACTTCCACCAACTTTTAATCAAAAGTTCAATGAGATCCAGGTATGATGCGGCTGCACCTGCTATTAACAGCAAAGAAATATTCATCAGTTATTGCTGTCCTGTTTGCTTGTGAACTACAGATGGGCTGATTATCACTTTATTGTTGCCATATATTTGTTCACTCTTAGAAATAATTTGCTCATTGCCAACACACTTGTGTTTGTGGCCGTTTACTGCCATGCATGGGTTAGTTTGGAGCCCCAGGCTGTTGGGAGAGGCAGCAGCTCCTGAACAGGGATCATCTGCATAACCCTGGAGCCAAAGCAGCTGTAGATTAAGGTCAGTGAGATGCATGTCCAAGACACAGACCTGCATATTTCTCTTTGCAAATGTTTCACAATATCCAATAAGTGTCAGCAGAGGGAGCAAAATCTTGACAAGTCTACCTGTTAGACCACTTGTGGTGCAAGATAATACACCCGTGTTCAGCTGGATCTTGTTTCCAGACCTGCTTTTGCTCCCCCCTCTCACCTCGGGCAGTTGTGCTCATGAGGGACTGGGGGTCGCAGGCTCTGCACCCTGTCCCTGTGCCTGGAGATGAGGAGATGTGCTTCAGCCTCCCCCTCCTCCTCCCCAGCCAGACACACTGCGTTAGTGAAAGAAACGTTTCTGAGGAGTTAAGCTATAAAGGGGCAAAAAGGAAGAACCACCAGTTAGGCTTAAAATGTTCTTCCAGAGCATATTTTATCAATTACAGCATTGCCATTTACAGTAGGTGGCAGTTCAATGACTTTTAATTGCTATTAGTCATGCAGCCCCTTGTATCGTGGAGCGATGTGTGTGCTCCCAGTCACAGCACACACTGCTATGGCTTCTGTTTGCATCAGAAGAAAGCTGCACCCAGCTCAGAGGAACGTATTTTATTCTTTATATGCATAAAGAAGTAGATGATGTCCCTGAGTTATAGGTTTAGCTCTGTTATGCATGAAAATCTTTGGTTTGTTTTGTGGTGGGTTTGTTTTGTTTTGTTTTTGATCTAAGCTTCAAAGTGAGCTTCTGCTTCTTGACATACTCTTTTTTCAAGCATGAGGAGCTTTTCACTAAAACCAGATTAATTGCAGTGCAGGGATGTGGGATGTCCAGGATACACCGGACATTTTGGCCCTTCATTATCAGCACTAATGTTATCTGCTTCCTATGAAATTTCCTGTATAACCATGGATTTCTTGAGGTATGGCCTGATAGAAAGTTTGGTATTGTGGGTTTTTTTTCCTGTGATGTGACATATTATGTAATAATTTCTGTTCTCATCACTTAAATTGACAGACTGATGTGATATTCTTCCTGGCAAAATGCTTTTGAGTATCTGACTTGAAATGTATTTAACAAATGTGCTCAAGAGTTTCTGTAAACATGCTCCTTTGGGTTTTTCAGGAAACTCATGCTTTTGTTCTGAGGGCTCCTGCCTACTGGCCCAGGCTTTCTGCAGCTTCAGTTCATTACCTCATTCTCACAATATTCATCTGGGACAGGTGATTATTATAACTTTCATTCCAGGCCTATACATGGCATGAATGACAGAATTTAGTTTAGAATCAGTATTTCCTGAGTCCCATCCCTGTGCTTATTCCTGGTTGCAGAAAATACCTGCATCGTTACTGACAAATCCTTATTTCTACTAAGTAAATTATTTCTGTGTGAAATTGTGCTTCTCATGTAACCCTGTATATTGTGGCAGAGATATATAGGCGGTTCCAAAAATATCCATGGTACCTCTTGTCTTTAAAATCACACTGTGACCTGCATGGAGTCACACAGTGCACGGCCACAGAAAGCATATCCTGAAGAACGTGCATGGTACACAGAGGTCTGAAGGACTACCCTGCAGTTGCCTCCAGCAAACCACCTCTTATTCACAGAATCACAGAATCACAGAATCACAGAATCACAGAATCAACCGGGTTGGAAAAGACCTCAGAGATCATCGAGTCCAACCCTTGGTCCAACTCTAGTCCGTTTACTAGATCATGGCACTAAGTGTCATGTCCAATCTCAATTTAAAAACCTCCAGAGACAGCGAGTCCACTACCTCCCTGGGCAGGCCATTCCAATGTCTGACCACTCTCTCTGTAAATAATTTCTTTCTAATATCCAGTCTAAATTTCCCCTGGCAGAGTTTAAGCCCATGCCCCCTTGTCCTATTGCTAACTGCCTGGGAGAAGGGACCAATCCCCACCTGGCTATAACTTCCCTTCAGGTAGTTATAGAGAGTGATGAGGTCACCTCTAAGCCTCCTCTTCTCTAGACTAAACAATCCCAGCTCCCTCAGCCTCTCCCCATAGGTCTTATGTTCAAGTCCCTTCACCAGTCATGTTGCTCTTCTCTGGACCCGCTCCAGCACTTCAATGTCTTTCCTGAACTGAGGGGCCCAGAACTGAACACAATACTCCAGGTGTGGCCTCACCAATGCAGAGTACAGGGGAAGGATCACTTCCCTTGTCCTGCTGACCACGCTGTTTTTGATACAGGACAAGATACCGTTGGCCTTCTTGGCCACCTGGGCACACTGTTGGCTCATGTTGAGCTTCCTGTCAATTAGTACCCCCAGGTCCCTTTCTGTCTGACTGCTCTCCAGCCACTCTGCGCCCAGCCTGTAGCGCTGCAGGGGGTTGTTGTGACCAAAGTGCAGCACCCGGCACTTGGCCTTATTGAACTTCATCCCATTGGAATCAGCCCATTTTTCCAGTCTATCCAGATCCCTCTGCAGAGCCCTCCTGCCCTCCAGCAGGTCGGCAAGGAGGAGATTAATCACCCTTGTATTAAAGGCAGGAAACTTCCCCAGGGCTCCAAGACTGAACACAATATAGAGAAAAATATAGAGAAAATATAGAGAAAGCCATCAAATGTCAGCCAGTTGCAAGGCAGAGACTCCCATGAGTATGACACCAGTGGACACAGCAGCAAAACCTTTATAAGTCATCACTATCACCTCAGCATGGACTGGTATGTGCTCCTGAATTTTATCGCAATACAGCAATGTAACCACATCAGATTGGACATATAGCAAAAGTATTTAATGCTCTCCACAGCAAGATTACTCACTGATTATACTGTTGCCTGACAATATTTACAGAAGTATGTTACATTTAAAAATATGGACTTCACTGCATGGAATACATAGTCTCTTTCTTGACATTACGATGGCTTAATTTTTTAGAGTGTTACTTTTTCTTTGATCTTGTGCATGTATGTGTTGACATTTATGTTGTGGTTGATAATTATGTTGGAGATGTCATGTGGGAGCACTTCACTTAAGAAGCACAGGGCCAGTCCTCCACAAAAAGGAGGTCACTATGTTGTGGGATCAGCAGGATGTGTGGTTCCAGCTAAAGGGCCTTGGACATGTTATACAGAAATATGTTTTTCTTGAGTGGAATAAGTGATAGCCCAGGCCAGTGAGAATGATATCTCAGGTCAGAAAACTGCCCCTGTATGCATGATGTGTGAATGTTGGGCCTGGGCGTTTGAACGAGTGGGTCGGAATGCCACCCACAAGATATGCATGAGAACATGACTGAAAACAGTCACAACATGAGTGTGGTGTGTTGGGAATAACATTTTTTGAAAAAACATCCCGTTTAACCTCTTGGTCCAGGCCCGTATCTGTAAACCTGTAAATTGAGAACTGCCTGGCTCAGTTCAGCTCTGCTCTGCCTGGTTCTGCTCTCATTGCTAACACGAACTCTGTGTCTGTGCATCTGTCTGTGTCTGTCTGCATCATTCTTCATCACCACACTATGTCACATCCCTTGTGTGGGCAGTGCAGCGGGATGGCCAGGGCAGGCTGTGACATTGGCAGTTGGTTCAGAATTAATACTTTCGATATGAAAAATGTAGGTTTTTACATTAACACAGAAAACCTAGCCATCTTTCATCTTGGTATTCCATCAAAAAAGTCTGACAACTGCCAGTGAATACAGCAGTATTTTTCTGGCCTTTAGCATTACAATGCAGGCTGGAGTGGGGCATCATCAAGGAAAAACTGCTGTCATGATTCACACAGTGCAGGAGAGGAGATTAGAATTGACTGCCTCTAATCTTAACACAACTCACATCCTTTTAGTGCTTCTCTGATTCTTTCTAATTCCCCTTGAAGTGTTTACCAGTGGAGTATGTCCGGGAGCTTTTTTAGCTGTCAGCGCCTGGAAGTTTGGATGGGATGCATAACATCAGTTCAAAATGAAAGGGTTGATCTGACTCACCATCCAAAATTCACATTTGTGAGCTCTGCATGGCCTCCGAAGATCTCAGCAATCTCAGGAGCATCACTGGAGATCTGCCCTCCCATATGACTTGATCAGTAATGGTAGGTGCATGCTTTTGAATGGCCTCAGGAGCTGGTTTAATTTGATGTTACACAAAAAGCTTAACAAGAAGGTCAAAACCATATATAGTTAGGTAGGTATTTCTATTCCATATACATACTAGATATTATACACCATGCATGCTTTACATTACACACGTATGTTTTTATATATATGCATATATCTGTATTTATATATAGACATACGCTACATTAAAATGAAAATAGTTGCAGAATGGGGCAGAAAGACTGGTTTGGATGACATTCTTGTTCGGACTTGATTGTTCATTTTTTGGTGGGACAGGGCTGAATTCCCTGAGTTTTGTTTTGGATATAAAGCATTGTGCATCATATGGTATATTGATACAATCACAGGCAATACATTGAATGTATTGTTGCTGTTTCATGTAGGAATCAGACACCCAGTAAAATTAAAATTATTTCCCTGAAATCATTTCACTTTAACCTGTGGTAAAATATTTGATATCCAGATGATGCTGAATTACAGGCTGTAGACATTGACTTCATACCACCTTTTAAGCGAGTCAGCATGATGGAAAAGTTGGAGAAAGCCACAGGAGAAAAGCTGCCAGCTCTAGAAATCTTGGAAACTGAAGGTGTAATATTTCTTCCTCAGCTTTCATCCTGCTAAATTAAATATAGGTAAAAAAGAGAAATGCAGACATGGAAGTTAGGCATAATATTTTGAAAGGAAAAAGAAATATATGCAGAGGCTGGCAGGACTCCCAAAAAAAGTGTTTAAAAGGAATTAAGGGAAAATAAGTGGGAAGAATACAAAAAATTAGTAAATCAGGACATCTTTCACGGATGTTTTCGAAGAAAAGTAGTTGTAGCTTATTATGAGGCTTTGATGTCCAAGACAGGTGATAGAAGGCTACTTTCTGTTTGAAATCTTGAGGTGCCTCAGCTATTTGTCTCTGCCACTTGTATCCTTACTAGTGTCACATACGTGGATACAGTGGCTTTCCAGCATCACGGAGGAGGAGAGGGCACCTGCACATTGCCAGGTCTCATGCCGAAAAGCAGCTAGTGATACTCTGCAAAGCTGTGCTCTGCCATTGGGATATGGCTTCGTGTTATTAAACATAGTGTGATGCACAGCCTCAGACAGCATACAAAATAGCAATTCACTTCCAGCTCCTATATGGATGTTGCAGTGCTAATGAAGCAAATCAGATCTCAGGGACTACAGTCACTTATTTAGTGTGTGTATAAAACAGCTGTAATAAGACATTGTTATGGCTGTTATTGTTATGTTTCTAGTGGGAAAAAAAAAAGAGTAGGATTGAAATTGCAAAACAACCTTGTTCCTATAAAAAGTAAAAACATGCTCGGATAAATGAAGGTAAATAGAGATAATTGTAAAGAGTAATACAATAATTCAATTCATGCTAGAAAACATAATTGTGATTCAGATAAAGGGGGATTGTAATTAAATGGAGGTTGGATAAACATAATTATCCTGGAAACACTTCCCAGCACAGTACCAGGAGGTTTTCAGATGCGGAGGCAGATGCATGTACATGATCTGGAAGTAGAGACACCTGCACCATCAGCCCCCTGGTGCCCACGCTGCCATGCCATGCAGCAACATGGGCAGCAACAGCAACAACTGGCAATAAATAAAGTTAATGTTGAAGTCTGTTTTACCTGCGACTGTAACTGGCAAGCGATCTCCCCATCTTCATCCCAAACCGCAAGATTTCTTATTCCTGCTGTTCCCCATTTTCACCCCATAAACATTTGTACTTGTACATATATAACAATTAAAACTGACATTTTCTATTAAATCCCTGATACTGTCTTTTAGGCGTATTGTGTCATCTCCTTTAGATAGGTAATGATAAGCTTGCTTACTACATTTTTTCCATAATTGGTATTATTTTAATGTGGATATTTAAACTGAAATGCAGTAGTTTGATACTGAACACTGAGAAGCAACCGCGAGCTTTCCGAACTGAACTGCTTTACTGAAACAGGTAGTTGTGCTTGTTTCATTTATTTGTCAAGTTACAAATGTTCCTTGATGACCTATATGAGATGAAGGGAATCAAAAGTATTCCTCCTAGGGCAATCACAAGACTTCCAAACAAGCTTTTTGTTTGTTTGTTTGTTTGTTTGTTTGTTTAAACTTTTATTTCCTTTTACTTTCAACATATTTTTTGTACATTTTCAACTTCTAAGTATATACCAGTATTACAAAAATCTAAATGTACTGATTTAGAATACAAGATGGTGTTAATTCACATTCTTCTATAATTCCTATAGATTATTTTACATAAGACAGAATAAAAAAACCACCAGCTATCAAACACTTCTGCATTCAATTATTTATAGTACACTTCGGAACCATTGTTTCATAATCCTTGGTATATATTCCCAGCTGCCTAAGGAGAATGTGCACTGGAGGTTTATTATTCTTTATTCTGAGCAAGTGAACTTAGGGACTAAGCCCCCGCCCCGTCCCTTTTTTCTTTTCCGCAGAAAAACAGAGGGGAGATCTTTTTGCATTCAAATTTATCTTTTTCCAGAGCCGACTGTATTCTAGATCTTCAAGTAAAATTCACAGATGTCAGTCATGAGCCCTTATGGCCTTACTTCAAACTTGCTCCTTTAAACCCTTTAACTTTTTATTTTTTTTTTTAATCTTTGTGTTTTCCTAATGTGTTTCCATCAGCTTACAGGCTGCAATGAATCCTAAAAGTGGGTTTTGACTCAAAACCTGCCCCCCATTGTTTTCAGTGCTTTTTGGACCTAATCTTTAACACAATGGAATAATCCCATGAGTATTAGGACAGATGACATCCCTTGTGATAGTGAGATGAAGCTCGGAACAAAGTGAATTGACATTAATCGTGAAAACCCCCAGCATATCATTTTTGTGTCTTTATTTCTGCAGCTGGCATGTGTTGCAATAATTGTCTTACTCACATTCCTGTCTTCCCTGCTTGTTAAGTGAGTTTGTTGAAGTTTCTTGTATCAGACATGCATATATGTGCAACCATTCCCAAAATCATGACTCCGTTGCCTAAACTGGTTGTTAAAACTTGATTTCCATGCTGGAAATACTTACGTATCAAGGTCATTTTTAAACTCGATCAGTCATGCACAACAACATTTTTCTTCCCTAGTCTAAAATTCTGTTTTATTTGCATGACCTTCTGCTTACTGAAGCTTAGCAAACAAAATAGTCATTTTTTTTACATTTTAAAGTTTTCAAAAAAATAATTTCCTGAAGGTATATTTCATTGTGTCACGATACAGCAAGTCTACAAAGGACCTAGACACAAATAGAGGTCATGGAGATGACAAAGAAACATTATTATTCCCACAAACCAGTTCTAAGAATGTTGGCTGCCTGTACTATACACACAGGTAGTTTCGGCATCCACAAAAATGAAGGCAGAGATGGAAAAGTTAAGATCAAATTGCACACTTACCTCAAATATATTTTTAGTAGTCTGCCATACAATTTTTATTGAAAAACAGCATTTCAGTGACACAATTTCATTTCCTAAAGGAGAACAGGTTTTTGAGCATATATAATATATAATTATTAATGATGCAGCGATCAAAATTCAACTCTGGAAAATTTGTTTCATTTCCACTAAAATGTCATTGTTTTGGCACTCAGTTCTGGCAGTTGTTTTTTTCTTGCCAGCTTTAGTAACAATAGCATGACAGTTTTACCTGCAAATGTATTAATAACTGGCGTAAGCTATGATTTTGTTCTTTCCCAGAGAAAAAGAGGAAAGAGCTTTAAAAAGGGAATATTGATGTGTTTGTTGCTTATGTTTACCAAAACGTGAAGCTGAACCTTGCAGTCACTTTGCTTTCTCCCCAGGCAAGCATCACCCAGGGGGAGGATGGAGCACTCCGAGCTGTTCGCCATGCAGAAGGAGCACTGGTCAGATTACTGGTAGGGCAATGATCTAGTGAAGCAGGAATTACTTTTTAAGGAACAACTTAGGCTAAGAGTCTTCAAAATTATATGTTCTAAAATATGATGTTTAAACATTATGTTTAAACTCAGTGAACGCCATTGTTCTCCTCCAGTGCAGAAGTACCACCAGGTAAAGTGGTATTGCAGATGAGATCAGTCTCTCTAAATAAAACACACGTCTTGCTGGACAAACCACCGTCACCTAATTGTGATGAAGATGTCCCCATATATTTGCTTGATTTAAATGGGACTTGAGAAAATGTATTTTTAAACATGGATCCCAGCTCAGTCCATAGGGACTGACAGAACTTAAGCCTCACAAGGAACATGGAAAGAAGAGACTAGTTCCCACAAGACTTGTATGTTACCAAGAGCCTAATTTAGAATCATAGAATGTCCCGAGTTGGAAGGGACCTACAAGGATCATTGAGTCCAATTCCTGTCCCTGCATGTGACAACCCCACAGTTCACACCATGTGTCTGAGGGCTTGTCCAGTCTCTTCTTGAATACTGTCAGGCTTGGGGCCGTGACACCTCCCTGGGGAGCCTGTTCCAGTGCTCCACCACCCTCTGGGGGAAGAACCTTTTGCTCATGTCCAACCTAAACCTCCCCTGGCACATCTTCCTGCCATTCCCTCGGGTTCTGTCATTGGTCACCAGAGAGGAGAGCTCAGTGCCTGCCCCTCCTCCCCTTATGAGGAAGCTGTAGCCGCCAAGAGGCCTCTCCTCAGTCTCCTCTTCTGCAGGCTGAACAAATCAACTGATTTTAGCCGCTCCTCATATGGCTTCCCCTCCAAACCCTTCACCAATTTCATACCCCTCTTCTGGACACTCTCCAGTAGCTTTATATTCTTTTTATACTGTGGCACCCAGAATTGCACACAGTACTCCAGTTTTTTCTTTTACACTCTAATATTTTAATTGGTACTTTACTAATAAGTGGATTAACTAGCACACATGGTTTTTCTTTTTTTTTTTTTTTAATATGAACTAGGGTTTTTTCACTTACAGGTATTACTTCCGATTAGTGCTCCAGCATTTATATTCTGCTATTTTTAATTTTATTATGTAAATTGGGGTTAATTGCTGTCTGCAGAGTTTAAAGTAATAGCTAGTGTAGATTATAGGCATTATTTACCCCCAAAGACCCTTTTAGCTACTCATCTAAATTTTTATTCTAAACATTTTACAGTAAATAAGTAGTTAAAATAATAAAAACCAAGGACCAAACACTGAAACACTGGGCGGTGCATCTTTATTTCAAAGGAGGAACACACACATGGGACAAAGAGTTTTGTTCTACATGAGACACACACCTGTCCTTAATGTCTGCATAGCAACATTGTCTCTGGGATTTGGAGTTTTCAGGGAAAGTGAGGGAGCTCCATCCATTGCAGCAGACCCTCATATTCAAAACCTGCACACAAGAATAGCACTACACCCATCAGATGAGGGAAGAAAAAGAGAAGGAAAAAAAAAAAGGGAAAAAGGAGAAAAAATAGAAAAAAAAAAAAAAAAGAGGGGAAAAAAAGAAAGAAGGAATAAGAAAAAACAAACCTAAACAGAATTTAAAAAAGGGGGGGGGAGGAGGGAAATAATAACAACAACAAAAAAAACCCTAGCCTCTGAAAGACTAGGAAGCCCCTTTACAAGAATTTCCAGTCCCACGCTCACACAAACCAGCTACACTCACCTGGACTTCAGCAGGGCAAACTTTGGCCTTTTCAAGCAATTGCTGGGGGAAATCCCATGGGCAAGGCTGCTTGAAGGTAAAGGGGCCCAAGATAGTTGGTTAGTGTTCAGGGATTGCTTCTGCCAGGCTCAAGATCAGAGCATCCCGACGCAGGAAGTCAAGGAAGGGAGCCAGGAGACCTGCGTGGTTAAACAGGGAACTGCTGGGTAAGCTCAAGTGGAAGAGGAGGATCATGGAAGGAGGGACTGACCACTTGGGAAGAACATGAGGCTGTTGTCAGAGGGTGTAGGGAGGCAACTAGGAAGGCTAAGGCCTCCTTAGAATTAAACCTGGCGAGGGGGGTTGAGGACAACAAAAAGAGCTTTTTCAAATACGTGGCAGATAAAACTAACACCAGAGGCAATGTAGGCCCACTGATGAACGAAGTGGGTGCCCTGGTGACAGAAGATACAGAGAAGGCAGAATTACTGAATGCCTTCTTTGTCTCTGTCTACTCTGCCGGAGGCTGTCCTGAGGAGCCCTGTACCCCTGAGACCCCAGATGAAGGCAGGACAATGGAGGAGTTTGCCTCGGTTGATGAGGACTGGGTTAGGGAGCAATTAGGCAATCTGTACTTCCATAAATCCATGGGTCTGGTTGAGGTGCACATGCAGGTGCTGAAGGAGCTGGCTGAGGTCATTGCTGGACCACTCTCCATCATCTTTGCCAAGTCTTGGGAAATGGGAGAGGTGCCTGAGGATTGGAGGAATGCAAATGTCACTCCAGTCTTCAAAAAGGGCAAGAAGGAGGACCTGGATAACTATAGACTGGTCAGCCTCACCTCCACCCCTGGGAGAGTGATGGAACGACTTATCCTTGGTGCCATCTCAAAGCATATAAAGGATAAGAGGGTCATTAGGGGCAGTCAGCACAGCTTCACCAGGGGCAAGTCGTGCTTGACCAACCTCATTGACTTTTATGAGGACATAACGAGGTGGATAGATGATGGCAGAGCGGTGGATGTGGTCTATCTTGACTTCAGTAAAGCCTTTGACACAGCCTGACACAGCATCCTCACGGCTAAACTGAGGAAGTGTGGTCTGGACGATTGGGTAGTGAGGTGGACTGCGAACTGGCTGAAGGAAAGAAACCAGAGAGTTGTGGTCAATGAGGCAGAGTCTAGTTGGAGGCCTGTATCTAGTGGAGTGCCTCAAGGGTCAGTACTGGGGCCAATATTATTCAATATGTTCATTAACGATTTGGACGAGGGAATTGAGTGTACTATCAGCAAGTTTGCTGATGACACTAAGCTGGGAGGAGTGGCTGACACGCCAGAAGGCTGTGCTGCCATCCAGCGGGACCTGGACAGGCTGGAGAGTTGGGGGGCGGAAAATTTAATGAAATATAACAAGGGAAAGTGTAGAGCATGGCATCTGGGTAGGAACAACCCCAGGTTCCAGTATAGATTGGGAAATTACATATTAGAGAGCAGTGTAGGGGAAAGGGACCTGGGGGTCCTGGTGGACAGCAGGATGACCATGAGCCAGCACTCTGCCCTTGTGGCCAGGAAGGCCAATGGCATCCTGGGGTGTATTACAAGGGGGGTGGTTAGTAGGTCGAGAGAGGTTCTCCTTCCCCTCTACTCTGCCCTGGTGAGACCACATCTGGAGTATTGTGTCCAGTTCTGGGCCCCTCAGTTCAAGAAGGACAGGGAATGGCTGGAGAGAGTCCAGCGCAGAGCCACAAAGATGATGAAGGGAGTAGAGCATCTCCCTTATGAGGAAAGGCTGAGGGAGTTGGGTCTCTTTAGTTTGGAGGAGACTGAAGGGTGACCTTATTAATGTTTACAAATATATAAAGGGTGGGTGTCACGAGGATGGAGCCAGGCTCTTCTCGGTGACAACCAACGGTAGGACAAGGGGTAATGGGTTCAAACTGGAACACAAGAGGTTCCACCTAAATATGAGAAGAAACTTCTTCTCAGTGAGGGTGACAGAACACTGGAACAGGCTGCCCAGGGAGGTTGTGGAGTCTCCTACTCTGGAGACATTCAAAACCTGCCTGGACACATTCCTGTGTAACATCATCTACGTGTTCCTGCTCCGGCAGGGGGATTGGACTAGATGATCTTTTGAGGTCCCTTCCAATCCCTAACATTCTGTGATTCTGTGAGTCTGTGATTCACGTTCCCCCGGTGTCCTCTCCTCTACCCTCCCCCTGGAAAGAAGTTTAACTGGATTATTGTGTTTTTCAGAATGTTTTGAAGGTAACATTATTTAGGGCTAAATAGTTCTCTTTAAAAGACACCATACTACTATTTGGCTTCATGAACATTTTGGATGTATATGCTCATTCCTCTTACAGTTGCATTTAGCTAGCATTCTGATTGCAGGGATTGAAAGCAAACAGCATTCTATTTTTCCAGTTTTTATCAGCAAAATATTTTCCTGCCTCTTTAGTATTTGGCTATTTAAAATGCAGGATGATATACAAAGATGACTTATAGATTATATATTCCTCCACTGCAGCTTCTTTCCAGACTGGGAGATGTTTTGTTTGATGTGAAGTGCCAGTACAGCTGCATAGCCGGCTGCTTTAAACAAGTGTGTTCACTCACCTGCCTTTTTAAAACTCCACAGGAGAAAGAGGAGATGTGAACATGACAACACTGCACTCCATGTAAGTACAGGAGGAGAAACATCTTATTTAGAACTGTCATATTTGGGCTACCGTAACAAAAAATAAGCTTGAAAGTAATCACCTGACTTGTTTCTCTGGATTCTCCAGTTTCTTGAAATGCAGTGCATAAAACAGAGGTTCGTACTTTGCTTTTAGACAGTCATAGCATCAGGGAGAAACCATGAAGGTCAGCTGCACTATGAACAACTCCATATCCACTTCTGTCTTTTAAATTACACTGGTGTTTCTTCCTTATTGCCAGTGTTGGTCTGTCTCCATTATTCACATGTGGGTATGGACTGACTGCCAGAGCCAGACAGAATCATTACTGACTTTGCTAATAATCCTTCTGACGCCTGTAACTGCAGCATTGATGCCCAGCTAGGGAGCACAATACTGAGGCCTGACACATGCCAAAGTGTGACAAGGGCACTTTGTGCAAGAACTGTGGTACTGATGGCTTTACAGATAACTTTAAAAACTTCTATTCTGATGTCTCAAAGTGACCAAATGACTAGAGATCTGATTCCCAAACAGACAGTTCTTTCATGCAAACCCTGAAATACATTATATTTCCATGTATGTTAGAAGTCCTTGCTACTGAAAAAAACTGTAAATAAATCCAGTTGCGAATAATCAAATTCTTAGTTTGTCTTCTCAAGCTAAAGCCAAACAGGCACATTAATCCAAATGGCCTATGCTTGCTGTTTTACCACAAGCGTGATATAGAATTTCACACACTTGCACTGGTTGGAAAAACATCATTATGTGAGGTCAGCATCTTTTCCTTCCCAGAAAGTTTCTAGTCCTGGCAGCTTCTTCCGTGCAAACAAGGCTCTAAACCAAGACAGAAATAAACCTAATGGCTGTCCTCTTTGCTGTACCTATACCATTTACTATAAAAATGTTTTTACTATAAAAAAATGGTTTTTACATCTTGCTTTAGGAAGTATTCCTTTCCCCAGCTATGAAGCCCCCTGAAAACAAGCCACAGTTGGATTAATAAAAAGCAAAGCTGGGACACAGAGTTACAGCAAAAAACCCGGCCTGTCAGTTTTGTTGTTGACACTGAGGTTTATGACAGCTCTGAGGCAGCTTGATATAAATAGTTATTACATTTTCTAGTTTAAACTGTGTATTTTTATTTAGTCTTGCTTTGTAAAAGGTGAAGAATTATGACATTTTTATGAAGGTACACTATGGGCTTAAGGCTAGTAATTTAGTATTAATTATAAACATATATAACTTGCAGTATTTCTGATATGCTCTGACAAATCTGCTCCATGTTGCACTTGTGACAAAACTCTTGCAGAGGTGGTTTTCAGCAACCACCATGGTATGACACATGCTTACAGTGACTGGGCACAAGTGGTGGCAGGTAAACATGGAATGTAACGCAGCAAGTTGCAATGAAACAATGAGGGCCTCAGGTATTTTCCTTTATAAAAAAAATCTTTACTGGGTTACAAATGAAATTACTGGGAGGCAGATAAACAAGACAGCTGAAGTCCAGTAAAGTATTACTAAAGGTCTAGATAAGATACTTGTGGCATTGTATGAGGGAATATCGTATGAACTTCAGGACAGTCCAAATGTACAATTAAATGAACTCATAATAAAGGCTGATAGCATCAGTGTATATTTAATGTAGGGATAATTCACCAGTGAACTAAAAAGCTCCTAAGATAGGATGGAAAACTGCAGAAAAACACATTAGTTGGTGTTTAAGAAATTGGTTAAAGAAGCTAAAACTTGAACTTTTTTGGTTGGTGCTGCTTGACAGATGGGCACCACTGAGTGTGATCATTAACACACAGGGATATGTTTGCCATGTTGCACTGAGGAAGAAACACAGGTGAGAAATTTGGTCATGAGTTGAGTTTTTCAGTTTGGGTAAAACTATATTAATCTGTTTCTCAGAAGATTTAGATTACTTAAGTTAATAGAGAAACTGTGGGCAGCGCTGAGCTGCTACACCACTGTCATTAGTGGAGCAGCATGGCAAGTGCTGGAAGGAGCAGACAGCACCACTGTTCTGTGTGATGTTAATCTACTTAGAAGATAACAGTATTGAAATCTTTCTCTTCAGTCATTTGCCAAGGATGCATGTCTCTACAACCCATATTCTTATATGTCTTTGGGTTAGATCCACTTTGCATCACTAATATACATCCTTATTTTAAATACATCCACAATGAAAACAGTGAGATTGACTACAACTTAAAATACCACTTTCTTTATTGCAGTGCTAGTAGAAAATCCAAGCAAAGGAAGTCAAAAAGCTCCACAAACAAACCTAAAATCTTGGAAGACTCAGTTTTTGAGTGTGTAGAAGTATTATCCAGCATCAAACTGTTTATTATGAGCCATTATTTTCCTATGTCAAATATATTTGCCGTAAGTGATGGCTCTACTGTTTTTCATTGGCTTCACTTCAAATCCTGTATCTGTTGCAATGAAAGACCTTAATGGAGGCCCTGAGAGGTGATGTCCTGTAGCACAATCCCAAAGGTGCAAGATACAGTCAGGTACACTGAAGAATTCATGTGTAGAATGGCAACACTGGTATTACCCAACGCTCAACGAGATGAAGTGGCAACTTTGATCACGGGCTATCATCTGTTGTCTTCTACGACAATAGTTCTTCTAGGATAGGTGTCAACGTCCACAAATATGTAGCGGACCTCAAATCTTCCTCTTTCAGGATTCTGTAAGGAAAACAATTTCAGGTTCTGTTTTTTTTTTCCTCTTCAGTAGTGTAAACTTCACATTAATCTTGTCAGCTATTTCAAGCAATCGTACATACCTCTTTGACTTCCATATGGACCGTTCCCCGCTTCCCTGATTCAGTGCCCTCAATATAGAACTTCAAACGCATATGTTTCAGTCCATCCTTTATGTATTCAATGTGACTAAAAACAGCAAAACAAAACAAAACCCCACCCAGCAAGGACACATATTATATGCTAGTTAAACTTTAGATTTAAACTTATTTAGAGGAGCTGCTTAACTATTTTTTGATTAAGTATATTCCGATACAGTCCTTATGCCACCATGGCTTCCTCTCTACAGCTCTTCCCAAGCCGCACTGTAGAGCATATAAAGAGTAGCACAGTTAGAAAAAAGAACTAATTAGCAGTTGAGGATTAACAGATGCTTAAGTGTTCCCACCCCAGTCCTCCCCTCAAAACTCAGCAGCAATCCAATGGCTGAAGATTCTGGAATTTCCTTGTATTTTTTAAAAATCCTCAGATTTAGAGCCTGACACCTAGAACAGAACACCTAAGTCACCAAGGCTGCCAGGGCTTTTTTTAGGCACTTAAAGTTACCAAGCCAAACAACACAAAATGTTTTTTAACTTAATTATCAAGTTGGTTAAATCACATCAAAACAAACAGTTTACGCTTTACTTATTTTGATAATGATTTTGTTCACCTGAAGTTGTGTAACTTTGGCACTGATATCAGATCTCCAACCTAAATGTCAATATTTAGACTGGAGTTAGGTTATGCACAAGTGTTAGATGAATAGAAAGGTCACATCACTTTCAAGGCAACCACTTCCAGAAACCAACAGTCAAACTACAGTTCTGGTGCCAGTTCATGTTTACTCCTGAAACTACTAAATGCCTAGCTTGTATTTCCATCAGTCATACTCAGATATACACTGTGAATTACATTTCCAGTACAGTTTTAGGTGACATGATGGGCTACAGAGAACAGATGAATGAAGAGCCCTACTGTAGTAAACTCACATTCAAGGTGTTCATACATTAAAAAATCTGTATATTTTTGAGACATTTAAGGTCATCCTTATACTGCAGACACAAACACTACAATCTTACAAAGTCCTCAGCTCAAAAATTTATTTAAAATACTAGACTTTCCAAATGATGGAAATTAAATACTAGGAAAGCTGACAGTACATTTACTTATTTACAGTTTGTTGCTTAAAATATTTGTGCATATCCTTTTAATTTAGCAGCTCACTTTAAACAAATTTACACGGAGTTTAGTGAAAAGATATAATTCCACCAGTAAAAATCATCTTGCTCCAGAAAAAAAAATTCTCAATTTAACGGTTCAAATTGTGTATCTGGGCTTATGTATCCCATCCTGTATGAAACCTCCTTGAATGAATTCAAGTCAAAGAGCCCACTAAAGACAAAGCCCCTATTGGGTTATAGTGCAGGAAGGATCTACATTTTGTAAGAATTAGTTCTTTTGTTTCCTTCAAAAGGAGAATAATAAATAGACACACTCATGAAAGGTTTAGGTGAGAGAAGTTCTGTTAAATGCACAGGAGAGATGTGGCCTCGAGTACCAAAAAGCAATGTAAGAAATGGGCAGAAACACTGCATATCAGCTTGGGACAATATAGTCACTGCAGTGACTAGAACCTGTACAGTTATAATAGTATGTCCTGCTCTTTCTGGCCTGCTAACAACTACTGCTTTGAAAGGAGAAAAACTCTCGAAGAACAATTTCACTCTATATGAGGGTTTCAGACTGTAAACTTCAGTCAGATCCCTGCTCCCCAGATGCATGCCTAGGCCTCTCTACTGCTCTCTTAAGACTCATCCTATGTTTTGGATACCAGCTCTATGTTTACCATGCTGGCCATCGCTTATTTTGAGGCACTCTGAACTACTGTTTTATATTGTATGTGCACCATACTTAGTGGTATGTGCCACACAAGAGGTACAGCAAAAAAATGCTTTCGTTTTCACTCAAAAGTAAGAAGGACATCGCATACAGTTCATTAATCGAGATCTAACTTGCTATGATGTGACCCAAAATGTCTTTGCTGTTCAAAAACGAGTGTCTGTATGTGGCAAACACCAAAGGGCACCTGACAAACTGTCGTCTTCCTCTTCTTGTTGCCTCTCCATAACCTTTAATAGATTCACCAAAAACACCAATTACCTACAAGAGAAAAGAGGTTTGAGTTGTAAGAAGGTATCACATTCAAACCGATATTCAGTATCAGCTGACACCCCTGCTGTGAATACATTTTCTTTCAACAAAATGCCCCTTGCAAGTCTGATGTGTCAAGAACAGAAGAATTTATGAAAGAAAACAGTGTAATGAAAGTTTCTCTGTATTTCAGTGCTTGTCTCCACAGTCACATATTAAATGTCTAAAATAAATCCTACTAATACCTTCCATTTGTACCATCCTCTTTGATTATGACATTTTAATCTCTCTTTTTATTTTATACTTTACTGACTTTCTGTGTAAAAAGGAAAAAAAACCCAGGAAATATTTGCTCGTCTCCTCTAAGATGATGTTTCGAAGTTTAAAATGCAAGTGCACTCCCCTTCACATTGTCTAAACCCCACTACCATTTAAGAAATTCAATTATTTTTTCTTTTATTTTTTCCCAGATCTATAAAGCCAGACCAAATTAACCTAGTTTTAAATTTACTTTATATTTTGTTAGAAAGGGAGGGTGATTTTTACTGTATAAGCACTTAAGTTTTAATTTTACAAACTTGTTCCAAAGCAGTCTTCATTTTTATTCTAGTGACAACTTGTCACTTCATTTCTAGGTTAGCCTCAGTGGCACATGCGGCAACCCTGTTTTACCTCAAGTGGTGTTTTTAAGAATCTAGTTTTCGACTGATTTTCATTTACATCTAGCTATCTTATGTGCATGTGTGATCACATGGCTGTTCTCTTTCCTGTTGTCTACAGGAATGCGAACTGTGTTTCGAATGAAGAGTTTAAGTTCCTGGATGCTTGTGGAGTGCTTGCAGACTGACAGAACCCTAACGCAAGGGTCACAACAGAGTAACTGTGCAGAGGAAAGACAGCAGGCTAGATCTACAAAACTAAGCGGGATCAGTTCCTTCCCTGACCTGCAAAACTCTTTAAATACGACATTTAATAGGCACTCAGGTATGTCTATAAGACTTTGTGTATGGAGACACAAGCACATGCTCTGAAGGAGCAGACACTGCAGTTACATCAGTTGTTGTGCCCTGGTACACTCGCTTAACTTGGCTTTTAGCAGGCTAATTAGCTCAGGCCCATTAACTTGTCCTAACATAGGCTCCAATTTGGAGCTGACCCAGCTCCGGCCAGCTAAAAGCACCAGCAGATCTGCTGGTGTTCACCTGCTAAGAACCATGTGGGTCTTCCTGTAACTTTGGTTGTGAGATTCCTTGTGCAAACATTTGACTCAAAGAGAGACAGTAAGAAACATAAACTTATGAAGAAAGTTCAAAAACCAACCTCAGGGTGAGATCTGCACTTCTCCAAGGCATCTCCATAGATCTTACTTGGACTAGAAGAAGAGAATAGCTCTTTAAAAATTACATAAAGCAAACCACCTGCAACAGAAACAACAGCAAATGGAATGAAAAACTAATCAAACCAGATGGAATTAATGAAAAGCATCTTCTGATAAAGAACATAGTTTAAAAAAATAACCTGTAACACCAATTCCCACAAGCACCACAATAAAGTAGGTAAAGTCTCTTCCAGCTTGTTTCACTGAAATAGACAGAAAACAATGGAGTTATCAATCTTGCATAGTAAGACTTGCATAACTTTCTTATTCAAATGCTCCTGCATTAATCTAAAGCTCAAATAACATTTTGGCAGAAGAAAAAATTCCAGTATCAGCTTCCATAATGCCCCATCACTAAGAGACCACGGAACATCTCTTATGTTGTGCAGGGCATATCTATATCTCTATATTAAGCTTTACTACTGTTTTCCTCCTAGGTGTTTTCAACACCCAGAACAGCACTTATTATTACTTTTCATGTAGCAGGAGAGCTAGTTTAGTTAAGAACTAACGAGGTATTAGCACTGCAGTATTTAAGCTACCATATAAACCCATAATCATAGCAATCCTTATGCAAAGAAAGGGAGAAGTAAAAATAAGTGTAAGCTTCTAAATTGCACACAGTGAAAATAACTGATTTTATGAATTCTCAATCAAGTGAACAATAAAAAGACGGGATATTGGACCAAAAATATTTATTTTATTTATTGAGACCATGAACTGCAGTTTAACCAATTAGTTTTTAATCTGCTAGTTTTGATGTAATGTACTAGTAAAAGTGTTGGTATACACTGCAAAAAAGTCCTATGAGATCTGCTGTTACAAAATATTTCTGAGAACTTGGGAAGAGACTACTCATTTGTTCAAGTGATAAGGTGCACCTTTCAGCAAAGCACAACTTACCAAGGACACTTTAACAAATGTTTTTCCTGCAGCTTTCTGATCAATTGAGGATGTTTTTCAAAAACAGTTTCAAAACACCTAGAATTTCTGAGGCTAATTATGTAGTAACCGCTTTTCACTGAGATGAATGAGACCAACTCGAGTGACAATCATTCTATAAAGAAACCAGTACCATGTGTAGAGCTTTGACCCTTTAGCTGGAAGTAAACTTGTTTTAATGGCATTAAGACAGGCTGTGTGTGACAGGTGCTGTAAAGTTCAGAGAAGGGCAACGAAGCTGGTGAGGGGTCTGGAGCACAAGTCTGATGAGGAGCGGCTGAGGGAACTGGGGCTGTTTAGCCTGGAGAAAAGGAGGCTGAGGGGAGACTTTATCAAACTACCTGAAAGGAGGTTGGTCTCTTATCCCAAGTAGTAAATGACAGGACAAGAGGAAAAGGCCTCAGGTTGCACCAGTGGAGGTTTAGATTGGAAAAATTTTTCATGGAAAAAGTTGTCAGGCATTAGAACAGGTTGCCCAGGGAAGTGGCTGAGTTTCCACCTCTGGAGGTAGTTAAAAGATGTATAGATGTGGTTCTCATGGACATGTTTTAGTGCTAGAGTTGGGTTATGGCTGGACTCGATGATCTTAAGAGTCTCTTCCAACCAAAATTATTCTGATTCTATCCCTGATGTAAAATCTACACTGTGTGGAAGAAGACACGTAACTTTTGTTCTGCTTGTGCAATATATACATGGAAACGTATCAACTGCTGCAAACAACACAATGTCAAACAAACTGGGCTTGCTGTTTTTCAGATAATTGTTGTTTTTTTTTTGTTTTTTTTTTTTTTTTCCAATTCCTGAGTTTTGGGGCTCTAAAAATCTCAGCTGTGGCAGTAATTTCTCAGTGCCAGTCTCTCTGAGCAGCGCTCAGTGTTCCCACTCACGAGTGACTACAGTCCATCTTACCTTTCTGAGCAGCGGACAGCACCGTTTCTTCCTTCCGATCCCTTTGCACGGACACCTGTTTGCTATTATCGCCGGGTTTTTCCGCTCTCAGACCACCCGCCCGCGTCCCGAACCTGCGCCGGGCGGCCCAGAGAAGCGGGGGGGGCTCCCTGCAGAGGGGCTGGTGCCGCCACCCCAGACAGGGCCCTGGCCCCGGCCCCAGCAGCGCGCAGCTGGGCGGAGCGAGCAGCCACCGCCCCAGGGCGGCCCGCAGCCGCCGGCCGCGCTGCCCCGCCGAGGCAAGGGCGGCGGGCAGCATCCCGGGGCACGGCTCCCAGGCGCCCTCTCGGAAGTACGGCGGAGGCAGCCGAGCGAAACGGAAAGTTTCAGCAGCTCACCCCCGTTCTCCCGGGGGGGTACCCTTCGGGGAAGAGTCAGGGCAGCCTGCAGCCCAGAGCGCGGCTCTGCTGCCGGTGCTTCGGGTCAGGAGACCGCATTACCCGCCGTGCAGCCGCCACTCGCCATTGCCCCGGCGGAAATCTCGGGGGTGGAGGGGAAGAGAGCAGCGGCTGGCCCTGGGAGCGGTAGTTTGAACGGGCTCCCTCTTGCGCCCGCCGCTCAGAACGGCTCCCGGCAAGAGTACTACAGTGACCACCATGCCGAGCGCCGCCGCAACCCGCCTCGCCGGGGCGGTGACCCGCCGGGCGGTGAACGGGACGGGGCTGCTCGCCGCGCTTTGCGCCCCCTATGTTTACACACAAAAAAATGTATATCTGTTTTTATCTTGCGCAGCAGCCGTGCAATTGATGTTTCGACGAATGGAGACCAGAATACCTGAGCAGACCGTGCTCCGGCTTCCCCGGGAAGGGCGCGCAGCGCGGAGCTCCCCGTGGGGCAGCTGACAGGACGCCCGCCCGAGGTCCCGACTGGGGGCTCACGGCGGGAGTCGCTGCGGCTCCCCGCTGTATTAACGGTGTGTCTCCGTGTGCCCCACACTGGGCTGCTCGGGAACCCAACGCCGCTGCGGCGGGCAGGGGAGCGTGCGGCGCTCACCCCCCGGGGCGGCCACTGCGGTCCCACAGCCGCCCAGCCCCGGGGCCGCCCCGCTGGTGCGTTCGACGCCCACTGCAGCGCACGGCGGACGCTCGGGAAAGCTGAAGGGAAGCACGGTTGGTTTTATGGTGACCAACTCCTTTATGAAAAATACCTTAAAGAATACCGCATATAGATTTCTAGGCATCTAAGAATGCAAAGACTGAAAAGCCTCCTCTTTAGCAGAGGCACTCTCCTGTCATCTACCTGTTTTCACAAAACTAATTATTTGGCCTTGTTTCTCTGTCAGATCGACCTCAGTTTAAGAGTTACACCAGAAAAAAAAGATGGTGATGGAGAGAGCCACATATAAATACACGTAACATTGTGATTGCTCTCTGAGCTAGTGATTGTAATGCACATGAATTTCTTTATATTCTAATCATACTACCATATGATGTAGAATAATTCTTAACTTTTGTCACAAAATTACAAGTTGTAAGAGTGAAAACTTGTATTTGCTCATGAGGAAACGGGTGGCCTTGCTAGAGAAATAGCCAGAAGCAAGAATGAGGGGCAATGTGAAGACTGAAGCACAGGAGGTTTAATCTGAATATGAGGAGAAACTTCTTTACCTTGAGGGTACCAGAGCACTGGAACAGGCTGCCCAGAGAGGCTGTGCAGTCTCCTTCTCTGGAGACATTCAAACCCACCTGGACACATTCCTGTGTGATCTGCTCTGGGTGAACCCGCTTTAGCAGGTGGGTTGGACTAGATGATCTCCAGAGGCCCCTTCCTCCCCAACCATTCTGTGATTCTGTTAATGTGTCTTTATTTTGCCCAACATGGATCTCTAATACGCCTCGGGGAGGCGGTGTCCCTGCCCTCCAATTAAGAACAAACTCCTTTAGGTTCGACCATGTACCCCCACAGATCGCCTTTCCCCGGGGCAGTGACAAAGGGGAGGAATGCAGAGCCGGCCCGGCGGACGCCCGCCCACTTCCCCGGGGCAGCGTTGCCGGGCGCCGCTCCCCCGGGCTGGGCACCGCCCCGCGGCTTCACGGGGGACGCGGCAGCGGCCCCTCCCCGGCGCGAAGCCGCAGCTCCGCGGTGCAGCTGGCCATGGCGATGGGTCGCGGCAGGGCCCTGCGGCAGTACGGCCGCGGCGCGGCGGCGGTAGGCGCTGCGGCAGCTTCTCCTGGTGCCGCCATTGTCGGGCTGCCGGGGCCTTTTACCCCCACTGCTGTCGCCAGCGGCCCTCGGCTTGGCCGGGCTGCTGGGCTCAGGTAACGGCCTCCCTGCCCGGCCTGAGGGGAGTCCGTCGGGGGGCGTCGAGCGGGAAGCCGGGCTCTGCCACCCCCGAGCTGCCTGCTCGTCCTTTTTCACCTTGTCCGCGGGGAGTGGATTGTTGGTTTCCTTTAACTCCCTTTGCTGCTCTGGGAAACCCCTTCCACTCACCCAAAGGGCTCTGGTTTCCAGCTCTAGTCTTGCCACAGCTCAGGCCTGCACTTTCATGTGCATGGTGCTCTCTTCCCTCTGGTTCTATGGAGGCCAGTGTCTTTGTAGAGGTAATGCACCTTGTCATAGTAAACCCAGGCATTTCCAGGTGTGGGGAAGGCCTGGGTTTAATGCACCGTTCTCTGGGTAGTGAGGCTTTAACTTGGGTATGTGCTTGAGCTTAGAGGAGTTGGTGTAATAAGTGTTAGCCTGTCAACAAAGTACTATCAGGTGTAGTGGCTAAAGTATATAAGTTCAGGGTAGTTAGGCCTTTGTAACAAATGATAGGATTTCTTTGTGGAAGGTGTGATTAGCTTAATTGTTATAGTACTAGTTCAGATTCCAAAAATCTAAAGCCAGTCTTAGAAGCAAAATTGAGAAAGCAGTTTTTTTCTTCTAACCCATTGGTACAACCTTGGGTTTCGTAGTTGTTTCATTTTCCCTGTTTTTTTAACCTGTAAATGGAATGGATAATACTCACATTTTTAAAAGACTTCAGAATTGTTGGCTGATAGAAAAAAAAAAAGGTCAAAACATTACTGTTATTTCTGTTTATCCCCAGGTATGTGTTAACATTTAGAGAAGGAGACAGGTTACAGATTTCTATACGTTCTTTGAAATAGATTTATTCCCTGACCAGCAAAAAGCCAATAGTCACGTTAGAAGTACTACAGGGTACGAAAGTGAAAATACTGGTACAAAACTGAAATCCCAGAAATTGAAAGCTAATGAAATAGCAATTGAGGTTGTTGTGCCTCTAAGCAAGAACATTTTGTTGTTACTAGAAGTCTCTAAAGAGGGGGATTAACAGTTATCAATTTTTTTAATTTGGGCAGGTGAGCTTTCTCAATGTGGTGTAAAAACATTTTGTTAATACTATTTTCAAATCTTGGCACACACAATACTTTAAAAATATTTTGTGCCATAAATATGCTGTTGTGTCTTCATACCTGGAATACTGAATACAGGCCATGAACATTATGCTTGGTACCAGGTAAAGTGAGTTGTAAAATCCAGGCTCCAGCTCTTGTACCTGGAGTCTATGTAGGTATGTCACTGTAGGGTATGCCCAAAGTGTCTTTGTGCTTTCAGCATAGACACAGGGCAGAATAGCCTGTGATGTGCCGCACAGAGTGATACAGAAGTGGTAGTCTGCTGTTGAACGCAACCTGTGTCTCTAAATCCCTTTGATGGCTTTTGAAAAATGTAGTTTGTTGCAGCTTCATATTGTTATCTAAGTGCATTCTTGGTAATAAATACATGGATAAATGATTTGCTTGTCCTTCAGGGCATGTTTGATGTACAGTTACTTTTTTAGTAGTTGTTCCTTTTGTTAGACTATCAGTGATTGGCACCCAAGCAGAAATGTGCATGTCTTTTTGTCTCATGCTTATAACAATTTCCAGTAAAACTTCAGATGGGGGGGGGAGTGTGTATTTATTTATTTTTTTAATATATATATTTTTAACATAGCACAGTTGACAGGGTAGGGCAGAGTTGTTCTTCCAGTCTTTGAGCATAAACCAATCTTATATCAATAACAGAGTACATTAAAGGGATGCAGTACCCATGTACTTCAAAATTAGTTTTTTCTTGCCCAACATCGATTGGTTGCTTAGAAACACAGATTTGGATTGACCAGGTGTTGGAAAGTCAGCTGGCAATACAAATCAGTGCTAACAGCGTGTGGGGAGCTCTGTCTGCTCAGTGCCATCACTGGGTATTGTGCTGGTTAACACATGTTAACAAATGTTAGCAAATGTTAACACATATTAACAAATGTTAACAAATCTCTACTGGATTTCAATTGATGTAGTGGTGCAGCACAATTCCTTTCTGAGTATTGTGAGAGATGAGGAGAGATACTTGTGAGTTTAAATCTGACATCTTCCTGATGTCAGGTATTTTAGTGTGGTGGTGATTGTTCAAATTTGTGAACTGACAGTAATGAGTTACCATCTGATGTGTTTCCTGAATCCTGTCTCAGTTGAGATGTGGTGTCTAGGTGTGCATAATGTGCATATTTCTTCATTTTGTGGTGATGAGACTCCTAACAGCTTTTCCTTTTTAGAAACAGGTCAAGAAGCTTTGCTGCCAGGTCTGGGGAATGTTCTGAAACTGTAAATGCTGCGATTGAAAGTCTGCATTTGACACCTTCCATAAAACCTAAACCTAATTTGTGCATTGAGAGGTATGTCTTTAGCTTAGGAGCAAGGGTGGAAGACCCCTTGCAGACTATAAACCATGTTTTGATTGCTTCCAGTCATGTTTGTACCTTGGAGATATCCATGTCAGATGTTCTGAGTGGAAAATAAAATATTTGCTTTCCTGGCCTACTTTGTGATCCTTGGGTTGACTTTCTGATGTTTTCTGGTATGGTTCTCCCTCATTTCCTTTTCTAAGTTCGTATGAAATATGTAGGTTTTCCAAGTCATACAAAGCCTTCAGCAACACCTTTGCAAATCATAGGCTGTGTTGTTCCCTGAGAATAAAAATTCTTATGTATTACTTCAATAAAAGCCAGTTTGGAATTAAAGTTCACATGTTTCTTTTGATGCTGGTTGCTTTGTATAGAGAGGCTTAGGATGGTGGACTGGGATGAGGGGAGAGAAATAACGTGTCTGCTGCATATTTGCTGCAAGGTAAATGTTCTCTTCCTGTTGGACAGTGAATGGGCACTTTTGATATAATTGTTTTAATATATGATGCTAATGTTTGATATAATTGTTTCTTTTTGAAAATTAGTTACGTTTCTACAAAAACCATCTAAGAATATGTTATGAGATTAATTAATTTTCTTTGTTTTATACATTTTGTAGCTTCCTGCGTAATAGTTTATCATTTTTCCATTGGGTGGCCCATTCAATCCTTTTTGCTATTAGGTTAGTGTGAAAGACGAGAAAAAAGAAAAAATAATTTTTTCAGCTTTCTTCAAAGAAAAAAGAATGTTGTTGCAAAAACTACAGTTGATAATGCTGGATCAAGCATATTATTTTAGCTAATTTGCAACTTTTAAAGAGAGAATTTCTAAAGTATCTATGTAATAAATGCACTGACTGCTTTGGATTTACAGTGTTTGAGTTATTTCACATAATAAATGTGAAAGTTTTGTCATGGTCACTGCTATCTTAGTGCAACTAAGATTTTGGGTTTTAATAGAAACCTTGGAGTATTGGCATTATTATCACTCTGCTTGAAAGTTACATGCTTCTGAATAAAGTATTATAAATTGGCAAGTGTTGTAAATGACCCAGTGGTAAATGGACAAGAGAGACAACCGAGGTGTCGACTTTCACAGCGTTTTGTGTTTTCAGTGGTGATTTTGATGTTCCAATACTCTCATGATCCAAAAAGTTAGAGTATAAAATGCATGTTTTTAAAAACTCTGTGCAGCTACCAGATACTTCTTGAAGGGTATGAGGTTTCTGTCTGTTAATACAAAAATCACAGTGGCTCATTTCCAGGTTGCGCTGTAGTTGTTGTGCTTGGACTGGCACCTGCATTTCAGGCAGCCTTACAGATGCAAAAAAACATTAATTTTCTCCAGATGCCACTCAGCTCTTATTTTGAATTTCACATCTTTCCGTTGTCATAAATTAAAACCGTATAAGACTCTTGGGCCCACATGGTTTGAAGATTTTGATGAGGTAAAGCATGATCTTGCTGTTTGACGAGGACCTGTCCTTGTCCATCCTGAGATCTAATGCCACAGTCAGGAGAAGAGCGAGTATACACAGTTCTGGTAAATGCTGGTGGTTATGGACCAAGTGTTAAAATTGTGATACAAGCAGTGAGAAACTGAAGTTGAATGAGGTAGTTTCATGTCAAATGGGGTTAAAATTAACAAAGTTTAATGAAAATGTGAACCCATAACTTTTTATGTGATTGTGCTGAGCCACTTGAATGAGCTGGGGTGAAACGATTTAAACAAATATCTTACATCAATGAGAGACAAATTGGAACCCAAACTCTGCAGATGAATTCTGCAGGTCAGTTTTAATTTCCGTGCTTACAAGCTGATAATTTCCATCTCTTGTTTTGCTCTTGTTTGGAATCAAAATGTTTTGCCATTGTCGTTTCTGGAATTTGCAGGCAAGTCCAATGGTATTTGTCTTTCTCTTGTTTTCCAGCATGCCATCAGAAATGCTGATGAAGATATTTTCCTATTTGGATGCTGTGTCCCTGTTGTCTGTTGGTTGTGTAAATAAGCGCTTCTATCATCTGGCCAACGATAAGTAAGGAAGAGTGAAGCATAAGTGCTAATCTTAATCGTGCAGCAGTTGAGTTTACCTGAGTTATGAGTCTTTCTAATTTAGTTTTACTGGTGCCAGAGCACTGATGCATGTACCTACTGGCAATTACTCTGCTGAAAATGTACTGCATAACTCACAGTACAATGTGTTTTATGGAATTCTAGCTGAGCAAGCCCTGTTGAGTTTAATGGGAATTATGAGGCAAAAACAAAATACAGTGTTTTGAAATGTTGCTATTAGCATTTATTTTGTTGTAAAATTTGCATATATTTGTTTGTATTCACATGTACCTCCAACAGCTTTTTTGTTCAGGCAATCCTTAGTGGTGTGTTGGGTATGCTCAAGCAGAAGAGGAGAGTTTACAGGTCATGGAACCAGGGGCTAGCCACTTGGGAGGAATATAAGGCTGCTGTTAGAGGATGTAGGAAGGCAGCTAGGATAGCCAAGGCCTCCTTAGAATTACAGCTGGCGAGAGGGGTCAAGGACAGCAAAAAGAACTTTTTCAAATACATAGCAGATAAAACTAACACCACAGGCAATGTAGGCCCACTGGTGAACGGGGTGGGTGCCCTGGTGGCAGAAGATACAGAGAAGGCAGAATTACTGAATGCCTTCTTTGTCTCTGTCTACTCTGCCGGAGGCTGACCTGGGGAGCCCTGTACCCCTGAGACCCCGGATGAAGCCAGGTCAATGGAGGAGTTTGCTTTAGTTGATGAGGACTGGGTTAGGGAGCAATTAAATAGTCTGGACATCCATAAATCCATGGGTCCAGATGGGATGCATCCGCGGGTGCTGAGGGAGCTGGCTGAAGTCATTGCTGGACCGCTCTCCATCATCTTTGCCAAGTCTTGGGAAATGGGAGAGGTGCCCGAGGATTGGAGGAAAGCAAATGTAACTCCAGTCTTCAAAAAGGGCAAGAAGGAGGACCTGGGTAATTATAGACCGGTCAGCCTCACCTCTGTCCCTGGGAAAGTAATGGAACAGCTTATCCTTGGTGCCATCTCAAGGCATATCAAGGATAAGAGGGTTATTAGGGGCAGTCAGCATGGCTTTACCAAGGGTAAGTCATGCTTGACCAACCTCATAGCCTTTTATGAGAATGTAACAAGGTGGATGGAGGATGGCAGAGCGGTGGATGTGGTCTACCTTGACTTCAGTAAAGCCTTTGACACAGTCTCCCACAGCATCCTCACAGCTAAGTTGAGGAGGTGTGGTCTAGACAGTAGAGTAGTGAGGTGGGTTGCAAACTGGCTTAAGGAGAGAAGCCAGAGAGTGGTATTCAATGGTGCGGAGTCTAGTTGGAGGCCAGTATCTAGTGGAGTGCCTCAGGGGTCAGTACTGGGGCCAATATTATTTAATATATTCATTAACGATTTAGACGAGGGAATAGAGTGTACTATCAGCAAGTCTGCTGATGACACTAAGCTGGGAGGAGTGGCTGACACACTAGAAGGCTGTGCTGCCATCCAGCGGGACCTGGACAGGCTGGAGAGTTGGGCGGGGAATAACCTGATGAAATTTAACAAGGGAAAGTGTAGAGTCCTGCATCTGGGCAGGAACAACCCCAGGTTCCAGTATAGATTGGGAAATTACATATTAGAGAGCAGTGTAGGGGAAAGGGACCTGGGGGTCCTGGTGGACAGCAGGATGACCATGAGCCAGCACTGTGCCCTTGTGGCCAGGAAGGCCAATGGCATCCTTGGGTGTATTAGAAGGGGGTGGTTAGTAGATCAAGAGAGGTCCTCCTTCCCCTCTACTCCGCCTGGTGAGATCACATCTGGAATCTTGGGTCCAGTTCTGGGCCCCTCAGTTCAAGAAGGACAGGGAACGGCTGGAGAGGGTCCAGCATAGGGCAACAAAGATGATTAAGGGAGTGGAGCACCTCCCTTATGAAGAAAGGCTGAGGGAGCTGGGTCTCTTTAGTTTGGAGAAGAGGAGACTGAGGGGTGACCTTATTAATGCTTATAAATATATAACGGGTGAGTGCCATGAGGATGGAGCCAGGCTCTTCTCGGTGGCAAACAATGATAGGACAAGGGGTAATGGGATCAAGCTGGAACATAAGAGGTTCTACTTAAATTTGAGAAGAAACTTCTTCTCAGTGAGGGTGCCAGAGCACTGGAACAGGCTGCCCAGGGAGGTTGTGGAGTCTCCTTCTCTGGAGACATTCAAAACCCGCCTGGACACATTCCTGTGTAACATCACTTAGGTGTTCCTGCTCCGGCAGGGGGATTGGACTAGATGATCTTTTGAGGTCCCTTCCAATCCAAACATACTGTGATACTGTGTGTAGCCAGTAGCTTTATAGAATTGTCATAGCTTTTATAATTTTGAAGTACTATTTATCTAGCTCTTTCATCAGGTTTTTGCACAGGGTTTGATTTAGTCAAGTGATTCCCTAGTGGGTTTTATCTGTTGCTCTTTTTGTCAGATTTCAGTGGCTTCTAAATAAAAAAAAAAAAAAAGTGAAGATAAATACTGTGGGTTTTTTTTGTGTGTGTGTGTTTGTTTTTTTTTTGTTGTTTGTTTGTTTGTTTGTTTGTTTTTTTGTGAGCAATTGCTTATACCGAGTTCACAAATTGCTCCTACCAGTATCACGATAATCTTGTGAAAGGATCAAGAGGTTGGTATGTGATAACTAGGGTTTCTGGGTATCTTTTTTTTTTTTTCTAGAATTCTGCTGCATTCATGTTGTTTAAATGAGACAATGTCTTAATGTATGGCAAGTTGCTGCATCTCATATTTATCCATTTCTCATTTGCCAAAACTTGCGCAGTGTATCGGCGAACATTGGCATCGACACCTTTAGAAGTGATGAATTTAAAGGGAAAGCCATAATCCAGATTTATTTTTTGAGGCTGTCACGAGATGCATGTAGATAAAAATTGCATAGTTGACATAAATTATATATCTTAATATGTGTTTTCCACTTCAGCATAGTAAGGTAGGATAAAATCATTGTGGCTGTTTAGGGGAAGCTGATTAATCTGTCTTCATCTCAAGAATGTCTGTTTCCATTTTCTAATCCCAACAGAGATTATTTTGTGTGCGCAAATGGGATTTGAGGAAGATATACTTTCCCTTATCAAGGAGACTGACTGGTTCAGTGTGACTACGTCACTTCTTCATGATGGATTTCCATGGACTGTCTTGAGCACCTGAATCTTGTGGTGAATTAACAGAAGTTTGAATTGAAGTCCCTCATATCTCTGTGACAAATCTCATCTTGCCTTTTAGGCAGAGTGTCTTTTGAGAAGATGCTGTCCTTGATGCAACAGGGCCATCAGTCTTTCATCGTGATTTATCTGTGCTGCCTAATGCAGTGCTTTTTTTTTTGGGGCTCTTCCAATAATATGTGTGCTGCCTAATGGAGTGCTTTGTCTTTGAGCTCTTCCAATAATGTCTGTGCTTTAACAGTTCTGTGGCACTTATGTCTTCAATGTACCTGTTGAAGACAAGGAAATGCTTCTGACCTCCCTTTCTGCATGCCCCTCGCCCCAGTACTATTCCAGACTTTTCTGTCGTGCAGTGTGGGAAACTCACACAGATGGTCTGTCTGAAAGCCTGAGGGTTCTGATCACCAGCAGAGAGTGCCTGTGTAAAAGGTGAGAAGCCAGAGCACAAGGGAAGATCGTTTTGCCATTGTGGTCAAGTGATGACTGACAAAGATGAGTGTGTGATTCTGGCATTTGAGATAGCAGCAGGAGGTTGGGTTGGCTTGTTGTGACAATATCTAATAAGAGTCCTTGAGAGGAGTATTATACTTAACACTTTGAGGCAAAAGTGGCACATATTTGGCTATGAAAGAGGCAAATTCATGCTTCCCTGTTGGATGCCTTTTTGATTTGTCTGGCGTGAATTCCTCAGAAGTTGAGGATGAAGGAGCAGTGATACCTCCCTAAACGCTTGTGATTCCAGGCCTCCCTCTTTTTTTTTTTCTCCTCTGCCATCCTGCCCTGACTGAATTTTTGAGCTGCCTGAACTGACTTTTCATCTGCTTGCACAATGCTGTTTTGGGAAAGGAAGAAGCAATTTGTAACTGAGCATGAGGAGAAGGGTGGTAGGTATTGGTGGCAAATCTGCCTTCATTCAACTACCATTCCCTGAGGTTGTCCCTTCAGAATGCAGGAGATGCCTACTACTAATCCCTGTCTTTTCAGCACTGAGCAGCTAGATGCTGAGCATCTCTCCCCATGAAAGAAAGGATGTCTGTCTTGGCAAGGGGTTTCTAGCTAACAGGAGAGTCTTATACGAGGACATCTTACTGGACATTTTAGGCTGACTAAGACCGGTTGGATGACACACAGCTCAGTTTCCTCTGATGATGGTGTGTCAAGGACATCTCTGTTTTCATCATTCTGCAATTCTTAGCTGCTTTGGAGCTAAAGAATAATTTCCTTCCTCCATCAGAAATGTTTTATGCTATCTGATAACTGGGTTGTCTTTTGTGGTCTCGAAAGGTATCTTGAATCTTTGTTTTACGTATAGGATTGTTCTTCATGTTCCGCCTCTCCCCCTGGAATTTGGTGAAAAGGAAGTTGGAGGCTCATGTTGACTGTGAACCCCCCTTTACCAGTCATGGAAGCTTATGGGTCTATGTGTTTCAAAGAGCTTTGAGTCAGAAAATGGCAGCGGGAGATTGTACGTAGACCTGCAGAGCAACAGGCTGGAAGGTTTTGGCAAAATCGCTGAGTACGTTTCCATCAATAACGAAGAACCCGGCTCCATCAATAACGAAGAACCCGGCTCTCGGCATGCGGGGACTTATTCTCAGCAGCTGATGAAGTGAGAGTTGTTTTCATGGGTAGGAGGCAGTCTGGGATGGATTCAGTCCTTGAATGCTTTAATGCCTTAAGGAGGGGAAAATGCATTACAAAGCATGTTAGTGCAAGTTTGCCTGGGGATAAGTGAGGACTGGTGAAGGTAATCTTGCTGATAAATGGTAGAGAATCTCTCTTGAGAATTTGTTTCTGTTGCTATTAATTTTCTTTAGTGCACTAATGTAGGCTGTGTGGCTAGCACTTTAAAATTAGAAAACTTATTGGAAGCCTTTATTCACAGATCGTTGTTTGAATTCTTGTAAATTCTTTTACTCAATATTCCCTGAACTGTGTTAAGGATACTGGGGTGCGAGGGGCAGAAATACAATCTCATATTTTTCCTAACAGGAAAGAGGTGAACCCATAATTCCTGTTACATGTTTCTTTGTTCTCTTCAAAAAGACAACTCTGAGCTTTTCAAAAGAGAGTGCAGAAGGGATTGACATGACAGTGGTACCACCACCAAACATAGGTGATTCTAATTGTACTACTCCACCCCACTTTCAGCTGGATCTGTGTGAGAAACTGGAGGGGTCCAGGCTGTCTTTGTTGGGTAAGAGGTGTTGAACCACTTTTTTTCACCAGCTGATTTTGTGTGAAGAGGATGCATTAGTGTTTTTGGGCAGAATTTTTGAAAGTAACTGCTTAACCTTAAATCAGTTTTCACTGAAGTTGCTATGTATGGCTGTGCTGTCTCTGAGCGTCCTCCTGGATCCCGTATTTTCAGGAAGACAGACAAATGTTACCTTTTATTTGTTTCCTCATAATAGCTTTCCCTCAGGGACGTACTGTGTGGTGCTTTGTTTGTTTGTGTGTTTGTTTTTAAATCTGCTTCTGTGTCAGTGAAGGAAATAGCAGCATAAGTGGAAGGAAGGCTTTTTAAAAACCACATACTCTAGTACTCTAGTGTGCTCTTAAGAGGCATAAAACAGTGGGAAGATCCCAATATCTGATGATCCTACTTTGAGATGTTTATCAACCTTACTGGCATATTGTAAAAATTAACTTTTTTTTTTTTTTTCTGTGGTAGAGCAGAAAGTCACAAGTGGATCTCATTTGGTATGTGTAATCCAGAACAAGAAACGTGTTCAGAGATTCCATGTTCTTTGATATAACCTAGTAGGCCCATGAGAAATGCTGACATCTTGCATCTATTGGTTCCTCTGCCTTCATGTTTCATGTTTGCACCAGGGAAACTGACTTCATATCAGCTGTCGGAAGGTCAAAATAGGCAAAAGTGTATAACTGTGCTTTTACATTTTCTTGACTAGTACTTATGATGCTACAGTTCCTGGTTTTCTATAGATTTAGATTTAGATCAAACCCAGTTTGCTGATAATCTATGCCTTCATGTTTTTCTGCTAACATTATGATGAGTGGTAGCTGAGACATGCATATAAGAATCATTAGGTAACTATTATTGAAATTTATGTGGTTTTCTTCTTTATTCTATTTTTATTTTCAGTGGAATCTGGCTGAAAATCTATTCCAGTTGTTTTCAACCAAAAAGGACAATGTGGAAAATGGAGTCTGACCAAACAGAAACTGTTTCTTTGGGCTGTATTCCTCTATGTGATAGAAAGCCTGGGTACTGGAAGAAAGAATACATCTTAAAACAAATAGCTGCTGTCAAAACTAGAGTAATGCGACTTGTTAAACCTGTAGATCCTTATACAGGTCTTCCATGTAAAAACAAAGAAGCTATGAAGTAAGCAATGCCTTGTCACAGAAGATGTTTACTGAAGAACGATATACTGAATATTAATGGCTTTGGAAATGATAGGGAGATATGGAAATAGAGCTATAAAATGTATATCATAATGGGAAGATATGGTGATAGCCTATAAATGACCTAGCCTGAGAAACATAAGTAGCAATTAGTAGAAATTTAGAAATTCTGTTGGAAGCATAGTTTAATTTTGTCACTTTGATAATCTTTTTTAAATTCCCCTCTTTCCTCTCAATTCCCAAAATAACAGAGCCTTGGGCTTGAGTTGGATAATTGTTCTAAAGGACAAAAATGGAAAGGAACATGTAATGGAGAAGGCAAACCTATCATTTAAGGACACATCTGTTAATATACTTTGGTATAGTACAAATTGGCCATGCTTGGACATCCTGTCAACCCTAAAACTATTTGGAGTTACACCGTTGCTTCCTGACCAAAGCAGAGCTCCCAGCAAGAATGGGTGAGTTTTAACATAGGATTTTTGTGGGTTTTTTGTTGTAATTGGTTGATTATGTGTCTGTAGGAACAATCTGAGCTTGGTTTGACTTAATTCTTTCTTAGAAACCCTCTCTGTAGTATTTCTTCCAAAGCCTATGGCCTTCATTGGTAGAGATTTTTTAGCAAGAAATAGATAATAATCTAGCAAACTATGACATTAATTTACAAGCTAATGTAGCTACTGGCATGCAGCATACTGACTGATAGGTCCTGCCTCGGGAAGCTGAATCTAAGGCATAGATACAAATGAGCATGAAACAAACATGTAGATCTGGGATAACTTGAGACACTTAGATTGGAACAGTTCATCAATGTTTGTGTGGCTACAGTCCAGTAAACTATGTTACTAACATTTATCTTCTTCTGTCTGATAGGTATGTATGTGAATTTAGGGAACCTGCTGTTTGGCTGCATGTACAGTATATAAATGTGTATATGTATATTTTTTAAAAAAAAGGCAGTCCACAGCACAGTGTTGGATGGCTGTTGTTTTGTAACTTAAGTGTGTACAATATTTTTCTGGCATTATATTCTGAGAAAAGATTTTTAAATTAAAAATGTGCATTTGAGATATATATGTATTTGATTGCTGTCAGGGAGTTTTCCACACGTGTCCCATCCCAACAGATGAGATGAGGGACGAGTTAATTCTAAATGTGACACGCGCCCTCACTCAACAGATGAGACCAGGTGTGAGTTAACTCTGGGTTAATTCTGCACGGTTATTTGAAGTGAATGACAGACAATCAGTCCTGGGGTCCAATTCAATTATGAGTTTTAGTAAAAGTACATGTTGGAATACCAGTTACAGCAAATAGTGACTTGGCAAAAGTATAACAGAACTTAACAACACATTAACAGTAAAAGCCCTATTACGAGCGATGTATTGGCAACCATTAGTAGTTATAATATGAAATTTAACCAAAATCCAACAGCAGAGCTTAAAGATGGTGTTATCCTTATGTGTTCAAAAGGGAAAGAGAGAAAGAGAGTGGTAGAGAGGGAAGGAAACTAAGGTATAAGGGAGAGAGAAAGAGAGTAATATATATATACAGAAGGAGAGACAAAGAAATGAGGGTATAGAAAAAAGGAGAGAAGGAAAGAGCAGAGAGAAAGGAAGAAAGAAAAGAGTGAGGGATCGAGTCTTTTACGGACCCACAGTGTGGATGACAGGACTTATGTGATGATGTATGATGGGCTCAGTGTTCCACGGCGAGGATGCTGGGGTTTGCTGTTCAGGAGCGCAGCGTCCTCCGGTGTCCGGTTCAGTTCCCGAGGCGAAGCTGGTGGGCTGAAGAGTCCTGAGGGTGCTGGATTTCCTTTGGTGAGGCTGGTACGATTCCCTGGCTGTGCTGTTTTAGGTGGACTTTTTTATAGCTCTCCGAGTAGAGAAAAGTCTGCGGGGGAAAGGGGTGATTGCAAAAGATCGACAAGTCCTGGGCCATGTTGAAGGGTCTCAGCTTTTTCCCTTTGTTTGCCAAGCTGGGAATATCAGAAGATGGGGCTATGTGCCCTATGGCTCATCCTCCACCTCTGGTATCGGTCAGCTGGCCTGGTCTGTGGCTCATTAGCTTGTCGTTGATATGTAAATCGCAGTTCCCCGATACTAAATGTATCACCTCCTGTGGCTGGCTGAACTAGTTTCACCACAATGTTTTCAGCCATGATCCTTATCAATACACAACAATGTGTCTATGTCTTATGTGTCATTTTAGTATATGCAACGTCAGCTACATGCTTCTTACACAAAACCCCTAGCAGTAGAGCTCTGAAAAGGGAGACTGGTGGTTCACCTACAAAAAACATGGTTCCTCAAGCAGAAGCAAAGTATTTGCCTAAAAAAATCAAGAGAAGCCTTTTCTGTAGAGGCCGAGTAGGTAACGCAGGCTCCACTTTCTGCTCTTTGTAATGCATCATTAGCCAATAAGAACGCCAGTGGAGTATGAACTTGAATAAAAGGGTGTTAAATCTGAGCTAAATGGAGCTAAATAGCTTTGATGACAGACAAATTCTAGAAATAACATTCTAAAAAAGGGAAAGCTTCCTCTTACAGAAGCTTTTAATTTATTATATTTATGATTTGATGCTTTCCTTGGAATTTTGCTTGTGTGGAGGAAGAATTTACCTTCTTAGTAGCTTGCTTCATACTGACAATTGTTCAGTGATTCCATCTAGTACCGATATAGTAGTACAAACAAATTATAAAGTAATTCTGTGTCTATTTTGAAATACTGGGCAAGCACATAAGTTTTTCTTTTTTAAGTAGTATATCAGGCCATCCTACTGTGGCTTTTGTTTCTTTCCTTGTAATGTGCTGAGATCCTGCTAGTGTGCTATGGTTCAAAGGTAAAATGTATGGCTGTGCATGCTGAATGCTTTCAGAACTATTTTCATTAAGTGCTGTTGGTCAGACTTCAGGGTTAAAATTGAAATTAGCCTGAACTTCTACATATATAAGGAGACATAGTCATGTTGCTACTTCCTATATCTTCTTTTCAAAGACCTCGCCAATGTTCCTTAATTGCTGAATACCATCTTGCAAACCTGAGTGAAAGTGGTGTAGCAATTGGTGCTGATAAGCTTGTCCAGCTCTTCAGTCTGAATCCAGAACTCTTAATAGGACTTTGGAAGGTAAGGTAACATTTTGTTTCAATACTTTACTCTGATGTGAAGAAACTGATTCTTTTTGCTTGCAGTTTGGGATTTTGGGAAGTTTTATTTGTTTGTTTTTAGTATTCCTTTTTTTTTTTTTTCCCTTTGAATTTTGAAAGATCTTGTCTGTAACTACAATAAAATACAGGTAGGGACAGCTAGCTGATGATTTATTGTATTAAAAAAAAATCCACCTCCAATTAAAAGAACAGTTATGTCTGATAGTATATCAGATACCGTGGTGACTTATTTTTGTGTTCAGTTGTATTTATTAGACAGTCTTCACATGTCAAAGTTTGGTAGCCTAGAGACATTGTAAATAGAGTGGTTTGAGGAGAGATGTGCTTCTTTCTTTGACTCATGCCTTGCCCTGTCCTTGTCACTTGAAGTGATGAATTCCCACAAGGCAACTTGGCTAGTTATTTCCTTTAATTTACATCACCAGGTATTCGTATCCTGCTCCAGCAGTAACAATGTTGAAAGTCATGCCTGTTTGGGGACGTTCAGTTCTTGATATTAACTGTCTGAGTTAAGGGGTTAGTCTCTGCAGGCTGTGTGTACAGATGAATGTCTTCAGAGAGCAGCGCAGAACATCCAAACTAGATGTCTGCTCTAAAGGAATCTGTGTCTTTGCACTGAATACACTGTGACCTCACTGTCTGCCTGAAGTTGCTTACAGTTAGGTGCTATGGAAGCCCATCTCGGATGTTCTGCTCTTGGTCTGAATTCAGAGGTGGCAGCCTTTTCCTCCTCCCCCAGTCATGCTAATGATGTAGATGGAAGTTATTTGGCTCTGGCAAGGAACTTCCCTCAAGGAGCCTGTGAACAGTTGTTCTGAACTCTGTCTCATTTCCAACTGGAAACTCTTGCTGCCTCCAGTGTGCACAGTCACCAGAGGAATGGTTTAAAACCACAGAAGGAATATTTGGTTCACTCTTAAAGCTGTCTTTTTCTTAGAAAACTTGACCTTGAAAGCTGATCTGCCTGGGTCTGTCATGGGTTGTCTCAGCCTATTAAAAACTCTGATAATTGAACAGTCATTTCTTCTGTATATTCAGAAGTTAAGTAGATTGGTGTCTTTGTGTTGCCCCTGTGGTCTAGCTAATGTGTTACCTGTTCCCATGCTTGGAAAGAGACTTCCTTCAGCACCTGGGAATTGTTCCATCATAACTTCAGTTACACAAAGTTGTTGACCATCGAATGCCTCACTCTAGTATATTTTTCCTGCTTACTTTTCTGAACAACTGTTCTTAATCTCTATGTGGGCAGAGTAACATTAGGCAGTTAATTGTAGATGGGTGTAATATTTGTAAATGCCACACTACTTTTTTTTTTTTTTTTTTCCACATAGCTGTGTAACAAAAATCGTTGATGCCAGTAGTTTTGACAACCAAGGACATGTTATGTGGGCCTTCTGTTGTTTGGTCAGAGAAAAACCGAGAGCCTCTGTGTGACTGATAGATCTCTGTCATTACATATGTTCTAGCTGTAATTTTACACTACGAATGTACAGGAATAGCTAAAACTAAAAGTTCAAGTAGGGGATGTAGTTTTCTTTTGATAACCCAGAGACATGAAAACAATAGTTACCCACTTTTCAGGACAGTAATAGACTGCTGATAGTGAATAATTTTGCTGTCGACCTATGTGTTTGCAAATGTAGGACTTAAAAATGCTTTAAAAAAATTTTTTATTTTTTTTTAAAGAGCTGAAATCCTAGTATTCTGTGTACTTGAAGTAATAGATACCTTTGGCTATGTTTAGTTCTCACATTGAGCTCTGAAGTTGCCTTTGAGATACATAGGCCTATAGAAGGTATCTCTTATCATTTTCCCAGGAGCATGTAATCTGGTGAAGACATCTGGGGTTTTACTTTGAAATTCAATGTTTCTATTGAATAGCTCCGTATTCTTCACTGGTGTTAGCCCTTTTTGTAAATAGTTCCTTATGTATTAAAATAAGCTTGATGCTTAGGTATTTAGTAGCTGGGAATAAGGCCTGTTTGAGCCTTTTTAGGTATCTGGTTTAAAGTGGTAAGTAGAAGCTAGAGAAGTACAATTTGTGGATTCCTGCTGCTTACTTTTACCCTGACATAGCTGGTTCCCCCTCTTTCCCCATAATACAGAAATGTGCTAGTCTTTTACATATATTCTCTATTCTTGTGAAAAGACGGTAGCAGTTATAGGCCTCCAAGTGTTTAAGCAAGCCATTATTATTAATATCATTACAGTTACTGGCAGAGTAATGAGCAGCAGCATTTATCTATGAATTTTAATGCTCAGGAAGACCTTGTGAAAAAAAAAATGTATTTCCAGATGAAAATACATCTACTTTAATTAACTTTTCAGGAGAAAAATGAAATTGCTTTTGTTATGGCGAGTCTTCATTATCATCAACTTCTTGAGAGAAGCACTTTGGGTTCTGCTACTGTGTAAGTTTTGGTTTCTCCTTTGTGGCTAATAAAGATAACCTTTTGAATAAAGCTTTGAGTTTTACAGTTAAAATTGGCTGCTGGTAAGAGGTTTATATTTAGGCAGTAATTAACTATTCTTGTTTAATATAAACAACCATTATGGTAACTACCTGCAAAGCTCTAGAAGTATTTTCATACTAAAATGTTGCCATTGTTATGGTATTATGGAGATAATTTAGTCATACAAGTGTATGAGTACTTGCTATATTAAGAAAGATAGAAATACACTGCACATGCTTTCTCCCTTTCCACATACAGTCTTTTTATTCCCTATTCCTTTTTGAAAGACCTAGAAAAGAGGGGACACATTTTAGGAAACAGGAAAATAATCTTTAGCTGTGTAAGGGGAGAAAAAAAAATCTAGGAAACTGGTGAGGTACCTGCATTTATTTTTCAGTCCTATTGAAAAACTAGCTGGATTTCCTATGAAGTATTTGTGTATATGTGTGTATTGCAGTGTATAATATACCTGTTTATACACTGTAAGCTGTTTAGAAAGATGGAGTTTTTTAGCTTTAGAAGATGATTTTGGGGATTTATTTTCCCCCTAGCCCACCTCAGCTTTTTGCTCAGATACTGTTGTATCTACTGGTAGTACTATGTGCCCACTATAATTTAGTGTGGCTCTTTTCACACAGAAGTTGAGACTTAACACCATGATCCTTACTACCAAATAGGGTCCTGTGGAGGGGCTGCTCATTTGCCCCTGGGATTTGGGCTCTTCTGGCCATTTGTGTGCAGTAGTTTCTCTTTTAGGTTAGGCACAGACAAAATTATTCAATAACTGCTACTCCACAGAAGTCTGTAGCTACTTGGCTTTGAGATTTGTAGTGTTAGGGCTATTTACTGTGTCTCTGTGAAGTCATTCTCCCTTGCTTAATTCTATTATCATTATTTTTTAAAGCCAATATGCCTTTCCACCTAATAAACCTGTATTGGATGACATTGACCCAGAATATGGCCTGCATGACTACAGTCTACATCTTGATATGCATGGTAGAAGCTGCACCTACCTGTGTGGGACATTCAGGAGCCTCTTCTGCAGAAAAGGTAGAGTTGACAGAACAGTAATGTCTGTTTTTAAAATGATCCCTGCTGTTATGTTTTTCCTTTTATATCCAATATCTCTGTTTTAAGGGGAGAAACTGAAATGGATTTTTAAGACTAAGCTATCTCTTGATTTGTTGGGTGATTTCTTTATATCTGTGTGGTGTGTTGTGTGGTTTCACAAGCTCACTCTATGTGAAGTCTGCCCGCTATAACACTGACACAATGTCAGGCCTGAGATACAAGGTCTGCAGATTGTCAGGGTATTTTTGTTTGATTCAGTGCTGAGTTAATAATGCAGCAGCACAGCCTTTGGTGCAGGTTGGTGTTCTTTCCACTTTTATACTGTAAGGGAGAGTTCGTTTGTCCTCACATATTTTGGGGACCTATTCTGTAGAATTCTTAAGTATACTTTAGGTGCATTGACAGATTAAATATGTAAATATATTTTTAGAAGATATTGTGATCTTTAAGATTTAAAGCTTTTATTTATGTCAACCTGAGGTTGCCTATTCTTATATTGTTTCATTGTGTGATAAATGATTTCAGTGATTGTTTTTAACTGTGCTGCTTTTTTTTTTCAACAGTTAGCATTTCTTTTAATGAGATGTGATTTGCTATCCTTGCTGTTCATGTACTGCCCAACTTAATAATTCTAATGTGAGTGATCTATCTCTTGACTTAACTTTAAAACAATGCTTCCTTTTTGTCAGCAGAGGCAGATTAAAATATTGAACAATTAAAATTAAACACTGAAAATGAATTTTTTTTTCCCCAGTATTTTTCTGATAATTACTAATGAACTTTCTATTGATTGCAAAAAATACTACTTTGATGAAGACAGTAGAGGGCACTGTTATCAGGCTTAAGTCTTTTACAGTATTAAATCATTAGGAATTTTGTTCTTTTTTAAAATTTGTATTTGATTATTCTAAGTACCGTCATTTAAACTGAAGCCTTGTGTGCAGTGTGGAGTGTTGTAGTCCTTTGAATTTCAAAGATATGTGTTTTCAGATTCCCAAAAAGCTCCAAGCTCGAAATAAAGGAATACTTATAAGGATAAAACTTTAGTGAAATTCTATCCAGGTAGCAATAGAAATCTCTCTTGAGGTGTTGTTCAATACAGCCATCTTCTTTATACCCTCAGAAAAATAAAATCTTCTGTAAATTGGCCAGAGGGCCAGCTTATTTTACCTTTTTTTCCCTTATGTGAATGTCAAATTCTGCCTTATGAAATGAAAATTTTATGCTTCCAGAAATACAGCTGTACAAGAGACAGCAGTATGTGGCACACTTTCTTTGTTGGTATCACTTTTTGGTTGCTTAGAAGCTGCTTCTGTTAAAGATAAAGCTGATGTTTATGCAAATTGTAGCAAATGTCCAGGAGCTACAGCTGTGATGCCATCTCACTTTGCTGGTTACAGAATTTGTTTTATGATCATGAATGTTTTTTGAACTGTTTAGGTTTTGTGTCCTTGAGCTGTGTGGCAGCCACTGGATTGTGCTTTCAGAGAACATGAGCCAGCTGAAGCCAGGGTTCTGCAGGCAATACGCACAGTGATTCTTTTGGAAAGTGCTTGATTTCCTCCATAATTTGTGCTCAAAAATAATGTAGTGAGGCAGCTTAATGGCTTGCTGCTGCCACGTATCTTCACAGTAATTTCATGTTCCCTTTGCTCTTGCTGGTAAACATGGCATTTCTGAATGTGGCCAACAGTGCAGGTTTGTCCAAGCTGGTTTTATTTGACAATTTGCGCTTTGATTTTTGGCTCTGTTCTAGTGATATGCTTGTCCTGTTCTCTCGGAAGGCTCTGAAGCATGGAGGTCTCTTACATAGTGAGAAGTCTTGCTATTTCTTTAAATTATCTACCCAATGCAGATTTATTTTAAATTACGGATGTGCCATGCCAGTGGCACTTTGAACAACCTGAGACACAGATCAGTTGTCAGCTATTACACTGGAGCTTTACTTGTTTATTTGTTTCCATTAGGCAGCTGTAGACACTTCTGAGTTACTAGTGAATGTCAATTTGTTCTACAGAAAAACTGATTTATTTGTTGTGTTTAGTTTCATTTTTGTCTGCTTTTTGTTAGTGTTCGTTAATGTTGTACTTCATTTTGCTGCTCTGTTTTCAAATTGTTCTGCAAAATTCTTAACATTAAATTAAAAAAGTAATATCACACTTCATTGAACAAAGTAGATGGAGTATATATGGCTTCAGATCTTTTTTTCTGTTACTAATACTTGCACTGCAGTAGCTAGCTATTTTGCCGCTACGTTTTGGCTGTTTTTTAGCATTTTATTTTATGCTTCCTTCCATTTAAACAGAAATGGCAATATTGTCTTTTTGACAGATACTGTAGGGTGAATATACTAAACACTTTCAAATTGAATGGAAAGTGTTAGGAAACTTTTTTTCTTGTTTTCAGGAAGCTGTGACAGGCTCTTCATATGACTCATAGAAGCAATGAATACCACATCTAGCTTTTTAATAAACATTCTTGAAATGTACTTACCTAGGTTTTCAACTTTTTAAGCATGGCTTTGTAGCCATAAGGTAGTCTAAGCTTTCACTTTTCAATGTTGTTCCCTGTTGATGTGTTGTGCTTGCAAAATGTAATGGGGTGATTTTTGTGTGTTTAGGGAGCTTCTAAGATTTGTTTGTAAAATATCCCATCTTGCGTTTGAAATGTTTTTTGCTTGTCATTGAAAAGCGATTTGCAAGTTTAAATGAACGTTTCAGCATGGTGAGGCTGGCTGTTGCCACCAGAATTAGTGTTAAGCCTTCCCTGTGAAAATAACCTTGCAACAAAGGCTTGGGTAGCAGAACAAACTTGCTTGACTTTTAGCTAAAAAAAGTGCCTTTGAACTATTAGGCTCTTTGTTTCTTTCCCCTGAGATTTGTTTACGTGATATGTTTCTATATTCGTATTCCCTTTATTTTTATAACTTATACCTTAGGTGATCCATCTAGTAATGCAGCTGCTCATGTTATTAATGCCATGCGATAGTAGTGATGTCCTGGGCTTCATTAATTTATTAGCGGTATGCGTTTTACAGTCTGTTTTTATTCCATCAAACCTTTTGAAACCTTTTCAAGCCAATTGAAAAAAGTCAATCTCTTTTGAGGGAGGAGGAAGCCATACTGAAGAAATATGGTTATATGTAGTAATAAAATTCTAAAAAATTACAAAGAAATCTTAATAATTTTGTCAAAAAATGAAAGTGAGTCTTTGAAGACTATTTACAAAATGAATAGGTCCATAATTTAAAAACTTGATTCAAATCAGCACATACTGCTTGTCAGTTTAAATGATGCAATGTCCTTGCTAGGGAGGACTGATAGTTATTCTTATATCCTATCATACAGGCTTATTTGAGCTACCAGACAGAACAGAGAGATTAAAAAAGGAGAGGGAGAAAAAAAAAAAAAAAAAAATGGGGGAGTATTTAATAGTTTATTTCATGTGTTATGTATTGAGCTTGACTTTTGGGGAGTGAGCAGTGATTAGAGGACTGGCAGCATGAAATTGAAGTATTGAATGTGGCATTTACTCCTTGCATCCTTGCATAAGTATTTTAGGTGGCATTCCGATTTTCATAATCAAACATACCAAGTATTTTTTTTCTAGCTGTTGCTTCAACTGTGGATCATGGAATGAAAGCCCTGAACTGCAACTTAAATTCTCTATAATGTGCTCACTATCTAGCTGTTGGTGTATGTCAGAGTTCCTTACTGGTGAGTGGGAGGAAACTAGTGACGTAGAGAAAAGCAGAGAGAACATTTACGGTGTACTTGGGCTTAGTTTGATTTCTAGTAGTATAAAGTTATATATTGTTATTTTTTTCAGGTGACATTGCAAACGGATATTTGAGGCTCCCAGTTGTAACCTTAAAGGATAATACAAAGCACGTGCCTCTTACTGGGACACTTGGCTTAACCTGGGAAACAGATGCATTGAAAGGCAATGTAAAGGTCAGTCAAAAGTATTTTTTTGTTTCTGGAAATACTAACCTCAAAACAGAATTATGTTTATTTATCCTGAAGATCATAATAATAAAAAAAAAAAAAAGTGTTTATTTGTGTGAGATGTGTGTAACTAGAAAAAATTAATTTCAAATACTGCAAAAATAATGTGAGTTTTGAGGGGAAAAAAGTTGTATGCTTTCTGTTATAGCATTTAGATTGCACGATAGATCCATAATGCGTGTGTGATGACTCCAGTGCTTTCCACTCAACAGAGATGTTGTGACTGACCAGTGCTGCTTGGAAATGCTGCCCAAAATACATCCTGCAGATATGCTTTTTGTGGTTGTGTGTGGTTTTTTCTTTGGTGGTCTTGGTATTTTGTGGTTTTGTATTTTTTTTTTTTTTCTTCTGGAAAGAAATCTTGCACCCCCGGGGAAACACTGCAGTTCTGTTGTAGCATGTCCGTGCAATGAAAGTTAGAATTTATTGGAAAACGTTAAAATGCTGATGGACACAGGCAGAAACTCCAGTCCCCATTCATGCAGTCAGCACATAGCTCTTGAGTCATGTACATGGGTCAGCTGGATTAACTGTTTGTATTTTAGAGGAATTCTCACTTGATCTCTTGTATAAGATTCCTGAAAGAATTATTTTAAAGTTTGAGAGTAGTTCTGTAGATTTTGCAATAGTGGTGAAGGTACATATATTTATATGCACTTAGCTGCATGAATATTTCAAAAGTACCAAAAATTCTGAAAAAATATCTAGTACAATATTTTATTTCAATTTTGGCACTTAATAAAACTGATTTCTGCTAAACCTGTGTAAGTGTAGAGTGGAATACTGTTTGATAACATCATATTTTGCTCATAGACATTCACATACTTGTTTTATAGTTTACAGTGTCAGCCAGCTTTCCTGTGCAATGAGGAACATAAATTTTATCTTAAAACTTAGTAATTTGCTAGTATTTGTCAGGAATGTCAAATGCAGTTGAACCTGGATTACAGTTTTCAGTCCTCCTCTAATTGCTCAGTTTTAGCAATTTTTTTTCCTTAAATTCATTGTTTGTGTGATGACAAGTTTGTTGACTCGCATTTTTTCTCATTTTGTACTAAAGTTTTTTGAGCTGGGTGTTTGTTTTCAAAAGAACAACAAATCCTTCCCCTATGTATTGTTAATTAGAAGGAATTCAAGCTAACAAGAAAACACTTTTAAGGCAATTGTTTGTCATTTTTTCTTTAATTGCCATGATGAGTCATGAAGAACCAAAATGCAGAATAGGTGCTTTTTGAGGCTTATGAAAAATTGGTTTATTTTAGTTTTATTTTGTGTATCCCATTAATTCTTTAGACCTACTTGCATGCTTAAAGTTAGTGGGATTTTAGGACGTAATTACAGAATATGTGTCATTTGCTTGAAAAGCGTACGACAGAAGGTAGGAAATCTGGCTGCCGTGTTGGGCAGGTATCAGAAAATTAAGGCTCCAGGGAAACCTCCTTGTGGCCTTTCAAAATATAAAGGAAGTTTATGAGGAAGACTGAGAAACACTTTTCACCAAGGCCTGTAGTGACAGGACAAGGGACAATGGTTTTAAACTGAAAGAGGGTAGATTTAAATTGGATATTAGGAAGAATTGTTTTTTGTTTTGTTTTGTTCTGATGGGGGTGATGAGGCACTAGAACAGGCTGCCCAGAGAAGCTGTGGGTGCCCCATCCCTGGGAGTGTTCAAGGCCAGGTTGGACGGGGCTCTGAGCAACCTGATCTAGTTGATGATGATGAGCAGGGGGTTGGACTAGATGGCCTTAAAAGGTCCCTTCCAACCCAAACTATTCTATGATTCTCTATGATTAACAGCTGCTTGGCAAATTTTTTTTTCTTGCGTGAAAGTAATAATGAGAAGCACATAAAAATCTGGGAAATTAACTCTCAGTGGAAATGAAGAGCTATGGCTGTAGCCTTTAGTTTAGCTCAGGCCTATGTGCTTACAGCATAAGTGATGCTGAATATTTTTTTTTTCTAGAAAAAAATAAATAATATCAATTTTATTTTTAAACCCCTCATTTTGTGGTGAGAGATTGCACATGCCAACACATAACTGTGGGTAGAATTCGATTTGGCTTTTGACATAAATCTCCAAAACTCTTAAAACATCGCAAGGCTAAATAAACTCAGCAACAGCCAGGAGAACGTGCCACTACTTTGGATTTATTTGAATTTTGTCCAATACTCTAAGGAAAAAAAAACAACTTTTTTTCTTTTTTTTTGGGGCACTTTTTAATAAAAAAAATAAATTGCTGAAGTACAGATAGCTAGAAATACATGGGAATAAAAGGTGGCCTGGGGTGTTGGAGGATTTTTGCTTTGTTTTTTGTAATTGGCCTTGGATATGTAAGATGTCAGACCAGAAATTCTGACCATTCTTTCTTGTTCGAAGTAAATTTATAGCTCATATATGTAAGTTACTAAATGATCATCAGATTTGGCTTGGATTTTGTATTTCTGGTGTAGGCTATAGTAACAAACTTAGGGAAACTCTATGTATCATGTTACCTCTTGTGTTTGTGCCATCTGCTCTGTATGTTTCATTGAAGTACAGTGAGAGTGAAAGAAATTTGAAAACGATGGAAGCCCTGCTTTGTAATATAGTGAAATAAACCATACCTAATTAATTTTTTGGCACAGAATATGTGATGTTGGTTTGTTTACACTTTTGGAGTGTGTGATATTCCTGGAAGTAATGAATATCTTAGTTAAGATAACCTGATTCATTTAGTGATTCAGAACTCATGAGAGTAGGTAACAGCTGATATTAACAGTGACACACAACCCATGTGCTTTTAAGGCACGTGTGAAACCAGCAGTTTGCAAGTGTCTAAGAACTGGCATCCTGACCCTAGCATTATAAAATGGTGTTGATTGTGTAGTGTTGTAAGGAAATATTTTCAAGAGTTTTTAAAAGGAAGAATTATTCAAAGGGTAAAAAGATATGTCAATGTTACCTTTTTGTGAACTGAATCTTGCAGCCATTCAAAAAGTGCTGTATACCTTTCATTTGTAGCTGGCATGTAAGGGTAATAGTTGTGTGTGTGCAGTGCCCTGGAGATGGTCTCTGAGAGTCTTTGCAAATGCTGCTGCATTCGCACAAGTTTAGCACGTGAGTTTAAACTTGGATTTCTTTCTCATATCGGAAGGACTAGCGATGTTTGAATGGTAAGGTAACTAATAATTGAGAGACACAGATCCTAAAAGGCTTTAAAATGTTCAAGAATTAATGTCTGATTTAGGTTGGCAGTGCTACCTTCCGTAGGAGTTTTTGATGTCTGAAAGTTGCATTTCAATTTCTGTAGGAAACATCCAAGTATTTGTAGCTTTTAGTAGTCAGTAGAGCACTATCAATCATATTTTCAGTTTTTAGCCTTCATATCAAAAATGTCTCTCTGAACTCTGATGTTTCTCCTAAAATCAGGGGCAGATCTAATTACTGTGCCATGACACAGGTAAATAATTTCTTCTGCTTGTGTTTGTAGGACTGCTACGTGATGGATTTTACCCTCTTGGATGAAACTGGGAAGCCCTTCTGGTGTTTCAGTGCCCCAGTCTACATGGAACTGTCTTCCAAGGCATCGAGCCTCTATGACTACATGGGTCACATCTATACCACAAACTATGCAGATTCAGAGGGTAAAGTCTGTGTTGAGTTCATATGGTTGGAAGAAACCAAGGAGTATTTTATAGTCAATTTGGTGCTTTATATAAGCACCAAAAAGGTAAATAACTGGTATGGAACAAATTACTGACTTAACTGGGTCACAAATTTCCTTCAAACACAAAAACACACTAAACTTTTGATGCTTAAAGTTGATACCAATGAGCAAGACTGTTTCTGCAAGTTTTTCAGTAACAAGAGCACTTGTGTGTGTGTGTGTATATATATATATATAATTGATATAGGAGGAATTGAAGAGACATTTTGATAAATGGATGTTTTTCTTCTCTGGTGTACATCACATGGTTAGTCTGTTTCTGGTACTGGGTATATCGAAATTATTTCTAGGATTATTTTTCTTTATAGATACTTGTTCTGTGGTTAAATAATTGCTTCTTGCGAGAGCCATACTGTGAAAATGTCTTACCTTACATAATCTACACTATTTTTGAGAACATTGACTTTTATGCCTAGTAGTAAAACAGCATATATGCTGTTCCATTCAGATTATTTAGAATGTTATTGGTAAATAACAGTTTTTGACAGGTTTTGTTAAATGGAGAAGTACTTTTTTCATAAAATAGTTCACTTAAATGTATCCTAGTAGGGTATTTAAAAGGCAGGAAGTGATGGATCTGAACAATACAGCATTCATTCATTAGGAAAATCACATATACTATCTATTAGAAAATTAATTTGAATTCATATTTCATCTGTTTTCCCATGTTGGGACCCTCTGTCCGATTTGAACCTAAATATTTGCCTCATGTATTGGCCTATGTATTGGTATCCCAGCCATCAGCACAGCTGAGCTGATACCTGCTCTTACTGAATGTACATAACATTCAGTTGCTTTGGAAACAATGCATATCTGATACCATTTATTTCACAAGAAGCATTAATATAAAAATTGAATATGTGTGTCTGATCCTTCATGTTATTTGAAGTAACTTTAGTACCAAATCTACTACACCTGTATAAAAAAAATAAAATTATGTGAGATTGGGACTCCAGTGTCATTACATGGCGTGTTTGAAACCACAGCAAATTTGTGTAGTTTCACAGCACTTTGTGAAGAAAAAAGCACAGCTCTCTTGTTGCCTTCTGTGACTTTATTATGGTAGTGTTTTGGTTCATGCAAGCAGTGTTCATGTGGAAGCACCTGTGCTCTATACTGCAGAGACAGTAGGAGACCTGTACTGCAGTGACAGGATTGTTTCTTAATGTACCTTTCAAAGATAATAAAGTTAAGGCTGATTCAGTTCTAGTTTGACTTGTATAAGGTTGCCTAATGAAGAAATGGAAATATTTCTGTGTTTGGTCCTTAGCCAGTGTAACAAGCAGGATCAGCTGCATTCTGTCTCCTTTCTTTTTGACTACTGATGGGGAAGAAATCACATAGATGTTTTAACAAGCGGACCAGGTGTGATGAATTCCAGAGTAACAGACGCCAAAACTCATACTGCACAGCCAAGTGGCCAGTCACGTTTTTCTTTTGTGGCACTACCTTAAGCAAGGAAATGGTAGCCCAGTCCCAAAGTCTTCAGTCACTGGCCTCACTGCTAAGCGTGTAAATGAAGATGTAGAATTATTCTGGCTGCATTGATCCTTTTTGATGTGCAAGCATGTTCTCTGACCCACTGTGAAGCTGCCAAAGTCAATGGAGGTGCAGCAGCCATCCAGTGGTTAAGAATTCTGTCACTGCTTATTCTAGCTGAGTTTTTGTTGCATTTCCAATGGTTGGTTGGTTGGTTGGTTTGATTGTGGGGTTTTTGGTTTGTTTTCGTTTTTTTAAGTACTTAATTTTCTTTAAAAAGCAATTTTGATTTCCAAGGCATTTGACTTAATTATACAATTGAATGTTTTACAGAAAATTCTGGTGTCACTGTTGGAAATGAAACAAATGAGTATGGCTGTCCTTACCCCAATACTCCAATCTAGTAGCCTGAAAGTTTACTAGCCGTAATAAAGAGGTGGGCAAGTCTTTAGCAGCACTGTCAACCTAAAAAGTGATATAAGGCATAGCAGAGTTTCCTCAGGGTATTGCTAACTTATTTCTGCTGTTCATAAACAAGAATATATATTTGCAGCAGACCCAAGCAAATGATGGTTCTGAGATCTTCAAAGATTGAGGTAACTGTTGCAGAGCTTTTCTCACACATCTTCACTGTAATAACAGGACCATAATCTTGTCCTTCCTGAAAATGTGAAGACTAAGAATGCATTCTTACTTCTTCAGATAGGCCTGAGATGGACGTAAACCTGCTGTAGTGTTATGCCATGTGTACACTGCTTTAATTTCAGCTGACAGTTGATTTTAACTTGCACAGCAGAAGCAAACTGAGTAGTTACCACCTGTATGATCAAACCTGGAAAATTACATGAGGCTTTACTCAAAATTCATTTTCTTCAACTCCCATTTTCCTTTCTTTGTATAAGTGAGAACATAACGCTGAACCTCCACAAAGAAAATTGGTGACATTAAGTAACAGCATTAGCCCTTTTTATGAAAGAAAATACAATCTGTTCCAAAAATACTACATGGTTTGATAAAATCTTTAGCTAATCTTCTGCCAAGTTCCTTTTTATATACCTGGTGCAAAAGGCAGCAGCATGAGTTGCATGTCCCACTCTGTGATAAAATATTCTTGCTGTGTGAAAGACAATTATTACAAGAAACAGGCAAAATGGAGGCACCACTTGAAATCTGGTCATCAAAACACACAACTGGTCATGACACTAAGCCTTACATCACATTTTTCTCTTAATGCCTCAGGATTTCTTGCAGCTGCTCTTAAAGGTTTTGTTAGTATTCCATACTGAAGACAGGACAGTGTCTTTTGTTGTGATTGCATCATTTGTGCAAGTAGTAGGACAATTTCTGTGAGAGAAAGTATAAGCACTTTTAAGTGGAAAAGATTGAAAGGTTAAAGATTTTACTTTTATTTGTGTGTACTTCAGGGACCGACTCATCCAAGTAAAAAGAGAGTAGCCAACATGAACTCTTAAATCTGTATTTTTAAGTACTCTGCAGCAGGTAGAACTGTAGTATTTTTAAAAGGGTGATTTACCTGGTAGGCAAGCATAAAAACAGTACTTATGTTTATTCTATTGCAAATATAATAGTGCTCATTTAACATAATAAGTTTAAATTGCATTGAAAAGGAATCAGTTAGTATGAAAGAGTGATTTAATGAAAGGGCTTTTATGAGATTATTCCAGCAGCGGAGGAGTTATCTTTTTAATAGAACTACATTTAAATGTTAATCCTGCCGTTTGTCATTGTTTTGCCAGATGTCTGCTATGTACCTAAATGCTTCCATTTTCTGTGTTCTTGATTTTATTTTTGTCTTCAATAAACAATTCATTAATATTCTTGGGCACTTAATGTTATCTTCCATTGATACAAGCTGGAACTATGTTGTTTTATAACATCTAAAGAATTGTCTTTAATGTTAACACTGCCACTCTGGAATCATTGCTCTTTACTGTGGTTGGCTTACTTAGTGGGGAACTAGTAACAGCTGTATATTTCTGAAGTCTGTAGTGTAGGTTAGTAATCATAGTATTTTGCTTCTAAGTGGCTTTTCACTTTTCTTGTTTTTTCTTCCCATCCTTTTGCAATTGCTATTAGAGATCCAGCTCTGCTTTCATTGTGTGTTTCTGTTCCCATGTGCTTTTGATACATTTGGTAGAATACAGAAGGCAGTTGTTTGCTGGATAGGCTCATCACAGATATATTATTTTTTTTCCTGCCTGGCCTCTTTATCCCTATTTAGCAGGCATGTTTTGATTCACATTTGTCTGTTAGGTATCTAGGTATGGCCTTGATTTTGCTGAAACTGTTCTCATTGTCGTATGCTTGTTTTTTGAGACAGGGACTGTCATGGGTGTGGGTTTGTTTGTTTGTGTTTTGTTGTGGTTTTGTTTGTTTTGTTTTTTGTTGTTGTGGTGTTTTGTTTTGTGTTTTTTTTTTAATTCAGCTAGGTGGCTGGCTGATGCATGTGACTGAATACTTACCAAAAATATAGAATAATAAGGATACCACGAGCTGAAAGGGATTAATACTGTTTCGGAATAAGACTCTCAACAAGTCATCAAGTGGTATACCTAAAGTATATCTTAATCAGTTACCATCCAGCAACAGTCAGGTAGTAGCCTACCCTATATTTATGAGGTGTTCCAACACATTCAAACAATTACAAGGATATTTAGCTGAAAGCTCTTGCTTTTCTGCCTGTCTGGCATATTACTGCAGCTCAGCTGATACGCAGTGACTCACTAAATTGTGATAACTGAATCTGAGCTCAAATATAACTGCATTAGAAACTGCACAGATAAAACAATGTTTCAAGAAATCAGAATGAGAACAAGCGATGGGTTTTAGTCCCTGCTTATGTGTAGTGCAGGGGTGTCCAACTCATTTTCACCGGTGGCCACATCAGCCTCGCGGTTCCCTTCACAAGGCCGAATGTAATTTTAGGACTGTATAAATGTAGGAGTAGTTACATTGATACAGTCCTAAAATTATATTTGTCCCTGTGAAGGCAACACGAGGCTGATGTGACCCCTGGTGAAAATGAGTTTGACACCCCTGGTGTAGTGGGTTAGAAGGACGATACTATGAAAAGTTACATCTTGTTGTTGTTCCTTGTGTCTTGCTTCCAGCATTTATTAGAACGGGAAATGATGCCAGCAAGGGCAGCTAGTCAGTTGTGTACGGTAAGCATTGCTTATTCTGTTCTTACTTAAAATTTTAAACCATTTAGGAGTATTTCTTATGCTGTGCCTCTTTTGAAATGTCCATGAAAAAGGAGTAATACTACTTTGTATTAATGCTAATTCAGTTGTGGAAGTGCTTATAATAAAGTTGAAAACTGTAGAGCTTAAAACTGAAATGGGAGTTATTCTTTCTAGGTTTTTGTTATTTATCTCTTTTTGAAGAGAAATGAACCTTTTGAAGGAAAATGCACTTATGAGTCAGATACTGGTCATGTATTAGTAAGTAGAATTATTTATGTTCTGCATATAAACTACTTGGAATGCATGTTCATAATTTTTTCTCTCCCGAACCAGTCATGCACAAAGTTAAATTCAGCTGTCCTGATGAAATCTTATCCAAAAAAATGCAAGGTAGGGAAGAATGTGTAATAGCTAGTTAATGTACTGTTATTCACTAAATATCGCAAATCAGTTCAGGCTGCAGGGCTTGGAAAGTATTTAACTATTAAACCAGAAAAACACCACCAAACGCCCCAAGCTAAGGCAAGTGCTTAGCTTATCAGAGTTCAGTATCATCAATATTTCTTCCATACCAAAGATAAAAGATACATTTTTACAAATATACTGAAAAAAAAGTCTTAACGTTCAGAAAAAAATTGCAAATAGGAAAGATTAAAAAAATGTATCCTTATTAGTGATTACCGGTGGTTCTTTGTTCGCTGTTACATCGTTTGTTTTATAACACCTTGATTTACAAAGTTATTTTATTTTTTTTATCTCTTAGAAATGTGCAAAGGGGGTACCTGTGTGTACTTAGTGAAAACATTTAATAAAAACCTTAAAAGAGAGGTAAGGTACTCTGAAACTAAATCATTCTGTTCCAAGTTTGTTACCTGTATGACATAGTAAGTAAAATAACATTGTTGAGAGAAAAAAACCCACATTATATTAATTATTCCACATGTCCACCATGTTTTGTTCTAATTTTTACACATGCATATAATCTTAATTTCAGTTTAAATTCTATTATAGAACAGGTTTGTAAGAATGCTATAGTTATGGGTGAGAAAAGACACAATTTTGTAATGCTAATGTTATGATATCCTGAAAAAACATGTAGTGAATTGGCAATGGAGTGATACAATTACTTAGTAATTTTTTGTATTTCAAGTTTTGCATCTGCTTACACATTTTGTAGGACATATGGTGAAGACTGAATTGGAAATACACTGTCTCCAGTATACAGTAGAAGTAATTGACATCCTGGTCCATTATTTAGTCTTAACATTTCAGTTTTACAGCTTATATACAGTCAAACAAAACAAACACAAACAAAACGAAACAACAAACTGTGGTACAATTGTACTTGCTTGGACAAGCCATTAAGTTATTGGTCTGTGTTGTGCTTGGGGGCCAGAAGATTTGTGTCTGAATCTTACCTCCTGTTGTGTTTCAAGCAAGTGATATTCTAGTGTTAACAATCCATTTTCTGCTTCACTTCTCCTGCCATGGTATCCTGAAGAAATCAATTAAATACATATTTTCCAAGTCCCAAGCCCAATTAAAGATTTACACTACCTCGCAGAATAAAGATTCATCTGATGTCAAGTGATTGGTTCAGCTAATTAGAAATCAGGCCCGTGAGCAGTCTGAGCCTGCTGGAACTGAAGCTCTTGCTTAGGATAGTACAACCCAGCTAGCAAGGTGTGGGATTGGCAGGACTGACATAGTAGTTAAATTTAGCGGTGGGAAACTATCTAAGCAGACTTTGCTGTGTACAAAGCGTGAGCAGAAGGCAGTTGGTTTTGCCTTTGATTTTCGCTGGTATTTATATTAGTGTAGGAATTTTGTGAAGCACAAGAATTCTTGCCTAGTTTACTTGGTATTTCCAAAGGCTCAAAGCTCAAGTGTTGGACTCCAGTTTTATGCAGCTGGAGACGTCTTCATATGTGTTGGTTTAGGATACTCTTTAGAACTGAAGTGCTAGTTAACCCGTCTGTTGTTGAACTGTATATAAAAAAGTCCGCATTGTTTTATGGAGCTCTACTCCATTAAAAGCCAGCCTGCAACATTGCGTTCTTTCTCAAAAACATGAATTCAAAAATGTATCCGTTACTGATGAGTACATTAATACATTGCCTCATTCTCATTAACCACCAAACAGACTTAGAAAAAGCCCTGTGCCACAAAGTTTACTGCTTTTGAGAGACAGAGGCTTTTTTCCTGGCATCTCCCCACAATGACTCTTTGTATTACTGTGTAATCTCTGATGCATCCGGGCCTTCCATTTAAGTTACTAGATACACTTATATATGTGGAATTTTAATTTACTGTCACTCTATGAGACTCTTCTGCTGTGCTTTGGTCGCTCATTTTGTGCAAATTGTGTACAGTAATGTTTCAGTGCAAAGAGGAGGATGTCTGCAAATTTTCAAGTCCAAGGAGAGTCCCATCTGCAGGTCAGGCTGCACATCCATATTTGTGTTACATGGGTGTCGAGGGTTAAGATTGCGGGGTGACAATAAAACCCTGGCAGATGTATTGTTAACCCCCCCTTCCCCCCCACACTTCCCCCTCCCTCTCCCCCCTTTTTCACTAAGGAGAGGCGACTGGGAGGAAAAGAAGGACAGAGTGAAGAGAGTTGGAAAAAATTAAAGATGTTTTACTAATGCTACTAATAAGAATAGAGAAAATAATACAAAATATACAAAACCAATCTTGAAAGTCTCAGCAACTGCAGAGCCGGCAACCAAAGTCCTGGATTAGACTCTGCAGCCAACTGGAGCTGGATTCAGTCTCCCACTAGGCCTCAGTTCGCAGGGACGACTAGCAAGGTCCTCTCCTAATGTCGGCCATAAGCAGAAGGGAAAAGGGCAAAAGGGAAAGCGAACGAGATCCTCGTGATCTCCCACTTTTATATGAAGTATTCACGTGAATGGAATGTTACACACAGTTGGTCAGTTTCTTGGTCTCTTGCTTCTCGTCGCCCCTCTCGCGAGATGTCCATCCGTGCTTATCAATAAGTTTGCATTCCATTGCTATGTTTACCAAAACAAGTGTCTGGTTCTCCAGGAAAATGCAGCTAATATGAAGGCTTTAGCTGACAGGCAAATTCACTAAAAGAGAAACTTGTTTTTAGCAAAACCAGGACAATGGGACATTTCTTTCAGGATTTATTAAAATTGCAATTTCGGTTGGTGCTTTAGCTTAGCTCTTAACATTTATTCCTACTAATTCAGCAGTAAGGATTTCCAGTGTAGATGTCATTTATAATCTTATGTCTCCGTGGGAGCTGAAATAAATTATCGAGCAGTGAAACTGGGCGGAATTACATTCAGTAAGAGAAAGAAGATTTAGGTTTTCTCATTTGCGTTGATACTTTTGCCTTGGCTATTAAAAATATGATTTAACCAAATTTCCAACTAATACTGAGGTATTAACATAAAACCAGTCTTGATTCTTGATTTTTTTTTTTGCCAGAATTCATACAGAAACTCAGATGTTTGCATTCTGCTCCAAATTTATGACTACATGATCCACCTGGATATAATGCACACGGTTTGACTGTTTTAGCAGTTATTTGTTCCTCTGAGATTCTTCTCTGAAAAGGTAATTTCTTGTCTTTCAGAGATAAGAATAATGGAAGTTGATTTACCCCCTTTGTCCTTCAGTAATTATTTTTGCCAAGCTTTCATTACATCTTTGTTCTTACAGTGTAGACATACTTACCCAGGTAGAGATTACATGTGTATCTGTGTGTGAAAACTTATTTATAACTCCAGGTAATCATAATACATTTTCTAGCTGTGAATAATTTGCTGCCTTGTTTAAATCTGTAATTCGAATATTTTTCCAAGGACTGAGTTTTTTGAAAGTTTTTTTCAAGAACCAGAGGCCAGAAGACACGGGTCTCTGTCTCCCTGGCCCTCGCTCCCTTTTTTTTCCCTTTAGAGGCCTATGTCACACCATTGGCACAAATTTCAGATAAAACGCTTTCTCCCTTTACTTTTCTTACTGATATATATATATTTTTAGTTGTTTTTAGCCCTATGGAGGCGCCCACCACCTTGTACTAACCTTGCGCATTTGGCATTCCAGGCAGCTCCTGTGTAGAGCAATCTCATTCCTTTCATTTCCTTTTCTCATTTCAGTGTGATATAGAAACTAACACACTCTAAATTGAGCACAAAGTCATGTTTGTAGAGGATGGCCCATGACAGTTCACTCTTTTTCACATGGGCAGCAGCTGGCATCTGTGCAAGGTCACCTGCAGTTAAGCATTCATTTTTTTTCTACTGTGAGGGTGCTTCTTCTTAAGGCACCAAAATATTAATAGCTGGTAGTCTGGTTGTCCTTGTAATCTGTTTTCATTGAATGATTCTGTCTGCTCTCTCCTTTCCTGTCCTGCTATATGTATTTCTTGTAAAGATGTTTGTATGAGGAAACAAAGAACTTTACTCCTACAGGGGTATAGGGTAGGCAGCAACTAATAACTTTTAGGCACTGGTTGCTACCAGTGCTTCCCATGTTAAGACTTGAACCGAAGAGCAGCACCAAGTTCTGTGGTCTTAGAGGAAAATGAATGCTTCCTCCCCTTGGATTCCTCCATGTACCTCTTTCTTTCCTGTGAAGTTAGCGAAAGACACTAGGAACAGGATTCTTACCCGGGGTAACTTGCTCAGGTGCATGGAGGCAGGGGAGATAAATCAAAGGCCTTTGAGTCCACAAGCTTTCTTGCACCAAAAAGCTTGTTGAAGAGGTTGTCATGAGACAAGTCCCAAAAGGGAGATGGAGTTTGGGTGGAAGCAGAAAGTCAATGTGGATGGTCCATGACACCCACTGGTTTGTTGTAATCCTTATGGAAAGCTGAATTTTCTTTTATTTCCAGGATGTCTCTTGGAGTGCAAAGTTTACCCATGAGCAATTTACTGAGCAGTAATTTACTGGGAGTTTTGGACTAGCCCCTTTGCGATTTTTGTTACTGATAATACCAGTCTCCTGTGCTGTGGATCACTGTTAAGGGTTCAGGAAATGCAAACTAAGGCTAGTAAAGCAAATGTAGCCAACAAATGGTAATTTTGCACCTCCTCCTTGGAAACTGCGACAGGAGACAGCAAGAAAAATGTCACTGTATGTAGTGGCATATACAAGGGTTGCAGCTGAAGGCAGGAAAAGGTTCTGAACTTCAGGCTTCAATCTCTTTTTTTTAATCTTTACCTGTTTCTTCCTGCTATTCTTTACATCAGATACTGCCTCTGTTTTATCTTAATCCAGGTGGTATCCATAGAGGGGATCAGGGAGATGTCCCTTGTTAATTTATCTGCTGCATATTTGGCAGGTTTGCTGCTGGGAGCTGCCAAGACCTTTTTTAGTTTCATCAGTGACAGGCAAATGGTCTGGCCGCATTCTGACTACAATAAATCTTGTGTGATCTCTTCCCACAAGTATGGAACTGAATATCTTATAAAAGTGTGGGGTGATTCCTGATGTCCTTGATGAAAACAACAGTAGCTGCCCAGTGGATTAAAGCAACTGAGAGACAGAAGATTCCAGTATGATATAAACTTGTAAAATAGCAAAGTTTGTACAGAATGCATTACACCAGTAGCATCTGCTTACTACTGGCAGAATTGGACAGGTTATAGAACAGATTTCAGCCATTTGTAAGGAAAATGTGAACTGAAGCATAAATTTAATATGTATGGTAGCTGCAATCTGGCAACAGGGATTTAGTGAACTTTCTAGCTATCTGTTCTGTAAAAGACATAAATCATAAACCAGCACTTTTCTCTGCCACTTTCTCTAATGCTCATTTTCACATTACAGTCCCATAACTTTGTGACTGGCAGCGAGAGAAGTCGCACAGGCATGTGAGATTTCTCTCAGCTAGCAGAATTTTCAGGGTGTAAAATAGGGAGTGGGGGAGAGTGTCCTTTTATGAAAATTTTTAGCTTGTGTGGCTACTTAGTGATTCTGTGGAAGAAATTCTTTACTTCTCATTTAGCCTTAAGAACATTAGCATGTAGGGGAGTTTAATGAGTTAGTTTAAATGGAAAAGAATTTTGTAATTTGCACTGAAATTGGTTAATCTTATTCACTGGGTTTAAAAAACTCCTGTTGATATTATAGGCGATGCTTTTCCTAGTTTGCATTTTAAGTGAACTTAAGGCTGTGGAAAGTGCTTCCTTTAGGCACAGATATTCTAAGTAGATCAAGAATGGTGCAGCATGGATGGCACCTCAGCTTCATCAGCAGCTTCACCCTGGGAATGTCACCTCTGGACATGCGCAAGTAGCTCAGCAGTCAGGTCACTTCAGCTTTGCTGCCTCTAGAGATGCTAAGCATGATGCAGCAATTTAACATCATCATCGTGTAGAAATTCCATCCTGCAGTAGCATAAAGCTGCAGTTTCATTGCGATCTTCAGTTAACTGTGGGGAGAAGTAGGTTTTGACATGCAAGGAGTTTATATCTGTGTTACCTGCTTTTTGGTTAAGTGGCTGAGCTTATCCTGCTGCCTTGAAGTAACTATAAGGAAGCATATCTTATCTGATAATGAAGGAAGGCTGTCTTGCATTTCTTTGACTGGATTTTAACCAGTGGCTTGAAAGGTACTTTCTATTACAAAAATCTCACTTTGAGTATCTATGCATACATCTAGTTTGGCTTTTTGGTAATAAAATCACCACCTGTTTCTCCCATAGTCCCAGATTTTTTTCAGTGAGAATATTGACAGAAGTGTATCTGTGGGAAAGGGTTTGATCCCAGCAGGACTTATGTGATAAGCATAGTTCAGCAGGGGAGCATACATTTGAAAAATCTAAAGTTCTGTGAATACACAACTTGCTTTTTGTCTTTACATTTCCCTCATTGCCTTTATGAGACGGTATATTCCTGTGCTTATTGGAAAATTTCTTTCTGTCTTTCCAGCATTACTGAGGAAGCACTGTTCTTATGTTGAAGCACTTGCAGTCACGCAGTGTAATGGTAAAATGCATTTCTTTGTAATGGTTCCTAATCAGGTTACTGTGAGAAAGAGAATTTTGTAAGGTCTCTCTTAAAACCCCTTTTTTTTCTTTCTTAGAAGTGACAGTTTACAACTGGAAATGGATGCTGAAAAGAATTCTAAAAGTAGCTGAAGTGCTGGGTCAGTTTTGCTGGGCTCTCTGAGCAAAGTGAAGTTCACGTCCTTTCCCTTTTCCCCCCTCCAGCCAATGTATCTTGAAACTGTGGCAGTAAATGTAGGGGTTGTCGTACAAATATCCTTTCCAAATATCTGCTCTCCCCATGTGGCTACACTGATGAGCAATCTTTAGTTTGTAGGTCAGGATTCATTTGCTTATATGTGCTTGTTTATCACTGCCCTTGAGTCACTCATTGAAGAGCAAGTCACTGAGTGTGCAGTTCTAGTTCATGCTCATTGTTGACCTTTGGGCTTCTGCACATTTTGTCTTGAATAATGTTTCTTCAGTAGCAGTCTAGCTACCATCTAGCAGTTCCTGTCTCCTCAGTGATTTCTGCTCCAGGCTTCTTGTTTTCATTATGCCTGGGTCAATCCCAGTGTTTCTATATCCTGTTGCAGTAATTTTGTAAGTATCTATGAAGTCACTTTGGGTGGAAGAGTCAGGTTGGTTCCACTCTAAAATGTGCAAGTGGGGTCAGAGTTGGACTTTGCTGCTAAGGTTTGTGTAGAAAATGGGTTATATTTCACTTCTTCTTAGTTAAAAGGTGTGGTTGAAACAATTGTTCATCTAAGCTGAAGCAAGAGATTGCTTTGAAATGTTTCTTACGCCAGCAGATCTTTGATCAATGAACCAAGAATCAACACCTTGTATAAATTTTAAAACTCTTCACTGCCCATGCTCAGCAAATGACATATGTTAATTCTTGATATCATAACAATGTTTTTGTCTAGTGCTCCCTTAGAACCACTCAGTTTTCTGTACAGCATGAGGTTGTATAGATTCAGAAACTGCTCTACTTTACTTAAAAACCCCAAAAAGCAAAGTTTTTTAGGGAGTAATCCTAAGTATTGTTTTTATTTTATGGTTTGGAAGATCTAATAGTTTGTATTATACCTTTGGCAGTGCAATCTTTGGCAACGTGGTTCTGTAGTGTAGATTTGTAGATCCATATACAGGTTCAAAGAGTAAAATAGCTATGGCGACATAGAGTTAAAGTGTTCATGTAGGACTGTGTTGATTCAGTTCTGGAACAGTAAGCATGGTGTTAGCTTGGGTATTCTGAATTACTCTGCACAGTATGAAACAACATGTTAAAATGTTTATGTTATGTTATGTTATGTTAGCAGCCCCAAGGTTGGAAAAACTGTAAGGGTTCTGAATTATTAGAAAATCCTCCCCCTGATTAAAAAAAAAGAAATAAATCTACAGGCTGCAGTGCTTCTTGAACTGATGTGCAGCATCTGAAGGTAGCCAAGAGTCATCTATTAAGTATGTGATGAAGTTAAACGAGATACAACTGTACAGTGACACAACTGTATAATATTTCTTATACCTGATGGACAAGGATAGTTCAGCTTGTGTTGAAGCCCATTCATATGGCAGCTGCATGTTGCTTGCAGTAAGTAGATTCACCTTAAGTAGTATGCAATGCCACACTGACAGCTGAAATGTGATTCTAGCAGGTAGCAAGAAATACGTTTTTGAGACAGGAAACAAGGTGTGCATTGTAACAGCAAACTTCTAATAAGATGGAAACTGAGGATAATTCATTATGGTGCTATAGAAAATGCTGTGGTTGCTGAACAGCTTATAAACTTTATTATTAGGATATTACAGTAACTTTTTGGCCATAGTGCTTCCCAAAAAGTTACATATTCGATGTAGTGTTAGGGACTCGTTGCGTGCTGTATGCTGCACTCAGTAGAGATGGTTTTAATCGAGCATTTGCATGACCTCATTTGTTCCAAATGTTCTCTGTCGTGCATGTGAGAGTAATTTATTTAAGCAGCTGGAAAATGCACTTGAGTCTGTGGTGTATGTAATTTTCCATTTTCTTGCATGCTGATGGCATTTAAAGGCTGTGAATTGTTCACAGCAGTAGATGCTCCTTCTAGGGGAGGTAGAACAACATTCTTGTTGTAGACACAGTTGGATCTCTTTAGTGCACCCTGCTGGTTTTGGTATGTATTTGAATAAATGGATAGATATGGACAAAGCGGACTCGCACAAACTCATAATTATCTGCGCTGCAGGAGATGTTGTAAACAATATTGTCTCAGAACCCCAGTGTCAGGCATTGTAGCACATGGGAATAAAGATAAACCTGCAGCACAAAGCACACTGTCTTTGGCCAGCAGGGAAGAGGTGTATTTGCAGAGAACAGAAAATTGCATTGGAGATAAGGGGATGACTCAATGGAAATATAATCATCTGTCAGTCAAAATGATGGCTATAAAGAGGGTAGCCTAACAGTGTAAGTCTGTCATGCAGTCCTTGTACTTCTTTAGGATGTGAATGCATAGCGTGTCTTCCTCAGTGTCCTTTGTAGTCTTATCCCCACCTAGCAGAAACTAGAGAAGGGAAGAGGAACTACCTTCTTATTTTAAACTAATCATACCCCATTTCCACTTTTTAGAGGGCTTTATTTCTGTAAGTAGCTGTGATGAGTGATGTTTTCCTCTAAGAGGAGGGTGGACGTGCCGTTATTTCGCACACTGAATACAGCTAATATTTCATTTTGCCCCTTGCCTGCGATCCATCTCTGTTCTGGCACCCATGGGAGGAACACATCCCTTTGAGAGGAAAGATGAAATGGGAGGTGACTGGAAATTATTTTATAAAAGCTGATCTGAAGTAGACTCCTAAGAAGGCAGTAATGCATGGTTATGGAAAGCAACTGGTTCAAGGCTCTTATAACTGCAGTGCATTGGTGCCATCACTGTATCAAGCAGCCAGGCTCTGTTGTAGGCTCACTCTTCCCGCATTACAGGCCTTCTGATACTGACGCCTTCAAGATGCTCTGGTGTCCCCACACAGAGCATTGATTTATCATAAATCTTTCAAATGGGTAGCTTTGGAAAGACTGGTTGGTGATGGTGGTTGCCACTTTTTAAAAAATTTACCACTTTATGAAGTGTCAAGACACAAGTTTATATTACAGAGTTTCATTTAAAATTTTTCAGCCCTGCCTTTTTGCTTTTCCAAGGTGCTTTACAATAAAATGACTAAAATAATTGTTCCCTCACCCTTCCCCAAAATAAAGAAAGGCATTATCAAGCAGGTACTTTTTGACATTTTGAAAACTTATTGCATATAAAGCCATAAAATGGGGGTGGCCAGAACAGAAAACTACTTTGACATAAGTAGATCAATTTAAGTCAGGATTTCAAATAGTTCAGCTGTTTAAAAACTGCACCAGTAAGATGAATTGATTCTATTGAGTCTGATTGGAGGGGGGGGGGTGGTGGAAATCAATGACATCAACTATGTCTAGTACCATGTACATGATACATGTACATGTGGAGGAGAAAGAGTGAGCTTGTGGAAATGATAATTTATAACACTTACATGTGTCAGTCCAGTTTTTTTGTGTGAAGCCTTTTAGAATGCAAATATATTAGAAGTCACTGCAACGATTAAAGATTGTTGTGCAACTCCCCTTTCTCTCTGTGGAAGTTACTCACCTTTTCAGAATGACTTCCACTGCTTTCATCTCAGCATTAATACTTTAGCTGAGGGATGTTTTATACTACATTTCCCAGAACGCTTATGTGGCTGACATCTGACTATTCTCAAAATAAACTACAATCTGTCATTTTGATGCCAGATTGATGGCTTATGATTTTCTCATGTGGGAGGATTGATTATGACACTACAAAGTACCTCATTGTACTAAACTGCATAATAAGGTATGAAGCTGTGTATTATTTATTATTTCCATCTTGAGGCCTTATTATTTCATTAACTCTGACCTTTTCTGTCAGATGTTATTGTTTCAGCAGAATCTTCCTGCAGAATTAGAAGTTTGTTTGCAATATTGAATTGTGTCCCTGTGTTATCTTATTGTATGCAAATGAGTTTCCTTTGGTATTTTTAGTAGGGACGGGTTTTTTTTTGCAGTTGTTTTGTACCTTTTCTTTTTGTACCTTTTCTTTTTTTCTTAGATTGCTTGTGAATATATGGAGCTGCCAGGTCTTTCCCTCCACTGAGGTATTAGAGCAGGCAAACAGATGGCTACTTTTCTGTCTTGTAACATTTAATGATTATTTACTATTAGCTTTATTTAAACCATGTGAAATTCTTCCCATGGCTGTTTATTTCCTTTACCATTTCTTCTGAGGGGCCTTCTGCAATCTGAGTAGACTGTAACAACTGGATCTTCTTTGTCCACTGACTTCTTGATTCTTTCCTCCAATGTAGAAATCTGGGAGGTGTGACTCCCCTGGACAAAAGATCTGCTGATTCTTCTTTGGTGGGTCATGCTGATCTGTGTGTTCATTAATGCCAATCAGAAGAACTGCAGATGTCAGGCTTATTTGTATGTCGTTTTTGAATCTCGCTTGGAAGACTCTAAAAATTGTAGCATGATTTCAGTCTTATTTTCTTCTGGTACAGTGGCAGTTTGACAAGGATTGGGAGTTTGAGGACTATATGCTACAATTATTACCTCTCGTGGATTTTTATGTTGTTGGGTAGTGAAAGGGTGGGTGTTACCCTGTGAGTGAAATGAGGGCCATAGTGCTTGGATGCCCCTGCATGCCTAGGGAAAGATAAGGAAGCTTCCCATTCTCATAAACATATAGAAAAATTGCTTTTTTTCCATCTGATTAATTCATAGTATTGACTCAGTGGCTCACTGAGGCAACACAAAAATACCTCCTGAAATTTCAGGTAAACTTTTTGGGTGTGTGCCCACTTCGGGACTATGCCCACTTCTGGTATTTCTCAGTTATAGACTCAGTTAAAACTTTGAATGTTAAAACCCTTCCTCTTTCCTAATATTCCCTCCTTCTTCCCTCATCTCCTTACCTAATTAAAACACTAGAATACAAAAGAAGATTGCCATCCTTCCTAATTTGATGTTCAGTGCTTCTTCTGATCTGTGGTTATAACACATTTCAAAGTGTCTCCTGTGTGGAGAGCTGCTTGTCCACATGCTTGCTTGTATTGTATTTGCAAACAAGAATATATTTGATGTCACTAGAGGGATGATTTTGTAGCTTGCAAAAGAGATGATGTGAAATTTCACAAACATGTGGCATCATTTTCATAATGCTGTACTGAAACCAGGCTCTGCAATGCCGTGGTACCAGCAGCTTTCTTACTGAATTAGGTTCTGTGAACTGCTGGGTCCAGTCACAGCTGATACTATGGAAGCTCCAGTTGCTTCCTTCAGACTTACTAGATAAGGTTAATTAACAAAGTCTGGGCAGGCAAAAAACAACACCATGTGGCCTGAATTAAATACTAAGCTTCACTCTGAGAAAAACTGAAAGAAGTTTGATTTTCAAATGGAAAAAATATCAGTCCTAGGCTTTCTTACAGATGTCCTGCTTTATATGAAGTTTTGATCAAAGGAATATACTGTAGCTGCCATTCAAGTATTTAGTACTTTGCTTGTAATCTCTCAAACGTTATTATGACAGCATGACAAACTTTGATTTTTCCTTGGTAATTGGGAAGATTCACATTTTTAAGCATTAGGAAATGGCAAAATTTTCCAGATATGTTTGACAAAATTCATTGATACAATAATTCTGTGAAATGTCTGTGTTGTGTTATTTTCTGTATCAAGTGAAGGCCTGTGTTACAAGAGTTATTTGACACTTCTAAATCTTAGAAATATTTTGTGTGCCCAGCAATATACTGTCTGCTTAGACATATTTATCTTGTGAATCTGTTTTAGTACTAGGAAACAGGAGAGCAGGCAGTAAGTTGGAAGGCAACTACAGAGAAGCTGATAATAAGGATTTTAAAACATAATGGAAAAAATATATACGAGATGGCTTGTGTGCTGTAGCTGTATTAGTGAAATTATAATTCCTGTCAAATCCTCACAGTTGGAAGTAATTTTTGAAAGAAGAAACAATTTTTGTAGGATTTTTTTTTTTTTCTTTTAAAAGATGGCGAGGCTGTTTTGAATGTAGAGAAACTTTTAGAAAGTGTTTGCTTAGAAAGTAGCTGCTATGGCTCAGCCTGTAGCTACAGTTGCCTACTGGAGCTAAATGCAAAATGATCAGTTAATGGACTTGTGTAACCTGAATCGTTACCTCCCGCAGCCCTTGTAAAGTACTTACTGTGATGGCAGCACTTCTGCTGGGTTTGGAGTCCTCAAGAACTGCTCAAACACAAGAGAACTGTTGGAGTGAAAGGGATGTGGAAGTCAGCAGAGGGAGAGATCTGAAGTTTGTTTGACAGCATGATAGGACATCCTTCAGAGGTGGAAGAGGACTGCAGAAATGCCATTTATAAAGTTGTAGATGAGAATCTGTCAGCTGCTTTCACCAGTAAAACCTAGCTTTGGAAGTGCAGAACTGGGCTGCAAAACCTTGCATTTTAGTCTGAGTCTGACCTGGTCTTAGAGCACGTAAATACTTTATTTAGAGCCTGTAATACCTGAAGCCCGTAAACACTTTCTGCTGGTTTCTGTCGGACCTACATAAACTTCGCATAACTAAATAAAATTGCTGCTTCTTGATTTTTATTCCTTATGTGTTCAGGTTTGGTTTTTTTAAATCAGCTGGTGTAAACTTGAACAAAAGAGTCTAGTGTGAGGTTTGTATTATTTAAATGGTTTAAGGCAAAATCCTTTATCAAGTGTCTAGAATTTCTGATCTTATAACTATTGTCTTCTTCACACATCACAATGTTGTATTATGCAGTACATATATACCCTCTTCTAGCGTAACTTGTTTATTAAGCTTTTACTGTAATACCTGCTAAATTGTAGTAGCAAATTATTTGGGCTAACTTATTGTTCTCTCTTTTAATAAACTTGTGCCATGATACTGTCAAAGGCACAAATCTAGTGTCTTAGAAGATGGTAGCAAAAGGCAGAACTAGTATTCGTGCACAGCATTTATTCCAGAAAAAGTAATAGTTGCTGGTAATAAGAAAATGAAAATAATTAGATGCGAATTTAAAGACATTAGGATGGTGGTCATGGGAGAAATGGTTTGCTTACAGTCCAAGTGTTTTTCAGCAGGCTCTCGCTGAGAAGTCTGGTTTTGCTTTTTTTGCCCTTCAACCTAAAGGCTAAAGGAGTGAGCTTTGGGGAGAGCAGAAGGCTGGAGCAAACCTGTAATGATTATTTGACAGAATATTCTCCCACCTGCTGCCATTTTCACTGTAGGACTTCCAAAGCTGAATTTGGTTTCTATTCGTTTTGTTGTCAGAGAGGTGTCTGTGGGGGATCTACTGTCATTGTGCCTTCTGCTGCAGATCTTTTTGATTCTCCTGCTGTGGGGAAACCTGGGAGTGACTGGTCAAGCCGGACTTCCTACTGCCTCCGATTTCAGGCCTTCTCTGAGGAAAATGACACTGACCTGATTTCCTCTGATACTTAAAGCCTCTTTTGTAAGTTCTCTGATACCAGTACATACACTAATGTAGAAGAGATCACAATAAGCATGCTCAAAAGCATCTTTCCAGTGAATGAACAGTGAAACAATAAATTATGCAGTGTGTGCAGCACAGTAGATTATTCCGCTCGTGCTCTGTCATTATCTGTTGTACTAGATAATTGGGTGCGTGTGCTAGTAGAGCAAGGTTGAAAAACTGGGGCTCTACCTTGTGTGTGCATTTTCAAGGAGAATGAACCCTGAGTTGAGTTACTGAACTTAATTCTGTTTCTGGAAGAAAAAGAATGATAAAAAACACCTTAATCTAGGGAGGTGAACGGGTACATGAAATTCTTTGATACTGAAGTCTAACTTTTTTTCCCAAGTGCCCTTAATATGTTCGCTTTGCTGAGTGGTTGGGTGGTAGCCTAGATGTTTCCACTTGGCAGAACCAGGAAAGTGTTGAGGGGTGAGAGGAACAGCTGCAAATCCGGCATCTGCGTAGTGCCAGATGTGGGCTCTGTGCATCATTAGTGTTAAACAATGAAATGGAAATCTTCCTTGCAAGAAGTTTAAAGTAGAAGGAGGGAGAACTTTAAAAGTACTTAGCATCTTTTGAAAGCAGAGGTAGATAACCACACTTACGAGTTAGCAGTGATTTACATTTCCCTGACTTCTCTGGGCAGAGGATTTTCCAAGTCTTAAAAAACAAGCTGTGAGAGATGGAGGAAGGAAGCATGAAAAATAGAGGTACATTGTTTTAAAGACAGCATTGTATTTTTAAGCATAATTAAACTCAGAATGTCATGTCACCGTTCTGCTAGAAACAATATAAGAACATCTAACATATGTTCCAGTTTAATGGGATTTTGTTTGAAAACTATTTTGTGTGAGTTCAAGACCACTGTGCATTTGCTAGCCAAGAAATAAATGAACTGTCATTGACTTGGATTTATTATCCTGCAGATCACTGCAATCGGTGGGGAAGATACAAGGCACCAATGCACTTTCTAACAGACCAAAACCCCCTCTGAATCAATTAATTTTTTAGACTAGGCTTTGATTTTCTCACTATCAGTGTCATGCTAGACTGCTGTGTTTATTTCTTTGAATTAACATGCAAATTTTAGTTGAAGTATTTTGAGTTCAAATAGATCAAATAACATTCATTGTCATGAATTCTGGCCAGTGTTTGTTTAGGCCCATCTGTAAGGAAAACAATACACACTCCTGTATCCTGAAACCTCTTATTTGAGAGGAATTAATGGTTACTAGATATTTTTTGTGTAAAGCAAATAACCCCACCCTGAAGGCTACACAGCTGCTTACTTGTTTACTAATTTGGGGGAAGAAATGTCAATGGAAGAGTTATTAAAATATTTCTTGAAGCTGTTGTTGTTATTTACAGAAATATTTTGGAACTATTTTTTTCTCTTTAAATGTTTCAAACAAGTGTTATAGTTCAGACAGATCTGATGTTTATCTCTATTGTTTCTTTCTCTGTCCCCCACTAACAGGAACACACAGCCCTGCTTTTCCTTGCAAACTAATGGGGATTAAATATGAATCGAAAGGATGTGGCAATACTTGGCAAAGTATTTGGCAGTTCTAGAAGTGGAATTAACTAATTAGTTGTAGAAACTATTTAACAAAGCACAGACACAGGTGGTGGTGGCGGCAGGCATATATTTCTCCACAGTGACTTGCCTCTGTCTTTGGCCCTTGCCACTTTTTGGAGGAGAAGGCAGTTGTCTCTTTGGCCTTCCCATTCATGGCTTCTTTAGCAAGTTTGTCAGCTGATTTGCCAATTATTTCCAAGTTTGATGACTTTTTGTGGTGTTAGCACTTGTACATGGGGATTTGATAGCAGTGAGTACAGCAATCTTGTTTCAAATAGCTTTTTGAGCTCTCTTGCTATCTCATACAGATGTTTGGGAACCTATGACATGGGCTCAGTTTAAACTCTCCATTTATATGTCCCCCAAGGGTTGAAAGAAAACAACAGGGATACCTCTCAAAGGAATCAAACACAGAACCAGCATACTGTGTGTGATTGCATTACTGTTTCTCAAATAGCTAGATACCGCAAACAGCCTTTTCTACTGAGAGCGATGTTGGCTGAAACACAGGTTGGGGAACTGAACAGGCAGTTTGCAATCAGTGGAAAAAATTAGGATATTAAGCCTCAGTGAGCACTCAAATGATCACGGATCAATTGTGCAGAGAATTTCAGGAAACTTAAACCAGCTTTGAGTACGTGGGCTGTTTACACAGAGTTTAATGCAGTGAACAACTCTTGACAATTTTGCAGATTGCATTAGGCCTTGTATCCATCCAAGTCGTCTTTGCCTCACTGCAGGGATCAACAGAAAGGTGTTTGTGTCTTCTGCAGCACTGATCCTAAAACTAGCGGAGTGTGTGTAATGAAGGGAGTGTGTAGGTTGCTGTCCTCATGTGGGATGGGGCAAGCCTTAAGTGCAAGTCTGTTGCAACTGGATGTAGCTCGAGCAGCGCTGTGAGTACTTACCTTTTGAGCTCCTCTGTAGATTGTGGTTCTCTAAGAGAACAGGCAGGGAGGGTAAGTGCTACTACTGTTGTAACTGGTTTTTGGTTTTTTCATCAGCTGTGGATTTAAGGCAGCAAGGGCCTGTGCCTTGTGTTGGAAATACCTGATCTATTGCAGTAAGGCTTAATTTACACCCTATAATTTAATTAGCGCGTGACTATAAACTCACTTAAGTCAGGATTTTATTTCTTCACAAAGTGTATGAGAAAGCAAAACCCCTTTCTGGAACGTTATGGAGGATTAATTTTCTAAATTGCATAATCCTGCTGGTCCTTTTCAGTGAGGATCCTCTACTACCAATAGCAATATCGAGTTTATTGTGAGAACATGTGTCATGTTGCAGACTGGAAAGGTTTTAGATTGGTGGGCTTTTAAACAGCTGTTGTGATATTGTTGGTTGCTTTTCTCAGTAGTCTTGCACTATGACAGCTTTGCTTGGATATGTAATACTTGTGGGGTTTTTTTTGTGTCAAGTAGCAGGATTCTTTTGGTCAAAATTGTAACGATTCAGAATGCATCCATACTTCTTTTTGCAGGGCTTTTGGCCTATCATGAACCCACCACTCCGTGCTATTGGGAATGACAGTGCACATAATTGGCAATTAAAACCTTTTGAAAAAGGAGAGACAAAATGTCCCCCAAATACTCTTCGTATTAAATGCCTTTCTCACAGGAAACAGCAAAGCATTTTTCATTGCCTTTTTACTATGCGTAGACTTAGTCTAGAATTTTGGCTTTTTCTGCTCAGCTGGACTATAAAGGTCTCTATTTGTATCATCAATAACAGCATAGAGCTTCATGTTGGTGCTCACAGTTACGATGGTCAAGAAAATTTGTTTCTGAAGAGTAATTTAGTCCTGCTGTGGATTTAGTACCTTATGATAAACAAATGACTAATATATTCACCTGCTGCTCTTCCGGGCAGAGCATCCCCACAGCCCAGCCAGTTTCTCCTTCCGTTAAAAAGTTCCTGCCTGCATGCCTGGCTCTTATTACCATTATATTGTAAACCAACATGGTCGAGCCTAGATAACAGTGAAATGTAACAATTGTGGGAAACCCTTATTTAGTACCCCAGGATTTAAACTGATTTCAACTGTCAATTTTTTCCCTCTCAAATTCTGACTGTCTTCTTATTGTCACTGGAGGGTGATTGTCACTGTTCATTTGAGGCTGTTAAATTTCCAAATGTATTTCAGGCTTGTTTGTAACATCTAAGAGCAAGCATCTAAAGAACCACTTCTGCTTAGATTACAATAGCTAGTCATTTGTACTAATACACACACATATATAAGTAGTTGATGCTTTTCAATGACCATTTAATAATCTTATTTGCCTTGATTATATTGTAGTTGTTTTTTTTTTTTTAATTCATGAAAGTTCATGAATGGGACTGTTCTTCATGTAAAGAAATATATCCCATTGGATTCACTCTGTATTAGGACACATTACGTGCTTCTCTACTGCCTTGCACCTTACCCATCCTATGCAAACATAAAACAAGGTATCAAATGGTATCAGTGCAAAAAGATGTAGGCAATGGCAGAAGAATGGATGAAAGCAATATTCAAGAAAAACATGTCCCTAATTGTTTCTTGCAGTAGTATCATGGTCATAAATAAATGTAATAAATCTCTGCCTTCTGCTAAACAAAACAGAGGAATTAATTTATTTCTCGGGATGTAGACATGATGGATCACATCTTGCGGCTTCTGATGCAACAAGTTAGTGATTTATTGCAGTAAAGCAACACCGGTACATAGTGGTTGCACAAGTATATGACTGAGATTCTCAGTTAACACAAATGAGCTGAAAATTGAGCTCATAACTGATTTTTTTATTGCCTTCAAATTGAGCCTGTTTTCTTTGGCTGTAACATGCCAAGATAAAATTGGTGTCCATATCTTATATGGTTCTAAGACTTACTGACACAAACCCAGTTTTACTCTCCTCCATATTGAATGTGTTGGAAAAACATTTTTTTCTTTTCTAGTAAATCAGGAAAATGCTTTACGAATTTAGGTTTCTGTAAGATCTGCTATCTGTAGTCTGTATCTGCAGATTTATGTGTGATTTTCTTACTTGTTTTGACTGCCTTTCCATTGTGTACCTAAGTGAAATAGGTCAAGTTTATTTGTATTGGTATACAACTTTCTGTAGCTACAGATCCAAACTTTAGTGTGTGAACCTAAAAATCAGAATATTTTACTATTTTTATTTGTTCGTTATCTTTTTTTTTTTTTTTTTTTTTGAAGACATTAACTCTTGGAGTTGTGTGTTTTGTTTTGTTTTTTCCCATCAAGTATTAGTCGTCTTAAATCCTGTGTGACTAATCATAATAATAATTTTAAAAGATTGTTAACAGCTGAAAAGTTACACTCATCTCTGTCAATCCTTTGGTTAAAAGCCTTCAGGTACCTCACTAAGCAGTTTGTAGGTTTTCATATTCTTGATTTTCTTGTTCTATTCTTCTTTTGTTTCCTAAGGTCACACAAAACCCAATTTGATTTAAAGTAGGGAAACAGTGTGATCATGAAGGAAAAAGGTACAAGGAAAATGCTATGTAATTGAAGCATTTTAAATGAATGATGTTTGATGGGATTGAAATGCATTTCTAGATTAGTAGAATAGCATAGTGTTTGATTTAATTATGTGTTCATAGCCTGATAGTATTCTTGATTCAGGGGAAATATTTAAAGATTCACTGTTTCGAAATGTTTACCTTTGCCCTTGCATCCAGCATTAAATTATTTTAATATATAATGAAATTGATATTTTGCTTTGATTATATAAGTGTGTGTTAGTGGAATCAGGTGTAAATATGAATTTATGACTAGAGAAAAAGTTAATGTGATTTCTGGAAGTACAAAATTTTCATTTCCAGGGAGAATCAATTAGCAGTCCAACACTTATTGAGTAGTAAAATGGATTTGTTTGAACTGTATGTGACATTTGCCTGTGATTATTCAGACTGGTTCCTGCTCTTGAGAACTGTGATCTTGTTTTCTGCTCTTGGAGAGTAGCCATAACTGAGGGTTTAAGAACAGAATTAAATAATACTTTTAATTTAAGGGAGAATTCATATGTTCTGACTGCCTATTTACACTTCTCAATATGTCATTGTCATAACAGCCAGTATTTCACCCTGAGACTTTGTAAAGGTTTTCTGTGACCGTCAGTAACTAATATTACTGCGCAGCACAGGAGAGATCAGTTACACTGTCTTGTTGGAGAGGTAAAAGCCAACACTCTTTTTCTCTTTTTAAAGGCAGGGAGGTGGGGTGGGAATGAAGAACTCATGCAGACATAAAAGCTTAGTATTACTTCTGTTGTTTTAAGTAAGATAATGGTGTAAACAAAGTGGCAAAACAGCTTGCAAACGCTGAGCCTGCTCTTCTTCGGCACACAGTGCAAAGTAGGTAGTTGCGTGTGGGTTTTGTTTGTTTGTTTTTTGTTGCTGGTGTCTGTGTACGTCCCCTTCATGTGCCTACTGGGATAGCATTTTAAATGACAACCTCATGTAAGTACAGAATCACAGAATTTTAGAGGTTAGAAAGCACCTGGAGGTCATTTGGTCCAACTGCCCCTGCTCAAGCAGGGCCATGACTTGTCTGGGAAACCTGTGCCATTGCTCCATCACCCTCACAGCAAAACAGTGTTTCTGCATCTTCAGATGGAGCCACCTTTGTTTTTGCCATTGCCTCTTGTGCAGTCACTGGGCACCACCAAGAAGAGCCTGGGTCCATCTTCTTCGCACCCTCAGGCTGGGTCCAGTTGGGTTTTAATATCTTCAGTGATGGAGACTCCAGAACCTCTCTGGGAAACCAGCTCCTGCACAGTGTTTGACCAGTCTCAAAGTAGAGATTTCTTCTTGCATCTAAGGGGACTTTTCTATATTTCATTTAGTGTTCATTGCTTCTTGTCCTGTCCCTGGGTACTGCTGAGAAGAGCCTGGCTCTGTTTTCTTTACTCCCTCCCAGCAGGTATTTGTACACATTGATGAGGTTCCCCCTGAGCCTTCTCCAGGCTCAACAGTCCCAGCCCTCTCAGCCTTTCCTCACAGGAGAGATGTTCCTATCCCTTTGTCATCTCTGGGGCCCTTTGCTGGACTCTCTCCAGTATGTCCATGTCATTCTTGTTCTGGGGAGCCCAGAACTTCATCCAGTACTCTAGGTGTGGCCTTGCTAGTGCTGAACAGAGGGGATGGATCGCCTCTCTTGACCTGCTGGCAGGACACTTCAAAGGCCTTTTAATAGTATGCTTCTTTACTGTGGAAGGCCCCTGTCTTTCATCTTAAGCCACATAAAGCGAAGTTCTCCGGTTCATAAATAATTTTGATTAATTCCTTTCTGGCTTTGAGGACTTCTAGATTCTGATTTCATATCAAAACCGTGTAAAGCTTGGCCTTCTCGAACAGGAAAACTCACAGATAAATTTGAGTATGTAGGTCCCTCTGATCACTCTTACTGGTCCCCAGCCTGGCTTTCCAACTTCTCAGGGAATACGGAGGACACCTCAGAGAGAGCTGCTACTTTGCATCATGGAGAGACTCCCTGACAAGGTTTATCAACCAAAGGATTTACCTAGAAAATAAACTCCGTTCAGGTAAGGCCACAGCTTGTTTTTGTTTACATTGACAACTCCAAAACACTGACAGTTTTTCCATTCTGCGTTCTGCCCAATGCTTATATTTTGAATGGTCTTTGATAGGGCTTGTGAAAGGTGCAGGAGTGCGAATACCCAAAATGTCTACAAGTGAGCTGAGCAAAGTCAGGGAGCAGGGAACACCAGGTTTGTTTTGAGAGAAACTGAATTTGGAGTTGCATTTAAAGTCTCAGTCTTCTACAGAGAAGTGCTTATTCAAGTTCAATTTGAAGTATTTTGCAGCAAGCTTTTTCTCAAAAACCTTTTGATAGCTAACAGTCACTATATTAGCATTGACATATAATAACATTTTGTGTCTAAATAGATATATATTAGAGAGTGACTGTTGAATTCAGTATATGAAAAAGGCCTTTCAATAGGGTTTGGGAGAGAACCATGTGTCAGCATTTTGCAGTGGTTGAAAGTGCATTTGTTTATTTACCCTCTCTTGGGGGTTGTTACAGCTCTCACAACAGCACTGACCATCACTGCTGGGAGGGAAACATTTCACTTTATAACAAGTCTACTTTTTGCTCGATACTTTTGCATGATTTTATGAACTAATTACTGAAACTACAAGTGCAACTGTTGTACGCCTGTGCCCTCTGTGTGTCTCCCTGCTCATGGTGCTGTTCTGAGTCTCCTGCAAGTTGTTTGGGCTTCCCTTTTTATTAGTTATTATTAGACTGAAAAGGTATAAAATTGTAGGGACCTACGTTATAGTATAGGTGCAGAATACAAACTGTATAGTGACAGTTGCTTGAAGAGACAACTGTACACAGGGATGGGACCTTCCTAATTTATTTGTCTTCCCATAACCAAAATGATACTTTGGGATTGCTGTGTTGTGTCAGGATGGACCTCAGCTATTTCACGGGTTGTTTCTATGAGGGGACAGATATTGGTCTCTTTTGGAGGAAAAATCTGCATGAAGGAAATTGTGTAAATCTATAAGCAATTAGAGATTGGTCAAACTCTACTGAAGATGGAGCAGGTCTCCTCAGTGGTTGCCATTGGGAGGTGCTGCTCTGCTGGGCAAAGTCTCTGGTCCAGCAGCTCCCCTGGTACAGCCTGGACCTTCAGCAGAGCCCTGAGGCTGCAGCAGGGGAGGGGGATGTGGTGGCCTGCCTGCAGGAGGAGGGAAGCAATCTGTGTAGCAGCAGGAAAGATGGAAAATAGATTGACATGTCTGTGTAGAGACCCAGCTAGAGCTGGTGGTGTAGGCAGAAAACTGGCTTTTACAGCTACAGGAGTTTGAAGATCAGAGATTGCTGGGTGGAGGAGGATCTACCTGACCAAATGGGGTGAGAGCATCTTTGCCAGTAGGCTGGCGAATCTGGTAAGGAGAGCTTAAATAAAGAACAAAATGGGAAGTAAAGATACTGTAGGTGAGGATACGTAGTGCAGCTTGGGACAAAAACAGGAGGAAGAACCACTCTGCTTGTGGTCACAAAACCTACAGTCAAGCTGCATTAACTGCAGAACAAGGCAAGTGATTATCCCTCTTTACTCATTAGGCCATATCTAGACTACCGCATGCAGTTTTGGACAACCCTCGTCCCCAGTGCAAGAGAGACATTGAGCAGAGAGCCCCAGGGTGGTTAGAGAGGGAACTCATGCCCTGTGGGAGGAGGCTGAGGGACCAGGGCTGGTTCAGCCTGGAGCAGGGGCAGCTTTGGGGGCACCTTGTAGCAGCTCTGCATGCTTGTGGGGAGGTTATTGAGCAGGATGACAAGCCATGCATGGACAGAAGGTGAAAGGTGACTTGCAAATTTGAAACAAGAGATTCAGACTGCATGTGAGGAAGAAACTTTTCCCACAGCCTGACAGTGGGGTATGCACACCTCACTTTGGTATGTTTTACTCAGTAAAATTGTAGTAGCAGCAAGTTATTACATTTCTACCTTGGCAATCTAAGGAGAGCCAGGAAGGACTGAAATGTACCTAGCTGAATCTATCTTCCTGTGTTTATCAAACATGCAGTGTCATCTCATGGGCTTTGGGGCATAATGTCACAAATGTTTTATGCTTGCCATTTCTTATCCGTATATGGATTTGCCAGTGATCATAATGCTGGTCTTTCTGAGGCCAAGTGATTTCCATTCACAAAGATGGGGGATGTGCTGGCCTCTGTTAACACCATGGAAGTATTCCAGGTTTTTGTTTTAGAAGGAGGCCTATAGGTATCCATATGCTAGTAAGAAGTCCATGGAAGCTGTTTCAGCATAGGACTCCATGCAATTGTAATTTGGTTACTAAAGCTGGTCTTTCTTGTTTGTTAACTGTAACTGTAGAATATAGGAATTCATTTGGCTCAAACAGTAATTGACTGTGTGTATGCAGAAATTTTTACCTTTCAGAAGAAAATATTTCAATTTTTCATTAAGTGACACCTATATTCCTGTTCTGGAAATGGTGCCTTGATCACTCACTTCACACACTTAGCATGTTGTAAGTTATTTAAACAATTCTGTTTTAACATTAGAGATATGACAGTTCTAACTAGAACAGAACTTCAATACAGACAGACTCTGTCAGACTGGCATTAGACCTCTGCCTAAAGCTCTAATTTAAGAGCTTGTGATGTTTCAGCTCAATTTGTAGAAGCTCTGTAGGGCATTTAAAATAAGAGGTGATAGGATGGATGTCTTAGACTGCACCAACCATATCCAGTCCTCCCACAGTTGTTTTTGCTCTTCTCAGGTATAAATTCAAATTCATTTCCTCCTTTCAGAGGAGCAGAGACTTCAGAAAGAGCTTCTACCTACCTTATAAATAACAAATAAAATTTGCTGCTGCTCTGCACATCCTGATGAATTCACCCGGGATATTTTGGATTACACCAGTCAGTGAGCCAGGGGATGCAATCAAGACTCATCTGATTCCTTGTAGGAAATTCAGTGTAACAGAATGCTGATTCAGTTCATCTCCAAAAGATGGTACATTATTTTGCTAGTGAATAGTTTTCTGTACATTCGAATGTATCTCCCTGCAGTACAACAGCAGTTTTTGCTGACCTATGCCTCGAAGCCCACACTAGTTTGAATCAGCCTTGAGATGTTTCTTGGGCTGTATTACTTTTTCTTGATCACTTCTTTCCCTTAGTTTAGGGAAAAGGGCCCTAGGGACCAGATTATGATACTCAGCTTTTCACTGTGCTGGAACATAGAAAATGTCACACGCAGTAATGTCACTGATTTACCTGTGAGATGGTCTCGTCATTAAACTACAACACATGGCTCAGGAATCAAAAACTGGACCATATAAGAGGTTGAGGAGCTGAAGCTCCAGCGAACATGGTGGGCAAAAGGCTGAAGATTTGTTTTGAGCCTCTTTCTTCCACCCTGCACAGTTACCCCTAGAGATGAAAGAGTTTTATCAGATCTTCAATAATTCCAGCTTCAACATTTCAGGCTTATATCTGGTAAATGTAATATAAAGTCTCTGGAGGACAAAAAGAGCTGATGATGTAATGAGAATGTTAGAAGACTCAATGATGAGTAAACCCACACTTTGTGTAGTTAAAGTGCTTTAAAAACTTTATTCCCCCCAAAAATGTGAAACTCTGTGAGCATATTTTAGCTTTATGTGTTTAAACATGTATACTATTGTTATCTGAATATGCAATCAACTAGGAGTGTTATGCATAATATTTTTTTTTTTTTTTTCTAGCTAGGGTCTGATGCAAATGTAGTTTAAATGTTTGAATCAATACCTAAAAATCAGTATTTTGTGGAGCTGGCCATCTCATTTTGATTGTTCAGCCATCTTGATTTTTTAATTAGTGGGCTGAAGATTTTTTCAGTCTGAACATAAACATCAGTATGTACCTTGCTGAACTGGGTGGGCATATGAGTGTCTTAACTTTGTTAGGACTGCTGATAGGTTAAGTATGTTCTTGAATAAGTTCTGCAATTGTGGCAAAATGTAGACAAACTTTTGATCTCCATCTTTTTTTTTTTTTTATTTCACTTGCACAGTTGAAATAGCAAAGATTATTTTCAGTTTCTAGAATGACAGCGGTTTGGCTGATAAAGAGAGGAAGATGAAATCTGTCGTGCTGGGGAATATAAAGACTTCCAGATAACCAGCTTTGGATGGTAAAATGCAACATTTCTCCTGTGGGTATAGCCTGGTGGCTTTGGTGTAGGTCAACTAACACTTTGCTTTCCAGATTTGCAGATGGAGCTCTGAGAGCGTGAGCACCACACAGAATTCAACTGCTCCAAAATTCTGCACTGACACGTTAACTCTAGTGCCTTATTTTAAGTCATCTGGAATGTTTAAGAACAACCTATTTAATTGTATTGATTTATGGCTGAGTCATTTAGCTATTGATTTAATACCTTATTGGCAAGTAATACACCTTGTGTTGCAGAATGATGTGCCTGTTAGTCAGCTCTGTTTGTCACTACTGACAATTCGGTTTTTCCCCTTGTAATGGAAACTAATTCCCTTGCTGGCAATGGCTGAAAAATTCTGTTACTACCTCTAAGTTTGTGTTAACTTTAATGTGAGACTTGTCGTTGGCCTGGTTCTTGCCATGCAGCTGCACACCAGGAAGCAGGTCAGTGTCACAAGCTTCACTTAGCCAGCAAAGTTCAGAATAGTTTAAACTTCAGAATTTCCTACTGAGCAAAAGGTCAAGCTCCACAAGACAAGAACTACTTCCCTGTAGTGCTTTTCCACATCACCTGAGAGGGACCAGAAACTTAAGATAAAGTAACCTTTAAAAAAAAAAAAAAAAAAAAATCTGGTACTTTTTTCATGTTTTATAATAATTTAGCTTCTATAAAAATAGTTCCATGTTCTGTACTATCGTGTTCAAAGGCTGAATTAGAGAAACTGTGAGATACCACACTTTTTCTGGCTCCTGCACCTGTGCTTTTCTGAAAGTTCTCGCTATGCTGAAAAAAGTTTCATTGGAAGGAGGCGCTTGCCCTTAATCAGTGTGTTTGGCTTTCCCAATGGCTATTAAGCTGCTAATACCACATTGAGAGACCAGGGGACATTTCACAGTACATTACCACAGGGATGTTGCTCTTCATTTAAACATGGGAAGGCTGCTGCATCGCAGAAGTGCTAAAGTCTTTTAAATAAAATGATGCATTAGGGGTGAAATACTAAGCCTCTCCTTGTTTGATTCTCACTGATTCTGTATTGAACCACAATTTTAACAATTGCCCTTGCATATTTCAAATTACACAAAATGGGCATATAATAAGGAATTTTAAAAGATTATTAGCCCACTTTTGTATTTTAAGGAAGCAAAATGCCTTTTAGGAAACTACAGTATTTGTGACTAGAGGCTTTTTTGTTTAACAAAGGCTTTGTAAAACACAAGTGTGTTTTTTGAAGGACAGTGTTGGCTTTTTTCTTCCTTTTTTTTTTTTTTAGAATATTAAAATAGTTATTAGATTGAAATAGCTGGACTTCTAGAAATGAAGCAAAGAGGGTTTTTATTCTGATACAATTAACTTTAAAAGTGCAAGGTTGTCATGTTTTGAGAATATATGTAAATACAGAATGGTCGAAAGCTTTGAGTTTAGTTCAGGGTATATGTTCTAACTAAAGGGCTGTCGAATTAGTAACCTTTGGGTGTACAATAGCAACTTAAAGCAGGTTTTGATTGTTTCGTGTAAATATTTGATTCTGAATTTGTTCTTCAACAGCTGTGATCAAGATGTGAGGAGCTGAGCAGCAATTACTGCAGCTGACATAAAATTAATCATTACTGTAGGACAGGCCAAGTGAAAAATGCAATTTCAGCACTTTCTCTCTGGACTTACAGATACCCTTCAATTTCTGCTCCTGTCAGTTAGTTTAATACATTCCTCTTTGCAGTGCTGGATTTTGCCCTGGCTTGAAACAACACATACAAGCTGTAGAGTCACTGCTCACTGGTGAGGGATGCAGAGCTCAAAGAATTCAGGTTGGCTTTTACAGCAGGACTGTGAAGTTCACCCTTTTTTTTTGCCTCTGGCAGAGAGGTAAAAAGAGTGAGTGCAGTTTTCTCCTTCTGAAAATAAAACATGTAGAGCTATTTGTAAAAATAACTATCTAGGGCAGTTAGTTTTGACCTTATTGATTTATGGATCTAGGAAGAATGAAATTTTCCAATGAGAGCATTTCAAGAATTTCATTTATGTTGGTGATTGAACGCACACATGTAACTTGCCTCTGGGGGAATCCTTACTACCTGTGTATATGCTGGGAAGTAGTGGAGCTCATTTACAGCAGATCTCAAAGCCAAAACATTTGGTGCAGAGGACCCAATACCCGTGCTGCATGTGTAGGGAGTTTAGTTGAGACTATTCTAGTCTGATCCTATGCACCCATAAGCAGTTATTACACCTCTGGTTTGACTTCACCTGAAAGGAATACAGTTCATGTGCTCTACAACCACTTCAGGAATTGAACCAAAGCATAGGAAGTGGGGATGTCTGGGCTATCGTGCTCAAAAGTAAATTTCTAGCATGAACTCACTGGTGACATTGACTCAGTGTATACAAACTTGATCTGAAGAGATAGAAAGCAAGCAGATATTTCTATGAAGCCTTTATCTTCACAGAGGCTTTCCTGTGACACTGTGTGACTTTAACCTTCTCACTATCCTTACTTTCATATTTTTATTTGAGCGCCTCTTAAAAATTAAGTTGGTGCTTATGGAATGATCGAGGGTTTCCAGAGTTCATTCAGGCTTTCTTGTGTCAGGGCCTGAAGTTAGACACTGAAGCCCCTGAGGTGCAGTGGTCTGGAAAGATTTGCTTTTGTGAGAAATTATTTTTGACTTGAAACCATTTGGTTTTTAAATCCATGTTTTTGTATTGCAACATATTTAGGTTAATCCATTGTTTTTAATTGAAGCCAAGTGCTGACTTTGCAATGAAAGAAGTTACAACAGAGTTGACTTGGTGGGAGGAATGACTGAAAAACTGAAGTCTTTGCACAAAAATGAACATTCTGTCAAATGGCTGCTTGGTTGTTTTGATTACAAAACAACCTTTGGGAAGGGGAAGTGACCAGAGAGAAGTTTCTGTTAATCCTGCTTTTTGAAAGTCCCTAACCCCTTCTGCAAAAGGAAGAAAGCTGACGTGTTACTGTGTTGGATGATAAGTCATTTGATGATTAGCAAGTTGCTTTCGAAGTGCAAGAATCTGGTTGATGAATAACCAGGAGCATTGTTAGTGATGTGTAACAGGGATAAATATTTCATAACTGGATGAAGTCTCAGATTTGTGTTTCTCGGTTTTAAGATTGCTCTCCCATTCACCAAGCAACCATTTTAATTAATGTGCTTTAAGAACTGCTTGCTGAGAAATCTTTGTGCAAGTGCTGGCTTTTAATCTGTTCTACCTGAAGCAGCCTGGGGAAAGTTGGCAGGTGCTGACAGACTGACTGTGCTCCTTTCCTTCAGACTTTTGCTGGTGGGAAGAGGGCTGGCTTAAATAAAACTTAATTTAGTTTTGTAAATGAAGCAGTTTACAGAATTCATGAGAGCTGGGAGAAGAGATACATGATGAAAAACAAAAGGGAAAAATAAGGGGCAGTGGTAACTGTGGAACTAGAAATTAATATGCTGTTATTAATTATTTTACCTGTCTTAGACATGTCTGTACCATTCTTTATACTATAATGATATTGCAAAAGGTTAGCAATGGTCTCTCACACTACAAAAGGAACTGACAAATAATCTGCATCATCTGACTTTCTGAATTATCTATTTCCACATCTGATGGATGAACGCATATGTTCAATCAGCTAACATTTTTTTTCTTTCCTTCTCTTCTAAGATGCTGCTTATCACATTGCATGACAGCATTGCCCGCTTTCAATGTCTGAGAGATACAGATGCAACCATGCAGTTAATCAGAATCATTTTTCCTGTCCTCAGTTATGCATTTGAAAGTTGACAATATCTACAATATCTACAATAGCTAAAAGCTACATCTTTCCAATTAGTACTTACAATCTATTTAAGATATAAAAGAACTGGGAAAATAGCTTTTGTTTTCAGCCCTGGACCTTAGGAAATGCACGGTAGTGAATAAAATGATCATCACCATCCCACATAATGCACTTCTTGATTAAAAGCTTCCTGTGTAATTCTGCTTATTTATGAATTAGGAGGCACCAAGAGGATAACTCAATACTCTGACCTTTAATTGTTTAACTGTTGGCTAGACCACCCCTGTACAGTGAAACCAAATTTTTAAGTGCCAAAATTTTAGATGTTTCTGTATGGTTTTAGAGAGAGTCTTCCCCTGTACAACAGTGCTTTCAGAGCTTTTCTAGAATGTTTCTTTTTTTCTTGTACAGGATATTTGGAGAAGAGGTGGTCTTGATTTTTTGTTGTTGGGGGTAGGGAATGGATTATGTGGATTTATTTGGAATGGTGTTTAGACAGGGAGAGAGGCAGCAGCTATAGCAAATAGCAGAGAGTTTCTGAGAACTGCAATGCTGTATTTATCTTGGAAGCAGTAATTTTATTTAACATTATCTTATAAGAACCAAATACATAGTAATATTTTGTCAGCTTTCTTACTGTGTAACTTACACTCTTTCACAAGGCTACAAAACCAAAAATGAATGGTTTTAATCAGATTGGCAGATTAGTTGTTTTCATTGCTCTTCATGATATTGATATATTTACCACTTCTGTGTCCTCAACGTGTCATTTGGAAACAAAATAAGAAAATCTTCAGGTCATTGTTTCTCTTCCTCTGAATCCTGGCTGCTCAGCCTTCAGAAGCTACTCTGCATTGGTGAACACTTATGTGTAGGTAAAATAGTTCCAAAATTCCAAAAAATTAATTTAGCACTGAACTAACAACAATTTACAGACTTGTGAGCGCTCCCTTGGCAACACTCAGTGACGATGCACCCAGGTGGGGTTGTGCCTGCTTCAGTGGGAGAACTTGCTGCCTGTGTCTCATCTGAACTTTCGGTTTTGCTTGTGTAAAGTTTAAAAGCAGACTAACTCATTGTTCCTTTCAAATCTGACCCTTTTAACCATTAGCCATTTTTACAGCCATTTATTCCTTATTCAAACTGTATTTTCTTTTTGCTGTCCAGCAAGTTTCTCATTTTTTCATTCCATTTCTGAACTGGATGAACATGTGGGAGTATGAGCTTTGGTAGGATGCGTAACAGCAGTAAATACTTGCATTGCAAATGCTTTTGCAAGATCTGCAGATCCACTTCCAGAATTCTCCTTTCCCTCCCTCACTGCTGGGAAATGTAAGAATCAGCTTCCCTCTTGCCCGCTTCATCTGGAAGGTGGGGTTGTGTGATTTTGTTGACTGTAAACTGAATGAGATGTTTGAGCTGTCTTTTGACCAGTCGTTCTGTAGGATTGTTGATGTGTTGTCATTTATGAGGTAAAGCTCTGTTTTATTTTTCTTATTTTGTAGTAGGAAAGGGTGGAAGGAAGAGGAAGACTTCTAAGTAATTAATGATTTTAAAGATTCCATAAGAATCTATAGATTGTTTGAAGTCAGTGGCTCAAGCTTTTTGGTGTTCAGTCCATCAGTCCTGCATTTCCTACATGCAGAGGACAAATATGAGACAATTAAAGGTTCCTTGAAATTGTAGTGTTTTTTTAAAAAACACCTGAATTGAACATTTTTGAATCACGACATTGTTTTTCCTGTTGGAAGGAATAATTAATACATGAGCCTTTATCCTGTTTTCATTCTAAGGCAGGAAGTACTAAGCAATTGGATATGCAAAGACCTCTTTCTTTTATTCAGCACAGCAGCACGCTGGTCTGCAAGCAGCTCTGCTGATTTAAATGGAGTTGTTTCTGAATAATGTTAGGAGAGTTAGAACATATTTAGAAGGTCACGCTTGATTCTGTTGAGGCTACAGTTGTGGGAAAGTGTTCAAAACATGTACAAGTTGCAGAACACAATTTTATTACAAATGAGCAATTATGTGAATGTGGCCTTGTGTGTCTGGAAATGTCTTCCTTTAGTAGTGAATCTATACGTGTTAGTGTTATACCATCTTAGATTAAAGTGTTGTGCAGAGCATTTCACCTATTGTCTCCTTGAGCAAGGGACTGTTTTTGAATTTATTTCACAATCCTATTCTGTGGGTATGTATCTTAAATTCCAGCAGAAATAAGATTTTTCTTGTTATCTTTTATGGGCCTTTTACAAGTAGCTCATGAGCATCTCCCTAGAGCACAAAACCTGTGGTCTAGGATATAAAAAAACTCATTGCTTGTCAATGAAGTAGAAGTACCTCTAGAGAGGAAAATGATGGGTTTGTGTTGAACTAGACACCAACACCATTTTTTTTAGGAGTAAAATTGTCTTAGACAATTGAATGTGCTAGCAGAACATTAAATATGTAGAATCAAATGATTGCATTAATTGACTTACTGAGGTTAGTGTATCTTTTGCTAAACAAAAAATGTGATGGGATCAGTTATGACAGTAACTTGGGAACCCTGCATCTTTTCTAAAGGCTTTGGTGGTTTTTGTGTATGTGTATTAAACCATGTAACAGGGTCACTGTTCTAACAATATTTTTTGCCTAATCCAGACAGGCATCTGTGCATGTTATTAATTTTAAGCACAAAAATGTTTTTGTCATCATATATGGAAGCATTGAAGCTTTTCAGAAAATAAGTGACAGCTGTTGAATATGTACTACTATTTCTGCAATTGGAAAAATCCCCCAAATATTTTTTGCTGAGATCTCACTGTTAATTAAATCAGAAACACTAGAAAGTTTGTCTTGGGAAATTATGAGATGTAGGGCATTCTATAGATGGTGACACTGAAAATGGACTCTGATATGTGGCTGCTTAAAATTTGCTGGAGAACCATGGTGTGATACATTACTTAGGAGGCGTTAATACATTCCTGTTTTTCCTGTTTTCTTCTTATTGTGTCTGTGTCCGTTCCTGGGATAAGCAGAAGGCGCACGTACTTTTGGGCTAGATTTGATAAATGCCTGCAATACTGAATTTGACCCACTGATTAAATTCGTCAGACTACGTGGTTCATCGTCTTCAATAAAACTGTGCCAGAAGATGTCAGCACTATGCTGTTTTAGCACCATCATTTGGTTCAGTCAACAGTTGTGGAAAAAAACTGTAGGAACTAGCGTTGGTGCAGTTCTGTGACTAGAAAAGATATAAATGAACACTAAATAACTATTCGACCTAAAAGACCAAATTATCTACAGGGCTAACTTGTCAAGAGTTTATTTCTGTTAGCATCCTTGCTAAGTTGAATTACAAGGCCAGAAGAATCACTGCAGTTACTTGATTCTGAATATGATGATATGTGGGTATATGTGGTACTCCTTGGTAGTCATCTTTTTTTGTTTAAACCATCATTTAATGCCCATTAAAGGGAATTTTTAGAATAGAAAAGTGGATTCTGTGAAACAGGCAAAATTGCATTTGAAGCATTGCGTTCAAAGGAAGCAATGTACAGAATATTATGCATCTGAAAAGTAGAGTTCTTCTAATATAAAATACATATGAGTAGAAAGACTTGCATTAGCTGTAAGTATTGAATTGAACCTGTAAATATGATGAAGTTGTGTTTGGCTGTTTCTCATCAACACTTCTGTGAAGCTCCTTTTCCAAATTTCAGCATCTGGTTGAAGCGTCATTTGAAAATGGCTTCTGTGAGGAAAGATGTCCAAATACCCTTGTACTTCATGATATGCAACCTTTTAACAGTTATGTTTATGTACACTTAACATATTGTCACCAAATTATCACAGTATCACAGTATCACAGTATGTTAGGGATTGGAAGGGACCTCAAAAGATCATCTAGTCCAATCCCCCTGCTGGAGCAGGAACGCCTAGGTGAGGTCACACAGGAACATGTCCAGGTGGGTTTTGAATGTCTCCAGAGAAGGAGACTCCACAACCTCCCTGGGCAGCCTGTTCCAGTGCTCTGTCACCCTTACTGAGAAGTTTCTTCTCAAATTTAAGCGGAACCTCTTGTGTTCCAGCTTGATCCCATTACCCCTTGTCCTATCATTGTTTGCCACCGAGAAGAGCCTGGCTCCATCCTCATGGCACTCACCCTTTATATATTTATAAACATTAATGAGGTCACCCCTCGGTCTCCTCTTCTCCAAACTAAAGAGACCCAGCTCCCTCAGCCTTTCTTCATAAGGGAGGTGCTCCACTCCCTTAATCATGTTGGTTGCTCTACGCTGGACCCTCTCCAGCAGTTCCCTGTCCTTCTTGAACTGAGGGGCCCAGAACTGGACACAATATTCCAGATGTGGTCTCACCAGGGCGGAGTAGAGGGGAAGGAGGACCTCTCTCAATCTACTAGCCACCCCCCTTCTAATACACCCCAGGATGCCATTGGCCCTCCTGGCCACAAGGGCACAGTGCTGGCTCATGGTCATCCTGTTGTCCACCAGGACCCCCAGGTCCCTTTCCTCTACACTGCTCTCTAATATGTAATTTCCCAACCTATACTGGAACCTGGGGTTGTTCCTGCCCAGATGCAGGACTCTACACTTTCCCTTGTTAAATTTCATCAGGTTATTCCCCGCCCAACTCTCCAGCCTGTCCAGGTCCCGCTGGATGGCAGCACAGCCTTCTGGCGTGTCAGCCACTCCTCCCAGCTTGGTGTCATCAGCAAACTTGCTGATAGTACACTCTATTCCCTCGTCTAAATCGTTAATGAATATATTGAATAATATTGGCCCCAGTACTGACCCCTGAGGCACACCACTAGATACTGGCCTCCAACTAGACTCCGCACCATTGACTACCACTCTCTGGCTTCTCTCCTTAAGCCAGTTTGCAACCCACCTCACTACTCTGTTGTCTACACCACACCTCCTCAACTTAGCTGTGAGGATGCTGTGGGAGACTGTGTCAAAGGCTTTACTGAAGTCAATTATGATAGGTAAGGCTTAGATGTCTGTTGTTTAGCAGCTGGTTGGTTCCTATGAAAATAGGATGAGTAGGATGAGTTTTGCTTCTGACTGTAACAGCTGGTATCACATGGCATCTGGTGGCCAAGGATAGGACTTCAGTTCCTCACTCTTTTTTTAAAGTGTATCAAGGAAGAGCCTGTGGAAAAAGTGAGAATAAACAAGGTATTATGTGGCAGTACACTCTACTACCACCTCCCCCTCCGCTGAGAACTGATGTGGCAGCTACATGTGTGCACATTTCCCCCTCTTCCCCAACACCTCTCCCCTCTCCTGCAAAGGGGCAGCTAATGGCTCTTATTGTGAGACCCAGGCCAGAGTCACTAGGAGAGAGGAGAGAGTGCACCCAACCACAGCAGGGGGGTGCAGAGGCACATGTAGACACGGTAGTGGGGTGCAGAGGTGCATGTAGCCACAATAGGGAGGTGCAGAGAAGCCTCAAAGCTTCTAAACTGCTCACAGGCAGCTCTGACAAGACTATAAATGGGTTTCCGCCGAGGCTGCTTTTGTGTGGTCCTCTCGGACCGTGGACCAAATGCTGCCTCCGAGAGCCCTTCCGGGACTGGGACGCCATTTAAGGTAACCTCCCGAAAGAAAAATGGGATTGCCTCATCTCCGCATGTTGGTGAGTTGATAACTTAGATATTTCCTCGCCAGATGAGTGTATTAAATAACTCCTTGCTGCTTGGGCGGGTGTTTTGCTCACTAGACCAGTGAGTGTATTCTGTGCTTAAATATAAGAACATGTATTTTCCTGGAGTCAGGGACGGCTCTGGCATTGTTTTGGGTGAGCCACGTGTATGCACACTGTGGATCTCCATTATTCTTATTTGCTGTACCCTAATATAGTTCCTCAAGTTGATATCCGAATCTGTATTTTATGTTACCGGAGTACTAACTAATTTTATAAACCCCATTTCTAATTGTTTTTTTTCCCAGACTTTCCCAGATGGAATAAAAGTCTGTTTTGGACCTGATTGTCTGCCTAAAACTAATTTTGGGGTCCCTCCATGACATTCTGTAATATAGCAAAGAGCTATGTAAGAAATAACACTTTCCTTGCTGTTAAGGGAGAAGTATTTGGAATAGCAGCTAATTACTTCCTAGATCTCAAAAAATATAAAAATATTATATTCGTGAAGTTCTGCTCAGAGATAAAAGTCAAGGCTTCTAAGGAAAGCTGGGCAAGCACTCTGTTTAAGAGTTTGTTGACTGCCTTAGTTGATTAAGAAAAAGTACGTTTATGAACTGTGGAGAAACCTGGAAGTGCAGCATTTGGTGTATGTGTGTTTGTTTGGAAATGGGGACTGGAAGTCATTAGGAAGAATGCGTCTGTCTGGTCTCTGCCCTATTACTGGGTAATGAACTGTTTGCTGAACAGCAGTGGTGAGCATCTAATGGACACCAGCAGCTGATTCTCCATGAAAATGATGACACTTTCACAGAAATAAGTATTGATTTAATTTTTCTTCTGCCTTAGGGAATCATATGGTGCTTATTGTTTATTATCTCTTCAGCTAGCAGAAACTAGTAGTGGAAGTACTGACACAAATTCCTTAGTCTGTCAGGAGCCTGGTGAGATATTCTGTTGGATAAGCCTTCCTAAGACTGAAGGCCTCTGGGTGTGGGAAGCAGTGCTGTGTTCAGTGCTATGATAGCTGTTTTTTTTTAATTATTATTATTTTTTTCCCCTATCTGTGGACAAATATTGAATGATGAACTCTCTTAATCCTGACTGGATGAGGAATGTCAGTCTTACAACAATAAACTTTGTCTTGAGGAGTCTTTGCCTATTATGAAGTGTGTAGATTGGTTTGTAATTGGTCTGCAAGTTGGTTCTGCTGCTGTATGTGAAAAAGGGATTGGACATCCAAATTACATGGCTTTTTGATGCCTTCACCACCCCTCAAGTACTGGACCCCAAACATTCTCAGCCTGTTGCTTTTTTCTGCATCTTGACTTTCTCTGACTTGCACTCTGGTTATTTGTAGAAAATCTACCTTTGTTTTATAACTCTTCATGCCAAGATCTGCCCTAAGATGAAGCTGCTGCCCAGAGGAACAACTTCTGGTTCCTCTGGGAGCTCAACAGTAGGTCCTGTGTGTAGCAGCTTATTTCCACAAAAGCTCAGTCTCATACCTGTTGTACCTGAAAAGATTTGGGTTGGTATGTCAAAAATAGTTGCAAAAATACAATTCATAATGCCATTCTTTGTTTGCTTTACGCAGGAGAAGGCATGCTTCCTGTCAACGGCAGAGGGAGCTGAACATCAGCCTTCCTCTCTTTGGATGAGTAAATCATGAATTATTGCTTAGAGGTGAGGGACAATTGTTTCTTCTTCATTTGGACCAAGATAAAGGTCACTTGAGTTTGGTTAGCCACTGGATATGCAGCAAAGGCCAGGGAGTGTAGGGTGTGTGTGTGATAATCAAATCAAGAACATCTTGAGACCATGGGCTGGAGTTCTGGCTTCCATTTTGAAGATCACTTGATCTCAAGGCTGAAGAACTGGTTTCCTGCTTATTCATTACTTTCCAGATAATGACATTTCTTTGTACAGAGGGCTGCTAAGTGGGTTTTTTTGTGTGTGTGTGTGTTTTCTTTTTCTCTCTCCCAGTGGAGTACTGTCAGAACATTTCCTTAATCAGTGGAAGGACAGGAAGAAATCTGTGAAGCAACCCCAAGGGTTCTTGGGGGAGGAGTTCCTGTGACTGCTAGGTGTACATTCGCTTCTAATGAGACAAGAAATACATTGGAAGGTGTAGGTTTTCACAAAAAGTAAATTGACCTAGTGGGCAGGAAGAGTTACAATTAGGTTACAATTTCATAAATAAGTTTCTAACAGTAAATGTGTTTTTCTTCATAGAAGTGAAGAGCAAGTTTGAACTAATACTATGTTAAGTAGGGTAAATGTTAGTTGGATGCAAAACCAAACTCAAGGGGCTTTTTTAATACTCCACTGGAACACTGGATTAATGCTTAATCCTGATTACTAAATCCATTAATACATATATTTCTTACTATCTCAGATAAATGAGCTTTTCAGGTAATTTTGTTATCCCCTCAGGGCGTGATTTCCACTTGCCTGAGTATTGCTGTAATTAGATGATGACACAGTATCGCAGTAGCTATTCTTAAGATATGGTACCTCTGTCACTAGGTGATAAGTTTAGTTTGGTTTCTTTGTTTTTAATTAACCAAAAGGTCTCTTGAAGGAATCAGATTACACTCTTTGGGGATATGAAGTATTTAGCATCATACCAGGCAGGGTAGAACAGAATTTAGAAGGTACAGAAGATCTTTGCTGCAAAAGGCAGTTCCTGCAAGTTCTTCTATGTCATCTGTTTTCTTGGCTACTGAAATAATTAAATTCTTATTTTACCAGAATAGAAACTATGATACTGTCTGAATGCCTTTTAAACAAAAGTTATTGTTTTAAGTTATATCACACAAATCAAAGGGCACTGGGGAAGCTGAACTTCTCTGGTAAAACTGCTTGGCAGGTGCAGTTAACTGAAACCTATAGAATGGCTGAGTTGATGGTTCAGGATGTTCTCCATACACTGTGTGATAGTTCATGATGGGAATGTGCATGACTAGTGCACAGCTGACATTGGAGGACACAGTCTGGCTATAGACAACAAATCTGAAGTAAAAAAAAAAAAAAAAATGTTTTTAATTCAGCGACAAAGCAGAGGTTACAATGACTGGATGCATTTTCCAACAACTGTTTACATAAAGGTTTTTTGCCTGGCATGAGATATGGCAGTGTTTCTTCCACTTGTTTGTGTGACAGATATCCCTACTATCATTTGTATTGCTCTAGTTCACAAGCACACCTGAATGTGAGTCCTTGGCTGGGAGGTACCATGATTTTCTTCATACCTGCTGGATGCTTGACCTGTGTAGAATCATTCTTAGAACTGAATAATATGAAAGAATAACTTGTCTGGCTTTATCTGGACTATAATATCAGGCAACCATGTTTAAAAACAAAGACAGGAAATCCTTCAATTATAGAATAAGGTTGAAAGAAACTGATGAAGATCACCTAGCCCTACTTGAAATGGGAGCTGAACAAGCTTTGAAGTTCAGTCAGAGGTGCTTATGACCTTGTCCTGCTGAATTTTATATAGCTCCAAGAATGTAGATCCCAGGCCTCTTGGCAGTCTGTTCCAGTGCTTATCCATACTCATTGTCAATGTTTTATTCTCATTTTATATCTAGCAGTAATTTGCGATATTGCAACGGCTGGCTGTTGCTCTTGTCTTTTCACTGTGCTTTTCTGAGAAAATTGTGGCTCCATCTTCTCTATATCCATCTATGAGGTAGAAGACAGGAATCTGGTCCTGTTATCCTTCTTGTCTTTATGCTGAAGACACCCTTTCCCCTCAGCCTCTCTATCTGTATGGTCTGTGCTTCAGTCCCCAAAGATGTTAGTGTCCCTCCACTGAACTATACTCGTCAGCATCTGTCTTAAAATGAGAAGCCCCAAACCAGACACTCTTCCATGTGAGTGTTTGTAGGTGCTGCACAGAGGGAATCATAGAATCATTTTGTTTGGAAGAGACCCTCAAGATCACTGAGTCCAACCATAACCTAACACTGGCACTAAACCATGTCTTTAAGAGCCTCATCTACAGGTCTTTTAAACCCCTCCAGGGATAGTGACTCAACTACTTCCCTGGGCAGCCTGTTCCAGTGCTTCACAACCCTTTCCCTGAAGAAGTTTGTCTTAATATCCAATCTGAACCTTCCCTGGTGCAACTTGAGGCCATTTCCTTTCACCCTACCACTTGCTACTTGGGAGAAGAGACCAACCCCATCCATGCTACAACCTCCTTTCGGGTAGTTGTAGAGAGAGAGAGTCTCCCCTCAGCCTTTTTCTCCAGGCTAAACAGCCCTGGCTAGAGTGCTGGCATGACTTTTGGAGACTGAGGTTCATTCAGTTTCTTTCTCTGAGAGAGGCTTCTCATTAAATTGTTCTTTCCTCACTACCTCTGCTATTTGAAGGGCATTGAAAACGGAAAGCTGAAAGGCCCATGAGGAGCTCAGATGCTTAGCGGTTGAGAGCCATGTTGGCACTTTTTCGATCAAAAATCTGATTTCTAGTCCCAGCATTCTGATGGAGTTGTGGTGTAGCAAATTGCCCAAGGTTCAGTTGTGGACATTTGGGGCAAAAGTCATCCACTAGCATTTATACAAGGGAACGGTGACACCTATCACGCTCTAGATAGAGAAGTAACTTGAAATCAGGCTAAAGAAGGAGAAGTCATACCATCTTGGACAAATTTGGTAATTCCAAGGTGCATAGCTGTGAGCAGGATCATGCTATCCCACCAGTCCCTTAGAATTAATCGTAGGTGCTAAAGTGAAATCCTGCTCTGAGCAGTGCTAAATTTCAACAAACCTGTAAATGCCGCATTGCGTTCAGCCTTCTGCCAGACCGCGATATACTGCACTGCCTTACCTTAAACTTCACTTCAAAACACTAAAGCAAAAATGAAGTTGTTTTCTGAAAGTGGACCTGTGATTAAAAAGAAAAAAATAAAAAAAAGAGATATAAAGGTTGAGAGGGCTGGTTTTTCATGCATTGGTGAGGGAAAATTTATTTTCACTGTCTCTCAGTTGCAAGACTGCTGTGCCTGCTACAAAAAGCTGCTTTTCTTTCAGAGCTGGCATGCCATCACCTTTTTGCCTGGAATTCCTGCGATTCCACCTGACATACCTATTGAATACATGTGCTCTTTATTTCGTGGCAAGCAAGGGAGGCATGCTTCATATTAGCCATGTTGATGAATCAGCTAGAGGATGCTGGAAGAATATGAAATTTACTTTAAAGAGCAGTTAGGTGGTGCATTGTCTTTGACCTTGGGGTTTCCTGAGTGTTGGTTGCATCTGTCACTCATTGTATGGCCACAGAATCTGTTTTACTGAATATATTTGTCATTTAAATTGTTGCTTTAAAAAAGCAAAAAACCTGTCACTTAACTTCAATAGTATTATTTTTGAGCACAGCTCAGGTCAACTAGAAATTTTCTCTATAGCTCAGTTTTCCATTTATACTATGTATATAAAAGCATCAGCCATCCTCTTAAGTGAGGTTTTTGTTGGATGTGTTTTTGATGTGTTTTTGTCCAGCATGTAATAAGATATTCAGCTGTTTAAGAAAGAGCATCTTATTTATATTTCAATAATATGTTTATTTTTCTTTCTAAAGCTTTAAAAAATGCCTTTTTTTTTTTCTTCCCTTGTATCTGATCTCACTAAACTACAGTGGTTTGCTTATTTTAATGTAATAGTACCTACTTTTGTGCCTAACTGAATGTCTCATCTACCTTGGTGTATTTTTCAGTCCCAATAGGTGCATAGGTTGAGACTTCTGTACATCTTGAGCTTGGATTTCAATAAATTTTATGCATTACAGCCATGAAGATGTTTATTTTTGTCAGCTATTTCTTTCTTAAGATTTTCCATGAAAAACTTAAATGTTTTATTAACTGTTAGCCTGTCATGGAAGAAAGAGAACAACATAACTGGAAGTAACTGCTTTCAGGAGAACATTTCAGTTGCTACTTCTGGTTTATTCTGACTGCTCAGAGAGCAGAGGTCTGACAACGGATCTTTGATTAGGTGTCCTACACTTGATAAATGTTTCCAATCTGTCTATTTCTATTACAGAAAACAGCAAACTTTATCAGCCCTGTAATGGTAAGCTCCCTTGTAAGTCTTGTTCTTCCTCCTAGTATGCAGTCCCACCTCTTAGTATGGACTGGCTTCAGAGGAGACCTTAGTCTTTTATTAACATTTTTAGATTTTTTCATCTACTTATGCTGACTTGTAGTAATTTGGTTTTGAATTATTTTTTTCGTTGTCATGTTCACTGACTTTCTTTTCAGTGTTTCCTCTGGTAGGTGCAGTTTTCAAATGTCAGAAATTCTTGGCCAAATATCTTAATGTACTCACAAGCTTTTAAAGACTGAATGAAATAATTTAGGGAATAGAGATTGCTAAGTGCTCTGAAACTTGACCTTATCTGACTTGTTCAAAGACATGTGGGGCAATTTTGAAGTACTAAACCAATGCATTTGTGATACTTCTATGGGGAAAGAACAGTATCTAATTAGTAGAAAGAACTGAGAAGACTTGAATGTAGCCATGTTCTAGACAGGTAAGGTTTAATTAGACCTTTACAGCTGAGCTAAGGAAATAAGTACATACCTTACTTTGCTGAGTTTCTTAGTCAGCTGTGGCTAATAAAATACCAGGGCTCTACCAGAGTCAGAGAAAATGGTGCTATTCATTGGAACCATTTCTTGGTTTGGTTCGTATCTCCCTGCAACTGTAATGCATTGAATATAATTAATACAAATTAGTATGGCTTCTTGATGCAGATAATTTCTTGGCTAGGAAGATATCTGGCCCATCTCTTGCCGAGCTGTTTGGGAATGAGCACAGTGGTATTTTTGGTGCAGAACTGTAACTGGACAGATGATTGTCTGGCTCACTCAAAACCGTTAAAACAGCAAGGCTCACATACCGTTAAGTGAATGTGAGGTGAATCTGGCAGCTGTTGAAGAAAGCCCATGGATTCAACATGCAAGAAATGAGTGTGCCATTAAGCACTGGCTATACTGGTGACTGTTTAATCAGTTGTAATTTAATGAAGGTATGTGTGTATGTGTATGCACATAGTGTACAGATGCATAATTTGTCTGTATAGTTTGATACAGTAGTATTGGTTATAGTTTGCCTGTGGCTGCCTGAAGATTATTTGGATGAAAGATGATCTGCTAATGTGCTGGTAAGTTTATTATTATCCAGCAGAGCCACTATTATCCATTTTGTCAACAAATTAGTGCTTGCTTTATGGCTCCTTTTTGCCTTCTCATGAGTTGTCAAGTTGCTTACAACAGGGTATTGACGTTTCAAATCTACAATCTACAGAAGGCATGGCAAGTATATAAAATTAATCTTTCCTTATGCAGCCATTTTCCCTTGGCTGCAAAACCTCAGTGCTTTCTTGGTGGGAGGCATGAATGTCTATCTGCATTTGTTTTTTCAAAAAACTCATAGCTTTACTGAAAAACTTCCCTGAGCATTGCTCTGGGTTAGAGAACTTGCTGTGTTGAATGACCCAAGCTGCTGCCCTTGTTACTCAGCAAACTATAGCATGGACTCCAGAGTAAAACCAGGTAATGAGTTTTGCTGCTGGATTTTTATTATTTTTTTTTTTTTTGATGCATCTTCTGAATTCTAAGTAATTGAATAGGAATGATTGAGCATAGGTAAATTTCCTACATGTTAATGATTTTGAGACTTGTTGCTTTCTTAATAGCTTCCGGGATGTTCAGATATCTAACAATTAATTCAATGAGCTGCATTACTCTACCATCACTGGTATTTCAAATGTACAATGTGAAATTTGACAACTTTTAGTAGAAAAGAGCTTTTTGTGTTGCTTTCACTCTGCTTCTGCTCTTCGTGCCTTGCTAATGCATACTGAAGATAGCTGAATTTGTAATTCTGGGAGTAAAGATGAAAGAATATTGCTCACCATGTTTGGTTACAGCAGCATGCCCTTAGGCTCACTTTCCTACTTCTCATCTTCCTAAATCTCAGGAAAACTTGTGTTGCTTGATGTATAGTGTCCCAGGATTAGCTGGGAGATGACAGCCACCTGTGGCATAGTGACCAAACTGCATGTACTGTGTGATCCTCACCAAAGCCGCTTTACTGTCATCAGGAAAGCTGCTTTTTCTTCTGCTGTAGAAGAGTCCATGCATCATATTCTTCTTCCTTTCTCTGGTATGACATGAGAAGATTTCTGCAGGAACATGAGATTGCTCCAAAACATAATTCATAATCGGACTTCCTGCGATAGACTGCTGCAGTTCTGTCTTGGGCCCTGGCGTGAATGTCCTGAGGTCAGTCCAAGAACACCCTGAGCACTGTACTGGCTGCTGATGGCAGCAGTTTGTACTGACACCCATGATGGATGCTGGTTTGTAGGTCATCTCCCTCTCAAAGCTGCATCCAGTTGTGGCACTACTTTTCTGCAAATGGAGCTGTGGACTGTTTTTACAAAGGCTTGACACTTGACTGGTGGTGCACGAGTAATAGAAAGCTCCCAGATTTTTTTTTGTTTTGTTTTGTTTCCATCTACAGATAGAGGTTCAGGATATTTTAAGCTGCTGAGGTGTCCAGACAGGACAGTTACAGACAAAATATTTCAACCTCAAAGGAAAACCATTGTGCTAAATAAGCTTCTCAGCCTGACGTGAATTTTTGAGAGACTCAAAATTACTGCTAACTGCTGTTCCAGTCTGGATGTGGATCACTTGTGTTACAACATTTGTGGATCAGAACTGAAGTGAGTTACTGCTTTATTCCTCTGGATTTAGAGTAGGCTAAGATGGCAGAGAGCAAGCAGGCTTAGGGATGGAAGGATGAGGACATAAGACTACATGTTAGAAGTGGCAATGCTTGCACTTCATGTGAGTAATTCTGTTTCTGCTGTAAAATTGCTTAACAGGGCACAGGACATTTTTTTTCTTAGGAGATTTTTGAGCTCAAGGCTTTTCACTGCTTATCACTGAAAACATATATCAGCTATGACTCTTTGAAATTTCGTACAAATTGTAAATGGAAGCAGCTCTTACTATAACAGTCCCACTGGAAAGTGCTTTTCTGCTAGTGTGTTTGCTTAACTCCAGTGGATGGTAGAAGTATACGGACAGCTCTGAATATGATAGCAACAATGTTCAATTAGATTGCTAACTTTGAAAACTTCTTGTAGAGAAATATTATTTTTATAATTATACTATAAGTTTGTTTAGAAACTCTAGCTGGGTACCAGTATCTCTGTGGTTGTTAGGTGTTAAATAATATCAAGTCTTCTTGGAAGTGCTCACAAAAAATGGATCTTTACACCTACATGGGATAATACACACACATATGTATGTATTCAAAGAAAATTAAAGCTGAATGCAAATGACCATATAGTAGAATTCCCTCCCTGCCCCCTTAACCTATATATATGCCTTTTTAAAGTTTGTCTATTTTTATTTACTTAAACAGGAAGAGGAGAGAGGGCCAAGGAGAAAGTTTTCAAAACTCAAGTATTCCCTCAAATAACTATAAAGTTAAGGATTTTATTTTGCAAACAGGGTCCATTTTTGTGAAGTAGACCCCATCATGCTGGAAACATCTAAAGTAAAGCTGTCTCTGTAGCCTTTAGTACTTTTGTGTGCTCTGTAATACATTTGTGCAACTCTTACCAATTGGAACCTTGCCTCATTTAGATGGACTGGAGAGTGATGGAGGCAGCTGTTCATGTTTATTTTCATCCTTGTCCTTAACCAAATGGACTTTCTCATTCTCAATATGCTTGTTTCACAGCCTGTGGTCCATTTGTCTGCTGAAGACCCAAACTACTCTCAAATTGGTAAAAATCTGAATCATGTTCATTAACTTTGCTGGATTTTTTCCAGATTTACATGGCTGTTACATTTAGAATTGTGCTCAAAATAAGGCACAGATGCTGAATAAGACAAAGCAGCATGTGATTCATATAGTTGGCAGAGCTGGGTTAATCTCCCCGAACATCAGCTCATTTTGACATGCACCAAGTAATTATTCCACATTATGAAATAAAGGTTGTTAAAATGTTTTTTAGTATTGTAAAATAACAATTCTGGGCAGTCTTGTTTCCATATACTTATTAGAAGGTGCTTGGTTTAAGTGATGGCTGTGGATTTGAATTCAGAAAGCTGAATCATGTAGGTGAAGAGGCTGCTCCTTTGTAGCTTTTGCTTTTATATCCTTATTCCACTTGGTCCCCTGCTTGATCAATGAGACAAATACTGTGTAGGTGTTATTTAAACAGGCTTTTATGAAAATTTCTTGGACATCAGGAACTCAAATTTCAGTTCAAAACCCGAAGGACTCCTTTATTCCTGCTCCTAATATATTTAAAATGTTTTGCTCTATTTACCAGGCTGTGCTGGCATTGTATACAAAGCATGTGCATTCATGAGTTTGTGTGACTGCACAGTACTTGCCTACTGAGTTCTCTCATTTAGAAACTCCTCAGTTGAGCTGGGAAGTATCTGAGGCAACTGTGAGCACTTCTGCTCACCTTTGTCACCTATAAATTCCACTTTAAAAAATGGAAAATAGTTGTGCTTACCAGAAGTACATAATTTTGCCTTCACAAAATACTTTTTGATATTGCTGTTATGACAGACAGGTGAGGTATTTAAAGATATAAACAAAAACAAAGGGTAACAATGGTTACTGTAAAGGTATTTTTAACTAGCCTGCTGGAAGATGTGTTTCCCTTCTTAGTGTCTCTTATTTATCATTTGTGTTTCTTGATTCAATATATATGATATTATTTAAATTTAAATTATTTAAATTTTGGTGTTGGACATTCTGAAGCATACGTTAGTGTAAATGTGAATTTTAAGAAAAAAAAACATACCTTCCTTGTGCTCTTCCTGTAATGTCGAATGGAGTTTGCATTATTCTGCTTGATATTGGTTAGGGTCAAGAGAGTTTTGGGGCTGTCTTTATGGAGTATCAGAAGGCAGCTATCCCAGCTAAAATAACTGTCTAGCTGCTATCCAGCTTTGCAGTTTGGTCAGAGCAGAAGGGTCAGTCATATCACAGGGTAGAGAAGAAACTGATGACTAATTAGAAAGGACCATCACTCATTGTCATGGCTTGAATATTTTGATCAGAGATAGGGCAATGACCACAGCTGAGGAAGAAAAGAGCATCATGCAACTGAAATTGAAGTAAGGTATCCTCATTTGTGTACACCTTCTGGTGAAGAGCACAAGCTATTTGTTCCAGGAGAGGCAAGCAGATGGTTCTGTGAGGGGTATTCCTTTCTTGCAGGACAGTAGAAAACCCTTTCGAGTAATTAATAGCTAGCTTATATGTATGTATCAGAGTAAAGAGACCAGGCTAACTAAGGCACTTGCATTAAGAAAGACAAAATAGAACTGCAGCAAACAAACCAACAAAAGCCATAAGCTTTGGTTGCTCTCATGGCATCATACCATTGCAATGAGTGCCTATTATCATGGCCCAGAGACCACTGGGAGTCTTAATTGGTTGAGAGCCTTAGCTGCCTTTACCAGCCTCACCTGGGACCTCCACCTGTGGCAAGGAGCTCCTGTCAGAGCTCAGGCCAGACAGGCCTGATTTGTTGCCTGAATATTCCAGCCTGACCCTGGACCTGACCCTACCTCACCTTGTGTGATGGTCCCCAGCCCCTGGCACTGTCCCCAGCCTGGCTGTGCTCAGGTTCTGTGGGGCAATGCCCTGTGTGGGCCTTGGCCATGGCCCGGCTTCCATTGTGGAACAGCCCCCTGCTCCCTGACACCCGTGTTCAGTCCTTCCCTTGTGTTCCTGAGCTACCGAGAGCTTTCTGAGCCCTTTTAGGCAGAGAGGTAATAGGAATGCAGACAGGATGAATATTGCATCCTAATGAAGCCATAATGGCAGAGACACTGGCAAAAGGCTAATTAGGCAGTAATAATCTACACATCTAGAGGGAATAACGAGTGGCTGCTGATTTTTTAGTGTAAATTAAGTCTAGATGGGCCTACTGTTTCTTTTGTTTCTATAATTTTCTGTATTTCTTGATTCTTTTTGTGGAGGAAGATTGAGTATCTGCTGCCCGAGACCAGCAAAGGTTAGGTGAGAGCATGCAGACATTAATATATCTTGAACCTGGAGATTAGTTTTACAGAATTATGTTTTCTTCTTTCAGAACTTTAGGGAAAAATACATTATTTTGGTTCCTAATTTCCAAAGTTGCATGTGGAACCAATTGGAAAAGCTAAAAATGTTATCTTCATGTAGCAATATTGTGTCAGGGACCGTGGAGGTAAAAGTCCTTTCTGCCTGCTCAAGCCTAGCAAGCCAAGCCTGTAAATTTCTAGTGAAAACCTCTCAACTCTGTGACATAACTGTATTGTGAAAAATGCCATTTTAACAGTATAATGAAATATTCCTGCATCCAAGGAATTGCCATGAATATTTTTTCCCTTCTGTTCTCCCAGTCCCTCTTTCATTCAATTATATCTTGTGTTCCTAAATAATCTTCTATTATTCACTTTCTTCACAGTGTTTCCTGGGTGGTATATTTTCTTCTACAATCTTATTGCAATGCCAGTAATATGATTAACTTTTTTACAGTATTCAACATGTGATATCAACAGAAAGGAGGATAAAAACATTTTTAATTTGTATTTGTTTGTTTTCAAAATCCTGTGCAGTTCCTTGAAAAGCAAGATTAAGTATTTTTAATGCCATTTTGCAGGTACTATATACACCTGCCTTCCAAATTAGGCTGTTTGAATGTTTCAGTATATCAGGGAGAGAAAATTTCCACTTTCTGAAATTCTCAACTTCTGGTTGACCATCTAATTTTTTCACATTCCAGGTAGCTTTGATATATTCCAGACAGGCATCCTTTGTATGGGGGGGAAGAGACCTGGCTACATGAAAGACTGAAGAGGCAGGGAGGAAGTTGAAGACCCCTAGGCAAAAGAAAGAGCAGTTGGTGGTGGCACAGATATAGAGCTGACAGCAGAAAGAGACTCATACTTGAGCTTTTAAGATAATGGTTCCCAAATGGGTAGTGTTGAAGAGCTGAGCATCACTCTGCTCTGAGGGTTTGCTTCTCTTTACAACAAGGTTCAGGGTAGTAAGAGCTGCAGAGCTGTGAGCGGGGTAGAGCAGCCTCTTTGATCCTGGTATGGATAACTTGAGAAAGTTTGGGAAAGGTGGCAGTGGGCAGAAGCTACATAGCCAAACTCTGAGCTGCACTGTTGGGGCACCTGGAGTCATCAAGCAGATGTGTAGTTAGTCACATGTAATTTTGAGAGTTCTTAAGATAGCATTACATTTTGTAGGAGGACAAATTACTGAGCCGTATAGATATGAGAGGCAAGGATACGTAGCACAAACAATTGATTTGTTTAGTTACTGAGTCTTTCAAAGTAGAGAAGCATCAGAAATAATGTCTAATAGAAAGAAGTAAAAATGGAGACGTATTTAGTGCTTCCTTTTCTTCTTCCCTAGAACTTTTTAAATTCATAAGATAGCATCTTTTTGATTCCTGTCTCTTTACAGGTCAGCAGGGTGTTCTGGGGTGATGGTAGGCTACAGGCTATACCCATGATTATCTGTCTGCAATTATCTGCCTTTTAAAACTGTGCAGAACGAAAGATGGTCACTTTACCTTCACCTAACAAATGGACACTGAATATTTGCAAGCTGCTAAATTTGAATAAAAGCCATTTGGAGTAAATAGTTAGCATGGCTGACATGTAGAGTTCACTGCAGGTTTTGAGCTCTTTGTATTCACTGGTGTATTGCTGCAAATTACCAGAAAGAAAGAGGTAACAGGGAGGCGATGGTTCCCCTTAAACATAATAGAACAGCAAAGTGTTCTAATATAGCTGGCAGGTTTGCTTATCTAATGCTATTTTAAGATAATGAAAGCAGTATTTCATCTTTGGATCAAGGTTTATATGTGTTCTTACGGTTGTGAGGGCTGTCAAAGTAACTGATGTACTGCCAAAACTGCAGTGAGGATACAAATAGATTCTTGTGTGGGTTGAAGTAGATCTCATGGTAATTTAGTGGTGATTGGTGTGTGTAGGAAGATTATTTGGTTCCTTGTTCTAAGGTAAAAACAGTCCATTGGTAATGTAGATCTTGAGGAATAGAGATGTTGCCTTTCTGAATAAGGCCATAAGCTTACTGGGTTCAGTGACTGTTTCTGAAGATGAACTGTACATGCTGTTCCTGTGCTATATAGTTTGAGACAGATCCAGTCTGCATTAGGAAACTTTCTAAAAAACTGAAAAGTACTGGGAAATAGTGTGGTTTTTCTTTGTGTTTTTTTTTTTTTTTTTTTTTTGTTTTGTTTTGTTTGTTTGTTTGTTTTTTTGAGGAAAGCCTACCTGTGATCTGTTACTGCTATGATGCTCCAGTAATCAGTCACTGGTGTTACTGATGTATATACTGTTGATGTTTAAAGGCTAGATGACTTATTTGCCTGTTTTCACTTTGCTTGCTTTTTCATGAGTATGAGATATAAGCTTTAAATGCTTGAAAAAGTAAAAATAAGAAAATAAGAACGATAATATTTTATTTGGCTATTCCTGTTAGCAAACACACCATCTAGATTTGTTTTCTCCTGCAGGTTAGTTACTGTGGTCCAACTTTTTTGACCTGTGTCGTGTCCACCCAAGATATTACACTAACCAGATCTGTGGAAATATTAAGGTGTTTCACGGATTGTAGTTGTAGTTGTTTTCATTTGGAGGGGGAATGGCTAGGAGTAGGAAGCAGAATTGTTTTAATAGTTGAACTATGATTGTGAGATTTCTTTGATTTAGGTACCCTTTTCCAGTTGGGGCAAAGGCATACTAATAGCTAATTTAAGTCTGAAAATGGATTTGCTTTTCTTATTGCCTTTTATGAACTTCACAGAAATTGCTTGTGATCTTTCAAGGGTTGTTACATGATTGAGAACCACTGAAGTATCAAAATGTGTATGTAGGGGGAATCAACTGAAAACAGTTGTAATATTCTGCCAGTAGATGGTGCAGTTAGGAAAAATATAGTGTGTAGACCTCAGCATGAAGGAAGAAATTTTGGTTTCTGTGATTTATGACAAGGTCTTTGTCTTGTGAAACAAATTAACTGGTTGGTTTAATATTTTCTTCTGTTACAGTAAATGTTGAAGCCTGGTAATCTCAACTATAGAATTTAGAGGAAACTATAACTGCTATAGTACTAAAAATGATGAGTTTGAAAGTAAATTTGCACAATGTATTCATGCTCAATACCTGATTATGCTGTTAGGTTAAATGCTCCCTACCCTATAAACTGAAGACTAGTACTATGATCAATGTAGACTTCCATTCTTGGACAAAAAAATTTTTGAGCTTTCTAAGGTCACCTGCAGCTGGACTTTTTTGAGATCAGCAGCTTGCTGCAACTTGGTTATCTTTTAAACTGGATGTTCCCATACTTTAAGGATTAACAAACTGTGGTTAATTTGAACGTTTTCTGAGAAATGTTATGTCCCTTAGAGATACTGTGAAAAATTGCTGTAAGAACATTCTTTAGCAAGGCTAAATTGATAAGCTACAGATTTTTAACACAACTTCTAGGGGCTATGCTTGGAAACATCTGGTGTGAAGGATCTGTTTCTGCAATATATTTCAAAATTATTAGAGACCACTATGAAGAGTTAAAACCCTGTCAGTATTCCAGAATTGGAGTCTGTTACTGATGATAGTGATGAACATCATTAAATTGAAGTTGTTGGAAGGATTTTCTTGAAAGTTTTAAGTTGACAGAAGTAAAGGAATAATGTATATTTCTAAGTCTGTGTAAAACAGAAAGTATAGTTATCAGATATGAATTGACCATCTATTAAAATGGATGTATACTCAAATTAATTACTTTGTTAACACAATTCAAAATTTCATAATATTTAAGAAATTCAAAGAAATGTTTTATGATGACCTGCATCAGTCCTGTAGCCTGTGAAACATGCTGTTGGCCATGGAGCAATCAAAGCAAAACCCATTTTTTGATTCTTGAGCACTGTCTAAAAATTATAAAGATGGGATCAATGGCTGTCCTACTGCTGTGGTTTTGCTTGTTTGAATAACTCTGTGGGTAGTGTTGGTGGTATGTTTTGGAAGGGCTGCAGACAAGGCAAGAGAAGACACTGGGAATAGAAGGGAATAGTAGGAGGTAAAATGAGGGAAAATCTTAAAGTTTGGCTAAAACAACATGTGCAACTGTCCTCGTGGGTTACTTATTTTGCTCAACACTAAGACCAGTGTTTTCAAAAGGAATTAGAATGGTTATGTGTGTCAGTTTTCTGCACCGAGTGACATGCCTGTCTATATTGCACTCTTTGCTCTCTAGAAATGCTGAATTACTGCTTTGCCTTTCAAAATGAGATCTACTCTTTTAAGAGGCTGCTAACTGTACACCTAAAAATTAAAACCACTCAGTATCACTAGTAGAATGTGGTGAATTAGGCTAAGCTTGAGGAATATGCTAATAATGACCATTTTGGCAGAGTGGGTAGGAATAAAGTACTTGTAAAATTACTGCTCCTTGTCCTGTTTTTTCAGAAACTTGAGCTATTTTAGAAGAGTCATCCCACTTTTTGACCCACTCACACTGCTATAGAGTTCAAACCAAAAAGCTTTACATGCTTCTTCTGCATGGCATTGTCTTACATAATTCTCCAGTTAATAAACATTGTGTTTAAAACCTAAGCAGTGCACCAAGTTCTGTTGCCATTTTGTATTTGTGAACTAATGTCATTTCCAGGATTCTTGGCCCCTGCTGTCCATTGAGCGTGCTGCCTGCAGCCCAAGCCTATAAGTAAATCAAACCACCCCAAGACTTTCCTGATAGTTGTTTGCAAGCTGATAAGTAAAAGCTTGCATCTATATGCTGAAACTGTGAATCATGGTATGCAATACCTAAAATGAGAGGTGAATTGCTTGTTTCCCGATGAAGAGTCAGCTCCTCTCATCTCACACTGGGAATGTAAATTTTGCATTTCACTGTACGTGGCATTTTCTTGGTGTTCTGAAGCTGGGGTTAACTCACAGGTGCTCTGTTTATCAACAGGTCATGATCCATATTTTTGAGATTTTAGGGACTTTTTAACAAAAAACGTGTTATTTCTTTTGCTAATGTTTATTCTGTTGTTTTTCCAAAGGTGGCTAGAGACCATGCATTTTTAATTTTCAGTCTTCTCAACCCTTCACAAGAAGTAGATGTGCTGTTAATATCACAACAGCTCCTTTAATTAGGTAATTAGCAGTAGAGTGACAATGCAAAAAATCAGGAGTGAAAAAGGTAATAGACTTGCCAGGCCTTAACAGTTCATCATTTACTACAGTAATCTTTTAGTCTCATTCCTTTATGATCTAATATCCTCAGTGGTACTGTCATGTCTATAATTTTGTTCCTATCAATGAAGCTGCACAGCCTAATAGATCTGTCCCAGGTAAGCAGTTTTCACTCTGCAGAACACAGATACTTTGTGTACTCAATGGTCCATGTCAGCTATAAAGTACTGATGATGGTCTTCTCTGAACAGCCTTTTAGCAAACAGCTATTTCAGTTGGCTTGCATAGTTCAACTGTAATATTGTAGGGTGATGTTTTTTTTTGTTGCTGTTTGGAGTTCTTGATTATTTTTACTTTTCAAAAATGCTTTTCAGTATTCAGTATCAATTCAAGCAATATTGATATCTTTATGCAAGTGTATTGGGTCAAAAAATACGTCCTTACTCAACATGTTCTTTTAAGAAATTGGTGCACAAACTGTGCCTTTCCATGAGCAGTTCAGCCTCCTACTTACAGAACATTTATTAATCATCCAGTATGTTTTAACAGCTGGGAAAAGCTTTGAAGATGTGTTGTTTTGGAGTTCATAGGTTTGGATTTTTTTTTCTATTTTTTCTTTATTTTCTAAAAAGAGAAACAGAAAAATACAGGATTTGCTTTCATGAAGTGCATTCTTTGACTTTTTCCACAGTCCGCTGTTACTGAATAATCACTCATGCTAGAAGACAGGACTGTTTTCAGAGAGCTGCCTTTATCTGATAGAGGCTAAACTCATTTGGCGTGGGGAGAGGAAAATACATTGGTTCTGTCTAACAAAACAGTTTGCATATTTTAGAAATAAATCTAAAAAAACTTCCAGCACTTCTGAGAGAAGAGAGATGTGAGAGAAAAAGAAAGGAAGCTCTGGTGCTGATACTATGCATAGTTTTGCAGAGACCCAGACTAATTTTAAATGAACTTTAAAGTGCTGAGTTACAGTGACCACAGATACTTATAGAGTAGCTTGGTCAGTTTGTAGTTTCAAAGGCAAACTAAACCAAGAGTTGAAGTAAATCCTGTTTGAAAGTTAGGAGCTATTAGGCTGAGCTACCTGGCGATGGGAAGAGTTAATTCAATGTGTGTACACAGAAGACCTAATTATGCTTTTATAGTAGTGCATGCACCTGCAAACTAAGCCTCTGAATCCCCTGTATGACACCATGTGCAAAGTCATTCACTGTTGTGTGAGGTGGTGTCTTCAGCAACATTATCTCTAAGGAAAGCCATCTGGGTTTGCCCCACTGGAAAAGTGTACTCGATGTAACCTTTCTGGGGCAAAGGTTTAACTGTTGTCCTGTGGACTGTCTCCTTGGACTCTCCTGAGAAGGGGGTCACCTCTACAGGGGTGTTCACTGCATACCTCAGAGGAGATTCTGGATGGTGGCCAGAGCCGGAAGGAGGAGCTGGGGGAGAGGCTGCTCAGGACCCAGAACTCTGCTTTGATTTCCACAAATAGTACTTACCACAAATGAAGGACCTTGCTGGGCCTGGTGAGTGGTACAGAAGGTCTTGGGAAAGTAAATACAGACAAGCCTGTTTGCATTTGCTCTGCACTTATCCCAAGCTTAGACGCTGTCTGGACCTCAGATAACAAGTGCCATTTGCTGAGGATTTGCTTTTGTCTGGGGATGCATGAACAGCAAAATCTCTCAAAGAGCCTGTATGACCTGTATGACAATAGTGATAAGCAAAGGTTTAGAAGCAAATTCTGACTCCTTTTGTGGCCTAGAGACATCGAAAAATCTTTATTTTACCCTCTCTTCTTCAAAGCGTGGCCGGTGTGGATCCCCTGTTTTCCGTCTCATTGTGTCTGCAGCCAGCATTGAGCAGATGGGCTGGACTGGCATAGGTTGAGTTTCAACAGCTGGTTCTTCTGTGACTCAAAATGGAGCAGGATCCATCTTCTTTAGCAGCTATGAAAATGCCTCTTTCATGGTGCTGGCAAAATTGGGTTCATTTGCAGGACCCCGTCTATGTAGGAAAGTTTCCACTGGTTTAATTCCTCTCCAAAGCCAGTCAGGCTTTCTGTTTGTGTCGATGAGCAGTGTGATAGCTGCACACTACTAAGGAAAGCTACAGCAGCTTGATGTATATCTCTAAGCTAGTGTGAACCAAGCCTTCTACATGGTTGCATGTGGCAGTGTTAGAGTGGACCAAAATCCAGGGGGCTTCGCTGGCTATAGAGCAGGGATGTCAAACTCATTTTCACCAGGGGCCACATCAGCTATGTAACTTAATCCTACGTTGATACAGTCCTAAGATTACATTCGGCCCTTTGAAGGCAACCATAAGACTGATGTGGCCCCCGGTGAAAATGACTATGACACTCCTGCTATGGAGTTTTTGACTGGGATGGGGAAAAATTAAGGAAAATCTTGTGAGGAGGGAAAATCCTTCAGCCTCTTTCTTTCTGTCTCTTTCCCTACCTGCTTTATGAGAGAAAACTTGTAGTGGGCTGTTTTTTGTAAATGAAAAATAAAAGAAGGTATTTAGGGTCAGTCTAGAGTAAATAGATTTTGTGGTTTATTCTTGAGAATTTTCATTTCTACAAAAATAAAGCAAGTTTTGTGCAAAAACTTCTGTATTTTAGCAGAACTTTTAATTGTTTTATACCCAAATAACTATCCTTGATTGTCTTCCTTATCGCCGTCCCAGGCTGTTCCTCCCACTCCAGATAAAACCTAAGAGGGGACTGGAGTGCCAGAAGTGTCTTTAGTGGTCAGATTACATCTCTTAATCACCTCAGAACAACACGTTCTTTTTTTCAAAGAACAGATTAGAGCCAAAAGGAGCAGCACTGGAGGGGAAAGAAAAAAAAAAAAAAGAGGAGATGAAATTTTGGAATGAAAAATACCTCTCACCTCTATCAGCTCTTTTGTTCATCCTTCAGAAATGCAAGGGTTAATCCTGTCCCAGAGTTAGAATATCAAGCCCTGTATCTGTTGGGGCTTTCTTACCTTCCTCTTGGTATCACTTATACTGTGTAACTAAATTCTGAGTTGTTTGAAATGATTACTTATAATAAGTGGGTTGAATCAGCTATACAATACATATTGCTTTAGATATAAATAATCCAGTTTGAGGACAGACTAAATGATCTGTGGCAAACTTTTCTGGCACTTTGATTCTGTTAGGGGCATGATGAGACAGTGACAGGTTTTGTTTACCCACTGTGACTGACAGATTTTCCCTTTGAAAAAAACGGAAGCTTGATTTTGACAACAGTTATGTGTTATGTCTGCCCCAAACTTCCTTGCTCCTGTTACCTCACCTGGTCCATGAAAGATGAAAGGTCTTGGCTACCTGCTGTAACTGACTGAGAGATGATGTGCAGAAAAAGAGTAAAAACCCAGTGGGAAAGTTGGAGGTGAAAGTAATGTGAGGGCAATGTAGACCTTTATTTAAAAAGTTCTTAAATATATAAGAACTTCTTATATGCAATACTGGTGTGTTTACAGCAATATCTATGTAAAGATGCCATATTTTTCCCCAGTCTGACTACAGTAAGGTAGGAGCTTTTGTAACTGGACCATTTGTTAATAATTACAGCTCAGATTTATCAGACTAATGATTGTATCTAGGGGAAAACAGGAAACATTAGTAGCAGGAATGATGCTTCAATAACAAACTAGATAACATTGAAGCTAAAATCCTCCATCAACTTTTTTACTCAGGTTGAGTGTCATGGAGGCACCCCGAGGTTAGTTTAAGGGACAACAGGGTCCAAACCAACTTTTATAAACAGGGTTTTAGCACTCCAAAAGTGACTTAAATACAGGTTCGGACATCAGTTGAGGAAAATTATTAAGGGGCAGCAACTAATACAACAGGCGGTCCACAGAGTGCATGCACATGGCTTCACCCAAACCAATACCGGAGCCGTCCCTGAGTCCTGGAGAAGTACATACTTGCCTAAACACGGTGTGGGATTATTTTTAAAGAGATACACGTACTCATAGTGAGTACAGAAAGTGTACACTCGCGATTCTGCGAGGGTTAATTTACTTATATGTGCAAATGTGCACGGAATATTACACATGCTTGTGTGGAAGCATGGGAGGAAAATACACTCGCGATTGTGCGAGGAAATAATTTATACATGTGCTCGTATTGAGCACGGAAAGTTACGCGTGCAAATGTGCACGGAAAGTACACATGCTTGTATTAAGCACAGAAAGTACGCGTGCAAATGTGCACGGAAAGTTACATGTGCTTATGTGGAAGCACGGGAGGAAAATACACCCGCGATTATGCAAGGATTAATTTTATACATACTCATACTGAGCACGGAATTTCACATGTGCATATGTGCACGGAAAGTATAAATATAATCGCAATCCTGCGAAAAGTTTTACTCACACCTGTGTCGGCAAGGCAAGCGCAGTCTCCATCCCAGGGAGGGGGGCTCTCGGCGGCAGCATCTTGCTCGTGCTCCGAGAGACCCGCGACAGTGGGTGGAATCTCGACGAGAGTCCTGTTTTTTATAGGCTGATCAGATCTGACTGTAGGCATTCTAGAAGCTTCTCTGCACCCCCACACTGGCTGTGGGTGCCCCTGAAGCCTCCAAACATCCCCCACACTGGCCGCAGGTGCCCAGCGGCTCACTGGCACCTTGGCACTCCCTTCTCCTAATGGCCCTGGCCAGGGTGCTCTGGGGCCAAACAAAAGAAGCTGTTAGCCTCAAGTAGCAGAGAGAGAGGGAGATGTGCCTACTCCTTCCATACTGAAGGAGGGAGAGGGAGAGAGGGGGGGTTGCATCCTGCCACATTGAGCAATTGGATCAGAGAAGCCAGTACACACACTAAAGTACAGGAGCATCGCTGTCTGTAGAGCCCAGCTGGGAAGTAACACGATAGCACATTTCTTCCTGCCAGCGGTATCTCCTTGTCAGCAGAATTGTCATCATTGATCCTCTTCTTTCAGGTTACAAAGCAGCTTGTGAGTACAGCTGATTGGCTTCATTGTTGTGGTGGTACAATATTCCTCAAGTAAGGATTTCTGATGCTAAAGATTCTGCTTATTGTGAACATTAGGAAAATAAGGTGGTACAAACACGTTCTGTGACATGTTAGCACTTTGAAACTATACATCTGGTTTTGTCCTGCTTGTTTATAAAATGTATCCACCACGGATTGAGGTGGTGGCTGGAAAAATTGCTTTTTGCTTGTGCTGTGAACAGTAATTTAGTAATATAAACAGTAACATCTGCTTTTAGGATTTTAGGAAAACTGAAATTAACCCATAAACATTTTTATCAAATTTATTTTCATTCTTTGCATAAATGCCTTGTTCTTTAGGATGTACAAAATGGAGGTGGATGTTTCATGCAAACAAACTACTTAAAATTCTTTCTTGTGCATCTTGATTCCTGTTTGGCTAGAAATATGAAGTCTCCTGCATCTATAACATCAAAACTCTAGAAGGCCTGTAGAAACAGGGTTTTGTTATTTTCCTTTATTGTAATTGAATATTTTTTGTTTTGTGGTGGGAATTTTTTGGTTAATTGTTTTTTGTTGAGTCCACAGTACTGCAAAAACTATTGGACTACTGCTTCTTGAATATGTCTGGGACTTTTTCCATTACAAGATACTCGCTTTTGCTGTAGTGCTGTAGATTTTGTTTGTTTGTTTGTTTTAGTCCTAGAGGACTTTATTTTCTTTCTTTTCTTCTCTGCAGATAATTTTAATTACGTAGAAGCAATTTTTATATTTTTTATCTTGAGTCCCCAAGTCCCCACTAGATATTACTTAAGAATCTTGAAGCTGGTGCTGAAAAATTAATTCTGTGATGGTGAAGATGCAAGCTTTGGGGTCCTTTTCCTCCTGTCTAGAACTGTTTGATGACAATCACCCTTTTTATTTGCTGTATTTGAAAGATTCTGAACTTGTAGTGTGGTTGCACTTGGGGGATTTATTTGCATTGTTGTTAAGATGAGTTAGGTGTTACCTAGAGTTCATTTGAGAATTAAACTGCATGATATTTTCATATTCTTACACTGATGGTAGGAAAAGAAATTGGAATATTAGCGTTGTAATGGGAGGCAAAATTTACTAAGTTTTAATGAGTTATCTGGAGCATAAAAGGGAACAAGCACAGAAGCAATGAAGTTAAATATCATCATTGTAGCAGAAAATAGGAGCAATACTTCCTCATTTTTGATCCTAAGGAAGGATGCCAGGATGTTGGTTTAATATTATTGGACGGTGAAACAATGGAGTCCTTGAGGGAGTATGTAGTAATCATATAATGTCCTGAGTTGGAAGGCATGCACAAGGATCATCGAGTCCAACTCCCGTCCCTGCATATCACAACCCCACAGTTCACACCATGTGTCTGAGGGTGTTGTCCAGTCTCTTCTTGAACACTGTCAGGCTTGGGGCCATGACACCTCCCTGGGGAGTCAGTGCTCCACCACCCTCTGGGTGAAGAACCTTTTCCTCATGTCCAACCTAAACCTCCCCTGGCACATCCTCCTGACATTCCCTCGGGTTCTGTCATTGGGCACCAGAGAGAAGAGCTCAGTGCCTGCCCCTCCTGCTCCCTGTGTGAGGAACCTGTAGCCACTATGAGGTCTCCCCTCAATCTCCTCTTCTGCAGGGTGAACAAACCAAGTGACTTTAGCCGCTCCTCATACGGCTTCCCCTCCAAACCCTCATCAATTTCATTACCCTCTTCTGGACACTTTCTGGCAGCTTAATATCTTTTTATACTGTGGTACTCAGAACTGCACACAGTGCTCCAGGTGAGGCCGCACCAGTGCAGAGCAGAGTGGGACAATCACCTCCCTCGCCTGCCTGGCAATGCTGTGCTTGATGCACCTCAGGACATGGTTGGCCCTCTTGGCTGCCAGGACACACTGTTGGCTCATGTTCAACTTGCTGTTGACTGGAACCCCCAGACCCCTCTCCACAGAGCTGCTCTCCAGCATCTCGTCCCCCAGTCTGTATGTACAGCCAGGGTCGCCATGTCCCAGGTCCAAAATCCAGCACTTGCTTTTGTTGAACTTCATGTGGTTGGTGATTGCCCAGTTCTCCAGTTTGTCCAGATCCCTCTGCAGAGCTGGTCTGCCCTCAAGAATGTTAACAGCTCCCCCCAGTTTTGTGTCATCAGCAAACTAAGTAATCCTTCAAATCCTGTGTCTAAGTTGTTTATAAAGACACTGAAGAGTGCTGGCCCTAAGATGGATCCCTGCAGAACCCCACTAGTGACTGATTGCCAGCTCAACATAACCTCATTTACTAGAATCCTTTTAGGTCAGCCCACCAGCCAATTGCTCACCCACTGTATTGTGTGTTTATCCAGCTGTATGCTGGACATTTTGTCCAGGAGGATACTGTGAGAAACAGTATCAAAGGCTTTACTGAAATCCAAAAAGATCATATCAACAGGCTTCCCTTGGTCAACTAGGTGGGTAACCTTGTCAAAGAATGAAATTAAATTTGTCAAGCAAGACTTTCCCCTCATGAACCCGTGCTGGCTGGGACCAATGTGTTGTCATTCAGATGTTTTTCAGTAACTCCCAGAACAATCTTCTTCATGATTTTGCTAGGAACAGAAGTGAGGCTGACAGATCTGTAGTTGCTGGGGTCATACCTATTGGCCTTCTTGTAGGTTGGGATGTTTGCCAGCTTCCAGTAATTTGGGACCTCTCCAGGATGAGTTAAATGAGGAGTTAAATGCTTATCTCGAAGATACTTATGTTGGGAAAGATGAGCATACCTGAGGTAATGTGATGAAAGGCTATAAGTGATAAAATGGAATTGTGAAGAAAGTACTGGCCTTGGCCATTTTGTGCTTACAGCATGCCATTAAGCATATCTTTAAGGCTTTTATATATTTTGTCTGCTTCTGTGGTTGTGCAAGATTTGTAGCAATTTATAATTAACTGGTGTTCACTGTCATTTGAGAAGTGTGGGGGAGGAGGAGAAGCTATGGACTTGGAATTAATAGAACATGTGTCTAATCATCAATGTAGTTACAGTAACTAGTCTGAGAAGACCTGATTTTTGGGGCTTACTTCACAGATTACTCTTCTCTATCTCATTTTAACAGGTCAAGAGAAAGGAGATAGTCAGGATACAACTTCAACCATAAGAGAGTAGAGACATCTCATCTATTTTTCCATTATATCCATCATGTGGCACTTTCTCCTCACGTAAGTTAAAGCAGGCCAAAACTGCAAATGTGCGAAGTGTGCAGTAAAGATTCTCTTGACAGGAAACTTAAGGGAGGTGATATACTGACAGGTAGGGATACATTAGTTTTGACTGCAATATGCTTGGTAATTACTTGAACATCTTGACATTTGTTTTTTTCCTAATTTCGATCTCATACCTGCTAATCTGTATGTGATGTCTGTCAGAGTTCTGCTGATCATTTGACATTGTTCTGCCTCTGCTCAAGAAATGTCTTTTTCCTCATGCCCCATGAAAGCTTGAAAAGGAAACTTTTGATGAGAAAATGTGTGAACTAGATAGCAGATAGAAATAGGTGCTTTAATACAGCCTTTAAACTTGTGTTTTGATTCAGAAATATAAGTTACACCATAAACTAGTTTTTGTGTTTGATTGTGTGCTGTTGGTTGTGTGGTGACTTTGTTTTGTTTTAGTTTTTTGTTTGTTTGTTTGTTTGTTTTAATAAAAACATTACACAAACCCCTTAGGACTAATGATGAGTACTTACTGTTCTTGAAATTCTAGCAGGTTTTAAGGGACTTTACAATAGGTTTTAGACCTTATCTGTAACCACATAGGTGGTTTTTCTCCTCAGATGGACACATCTGATGAGTGACCTGACAAGCAGCATCCTAATGAGTTCTCAGTTCTTCACATCTCTTAGACCTGTTCTTAAGTCTTGCGGAGTCACTTTAGGTACCTGAAGGCGCACTTAAGCATCTTCCTGAAGGTTGAAGCCAGGTAAAGCCAGGCCTGACACCTTAAAATGTTGTGATTTTTTTTTTCTTATTTTTCTTTTTCTTTCCTGCTAACAATCTGGTGAACCTTGATCTTTCCAGTCTTTATTCTTTAGAGTTTTGGCAAACTTCGCTGCTTCAAGCTTCATTGCAAGCATCACACATCCACTGAACAAAAAAGCACTACTTGACCAATCATGAATAAACAATGTAGTCCACTTGGCCATGAATAAATATTTCACAGAAGGATGTGTGAGAACAAAGATGTGAAAAGGTCATTGTTTAAATAGTTTCAAATGAAATGTAAAAAGAAATGAGCAGCGCTATCATAGAAGAGAGTCTGGACTGGCTCTGTTCAATTTTTGGTTCAAGTCTGGTTTTGTTCTTGTCTTCATGTCTACTTCTTGTCTTGTTCTTGTCTTCTTGTTCTTGATACTTGTTTTAGTAATACTTTGTCCCTGTGAACATATTTGTTGGCATTCTGTACAAAACAGCTTAAATTGTGTGCAGAGAGGTGCAGTCCAAGACTCCTGATAGAGCATTTAAGGATTGGAAAGATTTGTATTCCAAATAGGAAGATCCTGATTTGTGTGTTTAAATTAATATCACAGTACACTTAGCTACTGCAAAGCCTATCAGTGTGGTTGTTTCTGTTGTTGTTTTTTTGTTTGCTTTTTTATGGGTCCAGTGGTAGAATAATATATTTTGGTAGCTGGCTGGTTGAGTATATTTAAACTAGTGTTAATAATTAAATATTTTAAAAAGCAAAACAGCAACATTGCAGTGCTTTCCCTTGCTTCTAATGCACAAAACTCTACAGTTCTTAAGTAAAATGCTTTTACTTCTGCAAATTATATGTATTTAAGCAAACATTGCACTGTTTGACCCAGAGAAAGATATGTGGTAGTTCGTTGCTAGCCCTAGCATGTAGCTGTGGTAAGTGGTAGGTAGGGTGTTGTTGTCTGACAGTCCCATAGAAAATATGTTGTAACGCAGTTTGTGGTGGTAGCTGCAAACTCCATGCCTCTGACACCAGGTTCAAGAGCCTGACTTCCTTTTTCTGTCTTAGGACATTGTCTTTGATGCAGAGACTGCAGAATGAAAACCTGCTTTGGACCGTTTCCAGAAACTTATTGAAATCAGTCTTCGGTAGCTGTATTGGCTTTATGGTGTACCAAGGTCACTGAGCTGCAGGAGCAGACAGCACTGTTAAAAACAGGATTTGAGTATTTTAAAAGATGTCTTTTTACAGTTTGAATAAATAAGCAGAAGGCTTATAAAAGTATGTTATAGGTATAGTGTTTATTACTTTTGCCATGGTCTTCTGCCTTTTTTTCTCTCCAGCTGAGGTCCTGATGGGCAGTTTTGATATCAACAGCAGCTTTACAACATTTGTCACATCAAAGGTATGAAGAGAAGGAAGATACTGGTTACTCCACAGTTTCTGGTGCTGATAATTAGAAATACCAGTGCCTACCATTTGGTGGTGTGGTGTTTTGTCTTCATATACAAAGGAGATGGTAGTTTTGAATAAAGGTGGTTTGTATTTTCCTGATGAAGTATTGTTCCTACCAGAAACAAAATTAGCATGTCAAAAATTGGCTTGTCTCTGTCTAAAGCTTCGTGATAGTTGTGTGTTGTACTGAGCTTTTTCAACTCCTGAGTAAACTGGAATTTCTGGGTTAAAAAGGGGGTGTGGGTGCCAAAGTGACTTTTTTTGTGCCCACCAGTGTACTCTCCCCACTGCAGTGTAAGACCTGGCTTCAAGTTTATCCTCTATCTGCGTCAGACCAGTCATCTCAACAAGGTTAATAAACCAATATATTAATTGTTTTGGGGTGGATCTCTTATTTCTTCTCTTGAAGCATTTTACTTCATGCTGACACTGATGCACGCATTCAGTAATTGGGCCTGGGTGGAGGCAGGGAGGGAGAGGTAGAATTAATTGCCTTGCGGCTGTGCTTGCTTCATGTTTTAGGAGTAGGTCTTGGATGTCTAGTGTCGGGATAGCTTGCTGAATCTCAGATGCCTGTAGGAAAAGCAATTCTGTCAGAGTTCATGAGGTTGTTTCCTGGGATCCAGATATATCTTTCATTTACTTACACTACATATGCATATTGGAGAAGGACAATGCTTTGTAGAAAATGGCTTGTAACTAAGGTTGGCTAGGAATCTTTTTTTAAAAGAAGTAGTATCATTGTGTAAATGCCTGGAGGAAGACTTGGGAACCTGCAGCCTATGGAAAACATATAGCCTGCAACTTAATTTTTTATGACCAAAAGCCAAATGTTTAGTTTTTCAGCTGGCTTTTTTTTTTTTTTCCCATGCTATTGTTGAATATTGCTAAAGTTCAAAGCTGTAGTAATCCCTAAGCAAGGGTAAGACATCCAACCTTTATTGCAGGATTTCTGTGAACTATAGCTGAGTGTGTGCAGCTTGTTTTATGCCTAGAAATCCACAAAGTTAACCCTTGCCTTTCTCACAGCATTTTTTTTTTGTAAGGGAAAATTTTCCAGATGTACTTAACTGACTGTGTGCCTTCAGCACAACAGACTTATTAGCCACTGAAACAGCATAAAACTTGTAAGTGCAGCTGCTGCAGAAATAGACAGTGAGGAAACACAAAACCTGTGCCTGAAGACAGAAGAATAAATAACAGTCAGGTGATAATTACCTTCTGTAGGTATTGCACTGCGGTAGTCATCAGAAAGTTATTTACTGTGTTTGCCTTTTTCTCTGTCAGTGATGAGTTTCCTTTATCTCCTATGCGAGCCTGCAAGCAACCTTTTAGGCAAGTTCCTAGGATTATGCCTGAAATGTTAGGAGTAATTAGACAAAACATTGCTGTAAATTCCTGTGGAAAAAAATACATTTATTAATTACCTTATTTGAGATCTGGCCAAACTTATCATCTTTTCTATATAAATAATTAGATGAACAGATAAATAGTCGGGTAAAGTAATTTTGCTTTATCTACCTCCAGATATGACAACAGGTAACAAACTGAAATGACCAAGGAATTGGAAATCTGTCGCTCCAACATTGACTTGTTTAATCATGCTCTTACACCTCATCCTCTGTGCAAACTGCTGAACGCTTGCTTCTTGTGTCTGACCTTGCCAAGCTGATGGTAGGTTGATGCTGACGTGAATGAGAGTGGGATGAAGTCCTAATGCATGTGTCTTCAGATGTCAGCTGCCATTCTCTCTAGGTGTCCAAGGAGCTGGGAGATCAGTACTTCCAGATGAAACCGATGTGCACTGTGGCATAATGGCATCTCAGATTTGATAAGTGACACACCTTGTGTCTGAAGCTTGGGATCTGATTTAGGATTAGCGGTGGCTTGCAAAAATTCAGCTTTAAGAGTCGTAGAAGAGTTATACAACAGAATATTTATTATGAGAAACATAAGAAATCACAAATTCTAAGTTTTGGAATTGAGTGAATCATAGGAACTACAGCAAACTCAAATGACTAAGCAGAGCTATTGAATTTGATGCTTCATCAAGATGTGAGAGTGTATTCAGTGCGATTGTGACTCAGCACTTGCGGGTGAGTCATTCATCATCACTGGGACCCCAGTGCTGTTGGTTTTCTGGCTGAAAAAGAAAAGAGGAGGTGGGAAGAGATTTAAACCTACAGAGCAAATTTGAACTTCACAAATACAAAAGAGAGGTAGAAGTTTTACCCTTGTTTAGACTATTTTTCCTGAAGGACTCTTTATTTTTAACATTTGAGTATGGTATTTTCAGTGGAATAAGATGACTTTTCACAGGAACTTTATTTATAGTGGAGGCTTTTCATATTTTATTTTGCAGAAAATTAATTTGTGACAATATCAAACTATTAAAAGAAACCTTTAAAGCAATGCAGTTTGCTTTGTCCATAGCTATCTTTCACATAGACGAGTTTAAAATACTTCACACCAATAACTCAGTTGTGAGAAGACAATAATAGTGGAGGGGGATGAAAATCAATAAGTACAAATAGGAGAATGAAGGTCTGAGAATACACAAACACTTAATGAAATATGTATGTGTAGTTGAAACTGCAAAACAGGAGAGTCACTGACAATATTGTGAGAAGGTGAAGGACTGAGGGGAAATGAGAGGTAAAAAGCAGTGAAATCCTCATCTCAACACTGATGTGTCTATGTGTTCATCATATAACAAGGCAGTAAAGGAACAAAGGTGTCATGGTATGGGTCCTAATGCCTGCACTCAGCCAGAGCGAGGGTCCCCATCTTCAGTGTTAGTGATGGTAAGGGTGCTAGTGATAATCTTTTTGTGAACCTCCAAACTTTTCCAATAGTGGGTTTGTGTGGGGGGAAGACTGGGGTGCACTGGTGCATTAAGCTGTTGTACCAGATCCAGGGGTCAGGAGGGAAAACCCGTTTTCCTTCCATGCTCTATTTGCCAAGTCTGGCAGAGACCATGGGGAAGCTGTAGTCTGTGTTGCAATGTACAGCATGGTGAGCTGCTTGGGAACACTTGGAGATCCCAAGTAACAAGTTCTTTGCAGTCCCATGGTGCCAAGGCATTTGCAATGCAAAGTATTTTTTTACTTCTTCCTGTGCCAAATTGTGGTTGTGTATTTGGCCCTTCTGTTGCAAGTATCAAGTATGTTGCAAGGTTTGAGCAAGTTCTTTGTGGCTGTTCTGTGCAAGGATGTGTAGAGCAGTCATCAAAACAATCTGCTGGAATGAGTGGCTGTTGCACTGTTTTGACTGAATAGAGGGGCTAGATGTAATGACCCATTTCCATCCATGCATGTGGTACTAGCTATATGTATGGATTATAAATAAATTCCAGAAGCAGCATCAGTGCAAAATCTATGGGTTTTTTCTAAATGCAGCTCTGTAAACCATGTGCTGGTTGTCATGTGATGTAAAATATCTGCAGTGTCAGATTACATGGTGGTGTTTTATTTATTTATGTGTTTATTTATTTGTTTATATATATATATATATATATATAAAAAAATCACAGAACATGATAAAATCACTGAATGTGGCAAAGAGATTGTCATATGTGCTCATTCCTTATTTTGATCTCCAGACTGTGCTTTGGTTTTCAAATGTAAGTGCCTCCATAGGATTTGCAAATCTCAGATGGGAATGTGGTTTATTATGTTAGGTAAAAAAGCACTCCAGTTTCCCCACCATAAGCTGCAAATGAGGCTTTGACTATGTGGCAAATGTTACATTAAAGAACATAAAAAGAGGTGATTAGGGACAGACAAGGTCTGTGAAATACATCTGGAGGATTTAATAAAACAGGACAGTAATTTTTTAAGGAATATATCATTCTTCTCTTAACATACATTTCCAGCCCTGTGGGGAATTATTGCTAGATTGCGACTTTCGTTTATAGTGACATAATATTTCTTATGATTGTGGTTTTATAGCGTATAGTTGATGCTTTTCTAGATCATTAAGTATTTATGCTTGAGTAGTGACTGAGCTAACATGGACATAAGCTTAGAGTCTGAAGAAATAGATATATGACAAAGCCCATAAGACCTGATTTAAAACCTTTTACTTCAGAAAGCCCATGCTGGGTTTTATGCAAATTACAAAGGAAGGTATCTTGGTAAAGTGGGAAGAAACAAAGGAAAATCCCGAGTTAATACCCCCTTTCATCCTTATTCTGTTATAACGTGAATCCAGTGATGTCTCTGGTAGAAGAGCATCTGTGTGCTAATGTGAGCCCATCTCTACTTCTGCATCCTCAGAATGTGTTGGTGTCATCCTTTCAAATGAGATCATGTAATACAAGCCTGGAGATTCTACTTAAAAATCCTGTCTAAGCTCTCAGAAGATAAGAGCTATTGAAAGTAACTTTAAATTTCTGTACTTGTAGTGAAAAATAGTGGCAAAGTAATGGTTTAGTAGGTTCCTTCATTTTTTTTCTTCAAAATTATGGTAACAAAGTAGTTCTATGTCACACACCCCAGGATGTTGAGTAACTTGAGTATTATTGTATATTGTATATTGAGTATTATTGAACAGTTCTGATTCTCTTAAGTTTTTCAAAATGTCAGTGTTTCCCTTTTTCCCCCCCACTGAAATAAAACTGGAACGTTTTGACGCTACTGCACAACAAAATTGCACAGAAGTTCTCCATTTTCAGTTTTGAAAAGCCAAAATTTTAATTTTGTTTACTTTAGCTGGAACCTGATTTCACTGTATCTTAGATTTCTTCCAGGTGAAAACTTGGACCTGTTTCACTGAAGATGTTCTAATTAGGCCTTCTTCCAACTGCAGAGTCTTTTAAAACCAGAACAATGCAGCAAACTGTTGGCAAATCTGAGCCAATAAAGGCACAGTGTGTGAAGAATTAAACCTTAGGATCTTAAGAAACAAGAACTTAGTGTTTTAGACCAGAACCAGCTTAGCTTAGGAGTCCTGTTGGTTTGACCAGGGCATTTGTTGGTTCTTCTCAGTTGCTTTTCTAGGAACACCTCCTGACCCCACACACTCGAAATACTGTAGTATTATTTATTAACAGAAACTTCTCTATCTTCAGCTGTTCTGTGTGGCTTCTTACTTTCAAAGTTTTTCCACTGAATGGGAGCCAGTGTGAAAATCTTTTCCAACTTAATATGGTTTTATTCAGATTTTAAAGTGAGGGAAGCTAGTTAAATATTAGGTACAAAGAACTATGGAATGTGAATGAGATGTTGAGTTTTCTTGTCAGATAATGGTTTTGTTCTTCCAAAAGAGACCAGCCTCAAAAGTAACCTTTTGGTGTCTTTGCTTGAAAACAACGACTGCCATTGGTAAGGAGTCCCCATTACTGTTACGAAGGCAAACATCAGAAAGAAAGCAAAGCCATATTTCTCCCCTCAGCCCCTTACTTTCAAGTCAATACATATTCTTCTACTAGTGTGGGCTTTCAAGTGTTCTCCATATTAAAGACAAGTGAAGAAGAGGGGTGATATCTGAAAAAAGCACAATTTTGAGTTTTTTGTCTATATTCCCCTGGTCTGTTTTCTTCATCTCTCTGCTTCAGTTGTTCTTGTAAGATTAAGAAGACAAGAGGTGCTGTTTAGACTGCAGAATTTTCAATTTGAAACACTCTAAGCAGGAGTAGATATGCCGGAAGAGAATGGACTATTTTTAGTGTGAAGAATCTTTTTCAGTGGGAAAAGACCATCTAGATGTTAATATTCCATTTCCACTATTCACCACTTGAAGCAGAGTCCAGCTATGCACTTTGCAATGCCTGAACAGGTGGTATTTTTGAGGTTCCAAGAATAACTGCTGTGAGTGATGTACTGTGAATGAGCTTTCCTATGGCATTATTCAGTTTTTCCTCGAGGAGATCTTGCAGTGTTATTTTTGTGTGGTGCCCTCGCTTACATTACTGCAGAAATAAATGGATGTAAAAGATAAGTGTGTGTTGTGTGTCCATGTCCTGTATATAGTATGTTAGGCCACCACTGTGCTCTTTGCTTCTTAAAAGTGTTGAAAATATGGTAAAGGTAGAAGCTGTTGCCATCAAATGAAATACAGTACAGTTGTGTGAAGATCTTTTTAATCCATGTGAAGATCCATTTTAATTGTCTGTTTTCTTTGCTGGTAAAGAGATACTGAAAACATTTTCTTTGCTCTTGAAGTGTTAATGATTGTAAGTTGTTACTTTATATTGTATGTGTAGCCAGGCAGTTAGTGTTGCTTTCACTGTTATTAGCCACTAAAAGAAAGGATTCAAAAGAATTCATGGAAACCTTTTGTACTCTTGACTTTGAAGAGTACACTTGTTTGTGTCAGCAGTTAAACTTGTGCATATAATCAAATAACCATGCTTTTCATTGATTCTCACCACCCCCTCTGTACAGTTTGTAGTCAGCATAATAGCTTTTTTTTTCGTGGAAATTGAATTCACTTTACTGTTCATACATATTGGATTTAGCATGGGGTGCTACATACTGATAGGCAATAATGAAGAGCAATGTGATTCACAAGTATTTCTGTAGCTGTTCTACAGTCTTTCCATGATGGGGATATATTAAATAGTTTCCTTAATCTTTGCTTTGGCCTTGAGGATTGAAGTATAAAGCAGGAAAACTGATTCATGATGGTGAAGAATGACCAAATCTGAATGATCTTGCTTTCTCTTACTTTGCACATCTCCTTTTCCAATACATCAATTTGCTTTCAAAGGAACATTTCTTATGTTGCTGGTTTTTCCTCAGTAATAGTTGATGTTTGGTGTTTAAATAGTTTCAAACCCACTTATTTCTTTTCCATGAGAACTTTGTAATAATGCCACCTCTTTCTGTGGGGATTTGTGACTTTAGCTATTGAAATGCAGGTATTGATTTTTCACCAGTGTTAGGGTTGTTGTGGAACTGGGAGATAACAGGTTACTTGCAGGTGTTAAGGTGGAAGGCTTGGGATTTCAAAGAATTTTAAGACTTGCCTTCAGTTAGTGCTAACTCAATATTTATTGTATTCTGCTTAGATACAGGCAGACTGTTCTCTTCTCCCTGTGTTTGATTGTATACACGTGGATATTGGTTGCTCCCTCCTTACAGTCTGCTTATCAAATTTGCAAGGTCAGAAGAGTAATCTGGGCACTGGAACTCAAGGTCTTGCCCATTTACCTTGGTACCTTATCAGTAAAGAAAGGTGGTGTCCCTGTGTCACAGGGATGTAGGGCAGAAACAGACTATTATAGTCTGAGAAGCTTTGTTTCCCAATGTAGTGGGCTTTGATGGAGCTGGGGCCTCACTGATGTAAATGTTTAAACAGAATTATCACTGCATGGGTGTTTCTGGAATATTAAGTGGTTGTGCTGCAAATGCCTTGTCTGTGTAAAAGAACAGTGTCCTGAAAATGTTCAGTAGTTCTTCATACTGTTCTAGTAAATATTTACCAATTGGTAATCAGTAGAAGTTGATCAGCTTTCACCAAAATTAGAGAGTAATACTAGTGACCTCAATAGAAATACATGTTTTTTCCTCAAGTATTATTTATTTTAAAATTGCAATCCTGAAAGCTTAATATTTGGAAAACACTTTATCTATATGTATATATCAAATTAACTCTTTGTTTCAGACTATTTGCTTAGGGTTTTTTTGAGATTTTTATGATTTTGCTTTGTTACCAAGATCAGCTTGAAATTGGAGGTGGCCCATTTTCAACTGGAGAAGCTACTCAGGGGATTGCTCTTGCTAGATCACTGTAGTGGTAATTTGGATGCTGTGAATGAAATGCAGAGGAGGCAAGGGAGATAGTAAACTACAGAAAATAATCAGAAAGACCAATGTGGTGGATTGACTCCAGCCAGCAGCAAAACACCCACTCTACTTCTCTTTCACTCCCCTTGAAAATATGCATAATGATTTATTGGGAAGACAAATGCCATAACAAATGTTGCCACATCCTGCCCATTTCCCTGAGCTTTTATTTCTGAGCACAACCTCGTATGATAGGGAATATCCCTTTGGCCAGCTGGGCTCAGCTGTCCAAGCTGTGTCCCCTTCCAGCCTCTTACACACCCCCAGCCTATTGACCTCTATGTCTGTGTGAGTTGGGAGAGAAAACCTTGGTGCTGTGTGAGCGTTGTTCAGCAACAGCCAAAACATTGATGTGTTACCAATGTTGCTTTAGCCACAAATGCAAAGCACAGCACTACACAGGCTGCTACAAAGAAAGTTAACTCCATCCCAGGCAGACTCAGTAAAAAAGATGTTAGGGAACGTTTTTTTTAATTGCATGTATCTGTATTTGCATCTTAACAGTATAAAAGACAACCATCAGAGATTAAATAAGTGAAAAAAAAATAAAGAAATCTACAAGGCCATCTCCAAATTCCGTGTTGATTTTAGTTAGTGTACTACTGGCCATAAGTAAATTAAACATTACATTAATGACTGCAATATTTCCTAGACTGGATAGACTCTTTCATATGATGGAAGGTGTTTGAACTTTAATTCCGAGATTAAAAAATTGGTTGGTAGGTTTCTCAGGATGTGTCTTGAGGTATTAATTTCTAATTACTACTGACTGTAACTCAGACAAAAGTATTACCCAAAGTACAGTAGGGTACCATCTGGGATCTCAGTTCCATTAAGAAGTGCTCAGTGAGGCTTCTCACTTAGTGGCATTAAAATATATTATTCTGTAATGAAAGAGTGGAGGAAAGGTCTGAAATTCAAAAATCTGTTCATGATACTGGAAAAGCTTTTCATTTGTTTCAGGAGCAGCTGATTCTGTTTTCATATAGTTGTAGAATTACATTTGGATGAAGAATAGTGTATTTCATTAGATGTTTACTCACTTGGTTCATTGTGGTTGGTCACAGTTGTACATGCTACTTGTAAAAATGTATGTTCTACCAGAGCTTCAGTGCTAACGTCCCTGATCTTCTGGAAAAGCAGAGAAAGATGGAAAGTACAAAAGAGATCTAGCATGTTCTGTGTCCTGTTTGTGAATACTCATTGCTAAAACCATAAGGCTTTACTCAGAGATGTAGACTGTTAGCCTCTGGATCAGCACATGGGAGAGAAGCTTGCCGGTTTGCTCCTGCTGGAGTAAGTCCTACCTCACAGCCAGTTACTCTGAAAAGTGATCCTTGGCAGACTCTGAAGGGCTCTCAAAGCTCATTAGTGGCTGCATGGGAATAGGTCTTGGAGGTGGTGTGTCCTGGCTGTCACTGGAATACCACCTTGCTTTTCCCTGATCTGTTGCCCTTGTTAAAACAATCCACAGCTGTTGGTTTCATTTAAATTTATGTCGGATTGTGATCATGCTTTAATGTCAATGCCTTAACTTCATTGCTCTGACCGAGGTCAGATATTTATTTAGACACTCATAAACATTAATAAGCAAAGGAAATGGAAGATGCAGTCGTCCTCTTACACTTGGCAGATTCCTTCCTATTTGTTTTCATGTTATCTAGAATTCTTTCTCAGAGTTTGCAGTACCTGTGGTCCTTATGGAGTGATTTTCCCTTAAGCTCTGAATGTCTCTGATAAAGACCTCTCCTTATCTGTCTTTATGTTGTTAGGACTTTTCTACAAATGGAAGTGCCATAGATGGCTGGGTCTGTTTACAGCCAGATATCTTTGTACCATAGTGAGTATTTCTCATTCTGAAGTGATACCTAATTAACTAAAGGGCACAGGAATTATGTAAATGGCTCTGAGCATTTGGAAAATTAAGACTTTTTCCCTTTTCTTCCTGGTTAGCAGCTGATAAATGACCATTTCTCCAGTTTGGGCTGTTGAATCAGAGGCTGCTAGTATATTCATGTTGAATATTGGACCAAATATTTATATGCACATTTTGATTAGCTGTTGACATCCTTTGCACTGTCAGTTCTCTATAGCTGAGAGACACATAATGCAATATTAATGAAAACAGTGTGATTAGTGATAAGCCACTTTGCTTGGGTACATCCTCTCTGTTTATGAAGGGAGAAGTGATAGAGGGGTGAAGTGGCTGAATGGATTTTGGCCCAGCCATCTCTACATGAGGGCCAGACTATCTCTTTTTAGGCTCTGGAGTTTCATGAATATGGCTTAGTAAATGGAAAGTAACAATAAATATACTTCTCTATATAAGTAGTTTGTGCATTGAGCTGACTCCTTTATTTGCTGCATATATATGTTCTGTGTGTATGGACACACACATGTACAAAACATATATTGCACATTTAACATATCTACACATGTAAAGATGTTAAATATCAGCTCCTTGGGATTCAAGTAGGATATTGCGTACTTAGTCTTCAAGGATTTATTTCTGATTTGCAGGCAGAAAACTGGAATAGTTACTGAATGTTTAATTTTGAACCTGTAGAATAGGATATACTAACTGGAGAGCAGAAAGATTAATTTAGTGGAAGCGCCCCTATGTTGATGCTTTGGGTGGAAGTTCAGGATTTTGGAAAATAAGCTTTTGCAATATATGTTAATGCTATAAAACTGAGAAGCAGATACCCAGTCACTCAGAAATTACTGTGAGCTGAAATGCAGTCATAAATTTGATGAAGTTATATGAGTTAGCTGAAGCAATGTCAGTGCTAGACACACCTTGATACATCACATCTCATGATTTCTATTAATTCATGCTTTACTTCAGGTAGAAAAACTTTTCTCGCAGTGGCGGTTCCTTCATCAAGAACTTCAGTGCTCCACAGGTATAATGTATAGGTAAGGGGCTAGTAGATTTATCAGTGTTACTGTAATTGTTGTTTTGTGTCTTTATTTTTATAAAATGTTTCATGATAACTATACTGCTGTCAGCAGATGTGCAGCCATTCTCTGATCAGCTCATTGTATACAACTGTAGGAGACGTGACCCAGCATGATTCCTCTTGGAGTTCTTATTGTGAATTTGTTTTACTTTCCCCAGTCTAAAAAGTTGTTTGTGGCTATGCATGTATTTCCCTTTCATGCGGGGAAATCTGATGCTCAACATGGATTGAATTACATGCTGTTCAGTGCTGAAAATGCAGATGGATGCAACAATACTTTATAGTCCTTCCCCATGCCAGAAATAGCAGAAGGCGTTTAGATTTCACACAATTGGCTTTTTCTTGGCAGAGAATGAGATGACACTAGAAGCACAGAGAGATGTAGTGCAGGGTTCCCAGCGCCAGCTGTAGCTCAGGTTTGTGGTCCAGCTGTGCCCGGATGGACCAGCAAAGGCAGGACTTGGTAAATGTTGAGCTGACCTGCAGTAGGCTGTGGATCAAAATGTCTGAGATCTAAAATGAAAATGTGATAATAGCCCACTGATTTATATATATATATATATTTATTTATTTTTTTTTAGTTTTTTAGTTTTAGTTTTTTTAGTTTTTTTTTTTAAGACCATCCTTGAAACTAAGTACAATGTCTAGTACCTGTAGAGGGAAGTTGGGCAAAGTCCTCCACTCTCCAAGTGAAGGATTCTTACTTGTTACTGTTGTGTAACATTAATTTGTGTGTAGAGGGCTTGAGTGAGGGTTAAGTTGTACAAAATACCCCACTGCATACTGAACCTAAGGAAAAGGATGTACTCTGCTCTTACACCGATGGAAAAATAAAACAAACATCTAATTACTAAGTCTTTATTGTGGAATAACACTTTCTTTTCTTTTCTTTCCTGTATAGAGAAGATAATGAATTTCAGCACGATAGAAATGTTATGCTACTTTTCACTCAGACTAGAATTTACAGTATGAATGATTTCAATAAAAGTGAATGCTAGTTTTAAATATAGTTCTGTAAAACATATCTTAAAGTAAAACCCAACTCTTCTGTGTGCTATACCTGAATTGTAAAACAGCAGGATCCAAGATGAACAGGATCTAAGTGAGAGCCTTTTAAGCAAAAGCTAACATAGGTCATGTACAGTGAGCAATCAGGACTAATTCCTGCTGAGTCAGCACCAGGCCATGCCACTAGGGTGGTGCAAGTGATGCTAATTGTGAGGATGCAGAGGGAGAGAGAATTTAAAAATGCTTGTAACAGCACATTAATAAAATGTGTCTGCTCTTGGAAATGTCACCATAGGATTTCGAATCTAGTAAGTATTCAAAACATCAGTTCACAAAATCACCTTCTGCAACCCAGTCTCCTCATTACAGTGTAGCATGGCGCTTGCTACAGTGCTGGGGCTCAGGTGATGATATTGCTTGCCTACCATTTATTGCAGTAGCATCATTATACTTGGGCAGTCTTTTATCTAAGTACTTCAGCCTGAAACTTCCTCAGAGCAAAGAAGCTCAAAGAATAAGGTGGGTGATGATAGGTCTACAAGATAAAACACTGGATTGCTTCAAGGTGGAATGGTGTTTTATTGTTTAAAAGGGAGAATGTTACTCAGTGTTTTGTACAGAAGTGCTTTGTTTAGAGGGAAATAAAGATGGATGATCTGTGAAAATCTTCAAAACAAAACAATTACCCACTGTAGTGGAAGGAAGCCAGGATGCATATACATTTCCAAAAGCTGGAACCAGTTTACAGAGTTTAAAATGTTGGGCAGATTGGCGATACTCCAACCTTCTGAATGCTTTCATACGTTTTAAATTTGGTTTTGTTCCACAGTGGAGTGAGAAAGTGCTTTAAGAAGTTGTGCAAATTGTATGAGAAAGTTTAGTGTTCAATGTGGTTTTTCTTTCATGTGAATGCAGAGCCAGTGCACAGTGATTGTCTTCTCAAAAACTTGACTGAAATCGGTGCACCTTTAAAAAAGTCACAGCTTTGACAAAAATGCATTTCCTAGTACGAACAACAGACTTCATCAGGTCACTGGTACTTTTTCAGCATTCAGCTAACAAGCCAACTTGTGCTTAACTACAACAAACAGAAATTTGAATCATTTTGCCTTGTCAAAACTGACACCAAATCCTATGCAACCTGTTATCCTCTGAGCTAATAAGATAGCATCATGACTGAAAGTTTACTCTCCACTTTGCCTTGACAAAATGTGAAGGGAAATATGATTTAACTCGGCTCATCTGTGCTTTCTCTTTTGCAGACAGTGTTGATGGACTGCATAAAAAATCAGGTTAAGACTGTGGCAACCATTGTGCAGTTTCATGACAGCATCCATATCGTAATCCTGCCTGTGCACTCACCGTGTGCAGCTTCTGGGTCTCCCTATAGACACTGAGGAGATCAGGCTGGTTTTCATCCATTTCCCCTCTTTCATGTCTGACCAAAACATTTTGGGTTCAACGATCACAGGAGAAGACCCTCTGTGACACGCTAAACCCGATCTCCCTTCATGCTCAAAGGAGGGCAGTGGTTACGGTGGCAAATGGTTCCCTGGGGTGGTGAGAAGGTGACAGCAGAAGCTCAGCCACAACCTGTTTGCAATCCTTCCTGCGTGACAGAGGTGAAACGCTGTCTCATGTAACTGTATTTCTTAAAATGAATCAAAATCTATTCTGTCATTTGTGAAGCTGAATAGAGATACGTAAAGATATATTTAAAGAACCACACTGTATCTGATTTCATAACACCTTATTTTCAGTAAAACTCCATTATTTTCAGTTAAATTAGTTAGTGGAAGAATCACAAGAAAATAGGAGCCAGATTTGCTACAAGGCCTAAACTTTCAGCTACATTTCTTTAACTGTAGAGAGTTTTGCTTTATGATTCTCCCTTTGGTAAGGTCTATGCATCACCGTGATGTGTTTATAAACAGAATGTGAAGTGGCTGTGCTTCGTTAGATGAAGCAGTAACTCACCAGGCACTCAGGCTGGCACTGAACTCTCCATCGGGATGCGGGCTGTGTGCCGCTGCTCTTCAGGTCAGGGGAGCAGAGGGCATTTGGTACCCCCATGAATGTATGCTGCTGTGCAGACCAGCATCCCACAAAAGAAAAAAACAACAAAAAAATCCAAACAACAAACAAACCCAAACAACTAAAAAGCTAAACAAAGAAAACCACCACCACAAAACCAAAATGAAACAAAATCACAAAAACCCAAACCAACCAACCAAATAACCAACCAAACAAAAAAAACCACAAAAAACCCCAAACAATCAGAAAAAAAAAAAGCCACCACCAAAGAAAATCTATCAGTAATTCATGCTGGTTTGTGCAAGTGGATGTGTATCATGCTCTGGTGTATTTTCAGCATGCTTGTTATAAACTACTTGCACTGCTCAGCAGGTGCTCTGTCCTCATGAGAAGTGTAAACAAATCACCGTCGTTAATGATTATAGCTGTTAAATGTTTGTTTCTGATAAGTTCTGCAATATATTGGGCTCTTGTTATATATATATATGTATATATATATATATATATACATTAAAAAAATATTCACTTTCCATTCAAAAGCCATTTCGATTTGTAAATATTTTTATCTTAGGTCTAACTTTACTTCAGGCTGGAGGTAGCAATAAGGAATAAAATTTTGGAGGTAAGTGTATAAACAGTCAGTTTCTATTGAAATGGTCTTTCGAACCTCGGCCACTTTTGAAAAAATGCTATTCTGATGATTTTAGCCAGGAGAGATCTTTTAAGATAACCTTGTCGAATGAGGTGAGGGGAAAACAACAACCAACAAAACAACAACCATGAAAAACCACACACACCAGCAAAAAAACCAAATCAACCAAACAAAAAACCCCAAACCCATGCAATGCTGTCTATACTCACAGAACTTTAAAATCTTATTTTAATACATAGGAAAAGTATACAGTAATACTTTGTAAAGGTAGAATGGGACATAATCAAAGCTTTATGTTTCTTCAGAGAAGGATTCCTCTTACTTCAAAACAAGAATGCTGTAGAACTCAGATTAATTTGAAAACTCTCAGTGAGATGGAAATTATTTTTGGATATCACAGAAAGCTTTTTTGCATAGTTAGCACACACCCTAATTAGCATATATCCATACTTAAAAGAGTTCTGATATCATTGTAAGAGGTATTTTTTCAGAAGGCAGGAGTGATTCTTCTTTTAGGAAGAATCTGAAATAATGACATAATGAAAAACTGTTTTCTTTCTTGGTTGTCTCTTTTCTTCACTTTTGTTGCAAAATATTTAAAGCTTTTTAAAATTATTTTTTAGGGTGAAGCATACTATGTATTTTCAATGTTACTCCTCTGCTTTGTTCCTGTTAACTGAGGTTGAGTTTCCATGGTTGATAATGTCCAGTGATCTTCTCTGTTTTAAGGCAAGTGATCAACACTCAATGTTTATAATCTATTTCTTTATTCATGGTATATGGAATTTTGTATTTGTATGAAAATAATTAGTTCCAAGTTAATTAACTTTCTGGTTGCATCAGTGTGAAAAACTTGAAAACAGCTTTAACTGGAGGGAGAAGTTACCATCTTGCCTAGAATGTATCAAGTTATTAACCTGCCCTTTATGTATCAGACATCAGTAGTGATTTCACGGTGAGACTGTAAGTGAATTTCACTGTGTGAGTCACTAGCAATCATTTCATTGTGTTCCACTCTCTGCTGGTAAACTGCAGGTCACTGCATGGAATCTTTTGTTTCATGTGAATTATTGAATTTTTCTAAAAGAGTGTGTGTAAATTTGCACACAACTGAAAGTTTGCCTTGTGTAAATTGTCGACCCTAGATTAAATTTACATCCATGGAAGATCTTATCTTTATTTCTGTCAGATGTAGAGGATTAATTATTGCCACTTAAAAAATTTTATTGACCAGAAACCTGCTTTTTTGCATTAAAATATTTGAATATGTTTTGTCTTCAAATTTGAAGAATAATGCTAACTTTGTTTAAATACCATGCATCCTTAGTGTGTGCAGGTTTTTAACCTCTATCTGATAAAAAGACTCTTGAAGAGTCTCCAGAGCACGTTCTGAACAGTACACAAATGTGACTGGTTTCTCTTGGAGTCAAAAGCAACACTTTTAATTGACATAAAAGGAACCAGATTGACAAATGTACGTACAAGGACTGTTTCTCCCACCAGTGAACTGAAGCCCCCTCAGGGAGTGAGGACCAGTCCCTGTTTCGCCAATTTTCCGGCTGTGTGACTTCATTGATTTCCATTGCACAACCATGACATGTGAAATGGAGTGGAGAATCAGGCCCCAGGCATGACGGCTGCACCATCAGCTCCGTGTTGTGCTTTTGGTGAGAAGTGGAAAAGGAACTATGTGCTCTCCTCACAAACACCTGTGCAAGTTGGGTACTGTTGTGGTTGGCTGTATTGACTCCTGTATGCCACATACAAGCATCTGGTATTCACATTGTAAAAGATACAGCACGGGAGAGAACTGGGCAACTGGTATGGAAATGCAACCAAAGAAGGGCCGAGGGTTGTATCTAAACAGCAATGTATAGCCTTGCCATGGTCAGGAAAGCCAGCTTAGACTTGCTTCTACAGTTGGAAAAAAGCAATATTCTTTAATCAAACCTCACTCAGCCGGGAGCATATATCACAGAGGGTGTTTTGTGCATCATACCTTATGTCCATAGTTGCACCCCGTCAGTAATAAAGAAAATGTCTTCATTAACTTACCATAGGATTTACTAATCAAGTAAAATTACAAATTTTTGTCTTAGATATTTGTAACTAAATTAAATCAAGATAGGACGATCTTGCCCATTGAAAATATCTCATCCTGGAAAAGAGCTATTTATTGTTTCATTGTCGTTGATATGTAAACTGCACTTCACCTTAACATGAATGTCCTATCTCCTGCTACTAGGATCATCCCATCCCCTGTGGATGGACTTGTTTTGTGACAATGTTTGAGCCATTATCCTTTTTGGTCTCTGACACACGCGCTGAGGTGCCTTTCTCTCAGGTGGCAAAACCTCCACAGAGTTGGTAAAGCGAGCAGTGGTCAACTGAAACTCAGAATTGAGATAACATCCTATCCTCAGTCCCCCAGGAAGGAGGGCTGTCCCTGCTCTAGTTGGGCTTGTCCCACCCAAGGCAGCCTTATGTGCCACAAAGCACCGGGCAGACCAGATGTCAGCCTGGCTGCAGTGCCAAAATCCCACTAAAGGAACTGAACCGGGTGAGCATTTGGTCTGCAGCCTGAGCTGACAGCTCCACATCACTGTTCTTAGGCTGCAACTGTTGTTGATTATTTTGTAATCGTGTAATGATCATGTAATGTTTTGCAGCTGTAGAGCTCCAGTCACCAAGATCTCTGTGCATGTTACAAATAAGTCAGATGTTGGAAAGTGTAGTATTTGCCTCCAACTGTAAATTCTCTCAAAGTCTGGAGATAAGGAGCAATTTCTGGTGAAGCTATTCATTTGGTTCAGAATGAGATCTTTCCTTGTTCTTACCATAATGTGTAGTCTTCCTATAACACTCATCTACTGCTTAGATATAGTGCATGTTTTTAAAAAGGAACTATTTGTAGGCATGCAGAAAGTGAAGAATTAAGTTCATTTGCCCTCTGTGGGCTGCAGAGATAACAGCAGGTGCACTATTATGCCCTTAGCCATTCCACATGTTAATATTTCTCATCTCTTAGCATCCCCGTGCTCCCATGGGTACTGGCTGAATGACAGTGGTTTTACTAAAAGAAAATTCTGATTTATAGCAGCTAGATGCAGTATTTCAAGCCAGCACCTGAATATTGAAGACTTTACAAGTGGGAGAGCAAAGTCAGTTTCATGAGCTGAAGGTCCTAAGGCAGTTCTGCTTGTTTATGCACCTAGTTCTGTTAAAGAAGACAAATGTGGGGGCACAGAAATTGAAAGGAGCATGAAAGAGATTGCAGCCAATTCAGCATACACTGGATTTACCTGGGGGTGGAAAATTTGGCTAATTTTCTTCATAGGAGAGCAAACAATGTTGTGTTTTAGACTAGTGACCAAAACAGTGTTGGTAACATACCAGTGTTTCAGCTGTTGCTGAACAGTCTTTGCACATCGTTGAGGCTTTCTCTGTTTCTCATTTTGCCCCCTCAGCAAGTAGGTTGGGGTGAGCAAGAGGCTGAGAGGGGTCACACCTGGGACAGCTGACCCCACCTGACCACAGGGGTATCCCATAGCATACAAAGTCACGCCAAGCAAAAGAAAAAAACAGGAGCAGGGAGTTTTTTCCAAGGTAACTGTTGCTTAGGGACTGGCTGGGCTGTTGGTGAATGATTGCTTTTTTTCTTTCTTTTTCATCACTTATTAGACTGTCTTTATTTTGGCCCATGAATTTACTCACTTTTTGCCCTTTCAGTTCTCTCCGTCACCCTGCTGGGGGGGTGAGTGACTGAGTGGGCACTTAATTGCTAGCTGGGGTTGATCTACAACAAGCACAGTGGTTTTTGAATGAAAATGAAACTAGTGAGGAATCTTTTACATTTAATGCTCAGTGAGCAGTATCACCTTATGAATCACTGCCTGCATTTTTCTTTCTTGTAACTGTATTAGTTGTATTAGTTGTAGTATCACAGCCTCAGCTTATGTTTTCACTGGTGAGGTCAGGCTTAGCTAGCTCTTGGCTTCATACAGGCCTAAGGAAGGTCAAGTATTTGTTGATGGCAGACCATCATGTTCTTTCAATTGAATGAGGTTCTGAAGACAGCCTGGCTGAATGGAGCTGAGGTATTCTCCCAAGAGAACATCTTTATCCCCAGAGGAGAGGGTGATACTCATGCAATGAGTCAGTCCTTTTTCTGATCCAGTAAATCATGAATCACAGTTTGCTAAGTGGCACAGCTTCAATAGGAAGGTAAATTATCTTGGACCAGACAGCCTGTGTATGCTGAGGATGTTCTTTCCACAGAAAAAAACATAGTTGTCAGCCTCCTCAGGCTGGAGAGGTTACATTGCATAGTGCTTTCTTGAACCAGTGATTTAGCCACTGAGCTATTGGATAAAAGAAGTGCCCCAGCCACTGAGAAGCAGAAACATCTGTGGCTGCAATGTTTTCAAATGCGTAATTCTAGAAGTGTGTGGGAAGCATGCACTGTGCATGCCTCTCAGATTAAATCTTGCCAGGGAGCTGTGAAGAACATTTAGTCCTGTATGGACACTGGAACCATGTTGTCCCAAACTCCAGGATCTATGTTCGAGTTTCTCAATGTCAGCTGAGAAGCATTAAAATCAGGATGATATGCATTAGTTTACACAGGAACATAATTTATAAGGTGGTTCCAGCACATTTCTATAAGGTGTGGGAGTAGCTCACCTAATGAGTAACTACTGCTTGATTCCAGCTTCACCTACTGGTTAGGAAGTTTACAGAGAATGAAGGATCCAGTTCCAAGCAACTGACTTACGACATTGCCAGGACTTAACCAGTAAGACCAAGGAAATTGGTTTAAATATAGGGGTAAAAACCTGAAAGAATAAGTTGGGAGACAGAGCTTTGTGCACAGTTTGTCTTAAATTGAACCAGAAAATGTGAAACACGTATCAACATTTCACAGCTATATGCTTCTATTTTCCTTGTAATTTTCCAGCTGAGGAAACACAAAATACACCTTATTTTTTCTTACTTTTTTTTTTTTTTTTTGCAACAAAATGAATGTTTATGTCAATACATTAAAAAAAAAGCTTTTAACATGTCATATTCTTTTACTGGAAAATGTATAATACATCTAATATTCGTGATTTTAAATTTTCCATTTTCATGAGATTTGGCTGTATTGGGACACATTTCTATTTGGAATAAATGATTTTAGCAACAGAGCTGCTTCCTAGGTTCTGTGTAGTACTAAGGGTTTGAAATTCTGCCATTGCCTAAGAAAAAGGAATGACCAATATTAGTGATTTTATTCATTAAGTCCATACTCTTTGTCCCAAGAAGTATTAGCAAATAAATATATGTACTTATTCCTTTATATAACTTTATTTGTACCAATACTGAATTGTTGTAGAATAAAAATAGACTCACTAGGTCTTTTTCAGCTTATTAAATAGGTATCTTGTATTAGTCATAACTTCAGTGCACATGACACAACTCTACAGTAGTCCTTGTTATCAAGTATGCCGTGGTTTAATATAGTGTGACATGTATAAATTAGTTGCAGAAAAAGAAAACTCCCAAAAAAACTTCCAAATGCAAAGATAAATATATACAATTCACTAGCCCTCCTGTGTGTACTTAAATGTGGAGACTTGAACATATTTTACGTAGGTATTTGCTTTTTAAAATGACTTTTGTATGTGATTCAGACAAGGCAATTTTGCACATTAGATGACTTTTAACTTTGCTTACTGAACGATTTGTTCATCTTGCTCACCTAAGTATGCTCAAATTATTTTTGTATTGCTGTCATCATGTATTGCTGTTAGATGGATTTGGTTTTACCTCTTCGTGTTGATGGTAGCTAAAAGTGTGAGATATCTTTCTTCACTGACATGTTTAGGAAAGGCAAGGGGAGATTCGAATACCCATGGAGATTTTCCCTTTGAGAGTTTGCTGGTAAATATCAAGTACTGTTTACCAAACAGGCTGTTCCACGTCGTCACAGAGCAGGCTTACTTTCTTCTAGCAGTGTAGGGAAAAATGATCTTACCTTTCCTCCCACCCCCAACCCCTCCTTTTTGGCTTAACTTTCTGCTTTTTACTTTGTTTCTTTGTTCTTTACTCTAACCTATTGCCCTGTTTTGGCAGCTTAAAGTAAGTCAACTTTTGCCTTGCAAACATGTTGCTAGTTAAGATGTAATTTTCTCAATTAGAAATATTGCTAGCCTGTTCACATGATACCTGGGACATACTGCTGTATGACAAATATAAAAGTTCATAGAAATAGTTGCTTTTTCCTAATGCTGAGCAGGAATTGTATTATGCAAAACCAGCACTTTATACCAGTACTGAATATTTTTACTGTTTGTGGCAGTACTTCTTTATCTTTTACTTTTCTTGATTGCCTTTTGCAACAGGATGTTAAAAATATATATTTCTTTTTCCTCCATCTCTGTAAAGCAGGAACAAACATATTAATGATAGAAACAGATGTTACTGTTTTAATCAGTCATCTGAAGCCTTGAAAACACCTTTGTATAACTTTTTTATTTTGACCAATCGGAAAAACACAGACTTAATGGGTGAAAGAGGATATTTCCAAAGGCAGTATGGGCCAGGCATGGATTAGTCTGTCCACAGCTAATGAGAAAAATATTTTTGTTTTTGAAAATTTACTCAGGAATTTGGGCATGACTGCAAATACGTATGGAATGTTGAACCAGGTGCTTGCTCTGCAGCTCATTGGTCTTCATGTGAAAGCCCCAGGTAACAAAAAGGATAAACGTTTTAAGAGCAATAAGGGGAAAACTTGGAGTCAAGCTGAGGAAGCAAAAAGCAAAATCCCTGTCTTTGACCATCCCTAGGAACTGGAACAGGAGTGGTGCTGGAAGATAGAGTTTGTTGACATGTGTCTGGTGGAAAGGAAGAGACACTAAGAAAGGAGTAATAAACAGGCCTGAAACCCGATTGCATTGCTCAAGAAGTGGAGGTATGTTTAAGATACATTTCTAATAAAAAAGAAAATAAAAATTGTAGGCCACTCATCTGAAAGCAAACAGTTTAGACAAAAGAGACCGTGTGAGACGCAAGATGTTGCTGAGATTTCCAGTGAGCTGAAAGACTGTATCTTAACGCAGTAAACCTGTTTCTAAGAACACCAACAGCAAAACAGTTGTTGGTAAAGAAAAAATTAGAGGAGCTTTGCATGTCAGGCATGGCTGGTGGAAGCTGCTGATGGGGATGGCAGCATGAGGCATGGCTTGCAGCCTGATGGGCACCCAACTGAGACGATTCGCACCAGCAGATCAGTGCAGCCTAAATCAGACCTTGCTAATCTGGAATACTTAAACCTCAGACCGTGCGTGAATGGTGGCTGCTGGAGTCAAGGGAAAGCAACCAGCTGGCTGAACAGTTGCTTCCCCAGAGGGAAAGACTCTGAAATTGTATGGCTTTAGTTATACTTCAGGAATTACTTCTTGTTATTCTCTTTGCTTACCTCATTTTCTCCTTTTTGATGAAACTATGAAACTGTTAAACTGTTTTACTTAAATTTGTAGATGGGTGGAAGTAGTTGCTTCAGTTACAATGAGTGAAATTTTGTGAGGTGTCTGCATAGGTCTTCAAGCAAGCGTCTACTGAGGAAGTCCCTTAAGTTTGAATGCAGCTGTGTATTTATCAGTTGAATTGCAACAGGAAGGTTACACTGAGAAGTGGCTTGGATATTTGGCTAGCTGAAACAGTGAGAAACTGATTCTCAGAAATATAAATGATGTATATAAATGCATCAAATCCAAAGCAGAATGAAGGCTTTGTTTCTGCTTGTGATGTAGGAAGGAAAGGTAACTGGGATTTCAAAGGCATACATATTTCCATGGCATTTCTCAACACAAGATGAACTGGGACTCTTGAATTTTTATATTCTGTTTTACAGTAAGTTAATGCTATTTACACCTGGAGTCAAAAGATTTTATGTTTGTTTTCTGGCAAATCTATTAGTGATCCTTTCTGCCCTGCAAGGGATTGCAAAAACACTTCAAGAGCAGATATGAGAAGAACCATGTGCTTTAAACATGTACAACCCTTGTCCTTATGTATAAGCAAGTATTGCCTGTGATAAGAAAGCTGTCATGTTAACCAGGAATTTGGGAGATGTCTTATGCATTGCTGCACTCAGAGGAGCTTCTTTCAGTAGAGTGGATTAGAAAACTAGTTGCTGGGGAACATTGTCTGTGACACATTTTTAAGTTATGACATTTTGATTGACGTTTTAACATACATAACTTTGTGTTTCTCATCATTACAGAGTAACAGCTCTGGTTCTGCTGTCATCTCAGTTTTATTATGCCTATCCCCAAAGATCCACAAGGATGGATTTCTTTTAATTTATATTTTTTCTGTTTATGTTTATGATTGTCTTCTGTTTAACTGCTGAAAACTTGATTTAAACCTATCACAATTAAAGTTTTGCCTCTTAATTTCTTTTTACCTCTCTGATCCTGAAGTGTGATGCATGTTGCTCTTACTATTGTTTGGTCTTCAGTAATTCTGCTCATTTTCTTTTAGAAGGTTTTAGAAATTCTTGTGATTTGGCTGACAAAAGTAGTATTTCTCTGAAAGATACCTGAAGTTTTTGGCTTAGTTCTCTTAGGGCTGTGAAACATTTAGCAGCAGATACTACAGATCTGTCAAATCTCATGTGTTATACATAGAACTCATTCATTTAGTCCCTGTCAATGACTCATGTATTTTCAATAACTCCACAGCTTTGCTTCTACTCTTTGAGCCCTGACATTAGGGCAATTCCTGACCATACAGTAAGAGAAAAGTTTGGATTCTGCAGCGGTAATAACAAAAATATTACTTTCCTTAAAACTGATGATGCCACCTATAGTAGGGAAAAGCAATTGTCTTTCCCTTATTGTCTGACTGATCTTCCTTTGACTTGCAGAGTTATTACCTTTTTCTCAACAGAGAGGATCATACGCAATGTAGAGACAAATGCACACATATGGACACAGACTGCTCTTGAGAGTTACTTCCCAGGGAAGCGGTTGAGTTATCATCCCTGGAGGTGTTTAAAAGATGTGTAGATGAGCTTCTTAGGGATATGGTTAGAGGTGAACTTGACAGTGTTAGGTTAACGGTTGGAATCAATGATCTTAAAGGTCTTTTCCAACCAAAAATGATTCTATGATTCTATGAATTGGTTTTGTTTCATCATTTCTTTCCATCCTGTCCCTTCCACTTACCCTGTCTTTTCTGTTACTTGGAGCCTTAACTTTCAGTGCAACCTATATCTGTGCTCCTCTGTGAAGACCAGCAAGGTAAAGGGTTACAAAACAGTCTTCACTATCTCAAACTTCACTCAGCTGAGAATTATTTAATAAGAATGGTCCAATTATCTGCTGGTGTTATTTTGAGATCAAGTGCAATATGCTGCTCTGTAAATATGGTGCTTTCCAGCAAGAAAAATATTGGACCATTCCTAATTCCCCACAATGATACCTTGTTCTTCAAGATTTCTTGGAAGCGTGTGCATATACATATTTTCATTATGCACAGTGGTGGTGTCATGTCTCAGATACACCAGATGTGTTGGGTGGAGGTATATGTGAAGTAGGAATGTCCAAGTGAGAAAAGAAGATATGCCCCAGGAAAGTCTAAATATGTGACAGCCCATCCTGAAGTGTGACAGGAGGCTTCAAGGCTGCTGAATAAATTGATTAAAAAGAGAGGGCAAAGGCAACTCAATCCATAGCTTGGATTTTGTAGTGAATAGGTAGAGGAGGAAGGAATTACTAAATCAGTATCTGAGGAATAGAACATGAACTGGCTTAACCATGTCTGTTAAAGTTACAGAAAAGGTAAGGTGGGTGTTGGAGTGTTATTTTGCTGTTGGTTTTGGTTTGGTTCTGGATTTTGTTGTTGTTTTTATTAATGGTTTTCATTTTATAAGAAGTGTAAGCCAGGTTGTTAGCCGAAAACCTTGAGGACTTGAGGACGTACACATTTAATGTTCTGAATAAAAGCTAAAATATGTTACTCCATGACTTCTTAGAGCACTAATACAATTTCCATTGCTTTTTCATTGCTAGTGACATCCATATTCTTACTGCAACGCACTCCTCGAGCTACCTTCTTTCTATCATGAATATCTGATTATTAGGTTGCATACAAAAGACAGAAGCTTCTAAAAAGGACTGAAAATGACATTTTGAGTAGTTTGGGGCATTTCTGGATGGAAAGTTAGTCTGATGTTTTACATCTGAGTCATAGATATAACAGGGTTTGTCAGATTTTATCTTTTAGTCTTACCGTAGTGGGTTTTAAGTGTTATTTCAATTAAAACTGTAAGCAACAAAATTTAATATGGCACCAGAATTCCATAAATGAACATCATATTTTTTTTTTTTAAATTTCTAATTTTGCCACAGTTGTGACACAATGTCCCCAAACATTAAAACTGTATTTGACTGCACAAGTAGAGATGTGGTTATAAATCGAGCCAATGCCCATACTATGAAGTGATTAACTAGTTCCTGCAACTGCATAGATCTCACTGATAGCTGTAGCCTGCAAGGTGAAGTGATTGCTCATAACTACTGAGCAGATATCCCTATACATCACTGCATAAAGACATCAATCCTTTTCAAGGTTAAAAGGATATTTCTCAAAAGCAGGCATTGGTGCGGTTCACAAAGTTAATAACACAAGCAGATTTTCATTCTTGAACAGTTTTGTTCCCATTAGAAATTCTTAAATTGAAGAGGATAAACATTTTAAGCACACCAGCCAGCAGAAAAAGTAAGTGGCATAGTTGCTGGATGCATCGTCTTCTGGGCTCATCTAATTTCCTGATTTTTCAACAGCAGAAATCTCTATTTGATGGGACATGCAAACGTGGTTGCCCCCTCCTTCTACTTTCCTTCTTGTGTACTAATCCTCTAAATCAAATAGAAGTGAAATATCTTTCTTGCCGTATAGATCCCTTAGTTTTTTTCTGTTCAAATTACAGTGCAAAAGGCATAAATGTAGTCATTTTGTAGATGCTTTTCCATTATCATAGATGCAAGTTCAGAAAGTTTGTTTCCAGTTCTCTTGGTGATGTCAGTGCCTGACTGGGTGTGGGTTTGATCCCTTTTGGGGCCATTACTTTTCTATTACCAGGACTTAATGCATATAAAGTGCTCGTTATTATATGGGTTACTGTCACATCCATCCTTACCAGGAAGGAAAATGGATTTCATAAATGAGATGTGCACATCTAAATGTGGGTTCTGTTTTCAGCATTGCCCAAAGTAGTGTTGTGTGATTTGGGGTGAAGGAAGTATTATTCATATTCTCTGTAAAGCGACAGTTTACATTTCTGTCTCAGAGCTATTTGGGGAGAACTAATTCATTAATATAGATAAGAAGCTCAGAAAGTGCACTGTACAGGAATAATAAAAGTCTAGACAAACAGCAAAAATTTCTCTGGATGAGAGAAATTGGAATGATACAGGATTTGGTCCTTTCCTTCCTGTCTTCTGCTTTTGTTTTTGTAATACTTTATTGTCTAGGTAAATTCTGTAACATCAGAACAGAACCTGGCATTACCATAACATTAAGAAGAAAAGCACATACAACAAAGATGTATAATTTTGTTCGGAGTGTTGAAATAATGTATTCCAACCACCTTTAAGGGATTCAGTTCTTTCATGTTCAAAGAATGTACAATTTCCTACCCAAGATCACCTAATGCACTCTTAGATGCACAAGAAGCTTTTGTAGAATGTACTCAAAAAGCCATTTATTATTTTGACTTAAAATCAATTTAAACACAGTCCCTTTTGGAACATTAGTATTTGTCAGACTGTTTTTATGTCCCTCATGATCTTAATGGAGCATCAGAAACTCTTAAAACTCGCTAGGTCTTTGTTCAGCTTCATTTGCAGATGGTTGCTTTTTATGTTGGAAAAATGCTATGCTTTAAAAATTATTCACCATAACTCATGAACTGGCATTCATAGAGGAAAAGAGTAGTCTTTCATGGAGAATTTCAGAGGCAGGTAACATAACATTGTAGAGACGCATTAACAACACATTTTCACAGCTAACATATCTAGAATCCAGCAAACATAGCACTTGTTTACAGAGATGTAACTTAATACTCTAAAATATACCTTATTATTATTTAATGTGTCCAGTTAATATCAACTTTAAAACAGTTTTGATTTGGTGGTGTGTTTAGCTCCATAGCTGCAATAGGACATCTGTAAAAAGTGTCTGAAAAATGTAATGTAAACCATGTGCCTGTTATGTTATGACTTAATGTAAAGCCTTCAAAATTCAAAGGAACCATTCCTCAAAGGGCTGTAGATCAAGTGCTAAATGACAAAGTTATCCAAGACTATTCAAGACTAACCTTTCTCTTCACTGTTTACATGTGTGGATGCTTTGGTAGCTGTAGGCGTGTGTGTATCTTAGTGTGTGGACAGAATACACCCTGCAGAGCCTTGTTTGATGTCACTGTTTGCACAGTACCAGTGGATGTGGGAAAAAAAAAAGGGATGATTAGCACAATCTGATACTGATATCACTGTTGCAAACCTGCCCCACACAAACAGTCAGCTGTCTACAACATTTCAAATGATTCCCATTACTTTGATGTCATTTTGAGGTATTTTGATACGTACTGTAAAGAGCAAATTTTCACCTTTGTAAGTGCTGAGCTTTAGGTGTTAATATCTTTCTGGCTCTGTATATGCTAAATATTTTGTGACAGGCTAATGTGTATACTGTAACTTGCTGGAAGCAAAAAATATGATTAAGAATACAATCACAGTTTTGACAATACCAATTCTTTTTTTTTTTTTTTTTTTTTTTAGTATTATATCTTTTCCTATTAACCTGTCACCAGACTTGATGCATAATATAAGGCACCTATTTTGCTGAAATCTAGAAATAAATAGTATTTTCTCTTTGAATTTAAAGTAAATGCCCAAGAATCAGTAGCTATGGTCTTTCTTAACTCACAACAATTTACTATAGATTTTTGTAGCCATAAAGGAGCAAATTTGATTCTCTGTATAGCAAGTCTCTGGAAGTCAAGATCTGCCTGAAGTTATTTTTTCCCCTTAACAGCCAATTTTAAACATCAATGTAAATAATTTAACATCACATAATCTGTACACATCTGTTAGCTCTAAGATTCAAGTAATTTGGATGAATTTATTTGTTTGGTTTTTGTTTGTTTGTTTGGTTTGGTTGGTTTTGTGTTTGTTTGTTTGTTTTTTTTTCCAAACAAAATGTCTGTGAGAATTGTATGTAAATAATAAATGGGAGAGCTAGCTGCAGCATGAAAGGTAATTGATCTTAAGAACAGGAAAAGAGTCCGTGGTTAAATAATTTGCTTCATTTTAGAACAAGGTCATGCATCTCTAATCAAGAATTTTTCTCAGCTTTCAACAATCCAGTAACACGTCGGAGAGCCTGGGTAGTTACTGCTGTCACTACCTAAGCTGACTTGGCACTGCCCAAAGAGGCACCATTTGCTTGTGCTCCTCTTGGAACACAAGCGCTTTGTTCTCAGTGTGACTGTTGACATTCAGTAACATCTTAAAATGCTAGACCTGGGCATGTTCTTACTGTTCTCCTTTGTCTTTTCTATTTAATAGTCACATTTTCTCCTCTTTCTTTTCCTGCATTTTCCAAATTGTGTTAAAATTACCCTTGAACTACTGTCAACACTACAATTGTTTTGGTAAGTAATTTTTAGTCCTTCAGTTGGCCTTGCCACATTTTCTTTCATGTTCCTCCTTTCCTTCAGAGTCAGCCCTAGAGCTCTGCTTTGACCGAGGCTTTAGAAATGTGGTGTTGAGGCTCCGACTGCTTTAGGCAGAAACACACTGAGGATCTCATGTTGAACAGCAGACGAAGTAACACCCAGTGCATTATATAAGGGTACTTTATTATTTAAATAACTAAATGAACATAACTGGTAGGTTAGCTGGCAGCATTTTCCATTTATACTGTATCAACTAGTTTTAGAACTTGCCCAGTTAGGATGATTGGAACAAGACCTGGTGGACTGATGCAGTACATACTTGTAAATGCTGAATTTTACACACAATACTTAACAACAATTTAGAAAGCAGTTTCTTGAAATATTTGTCTTTGTAAATGAATAAATATAGCTTTTATGAACATTTATATTAGCCAAGTCAGTGCTAATTTATTGATGGAAATGAAATACAAAAGTTACAAACAGTATAATTAAAGTATGTGACTGAATGTTTGTGAAATATTTTTCTTCTCTATGCAGAGTCCTTAATTGGAATACTACTCCAGAGACCATAGATCAAGTATACCCCAAAGTGATTGCATTACTACCCAAGGAGAAACTGAAAATTCTCACCAAGGTATAAGTTTTCAATGATGCTTTTGGGAAGCCTTATTTGAATGAAAGGGAGATAGATGAAAAATTAGGAGGGAAAAGTTCCTGTGAAGTATTTGCCTCTGCCAACTTCTGTCTAATAAGTTATACAGAAAAATCTATAGCTTTAAGGACGCTATAATTTTTTTTTTCTTCTAACTGATTATAAGCTGGCATGAGATCCTATACTGTAGACATACGTCAGAATAGCTACAGATGAGAGCACATCTCAATATTTTGAAAGAAAAAGTGATTTGGGGGATTTATGATCACCTCAAGGAAATCAATTACAAGTGCTGAAAAAGTAGCATGAACTCTAAAATGGCAAAAGAATAACTGAAGTTTTAAAGGTCTGAAGTATTAACACTTCAGTAAACTGAAGTATTAAAGCACATTCATATGTGCTTAGCTTTGCCATATGATAGGAGTATGTTTTCAATTAAGGCATTTTGATATAAGTAAGCTGATATTGGGTTAAAATGGTTTCTGAAGTGAATTGACATCCTTTTTAAATGACACGATGTGAGATGGATGAAGGACTGTTTTCCTTGCCTGCTTAACTCTACCTGGCACATAGTCTGGTGAGGAAGTGGCTTGAGAATGTCTTTCAAGAAAATAATGGAAGCAGTCAAGCTTGGTCTATTTCTGTCTTTCACACTTTGATTTTCTAAAAGTGCATTATATTCTTGCTGGTGGCTGGATGTGGAATGTGTACTGGACCTCTGACTCATCCTGATATGCCAGAGAATCTTTTCAGTTGGGATACAGACTCCAACCTGGAATTTTCGAGGCTTCAGGTCTGCATTCTGTGTTTACTGTTCATCGTTATTATCTTCACCAAATTGATTCAGCAGTTTTTCCCAAGAAAATTGCCGAGATGCAGGATTTTTTTTATTATACTTGAACTCTGTAATAGCCTGTATAACAAGCCGTATGCAGTAATTGTTACTAACATAATAACTGTAGTATTTGTCACTAGTATGATAACTATGGAGCTTTACATCAGAGAACTAGTACATTCTAGGTAGGAAGCATGTAAAATTAACTGCACATGACCTGAGTATTTTCCACACTAATTACTCTATTGACTCAGCCAAGAAGCTTATCAAATGCTTCTGTGGTTTGCTTTCTAGCACACTGAAATCTGGAGGTTTCAAGCTTATAATATAGCATTTACCTCTCCAGTTGTTTTTGTCTCACCTTTGTTTTTGTTATGAAGCCATTATGCATACATGTTGCAAAGCACTGTGAAAGGCTGTTTTAACTTCTGATCTACTCATAAGGTTGTAGGCTGATTTGATACTCCGTTTATTATTAGGTGTGTTGGGATGCCAGTAGGTTAAAACATAATTCACTATTGACCTAATTTTACATTCTGAGGATAAGAGACATTTGTGGATCAGGTGGCCTGTATAGAAATTATTTTAGAGACTGGTGTTAGCTTATTTTTTAATCTGTTCTGTACATTGGTAGCTGAAATGCAAAGGGTTGAATCAGATTATGATGAGATGTAGCAAAAGATATAATTTATTTTCAGTGAAACTTACAACATAGTGTTGATTAAAAAAATCCAAAACCTCATAGCATAAAGTGGGAGGGGTATGACAGGGGGCTTAAAAGACTGGATTTTGTCATTATCTCTTCCTCTTGGTAAGCTCTCTAATACTTCCCAATCCCTGCCACTGAGTGACCTTTGTTCAAACAGTTTGATGGCAGCCCTTGACAGAACCTTACAGTCACAACACAGTAATGACAACTGAAAAATCACCCATATATCAGATAAAATAAAAAAAAGAGAGCATGAGGGTCATCCCCACCCCGCTTTTGTCTGTTCTCAGGTGTCACTTTGAAAATGAATTTTTAGTTGTATTAAAATATAAAGGCAGAAAACATGGATCTAATATTTTAAATTATTAAAGATATTTTAAGACCAAATCTGGTTTTGGAATGTGTTCAGATAGACTTTTCCAACAATTCTGCAAATATGAGCTAAATACATGTAGGCAGCATAGAGATAGTGACTTTTGGGTTAGACCTAAAATTTGAAAGAATTCTGATTTAAGGCTTGACTTTGTCTTTTTTTTTTTTTTTTTTTTAGCTTAAGAACCTCAATTTCAAAAGCAGACAGTAGTTGTTTTTCCTTCCATGAAGACTGTTGCTCAGTTTTTCTGAAAACTGCATGCCTGTATAGGGCACATCACTTGTTTTCAAAGGCTGGGAAAGAGGTCCCCAACTTCAGTGAATTTCAGTGACAAGTAGATATTTAATTTATGATTCTTAAATTCTTCTTTAAAACTTCAACTTAAAGCATTTTAACATTTTTTCTTGATCTTAACTTCTAGAAATACTTTTCCATACAATTTTATGTGGTTATTCAAGTGAAATTTTTCACAATCAATCCAATAGTCCCAGTGTAGGTATCTAATAAGGAATAGATCTTGCTGTATTGAACCAGCAAAACAGGGGCAACAGAGAGTATATATTGGCTGTTGATGGCACATCATACTTTGTACTGAGTTTGTTTAACATTTTAATTTTTTGCCACCACAAAAATGAAAACAGCGGAAAAATACATTTGACACTGCTCTTATCAGTGCCAGTTGTATCTACTTCTTACTATAGTATCTGTGGATGTGCAGTTCACTAAGCCTTAGATAAGCTTTTGGGAGAACTGGATTAAGGAACACATACAAAAAAGACCTATTCTATGTAGACATGTATACATATGTATACATACGAATGCTAAGAAGCTAGATATATTTGTTAATTTGATATACAGCTCCTGAATGTACAAATCTGTGTTGTTAAGTAGGTGGATGTAGATGGATGTTGAAACATACTGTAGTTAAGACTTTGATCTATGTGTGAACACACATTTATTGAAAAATAAGAATATTTACTGATTTTTAACTCTTTCTTCTATTTAATAATGGTGACTTAGAGAAAAAGTGGTATGTGACTATAATGACCTTGAAAAATGGTATGAAGTGATTTAGATGACTATAACATGTTCAAAATGAGTTTTAGCTCCTTAAAACAGAAAGGAAAACTTATGTTTATCAAAACCTACGTGGAACATTCTCAATAATGGGTTCTTCGGAGATTGTGTTGTGGTATAGGAGTGATTTTCGTAGGTGATAGAGATCATATCCAGTTCCTGCCCCAACACCAATTCAGGCAAGTAGTAGCTTTCATTTTTCTCACTCCAGGCAGACCCAGAGAATATGTGATTGTTTAAAGTTTTCCATCTGAGAAGATCTAGTCACCTAGGTTTCCTCTATAACAGTGTCCGGCAACTCTTGCATGAGTATTTCTATATAAAAGGATGAATCATCTTCTGGCATTATAATCTTCCCTCAGTGACTAGGAAAAGATACCAAATGACCCTTCATTTGGTTGCTTAAAACAGGAGAAAACAATTTTACCCTTAGGACTAGTGTGAGTTGCCTACATTGAAATAGCCCCTGAAGCTACTCTTAAACCAGAGTTCAGGGTAATACAATTCCAAAACACAGCAGAGATGCTGTCTGATAAAAACAAGGTTATTAGAGTTTGAAATCTATTTTCTATGAGTAACTGTTGCCCTACTGGGAAAATACACACTTTAGATTCTTGTAATGAAGGCTTTTGTCATTTTAGCCAAATGGGCAAGTAGTCAGTGTTCACAGAAAATACCGATGTAGGAATAAGAGGATGTTTAGAAGCCAGATTTGAGTTCCCCCTCCTGGAACCAGTTACAACTGCATGAGGACACTCATCTAAATGCCCTGATTAAACATGGACTGTATATTTCCCTCCATTTAGTATCATTCACAAACTTACTGTGAGTGCTTTCCTGATCTTGAAAGAGGTGATTTTGTTAAGAACTAGTTAGGTTTAGTATCATTTTGAGGAAGTGAAAGTCTCTGCATAGCTTGTGTTTGCTCTGGGTGTGGCAGACTTTACTCTTTGCTTCAAGGCTTCAGTATGGAAAGAATGACATTGATTCTTGGTAGAGTCATATGATCAAAGCAAACATTACATGGTATGATTAGACTAAGGTTCAGATGAAAGGGTAAGAGAAATATGCAACAGAAATGTTACTGTTGATATAAAGAAAGTTTGAATAGAAATGTTTGGTTGTGAAAGCACCAGAGGAAATGGTGAAAGAAGAGATAAAAGAAATACATGTGTTGATGGCATTTAGATCAGTATTTTAATAAAATCATAGCACATCTGCATGCAATTTCTCAGCAACATCCCATTTAGGGAAAGAAAATAAACCCTACACCAAAGGACAGTCTATAGGTGGCAAAGAAGATAGAAAGGGTGAATATCTGTTTTCTAATGAGTCATTAAGGTGCCACAGGATTAAAAATTTACAGTCACTTTCAAGTCATAAACTGTATAAACATTACATCCAAAAGCCAGCATGTTGCCAGTCTATGAGGGACCCAGCCTGCGGGAGACTCAGAAGACATAATAAGAATTCAGTGACTGTTGATGTTCCTTGATCTCTGTTTTCATCTTACATGGACTACTTGTATATGTGCATCTTCATTCTTGTGAGCATTAGACTATAAAAAAAATGAGTGTGTGAGTGAAGTAATTCTTAAAATAGTGAAATATGTATTAAAATTAAAACATCTCATCCAATATGGTCTTGCATTGAACAGTGATATGTTAGTTGAACTTTACACATTTCAATGCTATTCACTGCACATATAGAGCAAAAGCTAACAATAGGAACACCTGTAAAATTTTATATGCATTTTTGATCTTTGAAACTGGAAGAAGAGAAGGAAGAAAAGTATCCATCAGACAGGCAGCAGTTGCCTCTGCTAGTGCAATTTTAGAAGAGGCTCAGATATGTAATGATGTGTAAAAACAATTCAGCACCAACTGTATGTAGGAACTTTAAAGTTTAGTTGTAAGCATTTTATTTTTAAACCCCTCAACTTTGATATAATGTCCAGAGGCAGTTATAAAAATATACCAAACCCACCTATCAGTTTCAAAAATTCTGAATCTGTTTTTACAGCTAAATGAGGGAAAACACCCACACACAGCTACATTTTTTTTTTAATACTTCCTTAATAATAACTGGATGTATTATTTGTTGCAAGTTATTTCTCTTCTACTTTTTTATGAGGTTTTTGAAATAATCTTTGGTTCAAACCTTGGGAAAAGAGACACAGAAGAGGCTCTATATATTGTGATAGAGACTCTGTGAAGTAAGGTTGTGGGTGATTGATTCCGGTGTTTTTTTTTTTTTTTTTTGGTTCCTGACCATCCTACATTAAATTTTAAAGTATACTTAGAATTTATTGATGTCCTTGATCTAGGCAATCTTTAACATATCTAAATAGCCTGCTCTCCTTCAGATCCTACATCCAGTATGTCACACGGGTTTAATAAATAAGTACTTCTGCAGTTCACCTTCACGTAGTTCAGTGCTAAGGAGGGAAAGAAGAGATTCACCAAATTTTTCCCCTCAGCTTTTGGTCATTTGCTGGCTGCTGCTCCATTTACCTTCTCACTGTTCTACTTAGTGCTCCATTAATAACCCATCTGCTCTGCTTCTGCTGTCCTTAAGGTATGTGACAGGAAGAAAAAGAATGATCCCTCGGAACCCACGGAATTATCTTCCTGGCAGTGGAAAAAAGCAGAAGGTTGTGGACACTGTATGGGAAGGCCCTGTGGAAATGATTATCAAATCTGTAAAACCTGGCTGATCTCTTCAGAAACAGGCAAGATACTCCTGCTCTTCATAGACTGCTTGTTTGTTTTGATCACAAACAAATCCATTTTGCCACCCTTAACGTGTGTTTTGTCTTACTCCATAAAAACTCTGAGAGAAGGGGCATTTGTTCTGTGAAGCAGTACAGAAGAAAAGAAAAAAACCAAAACTTGTCTCTGTGTAGTTTTGAGTACTCCTGATGGTTCCCAAGCTGACCAAATCAATAGCTGAGAAACTCAAAAGTGGTGTTTTCTCTTTTTCTTTCTTTCTCTTTCTCTCTCTTTCTCTCTCTCCTTCTCTCTCCCTCTCTCCCCTTCCTTCCTTCCTTCCTTCCCCCTTTCCTTCCTTCCTCCCTTCCTTCCTTCCTCCCTCCCTCCCTCCCACCTTACTTCCTTCCCTCTTTCCCTCTTTCTTTTGTTTCTTTTGTTTCTCTTTCTTCTTCCTGTTCTTGTTTGTAATGACCCTATTTAGAAACTAACAAAACCTGAAGCTTACCTTTGGTCCCCCAAGGGCTGCATATTCTAGCTTGTTTGGCAGCTCAGTTACTTGCCTGTCTAAAGTAAGCAACATGACAGACCAGTCATCTGAAATATTTGTTTTGAAAGGCTACCACCCTAACAAAAACTCCTGCTGTAATTCCAGGACTTGCAGATGCAATAATTTTCAAGGAGGTTTTTGCACCTGGTTAGCTGTCACTGCATTGACAAAAGAATGGGAGTAAAGACTGCTTCTGTGCATTTCTATTGCTATTTATTTTTTCTGTTCTCCACACGTAATGACTAACAGCAAGCAAACCATCGTAAATATTATTTTTAATAGTGTAGATGAACGTCAATGAATATAATTGTGGCAAAAACCACACTCATGGAAAACCTGCCCCCACATCTTATTTATGAGTTTTTTTGGGTTTTGTGTGTTGGGGGTTTTTTTGTTTATTTGTTATTTGCGTGTGTGTTTTTTCTAGTATGCAACATGAACTTCTGCTGTTTACTGAGCATCCCTTGATGTCTGCTTGAAGATCCATTCAAACATTTGATGAACAATTAATTTCATAACAATTGATTTTTAGGTATGGGTAAAAAGAGTAATCTTGCAAACCATTTTAAGTCACATCTTTTAATTTGAAAACCCCTTGAACAGTTCTATTCAACCTTTCCAAAAACATGCTTTTACTGTTGAAAGAATAAATCAAATTTGTAAATGTGTTCCAACAAAAGGTTCTGTAAAATAAAGCAGTTATAAAGTGTATTGATTCATCTACTTCTACACTTCAAAATTACAGTGAAACAACAGTGGATCCTTGCCCACTCTCTGTTTAGTTTGATAAGAATCATGGCCAAATTAAGAATTCTCAGACAGAAACAGGAAGGCTTAAATTAAATTGTGTGTGATTGATGCAATAGGTAATAGGTTATAAAAAATTTCCAGTATGGTGTAACAAAAGGAGGAAAATAGGCCTATCCCAAGAATAAGGAAACCTTACTGAATAACTGTATTTATTGTTTTTACAAGAAAACTGACCTCATTGCATTAAGTCCAGGAGATAATGATTGTCATATTTCTTAAATCGGAGTTTTCCTTCAAACTATTCGGTAAATAAAGTTAGAGAGTGTTGAGGGTTAAGATTGCCGAGTGACAATAAAACCCTGGCAGATGTATTGTTAACCCCCTCTTCTCCCCCCACTTTCCCCTTTTTGCCCCTCCCTCTCCCCCCTTCCCACTCAGGACAGGTGATCAGGAGGGAAAGAAGGACAGAGGTAAGAGAGTTGGAAAAATTAACAATGTTTTACTAATGCTACTAATAAGAATAGAGAAAATAATACAAAATATACAAAACCAATCTTGAAAGTCTCAGCAACTGCAGAGCCAGCAACCAAAGTCCTGGATTGGACTCTGCAGCCAACTGGAGCTGGATTCAATCTGTCACTAGGCCTCAGTTCGCAGGGACGACTAGCAAGGTCCTCTCCTAATGTCGGCCATAAGCAGAAGGGAAAAAGCAAAGGCAAAAGGAGCAAAAGGGACGAGATCCTCGTGATCTCCCACTTTTATATGAAGTATTCACGTGAATGGAATGTTATACACAGTTGGTCAGTTTCTTGGTCACTTGTTTCTCGTCGCCCCTCTCGCAAGATGTCCATCCATGCTTATCAATAAGTTTGCATTCAATTGCTAGGTTTACCAAAACATGTGTCCGGTTCTCCAGGAAAATGCAGTTAATATGAAGGCTTTAGCTGACAGGCAAAATTCACTGAAAGAGAAACTTGTTTTTAACAAAACCAGGACACAGAGTTCAAGTTAGTGCATCTGAATCAAGCACTGAGTTAAAGCATCTGAATCTTATGCTCACATTGTTTTTTTGTTTGTTTGTTTTTCTGACTGAGAATCCACATTTAACAATTGATTTGGGGTGGATCTACTTTTCCTTATGGTGAGGATTCTCAGAAAAGGCCTGTGGCCCTTCCAGCCTGAATGGTATGACTCTAAAAATAACTTTTAGGGAAGGTTTTACTAGGAGGTAAAATTTGATAGTTAACTTTAAAATAAAAGAAGTAAAAAACAACAAAAAAAAATTATGAATAACATTCACTCTGTCCTGTTTCCTCTGTCTGGACCTACCTGTGAGGTTTAATGTCTTTTGTGTTGAAACGAAGCCTGTGTGCTACTCTGGTGTGTAGTCCACTAAGAAGGACCTGATTGTGTGTCTTGTTCTTGTTCCTCTCAGAAATGTCTTAGTCTCTTTACTGAGCTTTTCCATCCTCAGTTGCATTTTCTGTCTCCTCCCATCTCAAACTCTATGTGCCTCTTCCTGATCTAGAAAGCTTTTATCCCTCAGCATACTCTCTGGAGCAGAAGCAATCTATTCCTCCTTCCAGAGGATCCTCTGTGATCCTATCAGTCACATCTTGAGAGGATATTAGTTTCAAGCTGAGAAACAAAACAGGTGCTGTCCATTGTATTGATTCCTCACTTGTGTTTCTGTACTCTGAAGACACATGTCCTAATTATATTTTACACTTTTTTCCATATGTGGGAAGCCTTAATTTGCCTTTGAGGCATTTGTTAGAATGCACAAGATGCAGCTCATTATATATCATAAGTGTATTAAAAGATCTTCAAACATCACAAGAGATGCAGTTGAAAACCTTGACATTAAGTGAAGTGTTGCAATACAGATGGCCTCATGACATGGATTAGGCTGTTTCATCCTGTGTCTTCTATTTACCCTGTGTACATCTATGGTTTCCTTTTCAACTGGCTTCAGAATACTGTCCCTGTCTGAGATTGTGGGTTAATGTGGTTTTGATTGCAATGGATGGGGCCATAGGGAAAATAATATATTTGCAAAACATCCTTTTATTTTAATAAATTGTTGTGGCTACTCCTGACTGGACAGAGGAATCCACATGATCCCAGTAGACATTTTTGGACTCAGCTCAAATTTCTGCAGCTGATATTTCTTATCAAACCACAACTTAGTTTTAACTGTAGATGCACAAATGACTGTCTGTAATAGCGATGCATATGTAATAACAATGAGGTGGTTTGAATTGAGATTTAATGCAGTTGAGAGATTTAACCTTGCATTATGGACAGTTTTCAAAGGGTCTAGGGTAATGGTGCTTGTAAAAGCTTCTGGATGATAATGGACACACTAGGCAAGAATATAACTTGCTGTGGGAAAGTAATGTAATTCCGTGTCCTGCCTAGCTGTTGTATTTGCTTAAATGGAAAATTTTGGCCAAAGGCTTTAAATGCTGACAGCCGAAATCAAGTAGATTCTGGGGAATACTGCACAAACTCATAAAATGAATATTTAAAGTCCGTGACAAGCAGGCTTGCAAGGTTAAAAAAAGCAGAGGTTGCTATAGAGCCAGCCTCAGATTAAATTTTATTTGCTAGGTTTAATATTTTGATTTCTCCTGAATAATCAGCTCTTGAGTAACCACATCATGGTATTCCATTAGGAGTCCTTTTAGTTGGCACTGATTTTCATACCATGATATATTTGATAGGCTTCTGTGTCAGAAATCACTAGGCAGCCAAATAAACAATATGTCCTTCTGTCTGTTCAGTAGTAGTATAATGTTCAAAAATATTGATCCCTTGTGTCATCTAAAACCATAATGGGGATAATACAAAATGAACCAAAAGCTACTTCAACATGTCTCATGTATTACCCAAAGAACTGTAAAGTTAGTAACATATTTACCTTGTTGTGACACACTAAAAATTATTGTTGCTGATGCTGCTTAGTGTTTTCAAATGACTGCTCTTCATGGGAAAAAGAAAAAAGAAAACATTTAGCTTGTCCACCACTGGATCACTTTTAATTCATTTCCTCCACTGCCAATTTAAATGTGAATGCTCAGTAACACGGCATCAAAGTCATTTAACCAGGGGTTGGCAAAAGCACGTTATTGGACAAAATTTTGGTATTATGAAGAGTTTGGAAGCTTTTGGTTTGTCACCTCTCCTCTTGTCCCTTTTCCCTGTGTCCACTTAATTCCAAAATTAGGTGACTGCTTCACCTATGGCGGTGTTCTAGGCTTAATGCAGGAGACTGTCAGAAATAATGCAATGCTGAACATCCGAGTTCACTGCGCATTCTTAAAATCTCTCCCACTGAAGGAAATCTTCATTTTAATTGAAATTCTCTTCAGTCATGAAGAGTTTATTCTGTGCTAATTACGAATTTATGAATTCAAGCTGGAGATGATAATATAGAATGACTGATTAAAAGCAAAAAAGATTAAAAGACTATCCATGAAATAAGTACATTTAAAAATTAAAATAGATCATAATCTGGATTTTTGCTGTTCCAAAAGAACATCTAATAAAGCTAGTAAAATGTAATTTGGTGTATTTTATTCAAACATCAAGTAGCTTCAAGAAAATAAGTAGGTGAATATGCTAGTAATGAACATTATTCTTAACTAATTACATTGCTTGTATTAGTGTTATTTGGAGTCTTGCATTAATATTGAATAGTAAGAAGAATCCTTAATTATGCCTTCACTGGTAAGGGAAAGAATGGCCTTTGAGGGTCAGCATCTATACTGTTCATCCACAACTTTTGGTTCCTGCCAACCAGCACTCTTCCAGCTGCTGCCTGGGCACAGTTCTTGCGAAGGTTGTTTGCAGAGGGGTGTGGGCTGTGGCTATTGTGCAATATTTTGAGCGGAGAACAGTGCAGTCACGTATGTATAAACTGAGCTTTGCTGCACTGTTTGGTTCCTAAGGCAAGAGGACTCCCTGACCTGTTATATATAGTAGGGTAGCAATAACCTTTGTGTTTTGCAAGATTTTCTCCATGAACTTATTGGAATTAATTGGCAAAGTAAAAATTTTCCTTTACATCTTTTTGATTTAAACACTTAATAAATTGCACGCAGAAAGATACTGTAGCACCACTAAGACAGTGTTCAGATTTTAAAAACTTTGTTAGTTTGAACTGTATTTTTTGCTTTTGAACTTGACTTGGGTTGAAACTGATTTTATAAAAATATCCAAATTTTTATAAACATTTCCTTATCTGATTCTTTAAGACTCTTGAGTCTAAGCTGTCATTAATCCTTTTTCCCATATTCTCACGTATCCTCATCTCTACCAAAAACCACCTCCAGTGCCAATATACAATAATGCATTTGTGCCAGGCCCTACAAACTGAATTCTGATAAGACTAAAACCAATGAGATGGAGAGCATAAATCAACGTTTGGGCTCAGACTACAAAGCTATTTGTGAAGTTTGTTCCTTTTAAACTCAGTGTTTGCACTTGCCATTGCCATTTTTAGAGGTGGCTGACTGACTGACTTCTCCCATGAACTGCATCTTGGCCAGGCTCATAAGCCATCACTAAAATGAAAGTTCAGAAAACTGCCTCTTAAGTTGCACAGGTAGGAACAGTTTTTCTTGTCAATATCATTAATAAAAAAAAAGTGCAGAGCCAAGCTGGCACACAGCATTACCTTCAAATTTGAAATAACTTATCAGTAAAGTCTTAGAATAAAACTCATCTCCTCTGCAGTTTGCTTGACTTTCAAGTAAAGATTCTTGTGCTGCAGATACTGAACCAGCATCTAACCAATAGAACAGGTTAAAATCTTCCTGTCTTGTTGGCTTTTTATTAGGTCTTTTAATTCTGTTTATCCCTTTAAAACTATCGATTTCTGGTATATTTTCAATAGTGTTTTTTCAGCTAGATGTGTTTGCATGGAACTGAATTACTTGAACTAGTATTTTATTATATAAATATACTTTCTGGAGTCTAGTCTCAAGCAGGTTTGAAAGAATGGCACAGACGTGGCCATTATTGTCAGAATTTTATCTGAGTTGTTTATGTATTATTTATACATAGAAGCGCATAGTTAGTTCTGAGTTCTAGATTAATCTATATTTTTTTTTTCTAAACCAAACAATGTGACTCTCTGTCTTTAATTTGCATGTACGATCCTGTTTCCATAATGTGATCCCCAAAGAATCCAATTATGTGATCCCAAAAGTAGTAAAGCCTGGACTGATTGTATGATTGCAGGCTATTTAGAGCTCCAGATTGAGAAAAGTTCATGTGTACCGTGCTTTTTAGGTAAATATTGGAATAAAAGATTTTATGGTAGCTTCTTGAGAAGATTCTCATTGGTGTATCTGCATGTGTTATTCTCTTATTTTTTTCAGAAAAAAAAACCTTTATGCATCAGACTGAACCTTGCGTATAAAGCTTTTGGGCAGTCTGTTGTGCAGTCTGTGTTTTCCTGCAAGAATCTGAACCAAATAACAGATTCGTGTAAAGAAAAAGGGTGTTGGAACAGGACTGTTACACCATTGTTTGAAATAAAGCAAAAACCTCACAGCTAAAAGGATATAGGCTTTAATCTTGCATATGTACTCTGTACGTACTTTGTTTTATTAATATCTACCAGTAAGGCTTTCTGTTGCAATAATTATTGTGCTAATTACTGGGAGTCAAGTAAATGACTCACACAATCTGTGTGAATATAATCTTAGGTAAAATGTTATCTAGTCAGTGAAATAAAGTCCATTATTTTTAAGCAGGTATTTTATTTGTGGCTTTGGGTTACAATTAATGGGATGTTCTGGTTAGTTATTTATCTGGATTAAGGCACCTCTAAAAATCAACAATACTTATTTCCATTGAACCAGCAAAACTCTTCTAGACAACTTCCTAGGAAGTTGAATTTCTGTATAGAGACTCTCCTATCTTAATGTCAGCAATTCTGTTCTGATTATTCTGTTAGAATTTAGCGAAGAAATGTGTAATAGCAGTAACAAGTGACTGTCCTTTGCAGCACTGATGGAGAAACAAGTCTTGATATACCCAAGGCAATTCTATCCCCTGACTGCTCTTAAAGATTGCGATAGAACAGAACCACGTAAGAGGGATTACATTAAATGGAATTATTTAGAATGCCATAAAGGCTCTACCAGCATTTTGGAAGAGAGATCTCAAAGGTGTTCTGGAGGCTAGTGGTCAGGCTTTTTGTTTTTTTTTTGGTATTAAAGTTTCATTTAAATATCACATCATTCATATGCAATGCAAGCTTGTCTAGAAAAGGCATGATCTTCTGACAAATCTTCATTAATGTAGCAAAGGATAAATTAAGACAGGGTTTCTTCTTGAGGTGATTGTACCAAATGAGTGCTGTATATTGATGGTACTGATAAATCAGGGGTTGGAAGTAATTTTTTTCAGAGAATAGAACCATCTTCTCTGCTGAAATAAAAACATTCTTTTAAGACATGTCATGAGAAAAGAACTGTGGAGCTTGGTTTCTCCCTCCACCTACTTTCCTGAATTTGTTTTGCTTTAAAGATGAATGATGTGTTTAGTTCACTCTCAAGTGACAAGAAGCCAAGTTTGATAACTTACTGTCATGCGACACACCACCCCCTGCCCCATTACCCTGTAAACCAGGTTTTTACTTCAATGACAGTAGTATATTTTTAATAGTTCTGAGAACCACATCCTCACATTTAGAGTTCTAAATTGAAAAACACTTTTGTTCTAATTGCTAGATTGTTAGACTAAAATCGAAACAAACCAACCAAAAAAACCAAAAAGCCAGCAACAACAAAACCCGAACCGAAACAAAAATCCCCAGCCTTTTCGTGAGATGTAGACCATTTGGTTTTTCACAGTTCTAAATATATACACAGGCAGCTATGTTTGAGCAATCACATCTAAAATGTTTGGTTCCTTTTCCTAGTGGTAAGAGCTGAGATGGTAAGGAGTTCAGAAGGCTTCATTCAGTCAAGAAAGTGATATTTTTAGTACTTCAAAGCATTTCAGAGTTTGAAAATAAGGGGTCAGTCCTTGTGTTTTACTAAAGTTCCAGCATGAGGAGTTGCTGTTTTTCTAGGTTATTCTTTACTGAATTATTCTTTACCTCAAGCAGAGCAATGAAGTTTCTATGTATTGTTAAATGTTTGATGCTCTTTCTTTCCATAGAGCATCATCCAACAGCAGTGACTGTTATAGTCTTGGCATTATATTTTCATTTGTGTTGGTAGTATTAAAGTATCGGCATTTCTTAGGATGAAAGGTGCTGAATAGGTAGTATTTCTTTAACCATAGTTCCAGCAGGATGGCTTCAGTTGATGTTAATTCTAATGATATCCAAACAGCTAACTTTTTATTGCCACAAAGAGTGTCTACATTTCTTTTGCTAATTGCAGTGGTGTTGACTTTTCTCTGTCCATGTATTTGCAAACTTTTTTCGTAGTAGCAGTGGAATCAATAGAAGCTTTCTCCCATCAGTCACAGAAGCCTGTTTCAAAAACTCTTGTTTTAGCCTATGAAAAAAGGCAAAAGTGTATGTGTACATGAAGTGAAAGAAAACTAGTCTCAAAATCAGGAGACATTTGTCACTCCTTAAATTTTGAGCTTTGACATTGGCATTGTCACTGAAACTAGGAAAAATATCCTTAACAAGCAATAACCTCACTCATACTGAAACCTGTATTCAAACTCATATTTTCCTATCAGCAGATGATGTACTAGTGCCAGGGAATCTGCTGAGGAACATCCCCATCAGCCAGGCATGAGATAAGGGAGAGAGCGTGATAGAGGGATTGTAGATAAGGATATCCTACTGTCGCCTCCTTACATCTTCAGAAGTCACCTGTAAAATTGGGGTCTCAGAGCCTGAGAGTTGTAGAGATAAAGAACAGGAAAGGAGGTAATGACACCTAAGGAGAAACAGGAGCAAGTGTGAACTGGTTCAGCAGGTGAGGACATGAGCAGCATGGGGACTATAAGAGAGCAGATGGGGTTGGGAGCAGGAAAGCTTCAGAAGGTAGCCCGAGTCCTTCATCTCAGCCTCACTGGACAGTCTCTGGGGCAGTAGATGTCCATATGCAACCCTTCACTTATGGCCTAGGAAAGAGTTGAGGGGAGAAATAGGCTGCCTGGGAAAAGTAGTGAACATCTTCACAGCTTTGAGATCAAACGGTTTTAAACTTCCGGATGGGAGGGAGAAGGGAAAAGCTTGGATTTCTTTCTAGGAGGTTTGATAGATCAGGCTACCTCTTATCAGCAATAGCAGCTTTTTGATTTGTGTACTGAGGAAAGAGCCTTTCCAAAGAAACTGGCCTGCCACTTGAGTATTTTCTCTTCAGTTGCCTAGCAATTCTGAAAATCCATAGATTATGAAAACTGGTCCTTTTGAACACGCAATACAAAACATAGATTTAAAATATTTTAGAAGTCTGACATGATTTATTTTCTTCTACATTCTCTTACAATGGAGTGACACTGCATTAAATCTCATTTTAATGTTCAGAAATTGAAGAAGTATTTGTCAGCACTATTTGTTTATTTTTTACTGTGTATACACCATATGTTTTAGAAATATGTTGTTTGGAAGTATGGGGGATTTACAAGTACAAAAAACTCATCTTATTGCTTCTGTTTTTTTTTTTTTTTTTTTTTTTTTTTTTTGTTTTTTTTTTTCCTTTTTTAGGAAAAAGAAAGGTTATTAGCAACTGAGAGCAAGTTCTGATCATAAGTGTAGCAGAACAGGAGAGGGGAAGTACTTGCTACAGTAAATTAGCAGAAGGTGAAGGACTCTGCTTATCTGTTTGCTGGTTCAAAGGTAGTAAAAGTTGCGTGGAGCAATGTTATTGCTTGGCCAAGCTCATATTGTGTCACCTCTAACTATGAAATGCACATCTGAAAATAAAAGTCAGGTGTTTAAAAAGCACTGTCATTTCCATGTACATACTCATTTGTGTGCAAAGACACAATAATTTTATAAAGTTCTGTATGCAATTGGCAACAACCAGATGAATATATGTCTCTATTTCTATGTCCTGTGACTGACTGATATTTCTCTCCTACAAAATGCTTTTCATTTGGTTTTATATGGGCTGTACTCATGCCATCTGCATATAAACTTATTTTGTAGGATTCCTGTTCTGATGAAAGTCATATCTAAAGCTTTAGATTTTTCCTTTTTTTGTAATGTTATGAAAAAGTAAAGTCCAAAACAAATAGATATTAATTATGAGGGTAAAATTATGTTTAAGAGTTAACTGATTATGCAATGTGTTTAATTCCTTCCCTAATCAGCAAAAGGCAATTTCACACAATCGTTGTGGCTAGAGCACTTTTAAAGCTAACTATGGTCTCACAACATGGACTGATGATAACTGCTAATGGGAAGAGGGCCTAACATATTAAGTATTTATCTCCTGTGAAACTGAACACAGAAAAAAACCCGCATTCCTTTGTCTTTAGAGGAGAATAAGTATCAGGATAATTGACACACAACATATACTGAAGATATTTAAGATAAAATGCAGTCAGCTGCAAGGATTCAGTTCTTGATATTGGTAAGAGTGTATACAGAATTTAGTACAAATACACATATGTACTTGATCATTTACATGTGTTCTTTATATAAATATGTATTTTTTTCCTGTTTGAAGGACACCTAAGGAACAACAGGAGTGAGCAATAACTGGGGCAATGTATGAGGACAAAGCAGAGGGGGAATCTAGGAAAGCAGATGTAGTTGGGAGCCTGAGAGATCCAGTTTCTATAGCAAAGTAGTCTGAGGAATCATACAAGTAAGTAAGAGTTGCAGGACTGGGTTCATATCTTAGTTCTGTTTTTACAATGTAATGTGGTAGAGCTGTTTGAAAGATGACCGAAGAGATGCATGAAAAAGCATTAAGAAAAAATATTTTGACAGATTTTTGAAAAATTTCTATCGCTCCAATTTGGGAGCTGTAGAAATATAACCACTGTATTGCAGAATCTAATGATATACAGCTGCAAGGCTTCAAGAGCAGGCTTTTCATCTTTGCAACTGTTCTGCAAAAATAGATTGCTTTTTTCTTATGTACTTGGTAATGACAAGAACAGCCCCGTTAGTAAGTTATACTGATGTCAGAACACCTGTTAACAGAATCAGTTCCTTGACAACTTAGAAATTCAAGCCCTATGTGTAGTCAAGGGTGTGCTGATGATTCCGGTGAGTGTTACTTTCCTGCAGCCTGCATGCCCATATCTGTTTTCTGTTCCGAAGATGGGAAGCTAGTGTGCAGTTACTTCTTGTGGGCACATTCAGCAGGTCTCACTTTTGTACATTGCAACTTGGCCAAGTGTTCTGTGCCAATTTACTTGAGGAGAGAAACAGATTTGCATAAGGCACTGTGGTGCTGTGCTGTGTTACAGAGTAAGTGATAAAAAATAATTTTGTCCTAAATTCAGAATTTTTTACTGATTCAGTTATAGACATTTTCCTGAGGAAAAAGTTTGTGAGATGAACATTCAACTTCCATGCCTGATTTTGAAGGAGAGGAACAGTTCATTACCATGTAAAAATTGCTCCCTTTCTGCTGCTGAGGCAAACATTAGCATGTGGAAAACCTTCATATACTTGTAAAGTTTCTAAGTTTTCATTGTTTGTTCTTGTCTGTGTTATCCTTCTGAATTCTGACATGCAGACATGGTGCATTGGTTTTGTAGAAAGTTCAGTAGTAGTAGGGAGAGAATAAGAATACTTTGTGTGTGTTGGCTCCAAGTGGCCATGACAAGGACACATCCAAAGATTTGCTTAATTGTGCTCTTGCTACTACTTGGCACAGGAAATGTGAAAGAGGGAGCGTAACAGATATTTGAATGTTTGCTATGATGTTGCTATGTTGTATCCCTTCAGCTTTTCAGAGAGGTTCTATTACATTTGCCGCACCTAGGCTGTTTTTTCATCTACGTGCTTGTGAACAGATAATGTAGGGCAAAGAAATATGTGAGGAAAACATGGGCAAATGACACCTCTGTAGAGCTGCTAAATGAATTGTGTTGTCATTCATTTGGACGTGGATGGACCTGCTGCCTTGCCATTTGCTTTAAGGTGTGATCCCCTTATCTCAGAGCTTAAGTTATTCTGCATATACATCAGATCGTTATGGTTGTAGTACCCCCGCAAAAGTATTACTATTCTGGCTTTGCAGATGGGTGTAGTCCTGCTTTCCAAAGTGGTTGTGTTGGTCTAGGGCATGTATGAAGTCTGTGGCTGAATGGGGCAATGAAAACATAGTTCTCTGCATCTCATCTGAGTGAAGCACCTTTGTACCTCAGTAGTTCTAGCATATAAGCTGAACAACTGGAACATTCCTGATAACTATAGTGTATTCATGGTGCTACTGTTTGATTTCTAAGGATTTTGCAGATGGGAAAGAACAGGTCAATGTAAAAAACAGTTAACAAAAACTGATAACGTGTGCATGACTCACTCTGTCAGCTGCCTCAGATGTGGTCAGACCAAACATATAGATCATAGCCTTTCACAATACCCTTACAAGGTCCTTCAGCACTTGTAATGCTTCTGAGTTTTGGACCATGGGCATGTTGTGACCCCCACTGCTATTTATTGTTCTGAAGGATTTCTGTTATTTTATACCAGCACCGTTTAACAGAAAGCTGTCCCCGAGACAGCCCAAAGGTGTTGACTGGCAGCCTTCAGCATGCTTCATAAGAGCTTATATTTGCTGTCAAACTTGACAAGTCAAATAGATCATGCTGGTCAGCACATGTTCCTAGCTCCCTGGTTTAGCTGAATACTTGCACAGAGCAGGATGCTCCTTTATAACACTTAAGGCTAAGGCATACTATCATTGCTCCCTGGTTGCCCCCATCTCAGCACTTCTTTAAGATGACAGCCTGCATTCCTGCTTTTTGAAGAGTGCTTTGAGACTTCTTGACAAATCATAGAATCATAGAATAATTTCGATTGGCAAGGACCTACATAGGTCATGTAGTCCAACTCCCCTGTGATGGGCAGGGACATCTTCAGCTAGATCAGGTTGCTCAGAGCCCCATCCAGCCTGGCCTGGGATGTCTCCAGGGATGGAGCATCTACCACCTCTCTGGGAAATCTGTTCCAGTGTTTTACCACCCCCACTGTAAAAATTTCTTCCTCCTGTCTAGCCTGAATCTCCCCTCCTTTAGTTTAAAACCATTACCCCTTGCCCTAGTGCAACAGGCCCTGCTAAATAGTCCGTCCCCATCTTTCTTACAGGCTTTAAAAAGTACCGAAAGGACACAATAATGTCTCCCCAGAGCCTTATCTTTTCCAGGCTGAACAACCCCAACTCATCCTCTCAGATCACTAGCTTGTAGTTACATGGCACAAGGAGTGATTATGGACCTCTCTTGAAGGTGGTGTGTCTGTTTGAAAGTGTGTGGGATTAGGCTGCTCCTCAGGATACAGGGAGGTGTATGGATCAGAATGTACAGTGTATCATTCAGTGTGGCTTACTTGTCCACACAACAGGTTGCTTCTGTCTGAACAGAGAGATTTAGGCAGGAAGATGAGTTCACCTTTATTCACAGCCTCAATAAAGAAGACAGGCAAATCCCTCCATCCAGAGTGGCTGCCAGATAAGGAGAGGGCTCTGACAGCTGACTTGGAGGAAACTACATGGAACACCAAAAGGGAAGCCCCAAAGAAACAGCACTTTATACAAACTCTCTCTGTGGCTCTACCTTCCTGATAATAATTTTCAGGACTCAAGCTCTTAGATCATCTCTGTGGAGGAAGCTGTCTTTGCAGGTGATCCCAGACAGGTGTGTGTATACATTGTCCCTGACGTATGTCTGTGCTGAGTACAACACTCATTTTGGTCGTCTCCAAACCTGCTGAACTTAATTGTCTTCCAGCAAATTTTATCCAGTATCAAATTTAGTTGCTGAGTGACAAATATGTGAGACACGGGTAGAGTGACAGCTTTTTATATGCAGTGTGGCAGTTGTTGCTGTCTCTGGATGTGAGGCACATATAAAGCAGATTTGGATCTGTTGCTGATGCTGGTCTCTATCACTTGCAATGTCAGTTGAGAGCTGAAAGGAAGTATTTTTGTGTGAAAATCAGAGGATGTATTGATGCAGGAACAGACTGCATCCATCCTTTCCATATTTTGTTTTCTTTGTTCAGTGTGGACCAATTTTTTTGAGGTATTCCAGACAGGACTCTGTCAAGGTACCTCAGAGGGCCTCTGAAGACCAGACACTGGATGATTAGCTGGTGTATGGACAGAGACCTTAGCCTGAAAGAAACTGCTGAGGACACTGTCTCAAGGTGCGATAGATACAGGTACAAGAAGTATTGATCTGCTTACTTTCAGGATCAAAGTTTTTTAGGAATTTCTCACTCCTGCTACAATGGTATACACATTTATGTCCATGTGTTGTCTTTCTTTTCTTTCCTCAAGTATTACAAATATTGTCACTTTCTTTGTGTCTTGAAACTGTTTTGAATCTTTCCACCGGAGCTTCTCCAGCATAAAAATGCAAAACTGAGGTGTTTAAAGTGAAGCCTGATTGTAAGAGCCATCTGTTACTTTCTATGTTTCCTTCTGACTGTTATTATTCTAGACTTGCAGTAAGCTTTTCCCCTCCCTAATTAAGTATATGCAACATTAAATTGAAACAAAGTTATATTTATGTCCTTAGTGTTTTGAGACTACATGCTGTTTTTCCACCCTGGTGTTGTCTGTTGGTGTTTCATGTTTTGTGGTTGGTTGTAGTTTTTTGTTGTTGTTGTGATTTTGTTTTTGTTTTTGTTTGTTTTGTTCTTCCAGAAATTGAAATAGCATGAAAAGTAAAGTGGGAAGAAAATATGCTCGGAGGGGTGTGCCTTGTCAGCGAAGAATGAGATGAACTGCCACAGGTGAGTATAAGTATTGTTTACCCTCTGACAGCAACATTTGCTCACTTGGCTGGTTGGACCCCTCTTGAATAGGGTTCTGCCTGTAAACAGTGCACCATTTGTACTCATATCTATGGTTGTAGTTTGGTAACTGCACTCTCAGTAACTATAAATAATAATGATGCAGATAAATTGCACATGAGCAATAGAAACAGAGTCATTCTAGTGCAAAAAAGGACATGGGTAACCAGTCTTTTTTTTTGTTTTTAATAAGTAGAGCTGTAGCAAGTTGATGATAAATTGACAATCAAGAGCTGTAATAGTGTACACTTGTGAACAACAGCTTGATCAAAGGGGCAAGTAATGATGTGTTGGAATAATTCAGATAGCTCAATGCCATATCACTGAAACAGGAGGAGAAGACAAGCGCACATCTGGAAGTGATACATGAGGGATTTTTGAAAAAGATTATGTACAGTCATAGCACAGATGTGGAAAAGTGGAAGTGAGATGTCCAGTAGAAGGCAGCAGATGTACAAAAGTGCATTGAAGGGATGTGTAGGCTAAGCTAGCAGATCCTAGAATCATAGAATAGAATCATTGAATCATTTTAGTTAGAAGAGACCCTCAGGATCACCAAGTCCAACCATAACCTAATTCTAGCACTAACCAAGTCCGTAAGAACCTAATGTAAACACCTTTTAAACACCTCTAGGGATGGTGACTCCACCACTTCCCTGGGCAGCCTGTTCCAGTGCCTGACAACCCTTTCCATGAAGAATATTTTCCTAATCTCCAATCTAAACCTCCCCTGGCACAACTCGAGGCCATTTCCTCTTGTCCTATCACTTGCTACTTGGGAGAAGAGACCAACACCCTCAATGCTACAACCTCCTTTCAGGTAGTTGTAGACAGTGATAATGTCTCCCCTCAGCCTCCTTTTCTCCAGGCTAAACAGCCCCAGTTCCCCCAGCCACTCCTCATGAGACTTGTGCTCCAGGCCCCTCACTAGCTTCATCACCCTCCTCTGTACTGTCTCTAGTACCTCAATGTCCTTATGATGAGTGGCCCAAAACTGAACACAGGTTTCAAGGTGGGGCCTAACCAGTGCCACGTGCAGGGGGATGATCACTTCTCTAGTCCTGCTGGCCACACTATTCCTCATACAAGCCAGGATGCTGTTGGCCTTTTTGGCCATCTGGGCACACTGCTTGCACATCCTTTGTAAGGAAAAGTCAGAAATGTATAATACTTCAGGTTTTCCTAATGACTCTGGCTTTATAAAGGTCTGCTCCTGAGAGTACCAAGAAGTGCCTATCTTTAACTCTGCCTGTTTCTTTTCTGAACTTCAGCAGAAACAGGAAACTAGGCTCCAACTTACCTGTCTGATCTAATGAAAATTTACAATGTGCAGAGATGTGGCTGAACACAGAGCTGCCTCATCTCGTATTTGATTTAAATGTAACAATGTGAACAAAGTGATTGGGGTTTGGCCCTATTTTAATTTTGAAGTAATGAAAGCTGGTATCAGCATGAAGGTGACAGATACAGGTAGTAACATTGCAAGTCGCTCGTATCACACAGCTGTAAACTGAACACTTTTGATATGCATTCAGACTTGTGAACAGCGCATTTGTGGACCTACTTCCTGAGTACTCTGAAAACTACAGCATACGTATGGAATCTGTAAGTTTTCATTCTTTAATCTGTATTCCATCTTACTTTCAGAATATTGTTGTATACTTGAAACATGTAATTTAAAATTATGAAGTGGTGGCATGTGCTTATGTCAATTAACTGTGACCTTGCTCTGGCTGAAAGTCATATAGCATAAGTACTGCGGAACCAAGTGATAGATAAAGGCAACAACCTGATATGTTTAATACTTAAACACAGAGCATTTTGTTAGCTTCTTGGGAGATTGGTTAATTGCTTGTTTATCTTCTATATAATTTGTTACTAAATAAGCTTTTAAAAGCATAATTCTGGAATAGAGCCAGTCTGAATCTCATCCATATTGACAGCATAAAGCCTACTTCAGTTCTGCATTAATGCTCAGCCTTGTTTGCTCTGCTTTAATGGAATTGTGTAGAATTGCTTGGATTGAATTCAAATAGGAACAAATTTTACCAAGAGTTGTTGAGCCTTTTTCTGGAGTTTCTAACAGCTTATAATGGGGAAAGGTCTGGGAAACTGGAGCTTGGCCATAGTTTTACCCATACTGACTAATTAGCAGAATTAACATAATTACTCTGCATGCATGTAATGATACTAAAAGGAGGTCTGTAGATCTACTAGGAGAGCAGGTTTTCTAAGTTAGGCATAGCAAAACATTATACTCCTTCCAGTGTCAAGACTGTTTGTTGATTAATGCTCCTTCCAGACAAGCAGTCTGGCTTGGATCCAAGAAGTGAAAATGCTGATGGTGAGGCTATGGCTTGACCATAAAGTGAATTAATTGGGCTTTAAGGCTCCACGTAAAACAAACAAACAAAACCACACAAAAACAACCCCCAAACAACAACAAACCAACCAACCAAGCAAACAAAAAACCAAACCAAAACAAAAAACCCCAAACAAACCAAACCATTACTGCATGATGTCAAGTGCTAAAAAACTGAGAACCTTACCATGATGGTTTACATTTCTTAAAAATATTTAGACAAGCTAACTGTGCATTGAAGGCTTTACAATGGATCTGCTATCATTTTTCTGTGCTGCTTTGATTTATGATGTATCATAACATTTGCTGCAGATGGCACAAAAAAGCATGCAAATTCCATTAACCATAACATGGGGTATAGCAGCCACACCAGACAGGCAGTTTTATGCCTGTGCCAAAACCAAATAGAATTGATACTTTTAGCTGATCTGGTGTCAGTGATGATGGGACTGGTGCCTATGTGTTGTCATACCTGACTTGCACATCATGATCAAGAAGGGATAGCAACTAATAATAGCATTTCAGATCTAATGCATCTTCACGCTTAAGAAAGTACAGAATTTTTAGGATATAGCTTCAGTCAGTTGACTGTTATACAAAATGGATGCAAAAATGGGATTTTTAAAAAGCTCTACCTGCTGCATGAAGGAATGCTTTACGCAGCCAAATAGAAAAGGAAGTGAGGGCATCCCTAGCTGATGCAAGCAGAGTTGAGAAACAGGACACTCCCACAAGGCAGCAAATTCAATACCAGGCTTCAGTGCTGTATGGGAATATAGTGAAAGCATGGCGAGGAGGTGGGTTAAATGTAAATACGCTCAAGTGACTTGCAGCTGTCTGTAGGAAAAGCACATTCATCACATTAATTGTTTAACTGACCTTGTGGGCTTCACGAGTAGAACCTCTGTGTTAGATAACATAGGCCTGTGAGAAACTCTAGGACACCTTATCACTATGTCTGAGATTCCTGCTTTGTTGTGAGAAAGAGCGAGAGGCTACTCCTGCTGGAAGCCTTGAAATACAGGCAAGCTCAGCAGGCCCAGTGATCTTCTACCAAGGATAAACTTAACAGTGCCTGCGGTCCCGCCTTTGTCTCCTCTGCCTGGGAGCTTAGGTGCTACTTCGGAGATCCCCCAGTAGAGAGGTAACTAAAATAACACTTGCTCTTTGCAAATGCAATTGTGACCTCTGGCTCTTCTTGCAACGTGCCTGTGCACACAAGTGCCATATTAATGTTAGCTTGTTCTTTCTTGTTGCAACATAGTTAACTGCAAAGGCATGGGAAAATAAAGCTGGAGAGATCCTCATAGCACTTTAGTGCTTACTGGCTAGGGCATATGGAATATAGAAGGAAAAAATATTTGAACTCTAACATGCTGGGTATTTAAAAGGATGATGGTAATGACATATGGAAATTGATTAAGGGACTTAAAATACTCCATAATCACCTGGGTATGATGGCAGTTTGGTAGCAGTGTTCAGGATTTCAAGGTAACCTTTGTGATTGATCCAAGCCGTGCTGTGAGACTTAGGGACTCAGATACCCAGGCTCGTTTGGGCTGACTTGTATCCACACTGGTGTAGTAGCACTTATGTCAAATGTCATGGGCCTCCTTAGAACTGCTACTGCAGAGGCTGAGAATATGATGCTTTCAAGATGTGAACCAGAGTTGAAATACTCTGGCACTGGAATATACCAGCTTGTGTGGTTCTCCTCTGGGTTTGTGAATGCTCTTTGCGTGGCGCAAATGTTGTCACAGACAACCTTGGCCTGACCTAGCTAAGAAATGAGGCAAAATTTTCTAGATTCTTGACTTGGACATGCACTCTCTTACATTAACATTAATAACTTTTGACTGAAAACCATTTACTTAAAACTTTGTTTAATTTTCTGTACAGTGGCGTTCCTGCTGCTTTTATACTAACAGCCTTACCTTCTTAGCTATTGTGGGACTTTAGTTTGCAAACTGAGATCAATATACATAACTCTAGAAGGTAAAAGTTGTCTTATGGCAGCACAACCCCACAAAGAAAGCAGAACACAGGGACACTGTATTTAATTTTTCAATATGTTGCTTGGAGTCTTGTATTATAGTATATTCTTATTTGAGTACATGGCGTAGAGACTGCTATGTAATCTAAGTAGCCTATGTTTCTTTTACTAGGCCTCAATAATTTGAAACTCCAAAAGCTCTATAACTCTTGCAATTTGTTTTTCTATTTTGTAGCTGATAGCTAGATAAGAGTGCTTTTTCAGCTAGCACTGGCACAATTCCCCAAAACCAGGTAATTAGAATGACGCTTTTAAAGTACAATGACTTAAAAGTACATAGCTGAGTATTTTCTATTTTTACTTCAAAGTCTGCAATTTTCTACATTTTTTCCATAGATTTTTCTGTCTCTGTAATAACTTTAAAAGAGACAAAGTGATAACTTTTTTTTTTTTTCTTTTACATGATGATTTTATGTACTTTAGACAGAAACCCCAAAAGCAAACAAAGTAGATTCCTTGTAATTTCTCTGAGTGCATACTGTTTCACAAAATGGTGAAGTTTGACAGGCAGGAGAGTGGAGAAAACAACAATAATGATCTTAAAACATCATTCTTAAAAAAAAAAAGACATCCCAGTCAGCTGGCAGTTTGGTGAATTTTCTAGAGTGTGCAGCTGGCTGTGAGGAGTGAAACTGGATATATTTTATTTCTGTGGAAGCTTGGCTACTGCACTTGGTCTCCCTCTTCCTGTCTTAGTTCTCTATCCTCATGCTGCGGGCAGTGCAAGGGACCGGTGCATGGGCAGAAGCAGAGGCTGGTGCTGGCTGCTGTTGGCATCTTCTTCCCTGAGCCAGTAGTGATTGTATGAAACTCTTGGAGCTCTGCCTCTAACATCTGCTCTGTTTTCTGTCTTCTCAGTTTTTCCCTGAAGCAGTTCAGCATGAATATATCTGCAAAAGGGTATGAACAGATTCACTTTTCAGATTATTAATAAACTAGTTTCTTCCAGCTTTACACCACGGCAAGTTCCTCTCCATTTGAATCTATTTGCATCAGATGGCTATACAAAATATTGTCAAATATCTTCTATGGAAGTATCCTATTAGTGGAATAAGGATGGAAATATGGATATATTGGACAGCATTCTTCAGTCAAAATTGACAGTGACTTATGTGAAATCACCTGTTGGTCTCATTTGGTGTTTCTTGTTTTGTTACTATGGTCAGTACAGCAGCCATAGAAGGAACAATGCAGAGAACTGAGTGATCCATTCCTTGCAAGAGATGAATATTTACAGAAAAGGTCTCTGACACACTGGTATAGTTATACAGAACACAGCTTGCACCACCACTTATTAATGCTGTTTATTACTCCATTGATAGTGGCTTGAGATCTTAGTTGGCTATGCCTAGAATGCACACCACTGTTACAGATAGTATTTGTTTTATTGAATTGACACTGTCCAGTTTAGAACTGCATTTTTTTTTTTTTACTGTAATAATCTTATTAAATAATATTTCCTTTATTAGCCAGGATCTGGAATGTATGGCTGGGATGAAGAAATTGGGAGATGGGCAAAAATATTCCCAGGTGTGTCAGGTTGTTTGCAGATATTTCAAAATTTTCTGTTTAGGTAGAGATTCAATGTACCAATTCGGTCACTAGTGATCTGTGAAATTTTGTGGTATTTGGTGCTTGTCAAATTTTGACAGGCTGTCAAGCACTTCACTGAGAAGTCATTATTATTTTTCCATTTCTTTATGGATTTTTTCCAATGTTCTGCTCTAGCATGTAATATCAATTTTGTGCTCTTTTTTTGTTTGAGAGTTGTTTGAATTGCATGCACAGGGTATCTCTCTAATCTCTAGAACTTCATAAATAGACCTTACTAATAAATACCAGTCTTTACTGAAAAGATTTTTTTATGTTTACATAATGTCTCTTGCAGAAAAGCATTCTGTATTAGTAGTTTTTTCCCACAGGAAGAGTTTGGGTTTAGTAATGCAAAAAGCAGAGAAATAGAGTGTAACAGTTAGATGCTTTGTAAACTATCTGTATTTCAATTCTGCTGTCAAAATCTAGTTTTCTAAGTGTTGCTTTCCATAAGCCTCTGATATGGTAAAGTTTTCAAAGCTTTTTCATTGCAATACCAATTTACTATGAGTTGAGGTGACTGATAAGTCTCAATTCTTTCAGAACCTTCGGTTAATCAAGTTTTCCTCTTTATTAGACGTGGAACAAAATTGCTGCTGAAAAGGAGAGGTTAGTGTATTTTAGAATGAGGTTAGTGTATTTTAGAATAATAAAGAGGACATGACATATAAGTGAATCCACTGGGTCCTGTGTACTTAAAGAAATGAGTATGAAGAGCTGCCTGAAGAAATCTGTGACTTGATTTTTCCCAGTACACTTGACAATAACATCTGTCCTGAAGAAAATCTTCAGGGAAAATTTTAAGATTGTAAGTGGATTCATGGAGCAAATCTGAGAACATTATTTTTTTTACTCAAAGCAAGTCTATGTTTTACTATGTTGTGTTTCTCCTTGCATAGTGGTAAACATTCTCACTTAGCAAAGCACTGGAACATGACTTTAACTTCAAGCATGTGCCTGGTCTTGTCAGACTAAGCAGCTCAAGGAAATGAAGTTATGCATGTGCTTAAGTGCTTTTCTGGATCAAGACTTGTATGATAAATCCTGTTAATCACTGATGGTGTACAGGAAAAAATTTTAAAATACTGTAAAAATTCTGCAAACACCACTGTGTAGTTAATCTATGACCTTGAATAGTTTAGCAACTGAGATAGAGCAGACCTATGTGGTGCCTTGAAAAGCTCAGGAAAGGAAGTACCTAAGTTCATTAGCTACAACGGATGCTGGTAATTCTAATGCAATTAAAGTGAGTCAAACTATTTCAATAATACTAAATCCAGGCTAAAGAGTCCCTGCCACAGTCCCTGCTTCTGTGCATTCCTCAGCCACTTAATTCTTGTAGCAGCTACAGCCATGTGAACATGGTGAACAGTTTCAGCTTTAGTTCCAAGAGACACTGTGGAACTACTTCAAAATGTTTGCTGGGATGCTGGTGCACCTGAATAGGGAAAATATTGTGGAAATGTTGTTGGGAACTCAGACCTTCATGCTGTGGAAAGTTTGTACCGAGAATCTTTCCAAAGTTGTCAGTGTCTTTTCCTTCTAGTGAGATCAGAACTGTTGCTTCTGTTCCTAAAATAAGAGTAAACATGGAGCTGTTTACCACTTTTGCATAAATCTGAACGAGTATTAGAGCTGTATACTACTTAGGGCGATAAACAGGATGTAAAATTTTCTGTTCCTGCCCAGGTTTGCTTAACATTATTCAGATTTCCCGTTAAAAAAGCAACACAGCATGGAGCTGAATTGCTACTTGGGGAGAGAAGTACAAGTGTATAAATGGGCTTATGCTAATAGTACTTTTCAAGAAAAGCAAATTTGTTTGGCACTGTTTGATAGGAGATCTGCATTACTTGACTCACTCAAATGTGAAGGAATAAAAAGAATAAAAAAAATATGTGGGATGTGAGGAAAAATCTAAACCCCTAAACATCTCTGTTATGGTAATCTTTACATAATTATTTTGATATAAGGCCTCCTTCTACACAGACTTCACGGTTTATGTTACAGGAAATGCTGCAATCTCAAATTCTCTAAGGAATAATTTTTATTCCAAAGTGGATACATTCTGAGCCTTATTTTTTTTTTGGTCTAATTTCTAAATCTGGTTAGAATAAAGCTGAGTAAAGCTGCTCTCTTTTGGGGTTTTGTGCTTACTTCATTAAAAAGAAAAAGTTGAAACAAGAGTTTGGGTATCAGAGCTTTACTCTCTTACTGTATTTAAATTTTATTAAATTATGTAAAACCATTTAATAAACTGGCAGTGAATGTGCTGAGTCATTTTCTGTATGCACATTTTTCTGCAGGCTCTTAGAAGTGTGAGGACTGATTATATACAAAAATTTATTTTGTTGTGTTTATGACCAGGGTTTATCAAACCCACATGTCATCTGCTAAAAGGCTGCAGTTTAATTTTCATACAAATTCATTTTCTTATGTAGAAAACAACTCCATGCTTCTGTTTGGTAAACAGTGAAAAGTTAAAAACCAGCAAATAAATGTTGTGTGTTGACCAGTGCTATTTTCCTTTAGAATTACTACTCTTCTGTTCAGTTTCTTTGACTTCTTTGAGGCCTAAAACTTCCCACATCTCCTGGCATGTTAGAAGATTATGACGCATTTCCAATCTGTATTGCAAACATATTTTTCCTTGCTGTGAAATTTACTAGTTAGTGCAAGAATGGATAGAGCAAAGAGATCATGGTTACACGGAAATTAAAAATATCATGCAGTACATGAGCTAAACACACAGCTTGGGCAAGATTTGTTCATTACAGAGATTGCTCTGACACCACAAAGCTTTACCAAGCTGAACTTCTGGGATGTTTGATACGAGGCTAGCTACCAAGATACCAAGGTTTTAATCTATGTGAGGTATGAATCCCTTGGTGAATGGAGCATTAAGTTTGGAAAAATTTCTGTCTTTTCCACTTTTTTTCTCTATATCTTTTCTCCCTTTCTATAATCAAGGCTTGGAATTTCACTCTGCTCTTTTTTTTTGTGAAGCAGTCCATGGAGTGCAAATTCCCCTTTCCTCTCATTTGTCTCTCGGGGAGGGGAAAGAAAGAATCTGTCTGTCCTGACGGAAGACAAAGTGGCATTTTCTGCTGATTTGAAAATTGTTCTGGCTTATATTAGTGTTAATAAAAAGCAAAGAACATGTGCTATATACCAGAAAACTCCCTAGCTGCGGACCTAAAACACTGTGATGAGATTCAGCTCTTGTCTCTTCAGTAGCAATTGTTTAACTAGTTTTGATTATCTGAGAAAGTTCTTAGTTCTTAAAAGGATAATTAGAACAGCTCCAGAATTAAAAATAATAATATTTATTTATTCATTTTTAAAATATTTTTTGCAACCTTAAGAGAAATGCCAAACATTACAGCTATTAGAACAACACTGGAAGGTGTTTTCTTGAGGATACTCTGAATCAGTCACTGAATCTAACATTTGCTGGTCTTAGAATTATAGCGTTTTTCATAAAAATAAAAAGTAGATGGATCCGAAACAACAATTCTGCACCAGAGTAAAACCTCACATGCAATCAGAAAAGAACAGGAACAGTTGCCAAAGGGAGAATGTTTCACTAAACAGATCTGTGGTCTCCTGCTCTTGATCCTCAAAGGTTGAATACCATCCAAAACCAAGCCTGGGACCTGAAATTCATGATTCTGCTGGACTCCAAATTTTTTGCCACAATATCATCTTATTCACCTACTTTTCTATGTGTCCCATGTAGGGACACTCCTTGTAGGAGTTAACTGACCATGGCATGACCTCTCTGTGTTAACATGTCACTTAAACACTGTGCCCAACTTGCTTTTCTCTGTGGTGGTTTAACTGTAACTCAGGTGAAACTAAGAGGAATTATGCTCAAATTGTGTTTGGTTTTGGACTTTGCTGCTTCTCTTTCAGACTTAGAGAGCTCATGTGCCCAACAGCTTGTTTGCCCCTTCCAAATATGCTGCCTAACTTAAAAACACAAACGAAACCAAACTAATTAACCAACAAACAAACTCAGGGTACTACTTCTACTTGCAAATCTAGCCTTGCAGAAACAACAGATAATTATGTGGAATCATTTGTAATACTTATTTCATTTTGTGTCTTTACAGGTTTGTAAGGAAGCTAGTGAATACTTTTGTTCCATTTAATGAGACAGGTATGTTATTACACTGACCAGTGACTGAAATATGTGTTACATTTAGAAACTCAGCATTCATTCTCTGTATTGTCAGTGCTGAGTATCCTTAAGAAGAAAATAATGCCTGGTATTTAATAGAGTTTGGAAAAAAATATACCTCAAGTGTTATTAATATCCTGTCATATATGCCATATTTCAAAAGTTTTCCCCTGTTTTGGAGGATATTTGAATATCAGACACTCAAAATAAACTTTGAAGTTTGAGTGCTGAATGACTTTGTCAGAAGTAGCAGTAGAGGTCTTTTAAAATCTAATCCTTGCATACCAGTTATGAAGGCAACTGAAAACAAGGTTATTAGATGAAGTCTTGTTTATCTTTTTGCTAAATCAGGGGTTGAAATTCAAAATCTGATGAAAGCCTGTCATAGGTGAAAGGAATTTCAAGCCTGTGAAAAACTTAATGACTTATATTGATTTTAAATGAAAAATTCAGCTGCAAATAGTTCATTTTTTCACATGCCCCCAGAATAATTTTGTGCAAATAGCTACTTTGCATGTATTACCTCTATAGTAGATTGCATATGTTATAAAGAAAATAAATAGAGAGAGACATGAACATGAGGATTTAGTGTAAATAACTTTTGAAGGTGAGACTGAGTTTGTATCATCAGAGACTGTTATGAGTTATAATCCACTGCATGGTTGTGATTCTGATCCTCAGATGAGCATTTTGCCTCCCTTCTGATTCCTGTGAAAAAAAAAAACATGCAAGTATTGTTACTGTGTATCATCTTTTAGAGAAGAAACCCAGTATGTTCAACAAGGCAAGAGCCTTTGGTTTTCTGTCTTTCTGTGGCTTTTTTTTTTTTTCAATTATAGGACTTCTTATTGTCTGATATAGGGAAGAAAAAAATCCCAAGAGATGTCTCTACTCTGTAGCATATCTCATATTTGTTTCTTATTTATAACATGGAAATTAATGTACTCTGAGTAAGCTACTCTGTTGCTTGAGGTTCTAACTTACTGGTACCAAGTCATTATTCATCAAATTGAGCCAATAATTATCAGTGTGTATGTTGACGTGACTTGTTCTGTGCAGCTAAGCATGCATATTCTGATGTTCAAAGTTTGTATATGGAATAGATTTATGCATCTGTATGCACCTTTATGTGAATCCTAAACAGTGGAGGAATCTCAGAATGAAACTCAAAAGTTATAGATAAGACAGTAAAAAATAATTTTAGTGTCTTTTTAGATCAATGTTTTATCATAAAAATTAAGTCATAGCTAAGCTGTTTTACTTGCATTTATATTGTTTTTACCTCTCCTATTTTAGAAACATTAATGATAAGCTAATAGATTTAGAGCCTGTGTATAATAAAGCTGTAGTTTTCACAGGGGAGTTATTTGAAACTGTTGATGATAACAAGTGATGGCGCTTAACATACAAAAGCGAATGTATCAGTACGGTAAGAGCAGCAGAAGTTGAATAAGCAATGCTATGTGGAGAAGCTCATAAAAAAAGAGAATGGCTTAAATGATGGCAATAAACAAAAGATAAATGAGATGAACATTATTCCCAAAAAGCACTGCTTTGCGATCAGAGCTTTTGTTGCTGACCTTGCATTCGGTCTGTAAACTGTTCTTCTGGGTCTTTCTGTGCCTTTCTTGGATGTAAACTGCGTGCAATTCTCTGACACAGAAAGAAAAGCACACAGCAGATGTATACAATCTATTGCAGGCAAATGTCTACTCCCTTCACTGCTGGGTATGGATAAGAATCGCAATTGAACCTGGATGTATTTTCTGTAAAGACTTATTATATAGTTCACACGTGCGTGATCTGAAGTTCTCACGGGTTGCTTTGGACCCAAAGGTTGTAAGAGCCTGCCCTGGGATGTCCGGGCTTGGTAGATAGGATCTTTAGCAAAGATACTCTGAGAACTCCTCTCTAGAAAGAAAAATATTTGATGTATTAATCTGATGTCTCTACAAATAAAAAAAACCACAAAACAAAAGATAGATGTCTGACTAGGAGAAAAGGTTGGTAACAGTATTGGAATAATAACAGTATTGAGTAATAATAATAAATAAGTCTAATAGTTTTGATGACCTTGATATTTTGTAATTACAGGGTGTGTCAGCATTGCTTCCCGAGAGCTACTTCTGGCCAGGTCTGCCTGCAAGCAGGTCTGTGCCCCCCGCATATACACTGGAGGATTTGTAGAAGAGCAGTAAGGCTTCTTGCCTGCTGGGTTTTCTTCTGCAGAGGAAACCCAACACATATGACATGGTTGCTTTTATGTTGGTTGAAATGTTTAGCCAGAAAAAAGGACTGCATGGGAGGCTGTGGTACATTATCACATAACATATGTTCTGGAGTATGTCTCTCTGTAATTTAGGCATAAATGTGGGGGTCAGGGGTGGATTCTGCTTTTGGGATCTGAGTCTAGGCCATTTTATCTGTTTCTTCATTTATTTACTTGGTTAGTTTGACATTTTCTCTAGTGCTAGAAGATGTAGTCAACTGATATCTCATTTATTACTTTTTGTTCTCAGAAGCGTGTTTTGTTGCTCATCTGTAGATCTGAATATTGGAAGAGGTAACACAAGCATGTGAAGAAGTGAAGGTTCTTTCCCTTAAGGTCTACACGGCAAATTCTTTAGGCACTTTTTTACCCCATATTTTTGTTTACTTTACAGTAGCGCTTATGATTTTAGTAATATTTATTTCAACAGCATGAAGAATGTTTTATCAGCTCAATCTGCTTGTGAAGACTGCTTGTAATGATTTAGGATGGAGAGAGATTCAAACAACCAAAAAGAAATGGTGTGCCAAACACCTTACAAATATGGTAAAAATAAGATTATGTCCTTTTCAGAAACAGTATTTGATATTTGTGTCCTCTTTATTTACTTCCCAGCATTTGGATAAGGATGCTATTCAGCAGTTTTATTTTAGGAAAATAAAAGACCCATCATCTCTGAATGGTGTTTGAGTTGTTGGATGGTAACAGACTCCAGTATAGATCCTCCTCTAGGGTAACTGCTGTCATTGCAGAGCTTGTATTTTTACACATCAATTTAATTTGAAATACTTGCTACCTGATTTCTTAACTTTGTCCTCAGAACCTCAGTTTGACTCATTGATTAGAAGGGAGCACTAGAATCGAAGAATCAAAATAATACAGGCTTCACAGCTACTGGTCTATAAAAATTAGCCTTGACATTGAAACAACATCAAGAATTATAGAAAGTCAATAAATATAAAATGATTTAATGCTATATAAAAATTTTAGCACAGTTCCAAATAAATTTAGAATTTTGAGTGAAAAGAAAATAATATTTTATGTTACTGTAATGGTGTCTACATTGCTTGACATGTTTTCCAAGTTAAACATTTTTTTGGAAAACTGAAAGGAATCATGCAGATAAAATTGAAATTTAACGAATTTACTTCTGACTTCACTTAGTGTATTCTACTCGTGTTGGTGAAATATAGCTATGTAATGTTTGTTCAAAGAGTGGCAGATGACGATTACTAGAGCCCTAGGCAGTAAAAATTGTAATAAGATTTATTTAGATTGGGTCATTACAGGTGCTGTTTTCATTTGAGTGAATGCTTCGTGTATCCAGTCAGTAGATTTGCAGAGTGATACTGCAGTATCATTTGAGGCAAAAAGAAAAGTAGGATTACTGTTAATGAATAGAGAACAGCTGTAAGGTTTAAAGATGAACACAGTAGAACCTTGTATGATGTGAAGGTTCAAAGGGTAGGAAAGAAGAGTGGAGAGATAAGTTGTTATACTTCTATTATCATAAATCTCTTGCAGTTAAAATATGAATTTCTGTGCATTTGGTGTCTTATTAAAAAGGCGTGTTTCCACCCATCTGAGCTTCAGACTACTGCTTAATTCAGCATTGACATCACTGGGAGTATGTACTGAGTTGCTCTGTGTGCAGATCTGAGAGTAATTTTTTGTTAGTGAGGAAAGGGTATGGGAGATGGAGAGAGGGCTAGGGCCAAGTTTCAAACAAAGAGGAAAATAAATTACTGTGTTAAGAATGGGTCAGCGACTAAAATGCAGCCTAATCAGCAGTCCTGAGTCTTTCTCAAAAAACGGAACATAAACAAAACTTCTCCTAAAGAGGAAAAAAAATGAATCACACATTTTTGCCAGTTGAAGACCTGGAAAATCAAATGGAGGAAGAAACTGTGCTAGGAATAGTTATGGTCCAAGTAAAGTGAAGAATATGGAAGAAATATCAGATGGGTCCATGTTTTTCTTTGATATCCAGTTCAGTTGTGTCTACTTAGGAGGCTTTGTAGGTTACAGTTTTCTTATGTTCAATGTGTCTTGGCCATGCCATCTCACTATGACTGATAATAAATTTTAATATTAAGGTTTTCTGTACTACCTCTGTCGGGGGCATCTGTTTAACAAGCTTAAATAAATGAAATGGCTCAGCAACCAGGTATTTATGGACTTGATGTAGGTTAACACAGAGACACTGAGGCGCAGGTGGTTTGACTCACTTGCAAAAGAGTAACAGACCATAGATTACACAGAAAGAGACCTCAAGATTTCCAGTTTTATGAGTGCATTGTTTAAACTGGTCACAGGATTACTAAGAATTCATGTGTTCATGATAGATGTTTTTATTTTCTTACTGCTGCAGTTATTTACTGCAAAGGGCAGTTTTCTATGCAAAACTGTAAATCTCTGCTTGAAATACAGAATTAGTATTTTCAACAGCTGACCTTCATTATTTTTTGGGCAGGGAAAGCACTAATCTGTAAAAACCTTTATACTAATAAGCCTGTATCCTTAAAACAAAGCATCATTGTAAACTGAAAACATTGGTCAAGCCTTCGCATCTCAGATGATGATCTGTGTTCAGTTCCCATGGTCACAGTGAAGAAAGTGCTAATGCAGCATCCAGGTCAGAGCTGGTGAATTCTGGGAAAAGGCAAAATGGGAATCATAGTGTCACAAATGCTGTAACGGGCACGATTGCTCTTAGGTTCACAATACTTGGAGATCTTCCAATAGTGCTGTTTCTTAATGGTACTGAGCCAATGAATAGGAAGTGTGATAATGGTAAAGCTTAAGATGCTTCTCAGGACAGAGGACAATTGATTTAAGAATTAGTGGAAACACCTTGTTGTTTGTTATGAGTCAGGAGACATGGAAGAGTTTTTACCCCTTAGTCACTATATAGCTTCACTGTTTCACTTAAGATACCAGATTGATGCCACTGTAAGTAAAATGAAAATTTAACCATAAAGCACAAATAGGGCTTCCTAACGCCCTCTCTGTTTCTCTCCTAGGACAAAATTTATAGAACACAGTGACCACAGACAATGAGTTACACTGCTAAAAATGCAAAATAGAAGACAATGAGTTGAACTGCTAAAAATGCAAAATAGATGGATGAATATGAAATCAAATGACCATTGGCTTTTTTTGTTGTTGACAGCTGAATACTGGTATGAAGGGGCACCAGAGAGAGAGGTCAGGTTTGCCAAGATAGTGATGACTGGGCTATCCTGAGAAAACAGCTGATGTAGCTGAGTTTGGCCTGATTACACTTGAGAACAACCTTGCCTTTAAATAAACTCGGACACCTCCCACCTACAATAAGTGAAGAAAAGCTTCCCCCAGCTCAGAAGCAGATTAAGCATACACCTAAGAGGACAGGCACTTGATAGCCCCACTCACGAAAAAATCCAGGCTTTCTCTCTGTCTTAACCCACATTCTAAAAACAGTCCTGAAAAATCTGCATGTCCCTGATGCAAACTTTCTCCCAGGACAGGTCCTTTTGTAGCCTGCTCTTTGCCTGACCAACTGCTTCCCAGCCCCCTGCACCTGCAGATCTAACTTTTTGCTTGTACTTTAACAGTAACCACATATTTTCTGTTGGAAAAATAAGTTTTTGCAGCTCACACTAGATTTTGGCAGCTGGGGCTGCTGCAGCTAGAGGTCCTGGGTTTCTCTTGCTGTCTATTGTAACCCTATTCCTGATATTTCTATTAACCCCCCAAAAGACCCCAAAACATTCCTCTGATGCAAAATTTCTTCCAGGCCATTTTTACCAATGTTTGTCTTAAAAATTTAAGTATCTTTCCCTTTTTAATAAGTTTTATTTTCGCAATTTGGTCTCCTGATTTTGATAGTAAACTTTGAAAAAATGCCATAGGCAGAGTTACTGCTACAGTTGAAGTCACCTAGGTAGGCCTTTGAAACGTTCAGCTAACCATTATCTTGAGAACTCAATTTTTAAAGCCTTTTTTAAATCATGGATAATTTTTTTAAACATTCTAGTGAAAAGCCACTTTTTTTTTTTTTTTTTAAATTAAAAAAGAGAGCAACTCTGGCAAAGAAATAATAAGGTAAGATGTGGATAAAAATAGATTTAAAGTTAAGTTGGCTGTAACATTGAACATCAGTATCATGGGGTGTGAAACTGAAGTTTTCATCTTCTCAGTTGCAGTAGTATTATCTTCATGGCTTTTGGATCCAGCACTAAATTTAAGTAGTATCAAAGTACTTTGCCTCCCCCTCCCCTCCTGCCTATGACAAGTATAATAGAATCATCATTTCTGCATTCCAAGATGAAAACACTCCAATTTTTACAGTTCTGCATTTCCGTTACAGTTTCTTCATTTGCACTGGCAGGTTATTTTAACTTTGCTTCTGAATTTTATATAGTATATTATTTACATTTTTGATTAAATGAAGAATTCTTAGACTGTGTGTTCTCCAACCTTAAACACTTTCTAAAGGGTTGGGACAAGAGGAAGAGAGAGGGAATGGATTTCTTTTTTTTTTTTTTAGGGAAGTAGACAAAATCCCTCTTGAATGATCAGGTATGATCACTTGTATGATCAGATATTCTCACATATGTGAGAGAGATTTCATTATCTCCATGTCATATGTCAAACTGTTTCCTTTATGAATATTTCTCAAAGTACCACCACGAGAGAGGAAGGATCTGGTTCTGAAATGAAAGTAAAATCAATAAGGAGCATTTGGAACATAAAACTCTAATACATAATAATTGCAAGCTTTTATGCTGAAATTGTTCCTGGTGACTTTGAGTAAGGGATATTTTCTGAGTACTCACCACACAACTATACTTCTCATAGTAAGCACATCTTGAGCAGATCCTGAAATTTTAGGAGGCAGAATAAGGTAAATGTCACCCTGGGTAGAAACTTCCAGTGAATGCAGTCATGAGATGAATATGCAGTACTTGTCTTCCTAACAGGCATATGGTTATGGTATGTTTAGCATGAAAAGCAGAAAAAGTTCCTCTAAAGTTCGGGTTTTCTTTCATGTCACCGCTTGCTACCTCCCAGGAATTTATGTCTAGGTCCAAAAAGGCATTTGGTAGCTGTGTAGTGTTTCAGCCACAGGTACTTGAAGTCTGACAGCAAAATGTACACACAACGAATGTTTAACTACACTACAGACTCCACTGTTGTGATAGTAATTATGCAAGTTGATTTCTGAAACCAAGGTTATATATGAAAAAAGAAGAAAATACTCAAGTTTTCATTTTTACTGACAGTTAATCCTACAGTGTTTTCAAGCTTCATCTGTTTTCATTGTTTTCATATTATGAGTCCAATCTTCTATTTCTATACCCAAATACATGACAAAAATCTAAGCCGAGAAAAGCAAGTGAAAATGCAATTTCTGAGAGGTATGGTGATGTATTTTGTCTCATGTAGTTCTCTGGGAGAACTTGGCATCTGTTATTATCTTTGCATCTTGACATTCTAATATTTTAAACAAATGAACATTCACATATATGTTGAGGCTGCACCTTGAATCCTGTGTTCAGTTTTGGGCCCCTCACTGCAGGAAAGACATTGAGGTACTGGAAGGAGTGCAGAGAAAGGTCACAAAGCGGGTGGAGAGTCTGAGCACAAGTCTGATGAGGAGCGGCTGAGGGAACTGGGGCTGTTTAGCCTGGAGAAATGGAGGCTGAGGTGAGACCTGATCACTGTCTACAACTACCTGAAAGGAGGTTGTAGTGAAATGGGTGTTGGTCTCTTTTCCCAAGTAACAAGGGACAGGACAAGAGGAAATTGCTGCAGGGGAGGTTTAGATTGAATATTAGGAAAAATTTATCCATGGAAATGATTGTCAGGCATTGAAACAGGCTGCCCAGGGAAGCAGCTGAATCACCATCTCTGGAGACGTTTAAAAGACGTGTGGATGATGGTTTAGTGATGAACTTAGTGCTAAGTTAATGGTTGGACTCAATGATCTTAAAGGTCTTTCCAACTTATAAGATTTAAAAAAAAAAAAAAAAAAAGCCTGTGGTATTAGTGACTTGAGGATCGTCTGGAACTGTCCTTATTCCAAAATACTGGTGAAGTTAGTTTGATAGATTCTTCCCCACTTAGAATTTACATGTACTGCTTTAGTTCTGTGTGTATTGGCAAAACAGAATGTTAATAGTGACAGTTTATTTTTTGTATCCATTTTCAGATTTTTAAGGCGACTTTCTTTTCCCTGTACAGTGAGTGATAGAAACCATAACTAAAGGGACCTCTAACAGCAAGGAGAATGGTCTGGCAGAAGATCAGCTAGAACTTCTTCTGGAAACCTGACCACACCATTGCAGGAAAACCCTTTCTCTTTAGGGCTAGCTCTTTACATCTAGCCTGAATTTGGTACTTCAGGTTCTTTTTTGTTTGAGTGGAAGGTGAACAGAAGTCAAGTACCTCTCAGTTGATAATGGCAGTCATGGGAAATGGGCATGAAATGCAATAAAAACTTGTCTCAAGCTATAGAAGTCATTGGTATGTAGCTGACAGGTAGATATAGGCAGGGTATCTATATTACCCATTTTTTCAGGCAAAAGTAGCTAACTATTGCTAATTAAAACAAACTTTTCATCACTGATTCAGGTTATAAGGGACAGAAAATAAACAATCAAACACCTCAGCAAAGAACATTCCCATCTCCCCAGCTCAATTTCACTCCAACACCTCTCCCCCCACATCATGGTCTTACCTCCCCTTTTGGTTGGTGTTACACTCATTGCCTCCCAGTCCCTTTGGTGAGGCAGCACAGGAGGCTGGGAACGCTAACTAATACTTTCTCTCTGTTGCTCCGCTGCTCTTCTTACCAGTTTTCCTCTACCTTCATGTGTTTTTCCCATGTCTACAGTCCCTTGGTCTTTTTGTCCCTGTCCCAGTGTGGTTTGCCCACGGCTATGATCCCTCAAAAGTGGGAAAAACATTCTTATTTGATATCTAATATCTGACAGCATTGTTTGCCATCCTGCACTTTGTCATGATTGATAAGTTTACATTAAAAAACAAACCCCCCAAATCTCCCAAAAGCGCCCCCGCCCCACAAATAAAAAACAACTAAAACAAAACCCCCCAAAATCCCAAAAGAAACCAACCCAGAGTCCCCCAGTGCTGCTGAGACAATGATATAAGCTGATTTTGCTGCAGCATCTGATTTTTGGTACCCAGTACTTTCGCAAAAAATTCTTCTGCTGGATGCTTACTTTTCTGTCTAGCTACACTAAGGACATAGATGCAATATTTCCCAAAGAGGGAACATTTGCACGGAAAGTGTGAAGATGAATTCCTGATTCTTCCATTCTGTCTCCAGCAGAAGATCAGTTGTTGAAAATCTGGTTATTCAGGTACAGCCAGCAAAGAATGAAATTATTACCTGTTGCTGGGAGACTGGGTAGAAACAACACATGGTGAAATCAACACCCTTTTCCAGCAGGGCCAATGGTAAACATGATACTTTACAGAAGCCTTAGCATTTCTATATAGTTTTTAATTATAAACCTTTAATAAAATGAATGAAAGAAAAAAAAAAAGGACTAAAAATGAGAGAAGGATGAAAAAAACCATCAAGGTAATAAAATAATATTTCTTATCATTCTGTAAAGGCGATGTTGATCATAAGCAAGGCTGGAAGGCTATTATAATTGTATTATAAATATGTGAATGTAGCTCTTTAAATGTAAGGTTATAACAGGTGATAATTACATGAACCTTTATTGGTTTTGATACAAAGTTCATTAGCATTACTAAAAGACTTTCCACTGATTGGTGGAGTTTAACTTTTCATGGGTGCTGAAGTATTTTTAAGTCTAGAGAAGGAATAGCATTTATTGCAAAAAGATACATCTTTTGTATGCATATTTTTAACAAGTTGTTTCTAAGGCAAATGGGAGTAAATAATACAAAGCCCTGAGCTCCGTGTCAGGGCTTAGTCTCCTGGTGGGCTAGCTTTCATCTGTCAAATCTTCCTCTTTTCCCAGAGGCTTGTTCCCTTGCTGTGGTTCATTATCTTTTTAGCTATGCAGGTGCAGCAATGTGTGGACTCCACTGCTATACAGGATCAGTGATACAGTCCTGGGTTAAAGAAAACCTAACACCTCTCCCTAAAGGAAACCTGTGTGCTACATCCTGAGTTTGTTTCATTCTCTGGAGGCATCTAATTTATGCTGCATAATGAAAAGTTCAGTTTAATTTTTTTCAGCTTAAGTGAAAACCTGGACCTATGTGTAGGGTAAGAATTTTGTCAGTGACATGCGTATCCTTACAGCAGTAATGTGGTTTAATACTTGATTGAATATTACTGTATGGAAAATTTTTAAAAGGTAATACTTTCCTGCTTCAATATATTAAGGGTAACCGCATCCCCTCAGTGCCGGAAACTCAAATATTGTGTCTGTAGTGATAGAGGCATTAATGGGAAAGATGACTCAGAAGTATTCATTGTATCATCACACTTCAATATGGATATTGGAAAATATGTCTTCCTGAGCCTTCTCTTTGGGAGATCTCCCCAGGTGGAGTGGGCTAAAGCAGGATGACAATTTCTGTGCCATGGGTAGTAAATATATGTAGATATATATATATAGGAAAGTAGTTACACTGACATATTACCAGACCTTTTCCTTCAAAATGAAGCTAACATGCTAGGCTCAGTCTTCAGAGAATGAAGGATAGTGTTAGTGTCACAAAACTTCTGAACACCTTTATGGTATCAAAAATAAACAAGGGTACCAATGATTTCATTGGCCCTGGTGGGAATAAAAAAAGTAAAGCCCATGTGAAAAAAATGCCACACAATAGCAGTTGTGTTCTATCCAGTGGGGGATATTTTGCTATACTTGAGGTACAGAAAGCACGTGTAAAAAATAAAATGCAGAAACATTAGAATTTGTTGTACCTTGTTAAACATCTTGCTAAACATACACAGGAGCCTGTTATAGTGAGTGCAACAGTGCATTTAATTGTGCTACAGAGCAGCTGCAAAAAAAAAAAATAATCCTTTATGAAGCAAGATTTCTGTATCTTACCTAGAAACCGCAGTTATGACAGAATATACTAATGTTTATTTTGTGGGGGAAAAAAAAAAATCAAAGCTTCAGTCTAATCTATGTATACCCAAGATAAGGTTTATGTTAACTAACTTAGAGACTGCCAACAATCTAGCTGCAGCAACTGGGAGCTCAGTGCAGTTTGTGAAACTTTGCTGGGAGCTGGGAAAAAACAGCACACTCAGCGTGTGTTGAAATTAACTCCATGCTGCTACATCTGAGCACCCCCAAACCTGGAGTCTGCTTGTGCTGCGTGCTCTGGATAACAGATAAAGCACTTTTTAGTACTAGTCCTTCCCTATCAGGCTTCTGAATTGTATTTTTATTTTCAGTTTCCAGAAATTGCATTGGAGCATCTGGTTCCGCTACTTGACTGCCAAAGCTGGCTGTCATTTTAAAACAAACTTGGCATAAATTTGGGTGGTTTTCAGTAAGCTACTCACAAGCTGAAGAGTGGAAAAAGTATGGACACAGTGTGACAACTTCAGAGATTCACTCGAGCTGAGGATCAAAATAGAATTTGGAAAAAGTATCAGCTTGACTTTTAGAAAACTCATGCACACGTTCTCCTGGAAATTTCCAGTGTTTCTCATTTTTGAGTAGCCTGTGTTTGTGGGCCTTTTTTTATTAGAGTCCAGGAACAGCTCTGTGAAACCAGGTGGCTATGTTTCACTATAGGTCCACTAAAGGGAAAAAAGTATTACTCCTTTGACTTGTTTTTGGTTTATCTGACTTCTTTGCTTTATATGATGCCACTTGATTCCAGTTTTCTTAAAACTATCAATGAACTTGAGCTAGGTAAAAAAGTACATGTGAGAAAAGACTGACATTTGAAGTATCAGTCTTAAGAGTAAGCAAACTAAGATTTGCCATTTAAGGATGATGAATGAAAATTTGATATAATATTCCCAGTGTTTGCTTTTACAAGTTTAAGAATGTGGATGGCCAAAAAGACATGATCTTATGATACATTCAAATTTCCTATTCAAAGACATACAATGTTATGATAAATTATTACATAAAGAACTGGCAGAAATCTCTTGCACCTGGACATACTAATGGTGTGAGGAAAATACAATGTCACTTCCCACTTAGTACACTCTGAATAGCAAACCATACATCCTTAAGCTGGATTTTGACACTATAAAAAAGGGGTCTGTATTGGCATGTGTACTTAAAATTTATTCCCTAGAAAAGTTGCCAGGCACTGGAGTGCATCACTCTGAGACAGTACTTGGGCATAAACAGAGGTAAAAAGGAGTCAGGGCCCAGTCCCGATAGCTGTTAGCATTTAGCCAGTTTGGGTCAGAGGCTAAAAGATTTTTACCAGCATAAATGCAGACTGATCCTTGTCAGCTGGCTTCAAGGATTGTCATGTTCCTGTCAGTTTTAATTTAGTAAACTGGATATAGCCTGGAAGTTCAGTTAGGATTCTGCTTGCAATCCCTTAGGAAACAACTGCAGAAGTCCTCACTGATGGATGGTTACCATCTTCCTGCTTGAATCTATTGCTATCATTGCAAAGTAAAAAAAAATGCAAAACATATTTATACCTCAGCTGCTTCTGGGTAAAGACTAGTAGTGAGTCAATGCTACTGGTAAAAGTAATCTTAAGCAAGGTGCTAAATGTTGTATTAGAAGAAATGTGCTTCTTTCACTCCATAAATTGTGCTTCAGGACCAGTAATTGGCAGAAAGGTGGAGAAGATGATCAGAGACAGAGGTGTGAGGTTCCAGCTGTCAGTGGCCTTGGTAGGAGCACTACAAGGTTATATAAGTCCTTTTCCAGGTTTATCATGAAGTGCAGCTGCAGAACCATTTCTGCATCTCCGCAATAGTGAGTGCTTGGTACCAGTGAATTCCACTTGCTCTGGGACAGCAACAGTGATTTTAGGGACTGGAAATTTGGAGGGTTGCAAAAGCATATCAAATGTGATGGCTTTGGCTAACTATACTGAGATTCTGATTGTTCTGTTATCACTAAAGTGGACCTCAGCTACTTTTGCTGAGGCTGTTGTGCATCATACATCACCACCACTTGTGACAGCATGTGGTGGGAGACCCAGTTCTGCAGGTAATGCCAGAGCTGTGAGGCTATTGACTGCTGGAGAGTCTTGTGTACTTTTTAGTTTGCTCTAAAAGTCCATCAACTTAAACTCATTGAAGCACATTAATTTGTCACAGATACAGAACATGAAACTGAGTATTAGTCTCTTGGTTTCATATAACATAGGCTTCTTTTCTCAAAATAGGTGGCTGTACATGTCTATATACAAGAGTCTAAATTTAGGATGGGGGCTGTTGCTGGGATTGCATGCAAACAGGAATATTTCATAACATGTTTCTGAATGCCAGGAAGGACATGATGCTCTCTGCCTGTTCAAATACTTGCTTACATATTAGCAATAAAGTAATATATTTATTCAGCAAAACATTGTTTTTTCTGAGCTGTTAAATTAATAGCATTGTCTAATTAATAAGTTCATCTCGACTTCCCACAGCCACTCTGTATTCCTGTGAATAATTGCACCTTCACTGATTGTCTTCACTTTGGATTTCACATTTTAACCTCCTTTACATCAGGTGCTCTTTATTGTTTAGTTTACAGATTGGCTTGCAAAATATAAGTGTTGTACCAAGTCAAAACAATTTCAGTAAGGGTGAAGATTATTGCCTTTTTCATTAAATTACTAGTAATCATTCCCAGTTTTAATTAGTGCAGGGCATGAGAAATGCAGGGAGGAGGAAGACAGACCTAGTTACTCTGAAGCATTTATACTATCAAGAGCTTTTAACAGAATGCACCTTGGAAAACATCTGTGCTCACTGAGGTCAACATGAAACCATTAATTAACTTCAGGTGATGACAAAATGTTTCATTGGTTTTGACTAAAGAAAAACTCATTAGACTTTGAAATAAAACTAGAACATTTGGATGTATTTTAAACATAATTAACATCAGCGTTTCAGAGTTTTATTTTTATATGTATTGTTCTCACTGCGGAATAGACATCTGATTAAAGTAGATTTTATTAATCATTTAGCTGATCTTTTCTGTCATAGTTTGTGGATAAATACTTTTAAGCAACCAAAAAGTTTTTTTTCCTCTTGTTCACAAAATACAAGAGACTGTTGGGTTTTAGGTCTGTTTTGCATTTAGCAAATGTTTGATTTTTCTAACTCACGCAATAAAAACTCTTGTCCTTAAAGAAACATGACCTTACTAAAACTGAAGAATACATAATTGTAGAGTAAGAAGAATTGGGAAGAATTGCAGTGTAGAATCTTATTACTTTTCAGGAGACACTTTAGGCAAAGTTAGGAAAGGAATAGGATTTTATATATTTGTGGAAATACCTTAGAATATGCAGATATAGTCTACTTTGGAAAACATATTATAATGTCCTTTCTTGTATGAGTCTGGTATGGATATGGAAATGCTTAATTGATTTTAAGGCAGTTCATTGTTAGTGGGTAAAGACTTTGACAAGTTTGTAGTACAATTAAGGCCTAAATGATTATCTTGACATAGAATAAAGTACTGTGATAATATGGAGTTTTTCATACCAGTTTGCCTATTTTATTTACCCCACATTCATGGGTAGTATGGTCCTAGATTACATCTGAAATAGCATATACAATGATTAATTTAGGAGCAAAAATTTTTGACTTCTAAACTGTATAAACCAAAGGTGCCACACTGAAAGAGGTGGAAGAAGGTTTTTTCAAAAGTCATGTGGTGTTTTGTTTTTTTTTTCTTTAAGTTCCCCTCTCAGTGTCCAATACAATGACAATGACTGTACTCTGTTCCTGCATGTACTGACCAGAGGGGATGTCCTGCTCTGATAAGTTATCACAGCCAAAATACATGTAGGAAATATGTAAAATACTTCGTTATTTAGAATGAATTCTATAGAACTCTCTTACCTTTTCAAATATCATCCATTTTGCCACATAGGCTTAGCACTTGTTAGAGACAGTGTTGTTAATACTGTGTCCAAAGGATATTCTGCAGGAAAACGTGGTTTGCACTTAACTAATGCAGAGATGTAAAATGTGACTGCTGTGTTCCTAGCAATAACCCTTTCCATAATGGTAGTTAACATCCTTAGAAATAAATGTATGTATTTAAGTACTGTGGCTGTATTTTATTAGTATTTCTAAAGGTTAGTGAGGCATGTAGATATTATCTGGTCATAATGTTGTTTTCATTGTGGAAAGCATACCTCTGCAGAGCAAGATGGTCTTACGACACAGGTTTCAAAAGCACGACAAAGTAGCGAAGCTTCGTGCATGTTAGAATGAACACATTCCCTTGAATGGCTTTGTAGATGTAAGTTTTTGTTAGCAAAGCTTAGGTTTGGTGTCTTAATTATCTTTTAGATGTGGTATATTTGAGAATTCAGACTGAGAACCATTTGTGCTTTATATATTTTGTAGTATCTTGAGGAAAAAGATGAGAAATTGATCTGCTTCATGTGTTTCCTCTGCTGAGTTGAATTGGTCATTTGATGTTATTGGTCAAACATGGACAACATCTGCTCTATACTAAAACAGGGAATATTTCTACTATTATTTTCAAGAACTCTCCAAAGCAAGAATTATCTAGAGCTTCTTAATGTATAAATCCATGTTTATGACTATGGTAGGTAGAATATATTTGTAACAAAACGAGGTTTGGTCCAATAACAAAGAAAGGAAGTGAAGATGCTGAGTTGCTTCTAAGATGCAGGAGATGGTTATTACTGAAGGACAAAGCTACCTCTTATGAAACTAAGATATAAGCTCGTCCTGTCTATTCTATGGTGGGGGGAAGGGGAAATCACATTTCTTGAGCCACAAAATAAAATCATAACTAGTCTTACAAGAATGCAAAATTTTTCAGTAGTATAAATGAACAAGTAAATGCTTTTCAATATTTTTTAAAAACTTTCATATTTACATGAATGTTAAAAATTAGTGTGTTTATATAAATGATAAAAATAATTCTGTTATATGCTTCCTCTTTCATGTTCTTCCCTTTCCTCCCATTTAAAAGCAAATTTTAGAATTAAAGAAACCAACAAAAATAAGATCTGGTGGCCCTTTTGGAGATGACCTAGGTAATCTCCTGTCATGATAAAACAAGCATATATAAATAAAGAAACATTTTGGTAGGTGTTTGTTTATTGTATCCTTAAAAGTCTCCAGTGATGGAAGACAAATCCTCAGGGGATATGTTTTGGTGTTCCACCTTCTTTACTACTACAAAGTTTTCCTAAATGGTTAACTTGGTTATGTCGTGCTGCAATTTCACACCATGGCTCCTACACAATTTCTTTCTTCTTCGTAATATCCACTTGTGCATTTGAGGAGAGTTATCATATTTCTCGTCAGCCTTCCTAGTAGACTATTCTCATAAAATAGGTTTCTGAGTTCTCTGATTGTTCTCTGGATTGTTTGCAGTTGATTATACCCTTCCTGAATTGGGGATCCCCAAACTGTGTAAGATCTTTCAAGTGAAGACTTAACAGTATAGAATGAAGGAGTTGCATCACTTGTCTGTTACACTCCAGTTTATGCATTCTGCATCATGCTTTGCAGGTTTTTTACAGAGATATATTGACTGTTTTCAGGTCACTATTCACCACAGACTAAATTTCAGGTCAGTATTTGTACAAGTTGGATTATTCCCATGAGTGTGTATCTTTAACGATTTTTGTTTTATTTTTTTTTTTTTTTTAGGTCATTTTTCTGATTTGTTTGGAGTTACAATCATTATAATCTTTGCTCAGTGTATTTCCAGTCTCCTCCAGCTTCATATCTTATTACCATCTCATAACTTCATTACCTTAACCATAGTCTGCTGATAGTGCTGAATAGTACCAGATCCTGGGGAGACCACTGTAACCTATTACAACCTTCATCACAGTTTTATTGTGGACCACTGATATTCTGTACTTTTTTTTTTTTTTTTTTCTTTCTTTCTTTTTTACCCACCTAGTAGCAATTTTGGCTAGAACTATTCACTTGAGTTTGTTTTGGAAGTGTCACATGAAACAGTGCCAGAGGTCAAGCTGTATAACACTGCCATAAAGGCATTTAGATGGGTTTAACAAGCTTTGTTCTTGACAAAGCTGTGTTAGTTGCTGCTCCAGTCTTTTTAAATTTTAGAAACTGTTCTTATCAAGGTCAGACTAAGATTTGTTTGAGGAAAAATAGTACTTTCTTCCTCTAAAGGTATAAGGAAATTAAAACCCCAAATAAAACCAAATCCCTCCCACCTCCTAATAACTTTAAATCAAGATTTTAAAAGAGAGAATAAACATTTAAAAAGAGAGAAGAAACATTTATAAAGAGAGAAATGGAACCTCAGTTTCAGTCCCATGCATCAGAACCTGAAGTATAAATTAATTTTTAAACTCTCTAATTAGAAGATGTGAATTTAAATTAAAAAAACTGATTTTTGATTAAAACCTAATAACCCTCAGGTAGATTGAAAGTTATCATTGTTGTCAGTAGCTGTTTCGGAATGCACATATTTACCTCTCAAGAAAACTCAATAAATATTTGCTTAAATGTTTTCCTAAATAGAGATGCCTTCATAAATCATGATGCCACCCTGTGGAGATGTAGTTACAGTAGTTGAAAGTTCACTGATCAATTCCTAAGCAAATGTTGGTAGTATTTTCTAACTGTTTTTTAAAAGAAGAAATGCCAAAGTAAACTGAAACAAACCAAAGCCAGTGCTATCTTCTTGGTCTTACTGTACAGAACTCGAGGATACTCTCATCTAGTTCTCTTAATAGCTTTGCAAATGTTCTCCCATCCCTCTCACCGTGGGAAGCCAGAACATAGCTGGACTTTGCAATGGCATTACATACCTGTAAGAAACAAAAGGTTGTATCTTCCCATCACAGGACATTTGAAATAAGTGCCCTTCTGAAAAGGGATCTGAAGGTAACCAGCTGAGTGCAAATTAGAGTGAACACTCAGAAATAAGGACCTGGGGCTTTGCAGTGGCTTCATATACATAGTCAGTGGGGAAACGAGTGGCTTTACATACTTTAGGAAACTCGAGGAGAAGAATCACACATATGTGTTTCCTGCCTTTTTAGTATTACACTATGTAATAAGCTTCCTGGCTTTCCACTTTAAAGACCTTCCTAAGAAGGCTTTTAATTTCAGCATATTGGTGGTTTTTTTTTTGTCTTCCAGCTTTTGTATCTATTTATGGTGATTTTTTTCAAGTCTTTCCTCTTTTGTTATTTACTTTCACAATGTTTTCCTGATTTTTGTTTTCTCTCTATCTGCTGAACAGAGTGGCTCATTTAGACCTATATTTAACAACACTTTTTACCATCTCTGTCGTCATTCCTGGAAATAAGGTAGCATTTATGTAATCAAGTCATGCTCTAGCCACTACTTTCTGGTACTTGCAAGGTAAAATGAAAATTCTATTTGTGATTCATCGGGATAATTATAGCATTTGTCAGAGTACATGTGGGCAGGTAAGTACACACACACGTTAGATAACTGGGTCAATAGAGAACAATTTATGCTTAACAGGACTTGATTTAATAAAGGTAGGTTTAATCCAAAATGAGATACCATTTGATGGAGAAGTTTCCACAGAACTTAGATATTTAAAAGCATCTTGACCATTAAAAGAAAAAAAAAGTACGCCCTGTATCTTGGACATATATACATAAATATACATTTTATTTTTTAAATTATCAAGCCCATATTTTGACATCTTCCTAACTGATAGGTGCTGATATTAGTTTGGAACTCTATTTTGGATGTGCAAAATTGGGTCTGCTAACTTCTAAGATTTTGGAATATGTGAATAGCACATATTTTGTCTTTCCACTTTTTCATTTTATGTAAATCTACTGTCAAGGTGAAGAACGAGAAAGGAAAAGTGGAAATACATACCTTTTTTTTTTTCCCAAAAGAAAGGTCTTCTGCCTCTGCTTGACAAGAACTGTAATAGCAAGCCTGGCACATTGGGGAACTGGCACAGACTAACAAGACAGGGTAGCCATGGCTCTCTTGCTGTTTTCTGCAGTGTCCTGCCTTAGGCAGCTACTGACTTTATCTGTGCTTAGACCTGTCCTTGACAACATTCAAATACCCAGGGAAAGGTTGCATAAAAGATGGCTATGTATTTCCAGACCAACTTGGAGGGTTTTTCTAACCTTTGGTCTGCAGTGCCTTTTTTTTTTCCTTTTCCTCCAGGCTTTCATACTCTTTCCCCAAGTCAGAGCTTACTGATGTGAAAGACAAAAAAGGGAGCCTTGATAGCTAGAGTCACAATGAGTAGTGGGAAATCTCCACTCAGATCTCTTCTCTATGTAACTCAACGCACAATTTTCTTCCTGGGCTGCTCTGAGGCAAAGTTGAATCTCTAACATTGCAAGGTGGTTCTCTGGCCTATAACAAAAAGTAAAAGACTCCTCCACTGCTTTGGAACTCAAGGTAGTGATAGCTTCCTCAGAATTAAAATGTTTTAGCTGTGTAAATAGGATCTTTCATTATCTGCTGATCATCTCCAATCCTTGCAGGATGACTCAAGGCAAATTGTTATCATCTACTGAACTGGAATTCAAAATAAGAATTACTCGCTATACTACTTAAATAATTGGTGCTTTGCAGATATTCACTCAGGGCTCTTCTCAGTCGTGAGTGACGGGTGAAGCACAAAAGTCATAAAACCCCATTATTCATTTTTCAGGTGTAAGTGGCCATTGCAAGGCCCTGTGGGCTAGGTGCAGCATTCACATATATAAAAAACCCTACTTCTTTCTCCAAAGAGTTCATAACCTGAACAAACTATAGACAAGACAGATTTATGAAGGGATTAAATTAAATGGTTTTAAAATTACACAAAAAATCTGCAGTGGACGTGGTTGAACTGTGTGCACTGAATTCCAGCCCAGTGATTTAAATACTCAGTCATCTGTTCTGACTCCTAAATTTTTTCTTTGTTTTCTGTGTTTGTTTGTTTGTTTGTTTGTTTTCCCCAGTATACATTTGAATTAAACAACTGCCAACATAGAGGATATTTATGCTTTGACTATATATAGCAAAGTGGTAGTTTTATGGTGAGTTTCTAATTGTGTTGCTATGATTTTCTAACCTATTCTGAGATTTGAATTTACCCACATATTAACATCTCTCCAGGCAGTCTCACTGAACTGTTTCCTGCTTGGATGTGTAACCATATCTTTCCTTCATACCACTCACTCTTTTTTGATGGCACAGATGGGAAAAGGATAGAGGGAAGAAATGTAGCTATACAGTTATAGTGACATATCTTACTTAAAAGCACGTGAGCATGTGAGAAAGATAATGATATGTGTGTTTGAGGACAACCTCTCAACCTGTAAGATCTTAATTACCTGCCTGATTTGGGGCTCAGAACTACTAAGTCATGTGTTTAGACTCTTCGTGAGTCACTCGGATGATAAACTGATTCATATTTGTGGTTATGGTGGGCACATCTATTTGTATAATAAATTGAGGGAAGAGGTATATAATTCAAAACGGGTTCTTCCTTTTAGTCCATTCCTTTTTGCTTTATTACCGTGTGTCTGCAGAGGTATTTGATTTTGGTCTTCCAATCATGCCATGTCAAAAAATGCCAAATCATATATGAACAGCTCCATAATATTTTTATTGTGTACTTTTAATGACCAATAACATAACACAACACTGAAAAGTAATACGTTGTAAACCATTTTTTATATCTACAAACTTTCATGTATTTTATAATACTATACTTAAATGTTCTGTGATGAACCAGCTTCCTTTTCAAAATATGCAAATTGTAGTAGCAAGCTTTTTTAACATTTCAAATGCTCTTTGTCTAATAAAATGAGTCATTTTTCACTTATCAAATTCAGAAATAAAATTGCCTGCAGCTATTCTTTTTCTTCTAAATGAAAAGAGGAACAATATTTCTTTTATTCCCTGTCAGTTCTGAATTACTTTAAGTGTGCTGTGGGTGGACTGTGCTCCTGTACTTTCTTTTCAGCATGGCACTCAGAAATCAATCAGGGTCTAAGACTCACCCTTTTCATTAGGGTGGGTCTGACTGGTGATTCAAAAGAGTAATGCAACTATAACCTATGATTTTTCTTCAAGCAAAGTGATATTTTGTCCCAATTAGTGCCTCAATTCTACTTAAAGTGAGGTGTGCCATCTTGTTTCCAAGCTGGTGCTTGCAAGCTCATTGCTAAGTAGGAGTAGCTGTGTTCACTACTAATGCACCAGGGTGTGGGTCACCCAAGAGGTTTTTCTTCTCTGCAATATTGTGTTTTTAAAAACTTGTAGAGATGTACTTCAGCCTTGTAAAACATATTGTATTTCTTAAGTGAAAATAAATAAAACCAAATTTCTTACATATACTGTATGTCCACAGTATTCAGGTCACTTTTTTCACTGGAGGCAAACTCAGCTCTAAGCAGTCATTTATTAGTACAGTTTCTTATGAACTATACTCTAGAAAAAACATAAATGTATGGAATATGATTCTGAAAAACATATGCCTCTGTTGGCTGCTTTGAGCTCTACTACCGTTGGTGTTGGAAGGTGAGTAGAGCTCACATGAGCTCTTTTAAAAATCTGTTTCAGAAACTGTTGTAAGATATCTTTGTATTATCATACTTACCCTCATGTAGACCTGTAATATGTGGACCTGTTTGTTTTCCTTTTTTTTTTTTTTTTTTTTAATATTGACTGAGCATAAACAACAGTAATGGAACCAGTATAGTATTTGCTGAGCAGTTTGATATTAGAAATTGCCACATGTGTTGATCTAACAAAATAAAAATGGTCATGCTCTGCATTATTTGAGATGTACTGTCATTGTCTCACCACACCTTTTTTATACTTGAAATAAAATACTTCTTGAAAGACCTTGGTAGAAATATCTCTCTAATACCTTGTGTAAACTCCATCCTTCAGAGATCATATGAAGAAATGTTCAAATGTTATTTTGTGTTGTTATTTTAAAATACTCCCTTGCTGAAACTACAATGTATAGAAGTTAATGTAATAGAACACAAAGAAGAGACACTCCTGAGGGTTATTTTGAGGATATATAACCCACCACTGGTCAGGTTCCAAGGTGTGGCTGGAACTCATAGGTATACCTTGGTTGGCTTCAGATGAGATAATTTGGTACTGCTAGCACTGTGGAGAATTGTGGTTTGTGGGAGCCATTTTGACTAAGGCCTCTTGACAAGTTTTGCTGGCTTTGTGAAACCCAAGCTGTCCATATTACCTGAAATTATACCTCTGGAATAAAGCAAAGGTATACCATGAGGACAGTCAAACAGAGCCCCAGTACCAAAATCAGCCAAAATCTGTTCTTTGTCTTTGCTCTTTCTCAGCACTAGCTGGTTCAGTGGATGGAAAGATAATTTTGAAGGATCGTATTGACGATACTGTAGTAGTGAATGCCTGTCACTGTGACTTTGGTACTGACTGTGAATGTGGCAATATGTCTAATGCTCTGCAATTTTGCTCCTGTTAGACTCAGGTACTATGCTTTAGATTTTCCAAGAGCAAATTCTTGAGTAAGTGCTTGGTGTATTATCTCTTCAGCCAACAAAAATAACTGTTCAGGTTATGATCTCAAAAGTCCTTTATTTTAGACTTAGAGTGGTACTTTCTGAAGAACTGGGAAAAGGTAAATGTTAAAATCATTAGAGAAGTTTCATTCCTGTTTATGCTTTCTATGAAGAACTAAATCAATTTTCAACAAAAGGAGAAAACCCTGAACATCTTTTGGTAAGATTTAAGAGTGGATTTTCCCCAGGATCTTGTTACTATTGTTTCATACTGTGGCCTCTTGCTTGCATCCTCCTTGGTCAAGGTGTTTTATTTTGTAACAGATTTTCTCAGTATTTGGTTTGATCCATTTCATCCATTCTTTAGTAAAATACATGGGGAAGAATTAAGGGATTTTATTTGTTTGCTTATGACAGAAGAAAAAGAAAGAGAAACATTAGCATTGTCTTCCAGTTCTGCCTATTCTTCTAAAAAACATAAGCTTAAGTTCCCTCATTATAAATACTTGACTTACTAGCCTGGCTCTGTCTGAAATCTTTGATTTAATCTTCTGTCTCTCCGTTTGTAAGTGAATGTATATACTCAAATTCATGCAACATGCTTTTATATAGGGGCAGATGAAATGTCAGCAACGGTTACTAAGGATTTTGATTTTTGAATAAAGAAATAGCCTCTGTTCAAATAAATACTAAGCCATTTACAATCAGAAAAATAGCCTTGTTATGCAGCTGTTCACACAGAAAGCACCAACTATTTTGCTTTTTTTGAACTTGTGTATATTGTCAAGACTTTATAGAGTCAGCATTCAGACTGCCTGCATTGGTGTCTTCATTCTTTGTTGGCTGGGTGCTGATGCAGTCCACTGAATTTCAATGGGCAGTGATACTGAAGTGCACGGGGTCAGAGTTAACATATCTAGAGGCATCCTTATGCTGAAATATGAGTGTGGTTGTGGCATCTAAGGATCTAAATGAGGCAAAGTCTTGGTTTGCACACTTGAAAGTTTTTGTTGTTGTTGTTTCTTTTGTTTTGTTTTATTTCCCCCCCTAACTAGTTTGCCTAATGAGGGATATTATCTCATGTGTTGCTTATAGTGGAAACTGGAGTATAGTGTAGAAATACTTGTTCTCATTGAATTATTAGTGGCAGTGTGGCAAACAATTCAGGCTAATTTGTCCTGAAGAGTATATTTCTGAGTATTGGGGCAGGTGTCACAAGCTTATAGTCTGGTTCTTTTCTGTACTGATGTTATGTGCAACAATATGATTTTTGTAGACAGCTCCTGGCAATTAAGTTGTTTAAAGGTGTGTATAATATTACACTAGGGCATTTTGTGTAGTTGTATTTAAGGGCATATTTGATGTTACAGTATTTTGCTGAATCAGGCCCCAAACCACTCAGCACCTTGCAGAGTTAAGTCCTTGACAAAGTGAGGCACCACAGTAGTCCTGGACCGTTAATCTACTTCGGAGTGCTATCATATTTAGTATCATTCCTTCCCCTCTACTCCGCCCTGGTGAGACCACATCTGGAATATTGTGTCCAGTTCTGGGCCCCTCAGTTCAAGAAGGACAGGGGACTGCTGGAGAGGGTCCAGCGCAGGGCAACAAAGATGATTAAGGGAGTGGAGCACCTCCCTTATGAAGAAAGGCTGAGGGAGCTGGGTCTCTTTAGTTTGGAGAAGAGACTGAGGGGTGACCTTATTAATGTTTATAATATATAAAGGGTGAGTGCCACGAGGATGGAGCCAGGCTCTTCTCAGTGGCAAACAATGATAGGACAAGGGGTAATGGGATCAAGCTGGAACACAAGAGGTTCCACTTAAATTTGAGAAAAAACTTCTTCTCAGTGAGGGTGCCAGAGCACTGGAACAGGCTGCTCAGGGGGGTTGTGGAGTCTCCTTCGCTGGAGACATTCAAAACCCGCCTGGACATGTTCCTGTGTGACCTCACCTAGGCGTTCCTGCTCCAGCAGGGGGATTGGACTAGATGATCTTTTGAGGTCCCTTCCAATCCCAAACATACTGTGATACTGTGATCATTGCTCTTTCCCAATCCACTCCCTGCCAAACAGCTCCTCTCAGCCATGCCATGGGCACATATAATGACATCTGTTTATCTGCCACTTTAAAATAACAACAAAAATCTATTGTGTTTTCAAAACTGGAAAAAATACTGATTTTTAACAGCTCTCATGTAATTTGGGATCTCTTTCTTAAAAATAAGAGTAAATAAAAGACTTTTACTCCATGCTTTTTTTTTTTTTTGTATACTATCTGATATTGCTGTGAAATTTATGATATTTTCTACAGTTACTAAGATTACTTAAAATATCACAAAAATGTGATGCTTTTAATAATTTCTAAACACAAATATAAGGATAACTAACTGATACTGTACCTTCTCCCCCTCCAAGTTATGGAGCTGTAAACACCTTCAGACCCAAAGGAGTTTGTTTGAGAAAAAAACCCCATAAATTACTAAAATTGGTGCTTTAATCAGAATAGGTCTTGCAACCCTTATTCTCAAGACACTCTAATTAGATCAATTTAGAACATACTCACTATAAATCTAGCAAATTATTATCTCTGAAATAGGTTTAGCATACATTTTGGTTTTAGAGCAAGGAGAGCTAAGCTGATTATAGGGAGTTTTGTAGGTGCAATAGGTATAAAAAACATAATATTATCTAATGAAAAAAGCTAATGGTTATCAAGGCATAACAGTAAGTATATGGCTATATTCTTGCTGATTAAATTCTGAAAAGTCAGTTATGAGATTATCTGCAGATATTTTAATGCAAAACAATCTCTTGAACCTGTTCAGGACAGAGCTTGAGAATATGACTAGAACTGAATTTCTTGTGAGGAATTCAACTTCTAGTAGAAGCTAGAACTTAAAATGAGAAGATCGCTGCTGATGGATGCCTTCCATTTATCCTGTTTGTCTCAATTTCAGCACCTATACTCTTTCGTTGACTTTGGGATATTGCAGCAACAGGAGAGTAATTATTCTTATTTTAGGTAGAAAAGAACATGTTATGTGTTCAGTTTATGTTCCCCATATAAAGTTAGCTGACTAACTTTCACCTCCAAAAGTGATAACAGTTGACAGTACAAACATTGGACAATGGAAATTTTCTCTTCTAAGCCTAGTGAAGAATAATAATCATGTAGTGCTAAAAGTTAGCTTTTGGCGCACACAATTCTTAATGTTGAATTCTGTTCTGCTATTTTAAGTATTTTTCAACAACAATACAACTGATCTCTTGAGGAATATTACCATCCACTTTTCTGCTAATGTGATGAAGCGATGGTGATCATCTAAGAAGAGAATGAACAGAGAATGAAAGAGAATGAAAAGAGAATGAACAAGTTCTTTCAAAACAGTATTTCTAACATTAATGTTTAGGTACTAAACTGTTGAACTGCTGCTCATTTTCATTAGCATTAACTTCTGTTGTTCTAGTTGTTGATCCATAGCAACTATCCCCATCAATGACTTTTTGATGTATTTCCCATGTGCTGCTAACTAGGAAGTAAACATGATAACCTTTCTCCTCTCCCTCTCCCTCCCCTTTCCTCTTGCTCTCTGTCTCCTCTCGCTCTCCTCTCCTTGCTTGATTTGGGCCAGTACCGTACTTAAGACTGAGTCCTTTGGTCGTATTTTTCTCATGTAACTTTTGCTGCTATTTCAATTAGGCATGTAATCCTTGGAGAAAAAGAGGCAACTTCAGGCAAGTATCTGGAATGAGCAGGACAAATTATCCTTGAGGTGTATATTTAAACATTGTTACAGGGGTGAATTGTGGCACGATCTGGTGTGCTTATGTTGTTAAAAAAATACTAAGGAGACAGTACCATTTTCTGCAACTCACACCTTAAGCAGAGATTGTGATGTTCATTCTTCATCTTTGAAGCAACTACAACTTTAATTTTTCAGAAATGGCTGTGGTATTCCAGCATTTTCAATAGATATGAACCTATGTGCTTCTCTCAATAATGACGATAAACACTGTGCTCCAGCTTCTTCCAACAGCAAAGTTATAATTACCTTGAGTAAACACGAATCACAGAAGGATTCTGGCCTCCCTGTCTTCACATACTCTCTTTCTTGTCCATTCGGGAGTGGTAATGCCCTGAAAGAAATATGCAGAGAGGAAGCTGGGTTACATAATCCGGCGTGTGGGGTAAAGTGGGGCTGGAAAGCTGATGCACTTAAGGAGGAAAGGGTGGAGCTTCTTGATATCTAGTAGCTGCAGGAGAGAGAAATTAAGCTTGTGTCTGGGAAGAAAAAGAAATGCTTTTTGTTGTAACATTGCAAATCCTAAGCATTTGAAAAAGCTGAATCCTCAAGTCACAAGATCATTCTAAAAATCTCGTTACTCTTTACAGTAATACGCATTCTGACTTTCACCTCTTAAGCTATACTCCTGTAGTAATTTCAAGTTTTTTTACAGCTGTGAAGGCAGAGACTGTAGAAATTAACGAGGGCTGGTGTTCTCATAGAGTTACTTAACTCCTAGTAGGCTGGGTCTCAGGGGAAGAAGTATAAAAGCATGCAGTAGAATGATTACACTACAAGGCAGTGACACTGTCAGGCTTTTTGCATTATCATTTAGTGATTTTAAACAAGTGTCTTGTGTTTATAGCAACTCCAACTGTTTAATAACACAGTAGCGGATTAATTCCTTCCTTTCTTTTCTGCTTCTGGGGGGAGTGAGCTCATTCTGTGTCACAGGCGACTACATTTAGATACTGTGGGAGGAATGCAATGAAGCCTTACTGAAGATCAATTGAATTCAAGAAACACATAGGCCAAAGACTAACCTAATGTAGTTCTGTTACACATACATTATTCATATTTTTGCCACTCTTCGCATATTGAAGAAGTTTTAATTGTAGAATATGCTCCTGTGAGTGATTTAGGCTTGGTGGATAAGTGACAAAATTAAAAAGTGGATCTACAATCCTGACAACTACAGGACTGATCAAAAGTTAAAGCATGTTGTTAGTGGCATTGTCCAAATGCCTCTTAAGCATTGACAGGCTGGGGGCATTGAACACCTCTTTAGGAAGCCTGTTCCAGTGTTTGGCCACCTTCTCATTAAAGAAATGTTTTCTAATCTTTAAATGTCCTCTGGCGTAGTTTGGAACCATTCCCATGTGTCCTATCACGGGATACCAAAGGGAAGAGACCAGCACCTCCCTCTCCACTTCTACTCCTGAGGAAGTTGTAGAAAGCAATGAGGTCACCCCTCAGCCTTCTATTTGCGAAACCAACTTCAAACATGCCCACCTGGACATGCCTTCCAGCAGCTTGTTGCCCTCCTCTGAATGCAAAGTGCCTTAACATACTTTTTGTATTGTGGAGCTCAAAACTCCACACAGTAATCAAAGCGAGGCTGAACCAACATTAAATAGAGAATTTCCTGCATTACTGGAAATAAAGCATCTGGCTTTCAAGACAAAAACAACCCCAACCATAGATATCATGCTGAGAGTATCATGCTAGACCTTTTCGTTTTACTACTTTTACTGTAATTTTAATATTCTGTAGGGGGGAAAAACAATCTGATATCTTTTAACATGATACAGTTTGTGTGACTGTAGCTTCCTTGTTAGTTCATTGAAATACTTGAATGTATTGTGGACTATTCAATTTTGATTTTACGGGATTGCCTACTTGTCCCTTCCAGTTCAAGCAGACTGGCATGATTCATTTTTGACACTACATAAAATACTGTTCCTCTGCTCTTGGTATTGTATTTGATGTAAAACTCACAGAAGTTCAGCTATTTCCATATTCCTGGGACTAATGCAACCTCCCAGCCTTGTCAGAGACAGGTCAAGACATAAAGAAAGAAACTCTAGACCATAAAATATTCAAAGACAGTTGGAATACCTCCTGATATCTGTGTTTAGGGGTCAAAGACTAAGCAACACAAGGCAAAATGAAAGGGAATGGAAAAACATGTTATGCTGAAAAAACAGGGATAATTGGCTTAACATCTGATGAAGCAACATTAGTAAACTATTCTGTGTCTTAGAAACTAGGGGTAAGTAACTAAAGGCAAGCCCTATTTAAGAACTGGACACCCAGAGCTATTTTCAGTTTATTAAATCCACTCAGAATATCTTTCGTATGACCTTTTCACTTCAGGTACTTAAAAGGTAACTGTGTCTTGGAAAGTTCAGAAGCTATTGTATGTTTTATATTAGACTAATATTATAAATAAAATAATCCTGCCTTGAAATAGTACGCAGTAGTACCAGAAAACATTTCATGAGATTTTTAAAAAAAAACCAAGTAATTCTTTGGATTACCTTCAATAAATACTGAGGAAACCAATCTAAAATACTGTGATCTGAGTTCACCCTTGGTGAAAATAAGTTAGCTTCAAGGGAATTACAGCAGGGAACAGGCTGTTCCAGATCACATTTTTGCCTTACCTTTGTCATAGGGTGATATAGCGCCATGCCTGCAGAGGACAGCCACTGCATGGAGGATACGAATGAAATTGGCTATTAAACAGAAGTTAACCCCATGGGGGTTGAATTATCAAGGATGCAGGTATTTCAGTAATAAGTAGTCCTATCACATAACCGGGAAATCAGAGGTGCTGACACTTTGCAAAAACTTAAAATTACCATTTAAGAAAGATGTACATTAAGAAAGGTTATTCTAAAAAAAAACTTACATGTATATTTGAACAGAGATGCAGTCAGCTTCTCTTATATTAAATACTTAATCTGTGAATGAATTTCAAGGCTGCATATAGCAAATTTAGTGACATCTCTTATTATCTTGTATTAAGTCCATACTGAGACTGAAGTATCAGACCATGACCTGAGGAAAATAAATAGTCTTTATAAACAGGAATTATGTTATCCAAGGGTAGCACTTCAGATTTAGCACAATTTGATGGTCCAAATAAGCAAATTTCAAGTTAAACAATAGTGAAGAAGAGCTCACACTTTGCCAAAGATGTGATAAAGTTACGATGGTATGTCAGGCTGTTTCTTCAGTCTCAATTCAAATGTCAAGGAAAAACTGACAACACAGTTGGAACCACGTATAACCAACCACCTACCCAAAAACCTTTGAACTTTTTGTTTGAAACTTGAGGTACCTTTAAATTGTGTTTCTTTAATTTCATTATTTGTTTTTTCCCCTCCATAATCTGATATGTCTGATTTTGTTTAGGAAAGTATAAAGAAATATTGAAACAACAGGAGAGGCTCTTGCAATATTTCAGTCTTTCTTAAAAATCAAGTTACTGGAAATGTCAACAGAGACTTGATTCCTGTGAGCTATTCAACTCATTAGGTTTGAAGGATATAAGGCCCTTCAGATGTTTCTCTGAATTAAACCTTGCAACCTTTTGAGATTCACTGGTTATTACTTATTCTGCTTGGATATAGTAAACAGTTAAGTAAAAAAGCCTCAAATTACGTGGAAATGGGCAGGAAAGGAGGACTTGTCAGCCTTAGGTGGTGGCTCAGGGTTAAAATGCCAGGGCAGGCAAAGTGCCTTAGGTGAGGTGAGAGGTGCAAGGTGAGAGACTATCAGGATTTGACTTTACAATTTGTCTTTGTTTCCTGTTCAGCTGAAATCTTAAAAAAAAAAAAAAAAAGAAAATTCTGTTTTGTCCTTGTAGTTATAATTTGTCCCTGTTCTGTGCTAGTTGTTTGGATTCTAGGGAGATGAAGTTGGATTAGTAAAGGTCATTTGCATATAGAAATGCATCTACATCCAATGATCTCTTTCAATGACTGATGAAAATTTTTTTTTTTTCTGCAGAAATATCATCCCCACTCCAGAATGAGCAAATTTTGCAGGGAAAATCAGCCTCCATGTACAGAATTTTTGAACCCTGGTTTATGTTGATGCTTTTTGTGAAACTGAGGGAAAATACATACTTGCATGCTTGATCTTTCTTCCCTGTGTTGCAACCCTGTTTGCTACAAGAGCATTAGAGCCACCTCTCAACAGCTCCCCTTTCCTTTCTCTCTCTTCAGGCCCTCTTGTCAGCTCCAGCAATTGTCACTGTATGCTCTGCCTGGCACAGTGAGGCTGCTGCTGTCAAGGGGGATGCAGTGGAAGAGCCACCGCTGCCAAATCCCTGCTGTAGCACTGGCTGGGGGCATCCAGGCTGTGGTGGCAGTCCCTTTCTCCTGGCTTGGCTTCTCAGAGAGTGTCCTTTAGGGAACTGGCAGCCAGGGACCTCCTGTGGGCTCTGGTCCAGCTCCTGTGTCACCAGCTGGCCAGCACTGGGCCAGTTAGTCAAATGAATTGGTGCCAACAATAGGAGAATTCACTCCCTGGAACTACAGTTGTAGCATTTTGCAGGACTCAGTTGCATTAAGATATCAGATGGTAATATTCTACATGTAAGTTGTTGTGTTTTCCTAATTTAATGAAGGTTGAGCCATCATTTTAGATAGCACTGGGAGCTATTCTGAATCAGACAGAGCTGCTTTATTAAAAAGCTTTTCTTGCCTGATGTGCAAAACTCCAGCTATGAGCAAAACTGCCTAGCTGTTTAGTATTCACATGTTGATGGAAATCAGCATCTTGGGACTGCTTTAAGCAATGGTTTTCTGATTAGCTAGGTGTAAATGCACTTTATCAAATGTATCTATAATTAACTTTCTAAATCATTCATTCACAGATTGTTAATTGTTCATTTCTGAAGGCCTCTGAATGTATTTCAGTATTGTTTCTTATAGTATACCTCTTCATGCAGTTAAAATACATTGTTACAGTTCCTTAATTTTTCTTCAATAACATTCCATGACACAGTTCTGGTACATTAGTGTTATGCATCATTACTAATTAATGAAAAAAATTAAAGCAAGGTTTAGACCAAAGAAGAAAAGTTAATTTTTCTTAATACAGGAGCTAATACTTCCAGTCCTTCAAGGCAAGATGTCTAATTAACATTTGCTCTTCATAAGTTCATGATTTTCGAAATAGATGTTCAGGCATGTGATTTTGATTTTATGGTTTCTAATAGCATCTGTAAACAGTGTGAGTGGGGGTAGTGTTTTGCCTCTGAATGATGGGATTTATACATAGAAACTGAAGAGAAAAGACTCACTCAATTATTCATGTCATGCATCAAGCGATACAAACCAAATCTGTCCATGGCTTTTTCTTTCTTTGAATGTGTAGTTACATTTTCTTTTTGCTGAAGTTTATGCTGGATTGACAGGAAAAGAGGCTTGTTCCAGGGAAAAAAGTAACAATATAACCTTTCTGATACAGCAGGGAAAGGGGAAAATATATCTCCTGGTTTGCCACAATGCACTTGACTGAAATATTTTCAGTCTGATGGTCAGACAACCTGACAGAAACGACCATTTTACAATCTAATATATATGTTAGGGACAGAAACATTCTATATTTATGATGTATTTTTGTCACTTTCTGGGCTTAAAAAAAAATATTTATATGTCCAGTAGTGCTAATAATAAGATACGGCATTTTGTATTACCATGAGAATGACAACAATGTTCAGGAAGTGGAACAAAAGGTTTATCTCAAATGCATGCCAAAAATAGTTAAAAACCTCATTTTCCAGTTCTAGTGTGTATTTCAAATAACCAATTAGGTGTAGTTTAAGAACTCATGTGGCCATAGCGTTTTTATTACCTTGATTCAGTGCAGCTGTCAATAAAACTTCAACAGAATTGCACTCACTAAAAAACCATGCTTTTGGCAGAATGTTGTAATTTAATGTGTCATAAAAAGTAAACCTATATTTGTTCTTATAGATTGTTCTGGTAGAGAATTTTGTGGAAATTTTAATTCCACTGTATTTTAGCTACTCAGCAGGTTGAGTTACTCAGATTTCAAGCAAGCTGATTGGAGTTTTCATTTAGATTCTGGTGCTTTTCCCTTCTAGGCCTCTGAGGTCTCATCTCAGCTGTCATCCCCAGGTAAAAGACACATGTTAAAATAGAAACAGAATTTCTAAAGCACAGGCTTGATATGAGATTTCTTATTTGATTGTCAATCAAAACAAACAAACAAAAAAAACCCCCAACCAAACAGACATTGGTTCTGATATCTGTTTTTAGAGATGGAAGCTTAGAGGTGTAAAAGTTTGCCATCTGATATTAAAACTTGTTTATTTTAAACTAGAAATTGAAGCATGCGTTTTAAAGATTTGTGCTTTTCTTTTCACATTACAACCATTTGTTTGGGCAGAGAGGGTCAAACCAGTCAATACTCCAAAGGAACTGGATGTTCTGTTTCAGAAACTAAGAAGCCACATTAAAGTTATGATCAGGCTAGTATTCTCCTTTCCTTTTATAGCTTTAGGAACATGGTACTCTGGTACTACAACATGGAGTGAGAGCTCGGTCACACTTCACCTGGAGGGCAGTGTGTGTGAAGCAGACGTGTGCCTCAGTGCACACATCCTCCTGAACGTAGCCTAAAGCTTGGCTTTAGCAATTCACTGTGGTTTCTAGTCTTTCTGTGTGTGAGAAGAACTTGTCCCAGCTCTAGTCTAGGGTTCAGAAGGGAGCAATCAGAGGGAAGGAAAAGAGTAACCCTGTATTAAATGAAAAGTTTTGTGTGCTCAGTTAATGAAGTTTTTAGTGCTTTGGTTTAATAATAATGTATGCATTATGCATTTCTTATGGGAGGAAATCAGCAAATAGATTATCTAGCTTTTGTAGAATTCAGATGGAAATCTTAAAAAAGATAGCTTCTGAATGATCCTTCTCCATTAAGTTTCTATTATTTTCTCATAAGGATTTGAACATCAAGGTTTGATATAAAAACAACTGGTACTAAAAAACAACTAGTACTAAAAACCAACGTAATTTTTGTTTTGAAATGGATCTAATTTTTTTTATCTCTTGTAATGTTTTGAGGGTTTAGAGGAAAAGCAAGGGTGGATATGTGCTGGGAACAATTTTTTAGGGGAAGTTGATAAAGATACCTAGAACCATATTTGCAGATAGTAATAATGCATAGCTTTATGTTGTACTTCCATTTTTTGGCATTTGCTCAAACTGAAAACATGTAAAAAATTGATAAATATACCATATGTCAGAGTTGATGTAGAGGTAATCCTGATGTCCCTCTTTGTAAAGGATTGTACTTTTAGCTTTGGTTTTAAAGAAAGACTGAGGACAAAAAAATGTGATAGGGCTACAATAACTCTTTCAATATTTGAGATCAAAATACAGTGTCAAATGTCAAACTGAATAGCAAAAGAGAACTATTTTCTAGATCAGTCTTTTTGTTCTGTAGAGGCTAATAATACACACTGTATGTTAATGACTAATCTTGAATTGTGAAGACAGAGAATAGCTGTCTTTTAATGGTCTACTTGAGAAGATAAAAAATAGATGCACATATAATAAAAAGTGTAAGTCAACAATAACTCAGTTGCATGAAATGTTGTATCACTCTTTTGAAAAGTTTGTCACTAGAATTTCTAAGGTGAGACGACTGAAAGACATTAAAAGGTATGTTTCCCATATTTTGATACCTTCAAAGTAATATACTGTAAATTGAGGCATGCAGGAGGGTGCTTCTTATTAAAAGCAAAGGTCTTAAAAGAAGGAAGAGCCTCAGCAAAACATGATCGTAAACCTCCAGACCTGTCTTCAGTAAAGAAGATATTTCCCAGTGAGTAATTTTCCAGGCAGTATTGTCCAGGTAGAAACAAGAAGTGAGGAATGCAGCAATGCTTTAGAATTAGACTGTGTTTAGGGACAGTGTATATGTTGCTGATCTGAATTAGTGTAAGCTATTCAAATAGAAACCCATATGCTTATCTAAATATATAATATTTAATTTATTATTAAAGCTGCTTACTGATTTTTGTGGAGGTTTTATTTTAACTTTACTGGATATAGGCAGGTGGATACTTTTTTTTTTTCTTTTTTTGGTTTGACTGGCAAGAAGGATGTTATCTGAATGGAATTCATATTTAATGTCACCTAGGAGATATATAAAACGAGCTTCCATATACTGTCGCTGTTCAGATTTTTCAGGAGATATGCAAGAACCTTTATGAGCTGCCAGCTATTAGAGGGAGTGCAAGTGTTTATTTTCTGTTAAAACCATGCACAGTATTTTAAGCAGTTATAAGATTTAGGATCAGCCCAAGGGTAAGACTAGAGATATGAAAAACCCCATTCTAATCTCCAGCTAATTCATTTACTAGGCACTAGTTTAGAGTCCACAAACACATATTTGAAAGATTTATTAGTTCACTGAAAGAAATTTGCTGCCATAATATCATAAAGGATTTTTTTCACCTTTTGTAAAGTCAGTTAATATGCAATGCATATTCCTCACCTCTGTTTTGAGGTCCTTTTGAATTTAAGGATAAGGTTACATTTTGAAACAATATCACATTACCCTATTTTCACCGCAGTTCAAAAGTATTTGAATAGGAACTGCATAGATATAATGGTTCAATCTGGGAGAAGCACATTTCAGCAATATTTTTCAGTGACTTTTTCTGCGTGTAATGCAACACAAAACACACTGCAAAATTTTGCATATGCTCAATACTTTTCCAGAGCGTTCTTATAATTCCACAATTTTCTTGAACTGTAGTTCAAATACTTAACAAATTTTGTAGAATAAAGTAATGATCCCTCTTAGTCATATTTCTTAGATCGTATGGGTTATAATACTTTCTTCTTTGTTTGTATTACAGATTACAATTTATAATATAAATTACAAGTATTACATCATAGACTATAATAATATAACATGAACAGGATACAGATACATTGATAATACTAAGTTAAGTAAAATTATTTTCCTTTTAGTTCTCCTTTGTTAGAGATATTTGATTGAGGAAAAAAAAGGGTTGCAAAATACGGTTCATATACACAAAGATTCCCTTATGTTTACTGCTTAATTTCCTTCTGTATCTTATGCTATCTTTCTGTGACAATATTCATTACATTGTATTGATGGTGCTGTTGAAAATTGATTTTACAATTATGATGCCTGAATGACAGACCGTAAGAGCACAGATTTTGTCAATTAGAATTGCTTGGATTACTGACAAAATATTGCTTTCTACTGATGGATGAAGTGAAAGATACTGAAACTCAATATCAGTATTTGCAAGGACGAAGCTTTACTGGTGACATTTAGACCTTTGAAAGTACGTTTGTAACAGTGAAATGATAATGCAAGCTGTGAGTGGGAAATAAATGTAGAATGACAATGATTTCTTGCTGTTAGATTTATCATAGCTGTTCTTAGGGACATAATATGCACACAGGGTGCACAGACTGAGACCACAGTGCAAATTTGGGATTGAGAAATCCATATGCTAAACTGACTGCGAAGGTTTGACCTTGGCTTGGTGTCAGATGCATACCCAGCCTTTCTCTCACTCCCCCTCCTCAACAGGACAGAGGGAGAAAATAAGATCAAAAAGCTCATGGGTTGAGATAAAGACCAGAAGATCACTTAGCAGTTGCTGTCACAAGCAAAACAGGCTCGACTGGGGAAGTTAATTTATTGTCAATTAAAACAGAATTGTATGAAATATGAATTAAAACAACACCTCTAGCCCCCTGCCCTTTTTTTTTTTTTTTCCCAGGCTCAGTTTCCTTCCTTCATTGCCACCCTCCCTGGGAAGTGCAGGCAGATGAGGAATGGAAGTTCTGATGAGTCCATAACATTTCCTTTCTGCTGTTCCTGACAGTTTCTCTGCTCCAGGATGGGGTCCCTTCCAGGGAACACAGTCCTTCCTGAACTGCTCCAGCACTGGTCCTTCCTGAAGGCTGTGGTCCTTCGGGATGAATCTGTGTGGTCTCTCCAGGGGCTGCAGGACAACATTTGCTCGGGTGCCTGGAGCACCTCCTCTCCCTCCTTCTTCTCTTATTTTGCTTTCTGCAGGGCTCTTTTTCTCATATTTTTACTCACTCCTTTCTCCCACAGCTGCTGTGCAGCATATTGCCCTTTCTTATATATGATTTCCCAGAGGTGCCACCGGCTCAGCTGTGTCCTGCAGCGGGTCTCTTGGACCTGACTGGAGCCATCTGTGATTCAGGCAGCCATGGCCTCTCTTCATAGAGGTCCCTACAGCCCCTATGGTCAGGACTTGGGCACCTGCACTTGCTACATTCCACCCCACACCTCTTTGAAAAACATTATTTATGAATTTTCATTAAAATATCATTTTGTCACACACTTTTCACAAAAATTGCTTGCATCAACAATAGAAATTCCCCACACCAAAATCAAAGTAACATCATCACAACACCAACGAAGGTGGACAATATGAATACATTCCCAGCCTACAGGCTTTTGGTGGTGCAGAGCTGGAAGGACAGTCCCGATGGTGTGTGAATGCTGTTCAGCAACAGCCGAAATGTTGGTGTGGCATCAATGCTGCTGTAGCCTCAAATCCAAAGCACAGCACTCTGCTGCTGCTGTGGAAGAAGTTAACTACATCCCAAGGCAGATATGACACAATATCATTCTTGTCACACCAGATAGATAAACTTGTGAATTCGTGGTGTACCTTGCTTGTTGACCTCTGATTTAAGGTAATAACTAAGTAAGAAATATAGTAGAGAAAGCTATGAAAAGAGTAACAAGTAGGGCCACGTAAATGCACTGACAGGAACAGCCATTCTATCTGTACTCTTTGATGTGCTTTAGGAAAATGATAACTAAGTCAAATTTTATTTTCCCTGTAGTATTCTTGTTGCATTGTTAGTGTGTTAATTATTTCTTATGTCTGAGCATAATGGTGTGCTCTTTGGGAGTTATGAATTTAAAGTATGGGCATGCTGTAATATTTTAATAGTTTCATATCAACAAATACCAAGCATTTGCCTACCATGAGCAAAGTGCTTATAGCTATAAATTAGTCTCCAGCTGGTGTTCAGAGAGTCTTATTTGCTTCTTAGCCCAAGTGAGAGAGATAGTCGATATAATTGATGTTTAGGTTTTATTCAATGTTGGTACCTTGCTCCTATTTTTCTGCCTTGGCATCATATACCAGAAAATGCAACAGAGCTCCTGAAGCAACCAAAGTTTTGTGATGCTTCAAAGTGTATTAGGGCTTGTTTTTCTTGGGCACTGTTCAACATGTATGAAAAATTATCAATATTTTTGAGATATTAATCAGAAAAATGAAAATATGATAGATGATCTGTGAAACAGTATTTCTAGTACAAACAAACCTGGAATAATATTTTAGTTTAAAATACTTTTAACTGGGCTGTTTGTTTTCTGCAACTTTCACCATACCTTCATTGTATAACTGCAAACCACATATCTGTCTTGGCCAGTTTGGGATTTTTACTTCACAATACAATTTCTGTGAGTTTTGTATTTTCTTGAAGCCTTTGGAATCTCAAGGTCAAGCAAACAAACAAACAAAAGATTGCAGGTAGAAGTATCTTTTTTTTTTTGGCTTAAGTAATTTAAGAAATCTCTGAAATCAAATAGGTGGCCAAACAGAAAGGATTGTAATAATGAGTAGATAAGATAAATCATGCTGAGATTGAAGCAGATTTGGGTTACTAGACTTTTCCAATATTTTTATTACTAGAATTTCACTTGGTAACTTACTGTAAACAGTCACATAAAATCAAAAATACATCACTTTTTTGAAGAAAGAATCAGAAATAGTTGTGGTCCCATACAGAAATGTACTCAAATATGTCTTTTACATGCTGTAAGAAGTGCTTAGAGCTATGAGACATCCATAAGTATTCAAGTATTCATTGCCTAAACAACTTGGCAGAGCAAAGGAATAGTCAGGAGACTTTGTAGCAGCAAAGGTTTCAAAGACTGTAGGTCACCTTCATTAACAGAGTTTCTTGGAGTTGCTGTGCGGTTTCTGTTCCTGAGAACTTTCCACTTCAGAAGTCATGAGACTTTGCACTGGATGTCCCTTTTATTCATTAACACTTCAGCTTTCTCCACAGGTACTGGCATTTCTCTACCTGATTTAGGGAGATGGTAACTGTTGGCTGGTTCAAGTCTTAAGTCTTTATTACATTGTGTTAATATTTCTAATTGATCCAAGGCTCATTCCCTTTATCTAGAAGAAAAAAAAAAAATGCATCTTGAAAATCGGGTGAATACTCAAATTTGAAATACCACTGAAGCTGTGTATAGGGACAAATATATAACCCTTTTTTTTTTATTTGCTACTTACATGATGGGTAACTATATTTTATTTGCAGGGGCTGGGATGGACCATAGGAATGGGATTCAAAATTTTCTTTTCAAATTTTTTATTTTTCATTTTTCATTTGAACAGTATTTTTAGTTCTTTGTACCGGCTGAAAGACAAAAGCTCCAAGCCAGGTAAGCCTACTGCTGTTACTATATTATTTTTTAAATATTGATGAAATATGATACAAACATGTGAAATTTGAATTCTAATTATTTTGTGGGGGAAATCTCATTAATTCAGTAATTTTGATATTTTTTTTCCTGAGAAAACATAGGATATTGTATTTAGAGTGGTAAGATCTATGGGAAAAGGATGTTAAGGTGTTGAGATTAAGCACAGATTTCACTTTGTATCATCAAGTGCCATGAAAGATATTGTAATGTTTCAAAGGATCTGATTTGGGTAGTGGGAAACATAGAGAATCTTTAAGAAATATGAACATAAAAAGAGGAATAAAATTTACTACTGGACAGACTCTAAACCATGCTTTTAGAGAAATCTTTTGCTTCTGGAATTGCACTGAAAAATCTTTTGTGGACTCATTTCTTATGCAACCACTACAGATTGGTGCATGTATAGACAAGAGGATTTAAGGGCTTAAGGGACATGAAAACATTCCTACTAATATTGATATCTGGTGTATATATTACAAGGTTGGCACAAGAATGGTAAGGTAGTTAAGAATCGTGAGCTGGAAGTTAAAATATTTATCTTGAGGGAAATCAGCTATGGGAAAAAAACTATTTTGTTGGTATCAAAGTGATCTTTAAAGCATTACCATTTGAAGCCTCACTGCTACGGGAAATGCATGCCTTCATGATTTCAGCTTCAAGCACCTTTCGAATAGTAAAAAAACCTCAAACTTTAAGTAAAAACAACACCAAATGTATATCATGCCACTTATTCAGGAGCATAATATGCAATAAAATGTATGTGTTTGAATCTTTGGGCTAAAAATCTTGTATTTTGATATTATTCCCATTCCTTTGAGAAATTTTTAAAACTTTGGCCTGACAAGGGTGCTATTTGAAAGCTATATAAGAGACAGAGGAGAGGCCCAGCTTGTTTTAGAATTGCTGAGATTGTAGACCTTAAATTAAGATATTTTAAGCTCAACAACTTTAATTTCTCCAGATGCACAGAGCTAAACATTTTTACTTCTGAGACATTAGCAGCTTGGGCAAAAAACTGGCTTTTTCTATTTTAAATACAATAACTTGTATTAGTAGTCAACTATAACAAGGATCAGTTATTATTGAACTTGCACTGATCACTGAACATGATTTACTTAAACATTTTAATTTGGTGCCTGACACATTGGTTTCTAACAACCCATAATAACTAATTATAATGATTCTTTGTCTGAAAGTGAGAAATCTCTTGAGATTTTGAATTGGAGGCAGAAAGTTTCTCAGCAGCCACCACAAAGCTGTGTAAAAAAGTAGCTAGAATGCTATTCTGACAAAGCCAGAAAGTAAGAGAAATAATTTTTAATTTGTTGATGAAAATTTTTTCTACTATTTCTACCTCCTGCATTTCACTTTGTGCCCATTGCCTCTGCTTCTGTCATTGGGCACCACTCAAAAGAGCCTGGCTCCATCCACTTTACACCCTCCTTTTCTGCAAAGCTTCTTTCCAGCTGGGTAGTCCCCAGCATAAATTGGTGCCTGGGGTGGTTCATCCCCAGGTGCAGGACCTTGCACTTCCCCTTCTTGAACTTCATAAACTTCCTGTCACCCCATTTCTCCCAGTCTATCAAGGTCGCTCTGGATGGCAGCATGACCCACTGATGTGTCAGCCACTCCTCTCAGTTTTCTAATATACACAAAATTCCTGAGGGTACGCTCTGCTCAATCATGCAGAACATTAATGAAGATGTTCAAAAGCACCCCTGGAGTATAGTTAGTCACTGGCCAACAAGAGTTCATGCCACTGATTACCACCCTCTGGGCCTGGTCATTCAATCTACCCACTTTTCAGTCCTTCTCATCCAGCTCATACATCAACAGTTTGTGTATGAGGATCTTACGGGAGACAGTGTCAAGGGCCTTTCTGAAGTCCAAGTAGATGATACCTGCTGCTCTCCTCTCATCTACCAGGCCAGCCATTTTATCATGGAAGTTAAGCAAATTGCTTGACTACTCCTGATGACCATTTTGTTCTTCATGTGTCAGGCAATGTATTTCAGGACTAGCTGCTCCATTACCTTTTCAGGTAAGGATGAGGTTAACTGAGGCTGACCCGCCTGTAGTTTCCTGGGTTCTCCTTCTGCCTTTCTTGCAGGTAGGTGTGTCACTGTCTTTCCTTCTGTCTTTGGGAACTTCTCTTTGATTCTCATTCAGATTATCAAGAATGTCCTTGCAGTTATGTCTGTCAGCTCTCTCAGCACTCATAGGCGCATCTTGTCAGGGCTTCAGTTTCCTTAAGTATTTCCTCATGTGATATTTTTCCAACATGACAGTGGTTAGGCTTGTGCCAGAAAAAATGAGGTTAACACCCACTATTTATTAAGCACATATCAGCCTTACCAGGAGAACTTAACTGAGACCTGTGGGCTGTAGCTTGGAAAGCAACTTTGGAAAGAACTTCTAAAGCCTCTGTTCTCTCTGTCCCTTTCTTGGCAGCCTCTATGGCCAGTCAAGGACACAATGCTCTTACTACCCCTATATTTGTCATGGGTACTGCCTGTGCATTTATATTTCTTTGCTTCGAGACATAGATAGTCATCCTCAAATGTGCACTAGAAAGATTTGGTCATCGATGTTAGATACAAAATTTAGGGCTATGAATATCTTGAAATGAGCTGATATGCACAGTTTAGCTGGGGCAGGAATACAGAAACAAAAGGAACGTGACAGCTGCACTTGTATGACCGTTTCTTTTAGGAAAGTTCAACAATGGAAATGCTTGGCATCAAAAAATAATCTGGAGTTTCTTTGAGAATATAAATCTTAAGCAATCCACATCTTAAACAGAAGGTACAAGCTGCAAGAATCAAAGCAACAAAAAATAATTCTATGAAGGGAATATAGATATTCCACTGAAACATGACTCCAGCAGTCACATATAAAATATCTTGCTGATTCAGAAGTTTCTTATCTGAAACAGAAATTCGGAGAGCACCACAGCAGCAACCAGAGACTTTATCTCTTAAGTTTGGAGATGTTTATTATAAGGAAAAGTGCTATTGGCAGGCATGCCACAGTGTGGGATCAATTTAGCATGAAGCAGAACTAAAGGCAGTGAGGCAAGAATTTTAGCATATCCCCCTGGATCTATGAGAAGTCACTCAGAACTGAATGACACTCTCATGGAAATGCTATTATCAACTAAACGACAGCTCTGTGTTCACACTGATATTACAAAGACTTTGTGCTGGCAACATCTGAACCAAAAATAACCATTTGTTAATAACTTGTGACTAACGTTTCCAGGTGCTGATGTTTTTTTCAGTTGCCCCTCCCCCCAGCAATATGTGCTGAAAGCATGTTTGAAAATTACTATACAGAAACTTTGAAAATGGCCTTGTTGTATACACTACAGTAGACAGGCTTTGTAATTTTTAATTTATATATTTTGGTGGGAAAATGTGAGGCATTTTGACTTAAATCAATTTGTTCTTATCTAACTTCACAATATTTAATTAAATCCCCATTGTTTTAAGATGATAGGCCAAAAACTGTTGCATTTAATAATTAAAATCTGTATTATGCAATCTGATAGGTTCTGAGAGTATCTAATAACAAACCTGTGAGATATTTCTTCGAAAGTCTGGACACTTGGGCTCTATTTCTGCTGCTGCTGAGCTTTTATAAGATGAATGTGTTTTCTCAGCAAGAGATTGAGCTCATCGCCCCCTAGTCAGTGGTCAAAACACTCTCTGGCATTGAAAAGTGGGAGCTTTGAATCCTTCATCTCTCAGACTGAGCAGCAAAGAGGATCTTGGTCTCCATAACCTGGTGCAGAGCTGTAATTTCTGAGCCATTAATTGCTACTTCATTTTGCAAAAAATGTTTAAAGATACATACATTTTTTTTTTTTTTCTAGCCTGATTCTTTTGATATATCTGGAATAAAATAATGAGCCATTTCAAATTGTCTGTGCTTTTGACTAATTCACTGTCCTGACCTATACATTTCATTGGTTTGGGGGAGGGAGTGTTTTTTTGTCTTTTTATTTATTTATTTTTTTTAACCAGCCTCTGGTATCAGCATCTTTCTGTAGTAATACTAAGCAAAAAATGAAATGCTACTTTTTTAAGGGACTGATAGATATCCAGGTTCATGAGTGGTGCAGTTAGTGAGTCATGGGTTGAACAATTTCTGTGGTTCCTTACCCAACACCTGTATCTCCTGTGGATCCATATGGGAGGAAAAGACCATTGATGTTCTAAGGCAAGGAGTTAAAGACATTTTATATACTTGGATATTAGTCTTTGTACAACATCTGATGTAATAAGCCAGTATGGAAACTCTGTTTCTGGTAAAGTTACTACACTTTTCACTGTCATGATAGTGAGTGTGGGGAGGCCTGTAGACTATGAAAAGCTCAGTCTCTAACCATGCGAGTCGCTGTCTGCTGTCCATCATGGGCTGTATCTCAGCCTCTCTGTTGTTCTTCACAAAAAATTTGTGCATATTCAGAGATTTATTTAAATGTTCTGAATAGATATTTTGAGACTGGTTAGAAAAAAACCCAACAGCATATGGTTTAGTTGAATGCCTGTTTTCATAAAATAACACATTGGTAAGGAAGTTGTGTATTTTCCATATTCACGGAATTAGATGCAGAACTCCTGTCACACTGATGAAAATGCAACTTCAATATTTTTCCTGCCTCACCTCTGAAAATGTATCTCCCTGTGTCTTGCACTGTTACTGATCCTTCCTCCTCCCACAAATAGATCCAATTAGAAAAGCTATCACATTGATATAGTATGGGCAGACATAGATTTGCAATGTCAACAGAAGTGTAAAAGAGCTGCCACTATTTTCAGTGTTCTTAAGAAGGAAAAATTGAAATCAGTGGATGCTATTTGTAAGACTGAAAATGTATCCCTCTGACAATAATTGGTATCATTGGGATTCTACAAGAAGATAGGGGGATTATCTGCTACTTTAGTTATTGCAGGTATGCTGCTGAGTACATCACTGAAAACCAGAAAAAAGCATTATCATTAGTTCACAGTTCTCAGTAATCACCTCTTATCTGGCTTTTGCTTAATGCTCTCCTTATTTATTTGACTGTGTGCTGTGTATGCAACAATTAAATGACTACAACAGATACTTTAAAGAAAATGCAGGTCTGTAGTAGAAGCTTAACCTTGCTCTGCCCCATGATAGAAAATTCTAGTAATGTATACAGAATATTCCTGTAACTGGCAAATATAGGATATGATTTACCAGACTTGATCAAAATTACCTATAGTATACATTAGTATCCTGTCTAGAATGTGGTGCTCACTTTAGTGCTGATTAGATGGCCATAGGGTAGGATACTAGGTAGAAGATGGTATGTGGTGGTTTTTGTTGAAGTAGGTGCTTTGTGACCCAGTTTATTCTAACACGTATTTCATGACTGCCTGCAATTTTGGGATAACACAAGAGGAAACCTTTTATCCTTTACAGAAATGTAGTCACTAAAATGTCATGCTGCATTCAGTAATTGATTTTTATTTTTACAAGTATTATTATTTTGTGTAACGTATTTAATATAGAGAGTCATTAGAAATAAAAAAAAAAAAAAATAGATTATAAGCTTGGTTAAGGGAGGGGGAAAGAATAGTAGAGAACTCTGAAAGATCTTACCTGGCATTGTTTTTGAAATCAAGACTACAATTATAGATTTCTCACTCATTAAATAGAAACCTCTGTAGAGATTATTAATTTTATTTGTAAGCTGAACTGCTTAATAAAAGAGTTGTGTGTCTTCACAGCAGGAGAATATGTTTCCTTTGAGAGAGACAGCTGAACATGGTTATCCAAGCATAAAATACTACTGAAGAAAAATGAAGATGGATTTTCTTAGTCTTGTTTGTTAAGATTGGCATATGTCTCCTGGCCTTAGTTATTACAGTGAAATAAAAAAACACCCTTGGTGCAAGAAATGGAATTAAATATGAAGAGTTTTATTATTCAAATGTAAGTACATATTTTGGAACATGCATTGGAAATTATGAGTTTGAAACCTTCCGGAAGTTATTTAAGTAGTTACATGGGTGCACGATATTATCTAAATGAAAACCAAAACTTGTGAAATTCTTTATGTCAAAAACTTAGGGAAAATTCAGCTGAATTTCCATAGAAGCAACTTAGTGAAAGATCTGTTACAACTTAAAGTCAGTCAACATTCAACTGTTGACAAAATGTGAACTATATTCCAACAATCAGTGGTCTCATGTCACTTACAGATGAGGTGTTTCATCAAGCTTTCTATTTAGGAGCTAGGTCTAAGATGAAACACCTTATCTTTCAGAGCTTCACCTTTGTAGAGAAAAAATTACTTACAAACATCTTCAAATAAAATCTGTTTAAGAAACAAAATAAATTAAAGACGATAGAGATGTAACTCCCAAGTATAATACTTCTTTCACAACTTATCTTGATTATCTATGCATATTTTTATGAAAAGTTTGGATTTGTAGCATACACTACTCTTCATGAGGGTTCTTAGGAATGGGGATGGAAAGAATGCTGAATGAAATAATTTCATTTTATCATTTCCCCTTATGGACAAAATTATGGTATAGCTCTCTGGTTTGGAATGTCTCAATAACACAGAAAAGTCTGAGAATATGGTATTTTCTGTGTGATTACAGTTTGAATGTAAAGGACAACCATTGTCTTGACAGAGTTCAGAATCACTGGAGATGTAGGTATTAATGCTTTCCTTGACATGGTCTAGTATTGACGTGTTCTTAATTTAAAATAGTTTCATACTGCCTTTGCCTTTGAAATTCTTTTTCTATATTGCCCAACTTTGTTTCATTTGGTTCATCTCTGACTTTATGACCTTAATGGCAAACTCCCTGCTTGCTAATTCAAAATATCATTTTCTGGGAAAAAGGGATTGATTTTTGAAAGAGAGGTGATGAAGGGGAGCAAGATGGAGATTAAGGTTTTTATGTTTAAATATTAATATGCTTTTACATTGTATACACTCACATTTGTTTATGTCTAGCTCAGTTACTGAATTAACATATTTAATATTTAATCTAAATAAATTAATACAGTTTGCTACTGAGTAAAAAACAGCTTGTGTTAATCTCTCCCAGATTGAGCTATCATTTTATTTACATTGCCCTTCCTTTTACCCGGTTTATGCTTCTTAGCCACAATAAAGCCAGTTCGTTTTACCTATTTAATCTTTTTTCTCACATTCTTTTTGTGGAATATTTTGTCTCTATTTTCTGGCCATGTTTTTTCTTTAGACATTCAGTCCAGTTCAGAGATTAATGGTTCATTTATTATTATTATACCATTCACATTATTGCTAAAATTATGCACATTTGGCTACTCTGTGAATAGTGCTAATGAGGAGTAAGGGAAAGTAGATGATGACGTTATTCCTGTTCTTCAATAGTATGCAGTTGTCATTTATGCAGCTAAGACATCTATTGTCTCACATCCTCAGCGGACTATCCAGACCTTAAATCTGGTCTTGAAAGTTTTCATGTATTATTCATAGCATCAAGTGGTTGGTTATTCAGGTTGTAATTTACTGTAATCAATTTTCTGGGTCTTACAGATCAAAGAGATTTTTAATTATGAAATACAAGGTTATACATGGAATCTTTTCTCGGAGGAACATTAAACCTCCCTAACTTATTTAAATTCCCTTAGAAGCTATTAAATGTATGAACAGGATTAAGCAGTAGCTCTTCAATTACCAGCATATATTAAAACCATTTTTTTATTGCTTTCTCCTGAGTAAAAGTCCCTTCTCTAGCTATGCCTTTCCAAAACCACCAGGCTTGTGAAATCCTGGAGTGGAAGTTTACCCGTGCTACCACTGCTGATCCAAAGCTGTGTGATAATCCCCATATTTCCTTAGCAGATTTAACTACACAGTGCTGTTCTAGTAGACACTTAAGTGTAACTGACGGTCAGAGTCTTGAAGTCAAGTCAGACACTGTTTATTTTTTTCCCTTGTGAAAGGAGATGGCTGGAATATGAACGTAATGCTTACCCTGAGGATGAGTTTGCTTTCTTTGCAGTAGCACTGGTCTGGATTTCTGAACCTAAGTGGGTGCCAGTGTCTGAGAGGGAACCATTCCTGCTTACCATTCATGACTTATTGTAGCAAAGCTAGTGGAAATACCAGTATTCACAATCCAAAAGCATCCTTTGACAGCTTGTTGTTCTTCCTTGCTGACATGCTTAGTGCCATTGATGTTTTCTCATTTCTTCCTTAGTCACTTGTTTTTTTCCTTCACAGACTACATGTGACATCCACTGCTCCTCCAAATCCTTTCCAGTTTCTCTCAGGCAGTCCCAGCTTCAGCCCTGACAGCTGCATGCAAGACTCTGCCCAGCTCTGTGTGCAGGAGAGGGACATGCAAAGCTTTTGAGAAAAGAATGATCCTACTCCAGCCCTGAGCTTTTCTGGCAGAGAAGAGTTCCCCGTGTTTGATTTCAAAAGGGAAAATATTTTCAAATACAGCACAGTTGTCATGTATGCTACCATTAAAATATTTTGTGGATTCTACTGATATTCTGATTTGAAAACGTGTATTTGACAGATCTGAGTATCACCAGTCACCCACTTTAAACTAATACCATAAAAAATGGCAGACAATTTCCCCACAATTGAAGAATGTAGTAGTGTGGTAGTTTAAGACAAAATGCCCTCAGCTAAGAGCTGCCACCTCTCTGGCAGGAGAAGCTGAAGTAATACGTACTTAGTTTTCAGCTCCTCCAATTTAGATCCTGCAGTGGTTCCATTGACCTCATGCCAGGTGACAATGTGCTCTAGATGCTGGAGGTGACTGAGGCACAGATGTGATCCCTTCTGCAACTTCTGCAAGGGACTGGTGGTAGCATCAAGAGAAAGAGCCATACATTGTAAACAGCTGCAGCTGGAGCCTTCAGAATTTACAGAGGTTTATAATTGGGACCTATCAAAATAGAAGTCAGTGCAGTATCCATCCAAGTCCTCCTCAAGGCCTCCTTAGAGTTACAGCTGGCGAGAGGGGTCAAGGACAGCAAAAAGAACTTTTTCAAATACATAGCAGATAAAACTAATACCAGAGGCAATGTAGGCCCACTGATGAACGGGGTGGGTGCCCTGGTGGCAGAAGATACAGAGAAGGAAGAATTACTGAATGCCTTCTTTGTCTCTGTCTACTCTGCTGGAGGCTGTCCTGGGGAGCCCTGTACCCCTGAGACCCTGGATGAAGCCAGGTCAATGGAGGAGTTTGCTTTAGTCGATGAGGACTGGGTTAGGGAGCAATTAAATAGTCTGGACATCCATAAATCCATGGGTCCAGATGGGATGCATCCGCGGGTGCTGAGGGAGCTGGCTGAAGTCATTGCTGGACTGCTCTCCATCATCTTTGCCAAGTCTTGGGAAACGGGGGAGGTGCCCGAGGATTGGAGGAAAGCAAATGTCACTCCAGTCTTCAAAAAGGGCAAGAAGGACGACCCGGGTAATTATAGACCGGTCAGCCTCACCTCTGTCCCTGGGAAAGTAATGGAACAGCTTCTCCTTGGTGCCATCTCAAGGCACATCAAGGATAAGAGGGTTATTAGGGGCAGTCAGCATGGCTTTACCGAGGGTAAGTCATGCTTGACCAACCTCATAGCCTTTTATGAGAATGTAACAAGGTGGATGGATGATGGCAGAGCGGTGGATGTGGTCTACCTTGACTTCAGTAAAGCCTTTGACACAGTCTCCCACAGCATCCTCACAGATAAGTTGAGGAGGTGTGGTCTAGACAATAGACTAGTGAGGTGGGTTGCAAACTGGCTTAAGGAGAGAAGCCAGAGAGTGGTAGTCAATGGTGCGGAGTCTAGTTGGAGGCCAGTATCTAATGGAGTGCCTCAGGGGTTAGTACTAGGGCCAATATTATTCAATATATTCATTAACGATTTAGATGAGGGAATAGAGTGTACTATCAGCAAGTTTGCTGATGACACCAAGCTGGGAGGTGTGGCTGACACGCCAGAAGGCTGTGCTGCCATCCAGCGGGACCTGGACAGGCTGGAGAGTTGGGCGGGGAATAACCTGATGAAATTTAACAAGGGAAAGTGTAGAGTCCTGCATCTGGGCAGGAACAACCCCAGGTTCCACTATAGGTTGGGAAATTACATATTAGAGAGCAGTGTAGAGGAAAGGGACCTGGGGGTCCTGGTGGACAACAGGATGACCATGAGCCAGCACTGTGCCCTTGTGGCCAGGAAGGCCAATGGCATCCTGGGGTGTATTAGAAGGGGGGTGGCTAGTAGATCGAGAGAGGTCCTCCTTCCCCTCTACTCTGCCCTGATGAGACCACATCTGGAATATTGTGTCCAGTTCTGGGCCCCTCAGTTCAAGAAGGACAGGGAACTGCTGGAGAGGATCCAGCGTAGAGCAACGAAGATGATTAAGGGAGCGGAGCACCTCCCTTATGAAGAAAGGCTGAGTGAGCTGGGTCTCTTTAGTTTGGAGAAGAGGAGACTAAGGGGTGACCTCATTAATGTTTATAAATATATAAAGGGTGAGTGCTATGAGGATGGAGCCAGGCTCTTCTCGGTGGCAAACAATGATAGGACAAGGGGTAATGGGATCAAGCTGGAACACAAGAGGTTCCGCTTAAATTTGAGAGAAAACTTCTTCTCAGTGAGGGTGACAGAGCACTGGAACAGGCTGCCCAGGGAGGTTGTGGAGTCTCCTTCTCTGGAGACATTCAAAACCCACCTGGACATGTTGCTGTGCGACCTCACTTAGGTGTTCCTGCACCAGCAGGGGGATTGGACTAGATGATCTTTTGAGGTCCCTTCCAATCCCAAACATACTGTGATACTGTGATACTGTGAAGTCACTACTGTCATTATTATCTTGTGCTTTTAGGATTATTATAAATTAATACAAGTGGCATATTGGATAAAGTGTGAATATACTCAAGTCAGATTTGACCTTCCCATTATATATTATGGAATGTATTGGGTATTTTAAGATTCTTTGGATAAGATTCTGAAGCTGGCACCATGATCTACTAACTAAGTTGTCTTTTCAGTCCATATGCACATACATATTTAGAAAGTGTGCTGATGACACAAAACTTGGAGAAGTCGATACTGCAGAAAGCTGTGCTGTCATTCATTGAGATCTGGATGAGCTGGAGGACTGGGCAGAGAAGAACACGATGAAGTTCAACAAGGGCAAGTGTGGGGTCCTGCACCTGGGGAGGAATAACCTCAGGTACCAGTGAAGCTTAGGGGTTGACCTGCTGGAAAGCAGCATTGTAGAGAAGGATCCAGGAGTCCTGGTGCACAACAAATTGACCATGAGCCAGCAATGTGCCCATTTGGCCAAGAAAGCCAATGGTATCCTGAGGTGCATTAGGAAAAGTGTGACCAGCAGGTAGAGGGAGGTTATCCTCCCCCTCTACTCTGCCCTGGTGAGGCCACATCTGGAGTACTGTGTCCAGTTCTTGGATGCCCAGTTTAAGAAAGACAAGGAATTACTGGGGGGAATCCAGCAAAGGGATATAAAGATGATTGGGGTGTGGAACATCTTCCTTGTAAGGAAAGAGCTGGGTCTGTTCAGCCTGGAGAAGAGAAGGCTAAGAGGGGATCTTATTTACGTCTATAAATATCTCAAGGGTGGGTGTCAAGAGGATGGGACCAGACTCTTTTCGGTGGTGCCCAATGATAGGATCAGGGGAAATGAGCACAGGCTGAAGCACAGGAGGTTCCATCTGAATATGAGGAAAAACTTCTTTACTTTGGGGGTGCCAGAGCACTGGAACAGGCTGTCCAGAGAGATTATGGAGTCTCCTTCTCTGGAGACTCTCAAAACCCAACTGGGCACATTCCTGTGCAACCTGCTCTGGGCAAACCTGCTTTAGCAGGTGGATTGGACTAGAACATTCTCCAGAGGTCCCTTCCAACCCTAACCATTGTGTGATTCTGTGATATATGTGCATACATGTATGTTTATATACAGGCAGATGCAAATACTTGGTCAGAATATGAATGACCTTGTAACTTCAAGACAGAATTAGAGTAATAAGCAGAATACTTGTAATTTCTTTTGCCCAGTGAAGATTATGTAAAATTGCTTTTCAGAGACTGATTAGCAGCAAAGTACAGTGCAGTAGGAGGTCACAGAGGTTGAGTCTCCTCCCAGAAATCACTCAGCATTGAAGGAAGTCTAAATGAGTTGAGCACTAATGCTACAAAATCTCTTGGCTGGCCAGCTGTCTGGGAAAGTGTAAGAACTGGTACTTGTCTGAGATTGGCTTGAAAATGGAATTGAGAGCCCAGTGTTACGCACTTAAAAGAAGGAGAAAATAGATGTTCAGTCAGGGGCAAAGTAGAATTAAATTTACTTGCCTACAATTCCTTTAAAATATGTTTTGGTTATGGAAAAAGGAAGATGGCAGTGGAAATTGATTAAAACAACAAAAACAACCCACCAAGCACCCACATATCTTTAAAACAAAGGAATAAAAAGGAAATAAAGCCCCACAGAAGACAGTGGAGTAATGAGATATCTAATGTTGTAACACCTGCTTTGGCTTGGCTTTCAGTGAAATGCCTCATGGTTTGGCTATATCTGAAGCACAACACCAGGGCAAGTATCTTGAAGTACCTCTACTGAGCAATGAGACTGGATATAAAACTGTGTACTAGAGGAAAATAACCTCAAGAAACCTACAAAAGGGTTTTTGAAGATACCTATGAGACTTATGCAGACAAATCTCATGGATATTTAATGTCTCATTTGGAGTCACATAGGCAGCCTCAGGAAATACGGCTGAGATGTCTCCCAGACAAGAGTTCCTATGGCAAAACAGAATAAAAATGTTCCTGAAATCATACTTTCAGAGAGACACATAATGCACTACCTTCCTGCATCTACTCAGCTAGTTTACTGGAAACAACAACAACAAATTAAAAATAATGTAGCAAAATTCCATCAGGTATGGAGTGGAGAGGATGAGATGACTGTGTGTGCAGCTGAACTCAAGCAATGGCTTTCTGCCTTCATAAGGAAGAGTTTCTTCTCTCCCAGTTTGGTGGCCACATCCTTACACTGAATCTGATCTCACCGGTCCCTTTTCTCACCTGATCTAACTCATTAAGACAGCAATAAGTATTTCAGGGTATTTGAGTGGCGTTTCTATTTCTATTTTACTTACATTCTGGTAAGTCAACTTGGCTTGGAGGAAGGAAAGAAGAAATATTTAGTGGTTTGGACCTGACAACTTCCAGAGGTCCCTTCCAAACATCCTGTGATTCTGGGAAGGAGAGGTGAATTTGATGCAGGAAGTATACTTGGATATAAGGACGGGAGACAAAAACTGTGGGGAGGAGGTAGAGCAGGACTTTTTCTTTCAGCATCAGTGAACTGGTATGTGGACTTCTGTTTCTTGAAATGGTACTTAATGAGAATGTGTATCCTCACACCTCCTTGTTTTTCTACTTCCTTGTCCCTGTTTGTATCAGCTGAGACTGGAGGCTCTTCACAGCATAGATCTTGTTACTCAGTCTGTCTGCAAACTGCCTACCATGGTGCTGGGGCTACAGGACTATTTACGAACAGTAGTAATATACCTGTCACACGTTCCAGTAAATGCTCACTTTATCTTCTGCCATGATTTGCTAGTTGTTTTGCTTTTTATTTTATTTATTTTTTTTAGGGTTTTATTCAAACTTTCCTTTTTTTGGCCAGCAGCTGCACTTTGAAACAGTTGACATTTTGATACAATATCATTTTAATCCTTATCTTTATTATAACTATTAAATATTTCCTCATAGCTTCTGTGTCTCAGCATACAAAGAGAATGATTTGTTCTCCAAGCCTTTTCCAGTTTGCAGCAGTTGGCAGAAAGCTGACCTCTATACACTGACCATGTTCTCTTGGGTATTTGAATCCAATAACATTGAATTTCAAAGGGAATTTGTTAACTTCCTTTCCCTCTCTCACCTTGAAAATTGTGCTGCTGCTGTTTTACCATAAATGCCTTCAGATAGGCAAGGCGACCTGCCTCACTTTCATCTCGTCCCTTGAACCAAATGACCCTTGGTTTAGCCTTTGCTAGGTCTGACAATGGTAAGGTAGTTGGGCAAAAGGCATACTGCTTAATACATAGCACATTTTAATGATCTGTTATCCCTGGTGTGCCCTAGAAACTCTGCTGAATTTGTGAGACTCTCTGTGCTGTCTTTATTGCAGTAAGCAGTGAGGTTCTTTGTTTTCTGCCTTTAGCCATGTAGTAAAGAGAGTTCAGAGTGCATTTTCCTGCTCCATACTGAGAGGTTTTAGGTACAGAATTAATAACTATGCTAAAAGCCTGTCTGGCCAGTATTTGCCCAGCACTGGCTTAAATAATGAAACTATTACAAAGCACATTCCTCTTGCCACCCATTTCCAACACTGTTTCCCACACCCATTAAAAGGTTAGAGAGTAGGGAAATAAGAACAAAGTAATGTCTTAATGCTTTTCATGCTTTCCTTACATCCTTAAAGAATAAGTACTGTGGGGTATGAAAGGGAACATCAGCCAAGGTTGGTGTCCAGTCTGTGAACTCAGGGGGTATGCCTTATACTTTGGGGTATGTCCTTTTTCTACAAATGTACATTTCCTATATTCATAGTGGTAAGAGCAAAGACTTGTTCACAAAGTCTTCCCTACAGACAGTGCTAGTGATGATACGTTTCTGTATCTTTTCCTTTTGCCTTTCCTTTGCCTTTCTTTACATCTCTCCTTTGGTGCTAAAATCAAAGTTAAAATCAGGTGATTTTAGCTGCTGGTTCTTATAGAAAGAGAGAACAAGAGAGAACACTCCTGGAGTATGAATGGGTAAAATGTGGGTAACTGGTGACCTGAGACAACACACAGAGCAATAAACACTTTTTTAAAGTATACACGCAACCATTCTTACCTTATCTTTGTGTAACAGTAACATCTGTGAAGGCTTACAAAAACATTAAAAGCTGGCTAGAAGAAAACGCATTGGAAATTCTCCTTTCTCCTCCCTTCTCAGTACTCTACAGGACTGCATGAGAAGTGCCTAGGTTGAAGCCCATGTGATGATAACAAAATGGGACCAATGTGTACAACGAAATGCATGTAATGCTGAAAACACTCTTTAAGGAAGAAAATGGCATCTATTTTTATGGTTACTTGCATACCAGCACTCAGTAGTGTTGTATGTTTCATTAACATGAATTTTTGTACAAATATTCCACACAAAGCCACTATCACACCACTAACTTGGAAATTTAACTTTGCATCAAGGTAGGAAAGGTTGATGTGGAACTAATAGACTCTCTCTGATACAGATGTGGAACTAATGGTCTCTCTCTGAGACAGAAGTCCTCAGCAAGAGATATAAATACGTTCCTTTCAGGCATGCCTGGCTGAGCATGTATGAAAGAGCTCGTTAGAGACAGATGCTGTGAGTAAGGTGCATGTAGGCAGGGTTACATGAGATGAAAGTGGAATGCCTAGTTGTGAAGAGAGAGGCAGAGAAAGCACTCCCCATAAGGGTGCTCTCAAAACATCCTGTTTAAATATTTCTACTACCTAAAGGTGAATCCTATGCTACAGTGGAGGAGTGACTGTTGCACATGTAGCTTTGCAGCTTTTTCTGGTTAAAGAGGCTGATGATTGCATTGGCAACAGCACAGGGTTCTAAATATAAGCCTATGGAAATGTTTGATTATATGCAGGGAGAGGCAGAAGAAAGCCCATGGGGCCGAATCCTCACTGAAGTTATTGACTGAACAAACCAGTTCAAAATTAGCCTGGGTATATCCCCAGGTTGCAATCAGAACTTCTATCAGCTGCAGTGTTGGATAGTACAAAACTTACTAAGCATGAGTGGCTAGTGAAAGTGTCCACAGAAGTACAGTCTTTATTTAAGGAGAAAAAATAGATTTTAAAGTACAAATCAAATGTAAACAAGATAATATTGATAAGGGAGGATTACTAAAGGGAAAAAAAATCCATCTACAAAATGGAACAAAAAACCCACTGACCTGTACGAGAGCAGCAATAGCTCTTATATGCTCTCATTTGTTGAAATGAAAAGGCCTACACATCAGAACATGCTGGTAGCAAACAGGTAATTGTTTCTTGCCATAAACTAATGCAAGTACAATAAGAGAAACTTGGAGGTTTTGTAGTTGTTTATTTTTAAATGTTTTTGTTCTGTTCCACTCAGTCGATGAATGTTTACTGTTTGGGTGAAGATACACTGAATCCAGTGGAATAATAGTAAGCTACAAATTATTTTTATAAAAGCAACAGCTCATACTTCCAGTTTAAATCGTACCTCTGCTCCTAGAGCCGGGAATTTTGCTAGCTAGGTGTGCATCAATGCCCCCTACCGTTAAGCAGAGAGACACAAGGGGAATGGACTATGTGCCTCTTAAGCAGTTCCAGCAGATACCATACTTCCAGTCTATTACACAGTTTCAATTACGTTATGCTCTCTTGAAACATTGTATTGTACATGAATATTTAGAGGAGAAGTAACTTAAGCTGTTAACAAGTGTATTTCTGTAATGAAAAATAAAAACTGAACATACTTTTTAAGCTGGTGCAAATGCTAATTTGACTTTACACCTAATTTTTAGTATAAATACTAATTTGATTCAGAAAAAGTCAGCCAGTAGTGGGATAAAGCTGTTCTGAGCACCTCAAAGCACTTCCTGGAAATGCTAGTAAATGCTTCTTCAGAAGGTATGCAGCCTTCTTAGAAATTACATCAGAGCTCTGATGAATTAACATTGTCTTTTGCCTGCCAGAAAGACTCTCACAAACGGTATTGAGAAGAATGGTAAGATGTAGGTCAGCTTGGCAAATAAATAGCCTGACTTACCCACAGGCCTTGATTTGCTGGCATTTTGTGATTCTAGGCCAGCTTTCTACCAAATCTGCTCATCCCATATCATATTTAATCCATACTCTTTTTTGTAGCCTGTCGAAGATTTATTTGATATACTGTGCATATAAAAACTAATATTCCAGTGCTGAATTTTTTTAGTAGCTAGTTTAACTTGATTCACTGTGACATTCCCGTGTGTAATGACATCTTAGCTACCAGTTTCACATCATTAATTTTTGATATTGCTCTGTACTGTGACAACAGGTCTAAATTAAAACTTGTTTTAAAATGTACAAACTGACATTTCTCACGGTCATTTATTTCATGAAGTAATAGATATTGTAGGCATGAATGAAATATCTTTCCAACTTCTGTGTTTTGCTAACCATCTTTTTGGAGCAATAACTATTGGATAAACAGAAACAAAATTGATGTGAGGACCTCTTTTTCACTGTCCAGCCCAAGACAACATTTCAAAAGCATCAGGAGTTGTGAAAAGATTTTTTATCTTTCATTGAAGAATTCTACTGAATGTGACCTTACATCATCCACTTAAGCAGATGGCTAGAAAGTGTGTTCCAAAAGTCTTTCCACAGGAATTTAGGCAGCCACAGGCTTAGGAATTTAATCTAAAGTGTTTAGGATTAACTGCAAAAAATAATCATGATCATTTTATCCAGTGAATAATGGATTTCTTTAATCTGATTTGAAAACTGGATGCAAAAATGCTACTTGCTGTATTTTTACATACAGCAAAAATAGATTGTAGGAAAAGTGTTCTGTGTGTTTTCACCTTTGCTATTCTGGTTTCACAGTTTACCGTATTATTTTGGGTGCATATTTGTTCAAAGGAAACCACAACTTCCTGCTTCCTTTATATTTCAGCAGTACAGCTATCTAACAGCTCTTTGCTCCTTTTTTGCAGTGGAACATGCATTTGGTTTGTTAGCAGATGGTCTTTTTTTCTCTACAGTGCTAATCAAACTTCGATACATTTGGATTTGCACAAGGGAAAAGCTGACGAGGCTGACTGAGCGCATCTGCTTAGCTGTTTCTTGCAGTTCCTGAGAAATGACTCAATATTCACTTAAGGCTGAAATGCTGGACTTAGAGAGCCAATATGGTGGCAAAAATGTCAGCTTCTGTAATCAACTAGAGTAGAACAGCTGCTCTTGCATCTCAAAATAACAGATTGATGGCACCAACTCATTTTTATTGATGAATTGCAACATTACCATTTAGCAGCATCTGAGCAACATCCTATTTTTGAAATACCCATGTAACCAAGGAATTCCATTTGGCTTTACTGAAGTGGGCTATTTTATAAACAAGACCATCTCAAGTCTTGTTCTTCAAACCTTGTGTATCTCTTCAAACCTTGTTTTGATATGTGTGGAAGTTTTGCATATAGAAGAACTGAGGGTCAAATCCAACTCTTAACACAGGATTTGCTTCAGCAATGAGAACAAGCATGAAGGCTGCTCTAGTAGTCTTTCCATGTGAATAAATGCTGATTTTGATTGTTTTGTTTTGTTTTGCTTTGCTTTTTTCTCCTTTTTTTCTTTTCTTTTCTTTTTTTTTTTTTTTTTAAAGAAAAAATAAATATATATGCATTTTTTTAAACTTATCCCTGGAAGTTGAGGGTGGAAAAAACGTACGTCTTACCTTTCTGGTAGTCTCTCCTTGGTGCTCTTGTCAGTAACATATAGTATCTCAGTTGCTAACAGCAGGTCTCTCTTTTGCAAACTAGACTTCTCACTGCATCCTGGTATTGTGTCTGATATAGATTATCTAATACTCATTTTTTTTTTTTTCCTTGAAGTGGTATAGATAAAATCAGTTAAATAGAGAAACTGTTACCATTTCAGGCAATATATTTCCTTAATTGCACTGTGCTACTGTTACTTCATCTGGCATTTTTTGGAAGATAGTGTACTTTAATTTCTGACCATTAGTCAGAGATTCAGTAGCTCGGCAAGGGAGAATAATCCTTTCTATACATTGTATTTGTGATGTTTCTCTTTTATCACTTGTGAGACATCAGTTTGTGTCTCGTGTGATACCAGGACAAAATCCAGCTTTCCTTATAGTGATTATATATATTGATGGATCTAAAGCTACAGGATTTAGGTTATGGAATATCCCAATAGTATCAGTGGAAAAATAAAACTAAAAAAATGTTGTGTTTTTGCTAGCATGAAACATAAAATTTGAAGTTAAGGGACAGAGGTGAAGCAGCTATGTTATCTAGAGCCTATGGCAAGTGAGCATTCCTTTGCTGCTTGATTTCAAGCATTTCAATATTTGGCTGTTATACATCAATGGTGACAGATAATTTTCCATGATATACTGTTTTTTAAATATGTGTCATAATATCTGTGTCAGACTGTCAGATATGAGCTAATTTTATTATTCATGTGTATCTCTTCTTGTTTATAATGTCCAGACTGATCCATTTCCACAGTAGAGAAAATCGGAAAGTTCACAATTCAAAAAATGATTGAAGTTTGAGCAAAGTGGATTTCTCTGGCTGAACTGGAGCAGACAATCGCAACTTTTGTCACATCACTATAGAATTGTACTATACAGTGAGAGTCCCTTAGATGATGTATAACTTATGTTTTTACTTTCTCACTATATTATTTGTGGATAATTATGTCATGCATAGCTGGTATCTTCTTGGAAATGGAGACCATGTGCTTTGGTTTATGAAGAAATTATGAGATTGTATTTGTTAGAATCTGACTGTATGTACAATAATCTTAATGTGAGTGGGTGCAGCAGTCTTAAAGGATGTAGAAATAACCTATATACCCTCAGCTTTGCTAGAGAAATACAAAATGACCATATAAACAGGAACTTGAATGCCCTTGTAACTATCTGTAAAGAAATTATGTTGCCTTCATTTAACAGACGAGAGAAATTGATATGAAGCCTCATGCAGGAAAATGCTAAAGAAAGTATCTATCTTAAAGCAGCTTTCTGAGCTTGTCTTTCAAGAGCTTAGGCTGTAATTGGCTGAAAATCTATAGCATTGCTGCCTGTTGAAGCACATTTCCTGATCACATTTATACACTATAATCACAGGACTTTCCTAACTTAGTAGAAGTTGGTTGTCTCTATATCTACAATTAGTTAACCTGACTAATCCTGAGGTATATGGAACCAGAAGTGAGCACGTGCCATTATACCTGTAGCACCTCCAGTATTTGAACAGATCCTTACATCAGAATTTCAGAAATTGTGTAAGAAAAGTCCAAGAGGATAAAGACATGTTGTCTGTTCAGTTCTGTATCAAATATCCTTTCAGGACAGCAGAGAGAAAAACTATTTTTGATTGAAACATTGGCCTGTCAAACAAACTATGACTTTGAGGGTCAGGGAAACGTCACCTTATCTGTAATATGGCAGTTGCACATGTATTTTATTGTTTCTGATATTAAATTAGAAGGTATGTGGAAGGATAAAAGTGGCATTATGTAAAAAGGTCAAGGATGGCATTATGTAAAAAGGTCAAGGACAGTGATCTGCTCAACGAGCATTTTTTTTGCAGTAATTCCTCTCATAAATTTGCGAAAAGGCAAATGATATAATTTATCTGTAGTATAGTGTAAGTGGCTTTATACAAAACATTTTAAAACTTTGAGGAACATGCTACAGCTAAATCCACAATGAATATATTTATGATCATGAATATGTAATTAGCAGCTGAAATGGGACTTCAGGAGTACTGTTGTGAATGTTTAAAAGCATTCACGTCACATAAAAAAGTGCGTATCTTTCTATACTAATCTTTTATTCCAATAAGCAGCTTTGAAGGGCTGTGGGGAAGGCAGCAATTGTGTATAACTAACAAGAGAATCTACTATTGCCCAGAGGCATAGTGTGAAGAAAGAGTGGATATGACAAACAACAACTGAGAACTCACTAGCAATAAGGATCAGCTCCTTAAAACACTATTTCTTATCCCCCATCACATAAGTGACTGGGGTAGTGGGATGACTTTCTGCTGGTAACTAGAGATTGTCAAGACCCTGTGTTTTAGAAACTTCACAGCTCTTAAAGCAGTGAAGCTGGAATGCAAACCAAGGCTCTCATCTAGGCTTATGCATACAAACCTACAATTACGACATTTCTATTTACCAAGAAGAACCAGAAGCTCATATCGGTTGTATCCCATTTTTAATTACTTATCCTAATTTTATTCAGTTCATACTTTGGGGTGTTAAGCAGTTAATAACATCTTAATTCCTCTAGCTGGACATCCATAAAATAATGTGCAGTTCCTGACCATGTGGGAAAACCTCAGAATAAGTGACCTCCCTATTTACTTGACAAGAAATGCAAGGATGGAATCCAATATTTTTCTGCAGTCTCACCTTGGGATTACCACCTTTATCTGCAATACCTTTCCTTACTATATCCATACCTCTATGCAACAGTAGGATAAAAGTCCTGTGGACAAAAGCCTCCAACATTTTGTGATATTGCTTCATATCCAAAACTGATCAGGAAAAGTACTTATGTCATCACATGTTTAAAGTCAGATAAATTAGTACAGGATGGATTTTTCATCCAGTTGAACACGGGAGGAAGCATAGCTGGGAGACGTGTCAGCTTAGTGTGGGAGAGAAATCCAGGAGCACTTCTAAACTCTGGGTTTGCAGAGTGGTTTACTTCACAACGGCTGAAATGCTCCAACATGTGTTGTTCTCTATCTACTGGCTAAACTTTATTCTTCTCCTTCAAATGGATGTCTCTCATCCATGGCTTGATCTGACCCTGGCACCAATAGTGCTGTGTGAGGAGGAATAGTGAAGAGCTATTTTTGAATACTGCAGGATCTAAAGTCCTTTTCCATCTGGGCCATTTTCCTCATGGTAATGTATAACTCTGCTTGTGCTTCCCAAGGCCATTTATTGTTTTATGTCCCATTCCCATATAAACCTTTCTCATACAAAGAGTTTCACACTGTATCAGGAGCAACTTACTCTAAATTGAATAATTTAATTACCTCCCTGCAGCTGTCACAGGCCATTTGGAGCACATCTTTTAAGAGGAGCAATGGCAGGATAATTCTTGTGGCAACTTTCTTCGCTGATACCACTCACTTGTCTGGTGGTCTGGGTTTGTGCGTTCTCTCTTGGCTGCACGTGTGTGTGGCTTTTGGCATCCATAGGTGTTACTTCAATGAGATGTACCTAGTTTTTAAATAGCTGAAATGTTTATGTATGTATATTTTGTGCTGAAACTGCTGAATTCTCTGTAATGATTTTAATAGAATGACAGGAAAGTGCTTCTAGCATTCAATTCAAGAGAACATTTTAGCATTTGATAAACTCTGTGTACATGCTTAAGACCTGGTGTGAATGGGAATGAAAGCAAGTAGTTTAATAAAATAGAAACATGCAAGAAAATGGTATGGTGTGACTGGTACTACATTCAGCTAATTGCTGTGTGCTTTGTTATTTATACAGAATGAAATACTGCCCCACCGATGAATGTGAAAACATAGATATGTTGGGGACTGTGTCTTGGCTCATTCAGGTAAGTTACCTGGAATTAAGTTTTTTATCTTCAAAATCTACATTTATGTGTTTTGTTATCTTTTTGTTCAGCAAATGTTCTGATTATATTCCTGTGTACTTCTTGGTAATATTTAACTATAGGTATGTCTCTGATCTATGAATTAATTTGTATTATGACATAATATATTCCTATATCTCCAGATTACTTGCACAGTTCTTAGAAAAATTTTTTGGTTTTTGTTTACAAAACATTTATTTATTTATTTATTTATTATGACACCTAATATCTGTATTTAAACATTTTTACTAATATGATCTCATCTAAGAGATTCTAGGATGACCATGACTTGCTTAAAAAAAAAAAGTGTAAAAAAAAAGGTTTTGTTTCTAAAAGCATCCTTAAATTAAACTAAAATAATTGTCTTAAAATGCCTCTACATTTTAATGGTATTTGTACTACTACATTTTAATATTTTAAAATCTTCAGTTTTTCTTTGCTTTATCAATCACACTGTTACTTTCTATATTATGCAAATGACTGTGTAACTTTCACACTTCAATGACTTTGGTTTACCCTTAAAATACTCTTACGGTATAAGGCTGTGAAATAACACCCTGGAATTAGCTTCATAAACAAGAATTTATCCATGTCTTTATCTGACAAGTGTGTTTATCTTGAATAAGAGCTTTAAGGTCTATCTAATTAGCATTTTGTTAAGTATCATTTCTCTTGTTTTGAACCTGAACTGTTTTGAGGAATTTTACTTAGAACTATCCAGAGCTTCATAACACTCATAGAGCTTCAGAAACACCCATCTGCAGAGCTTGCAAAATGTGGAGGGAGAGACAAAGAACTGATGTTCCAGTTCATGATAAAGAAGGAGCTTAAGGGTATGGGGTACTTGTAGTCCTTATTTCAGTAGCTGTGCTCCACCAAGCTCCTAGTGTGTTGGTCTGAGCCAAATGACAAACAGTAGCCAGTGTATTTTCCTGTTTTACAAACCAAGAATGAGGGCTTGAGCTGCAAGCTCTCACTTATCTAGGGGCAGCAGCAATGATTGCCTTTGTAGCTATGTTTTGATTAGACCTTCTAGAAGCTCTTCGAGCTTTATTTGAATTACTGCTTTTTATTTATTTCTCTATGTAAAGTTTCTTTAAGATTAAAGAAAAGGCCTTTAGAAAAGACATTCTCTGCAAGGGGTGTTGCTGATGAGTTCACTCCTAGCTGAAGGTATGGACAGCTGAGCTAAGCTAATGGCTCTCAGCTGCCAATAGGGGTGATCATACTCCCTCCCCAGTGACAATTCATTGACAACTCTTCTCTGAACCAGTTCAACTTGCTCTACTGGTAGGATGCGGTTTCTTTTTTCCTCTAGGCACATGAGTTTTCTACTGCTTGGTAATGGCCAGTAGGTCCAATGGGTGCCTGAAATGTTGCAAGAGAAGTGGCAGCAGCACATAATTCAGGGAGGGGCAGGTGTCAGGTAATGGGGGAACAGCATGAAAAGTTGTCTGGGAAGCCATCGGTTTATAGTAGGAGCACACTGAGTCCTGAACTGGCCTACCAAATGTAGCACAGAGCTGACTTAAAGCTCTTTTACTCGTTTCTTTACTCAGCCTCCTCTGTAGAGACAGAGTATAAGAGAATCAATTGTATGAAGTTATTTTGCAATCTTAGTCAGGGCTGATTAAGGAAACACATCTGCTTGTTTAACCTCTTATTTTGCAAAGGAGAGACCAAACTTGCTTCACACCCTCCTCCTCATAAAAAAAAGCCCACTTTTATTCTCTTCCATAGATCAGAGCTTTGGCCACAGGGGTGTGACAGGGGCTTCAGGTTGTACATCCCTTGGGTCACAGAAGCAACAGTAAGTATTTTGGGCTTTTTTTTTTTTTTAGAGCTGGAATCCACAGTGGCTGTTTTGTTTCATCTTCATACAGCTCTATTTTATTTTATTTTTTTTTCCTGATTTCCAGTGCACATTATTGGGCTTTACTGGTATGACCTCCTTTCACATTAATGGAAATCACAAAATTGAACCTGAATCCTTGGAAGTGCCCATAGAAATTGCTTTTCTTATTGCATCCTATAAGAAACAGAGCAATATCGCCTTTTATCTGACCTAGGGACTGGCTCTTGGCACAGAAATGTTGTCTTATTTTCCTTCTCTGCCTCCCTTTTTCTTGCAGATATTTGAGAGAAATCATGACTTTGAAATAAATAGATAAATTTGAACTCTCCAGGTCAGTCATTTTATGTTTGTCTTCAGTGCACTTGACTGAACAAGTAAAGAATGTAAAATCAAAACAAGAAATCCAGTATTATCTATATATCCTATTACATTTTTCATCATAGCAAAAGCTGTCACAACTGATGGGAGTTCATTGGAAGATACAATACTGACTGCGTTTCTCCTCTTTGTTACTGTATGCTTTCTCAGTGGTACACAAACATCTTGATAGAAATGGTGCAAAACATATTTTGCCAAATGGAAGCTTTAAGAGTGGAGTCCTTTATTTTCCTCAAGGTCAGAAGGTCACAGAACCATTCTGAGTATCATCCAGACATTAAACAGAGAAGAATCTAATTAAAGAAATTGTCTATTTTCTATCTTATAGTTCACAGTACTCATATCCCCGCTAAAGATAACCAGAGATGTCTGCAAAATACGAGAAGACGATATTGTTGAAGCAGGGTTTATATAATTGCGAACCACACAATTTAGAAACAGGAAAGTACTACACCTAGATCTTGCCAAGGTTGAATTTTCCAATTGGATTGTTTTCCTCAGGGAACATACTATAAACATTTCTGAAATGTATACTGTGCTACTATAAACCACATATTGTATCCATTTTCTTCTCTAATCAAACTGCTTTTAGTTACCTGTGTTCTAGGAAATTTATTTGATTTTCTAAACTATGTTAATTTAATTGTAAACAAGTGTTTTTCTCCTTGATTATTACACCTTAAAATCAAGCACTTATCTTAATGTTCTCTGTTAATTTGAATCTTTTGTGATCTTTCTTTTTGTTTGCCTGTAGTTCAGAGTCTTTACATCATGCATGGTAATGAATGTCTAAGGACTTTGCTCACTGCTTGTGAGTCAGGAGTAAAGGGCAGGCAAGGATGATATCATAGTCAGGGCCATACAGGCCAACTGACCACAAAGACTGAACAGATGGGGCTCTCCATAAAGAGACAGGAGCAGCTTCATGTTCACAAGCCCTTGTCCTGTTGGGAGACTTCAACCAACCTGTTATCTGTTGGAGGGACAACAAGACAACAAAGCCGGGAAGAAACGATCCAGGAGGTTCCTGGAATGTGTTGATGATAACTTCTTTCTCCAAGTGATAGAGGAGCCAACAAGGAGAGGTGCTATGCTGTACCTTGTTCTCACTAACAAGGAGGGGCTGGTGAGCAATGTGAAGCTCAAGGGCAGCCTTGGATGCAGTGACCATGAAACGATGGAGTTCAAGACCTGTAGGGCAGTGAGGAGGGAGCACAGCAAGCTCACTACCCTGGACTTCAGGGTAGACTTTGGCCTCTTCAGGGATCTGCTTGGTAGAGTACCATGAAAGCCCTGGAGGGAAGAGGGGCTCAGGAAAGCTGCTTAATATTTAAGGGTCACCTCCTCCAAGCTCACGAGTGATGCATTCCAACAAACAAAATGTCAGGCAAAAACTCCAGGAGACCTGCATGGATGAACAAGAGGATCCTGGACAAACTCAGACACAAAAAGAAAGCCTACAGGAGGTAGAAGCAAGGATGTGTAGCCTGGGAGGAATATAGAAACATTGTCTGAGCAGCCAAGGGTCAGGTTAGGAAAGCTACAGCCCTCATAGATTTACATCTGGCCAGGGACATCAAGGACAATGAGAAAAGCTCCTGTAGGTACACTGGTGATAAAAGGAAGACTTGGGAAAATGTGGTCCCTCTCTGGAAGCAAACAGGAGACCTGGTTACCTGGAATATAGAGAGGGCTGAGATACTCAAGGACTTTTTTTTCCTCAGCCTTCACCAGCAAGTGCTTTAGCCACACTGCCTAATTCACATAAAGCAAAGGCAGGGACTGTGAAAATGAAGAACTACTCACTGTAGCAGAAGATCAGGTTCAAGATTATCTAAGGAACCTGAAGATTCAGAGGTCTGCGGGACCTGAATAGATGCGTCTGCGGGTCCTGAGGGAACTGGCGGATGAAGTTGCGAAGCCACTATCCATTGTATTTGAGAAGTGGTGGCAGTCTGGTGAAGTTCCCACTGACTGAAAAAGTGGGAATATAACTCCCATTTTTAAAAAGGGAAAAAGTGAAGACTTGGGGAAAGACAGGCCAGTCAGTCTGACAAATTTGATGGCCTTCTATGATGGGTTTACATTGTTGGTGGATAAGTGAAGAGCAACTGATGTAATCTACCTGGAATTGTGTAATGCATTTGACACTGTCCTGCATGACATCCTTGTCTCTAAGTTGGAGAGACATGGATTTGATGGATGGACTCAGTCAATAAGTAATTGGCTGGATATTTGCACTCAAAGATTTGCAGTCAACAGGTCAATGTCCAACTGGAGACAAATGACAAATGACAAGTGGCATTCTTCAGGGGTCAGTATTGGGACTGGTGTTGCTTAACATCTTTGTGGGAGGCATGGACAATGAGATTGAGTGCACCCCCAGCAAGTTTGCCAATGACATCAGGCTGTGTGGTGCAATCAACACACTGGAGGGAAGAGTTGCAATCCAGAGAGATCTTGAAAGGCTTGAGAGGTGGGCCCATGTGAACCTCATGAAGTTCAACAAGGCCAAGTGCAAGGACCTGAACATGGGCCAGGGCAATACAAGCACAAAGAGAAGCCCTGAGGAGAAAGACTTGGGAGTGATGATTGATGAGAAGCCTAACATGATCCAGCAATGTGTGCACTTGCAGCCCAGAAATCCAACTGTATCCTGGGCTGCATCAAAAGAAGCATAACTTCTTTTGATAGAGGGAGGTAGAGGCAGGTGATTCTCCCCCACTAATCCAGTCTTTTGAGACTCTGCCTGGAGTACTGCATTCAGTTCTGAGGCCCCTAACATAAGAAGACCATGAACCTATCGGAACAAGTCCAGAGGAGGGCCACGAAAATGATCAGAGGGTTGGACAACCTCTCCTACGAAGACAGGCTTAGAGCATTGGGGTTTTTTAGTCTGGAGGAGAAAAGGCTCTGGCGACACTTTATAGCAGCCTTCCAGTACCTAAAGGGGACCTACAAGAAAGCTGGAGAGGAACTTTTTATAAGGGCATGTAGTGATAGGACAAGGAGTAATGACTTTAAACTGAAAGAGGGTAGATTTAGATTACAAATTCTTCACCACAAAACTGGTGAGACACTGGAACAGGCTGCTTAGAGAAGCTGTGGATGCCCCATCCCTGGAAGTGTTCAAGGCCAGTTTGGATGAGGCTTTGAACAACCTGATCTAATGTAAGGTGTACCTGCCCACAGCAGAGGGGATTGAAATTATATGATCTTTAAGATGCCTTTCAACCCAAACCATTCTATGGTTAACTGTCCAATTTGGTTCTCTCTGACTGATGCATCCCTGATGAAGAATGAAAACAGAAGCTTTTCCCAACTAGGTTAGAACTCTGTTTCAAGAAGTAACATTGAACATAAGTTCAAGAGGGTATCAGGAGTTATTCTGGGTGATGGAGGAAGGAAAAATAATGGTTTAAGAGCAGGATACCTTTGTCTACCAGTAATAATGTATTCTTCTCTTACTAGCTGGCTTGATTGCATCATCTTCTTGGGCAGTTTTTATTGCTAGCTATTAAAAAGGCTCTGCTTCCCTTTGATTCTGATGTACAATGTCTTTTAGATAGCAGTCTACACTTGCATTTCCTTCCTCATTATATTGAGTTCTAAATGTGTATAAATTACTGTCAATACTATTTCTCCCCACCATTTATTTTCCTTTCACTATACAAATAGTTTTGCTTTGAATTTCATTTCCCAGTGACATTTTTCTTGGGTATCTCCTCAGTACATTTCCAGTTCCCTTCATATTCATATCTCTATTGTCTCATATGGTTACATCAGCGTTCTATCTAGCACCAACTAAATACATGAAATTAAGGTGGTAGTTTTACACCTGTCAGATAACTGAATTAGCTCTGCTTATAAACAAGAAATCCACTTAGAAAGCCATTGGATTCTGATTTCATAAATGACATGTTTTGATCGCAGTTTGTCAGTCAGTTTCCAAGGCTGATATGTCAAACAGGTTAAACTGCACTTTTTTTCCTTTAAACAAAATGAGCATTAATGCTTTTTTATTTTCTAGTGCCTTGTCTTACCACTTTTCCTTTCCTTTTAAGGAAAAGAAAGTGATTTGTGATCTACTGTTGTAATTTTTTTTTTTTTTTTTTTTTAATATATATATCTAGGAGTTGTTTACACCTGAAAAAAAATGGTAATATCGGTTTTGGGACAAACTCTGGGGTTTCAGGGATATTGTGAGAATGGGTCAGTGTGCTTTTCACATGCAGTGAGAGAGCTCAAAAATAACCATCCCACTGGCATGTGAAAACCCCCAGGAGTTTCTCAGCAGGCAGACACCTGGACTCTCTCAACTTCACAGGCAACCTGGGGGCTGTTTAGCACATCAGAAAAGATACCGCTCATGTTACCTGTGACAGAGGGAGGCAATACTAGTACCACAAACTAGAATCTGTTTTTATATAGTTAGTGTTCATGTGTCTCAATGCTGGCAAAGCTTTCCTAGCTGGTAGTGTGATGACACTGAGTAGGCTGAGATAGTTTTAGTATTTGCAAATCCGGCTTATTTTATAAACACATGAGGGAAAGAATGGATGTAGATGAAGGTCTAATGATGAACTATACATGCAGTAGTTCGATTTGTATGCTAAACTAAATTAAATTATATTTATTATTCCCCTCTAAGTTATGTTTGTCATGGAAATAAAACCACAATTTTCTTGATGTCTCTAGTTATCTTACAAATAAGACATTAGAGCTAAAATAGAAGGAAGAAGGAGAAAGTTGCAAAACATTGTATACAAGTAAATGAACAGCTGTTTTGCAAACAGAGAATGCTGCAGATTCCCATCATTAGTTCTGCATTCTCTTGTAGAATGAATTTTTCACAATTGCCTCGACCTAATGATACAGCCATCAATATGAATCTCCTGGTGATTAGTTTATAGCTTGATTTATTGATACTGTGGACTGTTTTGGCAGAATAGCATATCGCAGGCAGGACAGATTTGATAATATCCAAAAAGCTGGATTTAGTGAGGTAGCATGATGTCTTTACAAACTGACATTTAAAGAAAGTACAACAGTTGTTTTGCTTCATTGTTTAGCTGGATGTTGCATGGTGAATACTGTATATATGCTGAATAGTTCGTTCAGATGTTTTAGTAAATTCACTTTGTTCACTCAAAAAAGACATCATAATCCCCAGAGATGCAAAATTATCATGGTTATTATTTGCAGTGTATTGGTCATCCAGTTCTATTAGTTTTTGCTTTCATTTTGCTATTGATGAACCTTTCAATCCTTTGCATGGTGAAGAGGCTAACATACTACATTATGCCAGAAAAATGCGATTGACTTTCATTTACGGCTGGCCTTAAGACCTTACTAAAGCTGATGGCAATACAAAATTAATGAGGAATAAGAGACCTGGAGACAACGGAAGTTACTCTTACTATGCTAGGAACTATAATTTTTAAAATGGCCTAAAATGCCAATAACTTAGACATTGCCCACACTCAAGATGTTGTTTCCTGAAAGGCAAAGGAAGAACAGGAACCCAGACTCACAAACAACACCATGGTATTTGAATGACTCAGAAAAGCAAGGTAGAAAACCATGAATGTTGGTCAAAAAGCCAGAGAAAATGCAAAGCATGAGACTATGTCTCAAGTCTTACTCCTCTCCAGACATCAGAAACTTTTCTGCTTCCAGATATGGAGATTAAAAGACTTCTCAAGACAGATACACGTTGGCATTTCTTTTGAAGGAATGGAGCACGACTTCCTTCTTTCCATCAAGACAGTGGCAGACAAAGAACAGTTCTGCCAACCAACACGTTTTCTCTAATGAACTACAGTTAGTGAAGAATGGAGGAGTGTAGGGCTCTGTAGTCCAGCAATTAGGACCTTTATCTTTTGGGGAGTGAGGGGAATCTTGTCTTTTAGTCCTGTTTTCACAACTGTTTATGGATTTGAGGTTCAATGGTTCTTCTCAAAAGAACCTGGAGATTGTCCTGTAAGTGAAACCAGGTCTGGATGGTCTGGATTTCCTTATCCTGTGTTGGTGTTCCAGTTGATCTGGGACCCATAAGAACATGGATTTTGGTTAATCTTTTTTTTTTTTTTTTTTTTTTTTTTTTTCCCCCTAAGAAATGGAAGGTGGGCAGGACATGAAAACCAAATTTTACCATTCCTGGATAAGTAAGTGAATGACCAAGATATTATCTACAGCTCAGGCACCATTTAATATAAATAAACCAATAAAGTATTTTCTGAAATGCTCGTTTTCTGGCCATTCCGATGACAGCAGAATTTCCACGTCTGACTATGAAAATGTGAGGGTACTGGTGCACTTCTCCTCACCCTGTTTCTAGAGAAGATACCAGGGTGTATATTCAAAGATGCACCTATGGTTCACTGGGGTATGTACCATTCTGTGTGCAACACATTTTTCCGTGTACTGCCACCTTGTTAGACATGATGTTTTTATTTGCTTCATTTTGTTCAGTCACTTGCTCTACCTGCATCATTTAACTCAGTCTGATTCCTCTAGAACTTCTAAAGACTTTTTGATGATGGGATGACACTTAGAACTACCTTGTAAGGTATATTTAAATACTTTGCTGACTCCAGAGCTTGGCCCCTTTATTTCTATGTACACTAGATTAACCATTTCTCCACAGTCTGTTTACGTAATAATACTACTGGTAACCACACTACTCTAATTACCTAAGTTCCTCAAGAGTTTCAGTGTTGCTTATTTTTAAAAATGTGTGCTTTTGCGATGAAAGAAAACATCAACAGTGAGCAAGATGTTTTAAGCTGATACAGTCATTATTGTTACAACTTTTCTCAGGGCTTAATATCAAATAAAAGCATCTGAGCTGCAAAAAGTAAAAACTAACAAGTAGGTCAGCACACAACCAGAAAACACACATCTCAAAATAAGATTTTGTTAGTTCAATCAGGCTCAGATGGATTCAAAGAGTGAAATTGCCCGGCTCAAATGTTTCTTCTGCTTCTGAAACACACAGATTCTAAATGGCAAAACACGACTTTTTCTCATTCCTTTGACAGATATTTTTCTCCATAGCTATAACGTCTCGAGTAGGAATTTCAGTCCAGGTCAACATTCATACCTGCTGACTGCTTGTCTTCTTCACACACACACAAAATTGCCCACCTGCAAAACAATTATTTCCTAACATATTATTGATATAGGGTTTTAATGGATTGATTTTTTTCTGTCAATTGAGCTAGCTTAGCTCATTAGAGACTTGTTATACCTTTCCAACCTTTCATTTACTAGCACAATCTAAAGTATCTTAGCATTTGACATGAGGTTAATTTTTTTGTAATTCATTCAACTACTTTTTCTCTAGTTCTCCACCCTTTTTAAACAGATAATTTATCTGTCTTACGTTCCTCTGGGGCAAAATTAATCCTTCATTTGTCTTTGTTGATACATTTGGGAACAAGCTACATAATGTGCTTCTAATGGTAGGTGATACAGATTTCTACAATTGGGAAATATTTTTATTTTTGTATGCCCAAAATGTGAGCAAAAGGAGTCTTTCTTATTCCTGTGTAAGTCAGCATAGACTTGCACAAATAAATGACTTCTAAGTTTTAATAAACAAGCAAAATAAAGAAATCAGATTGCCCAGGGGAAAAAAGACAAAGCCCAGACAATATAATATCAGAAATATACATCCAGAAACAGAAATTTCCAGGCCCTGCAAACGAAAAACTTGAGAGCATGCAAGAAGAAGCTCTTCAGCCATTTCTTTGCTTGCATGCTTCCTTATTATTTGTCATTGCTGATTTACTTTTTCTAGAGCCTGTCAGGTTCTGACATCCCTTTTGCAGTGGTACAAATAGTAGAGTGTATTTACACCTGAAGATCAAAAGGCTTTAATCAGCATTATCCAAATGTTCTTGAGTTTCACAACTGACTTTCTTAGTTTATTCATACTAAATTTTGTTTCTGCTAACCAGCTAATCAAACTTAACCTTGTTGATGTAGCAAGCAAAACACCAACAGTAATTAATCGGGCTCCGTTGGTCTTCTGTTCTGATTGAACTCACAGCTGATAAGAGGAAACTTTATACTTGGGAACACCAGTTTCTTTGACAAAGGCAAGGGGGCTCAGCTGCAAAAGCTTGTACTATCTCTTACTGGAGTGGATCCATGAAGTTTACTCTTTATTGTGGAATTTCAGAGACAGTATATTAATGCTCTGCAATGTCTTCTTCTTGCTCTATGTAACATTCCCCTTATTTATACTAGGGGCTTGTTTTACATTGCTTTTGTGGCATTATGCTCAATGTGATCTCATTATTTACCATTCCTTTGTATCATATCTGTACCATAGATCTCTACAACTGTGCTGTATAACTGTAACTTACAGTTCATTTAATGGTACCTGACTTTGTATTTTAGGAGTTCAGAAGTGCATGTTGTTCAGGATCCTGTCTTAATAGGGTATACAATCTGGCTAGTTTGAGCATTACCAGCTATAGTGTTCTCAGTGTTATTAGTTTTACAGTGAGCTTTGGCATCGTTTGCAGAATTCATCTACTGTTGTCTTTTCATATTTTCTTTAGAAAAAACAGTGAGTACAATTGGGTTTTAATATAAGTTTTAATTAAATACTCTTATCTGTGTTTTGGTGGTTTTTGTTTGTTCAATAAGACCAGTGTGTTGTTTAGCATAGAGAATGAATGGTGTTCACCATTCATGACCAGCTATTTAATTTTTCACTTTTATCTTCTTCATTCAGTATTTGACCTTATATTTCATTTATTTAAAGTTATAAGAACAAGCACTGAAGCTGGAATTATTAATTTCCTCATGGACTTTACTTCAGTACTCAGTATAGTGTGTCATGCTTTTCTCAGTGCTTCTGAGGCATTTATTTAAATACATTTCTAAAAACTTCTCTGAGGTACAATGTTATGAATATTCCTGTTTTAGTGAGAAGGAACTGAGATACACAGAAATTAAGACCCCATTTTCACAAGAAGCTGACCTGATGCACTTTTTTTTTTTCTTTATTTTTACTTGTGAGGCCCTTTCATGACTCAATTCATTTTGTTATGTAGAAAATTATTTTTTTTATTCCCCCTAGGTAAACTTCCTGCTATATTAGAGTGTTGTATAGACTCATGGAGTGGCTTCAGGAGGATAAGTGATAGTGAGAGTGGGGTATTCTACCTGTCAAGAAAGGAGGGCAGTTAGATTTGTTTTTCTGTATCTCTTCCAGCATCATTACAAGAATAAATACAGCATGGAAGGACCTGTGTTTAAAGCCGTCACTGGGTTTAAAGGCCAGTTGTTTCCACAAGCTGTTGCTACATGTTTTAACAATTGAGTGCACATAGGCATATGGTGATGTTTAAACATCTTGATACCTCATGTAGTCTGCACGTTGTTATGTACCTGTCTGCATTTTTGTGTTTTGAATTAATTTTCTGAATTTTCACATTTCAAACTTTCAAATGGTGATTCCGTATTAATGATTTTTTTCTTCATAGGCTTCTGCAGCAGTTGAGGATAACAAGATGAACAGGGAACAGTACATGTACTAAGGAGCACAATGGACTCTTCATTACCATGCAGGACATATATTAGAGTGAAGAAAGACTTATTTTCAGCTTTTTGAATTTTGTCTAGTTACCAGATAAGAGATCTGATTTCAGCTATCTCATCCAAAAGTCCCAAGAACAGAAGTGTTTAACACAGGACAGGTGCTTGTTGCTAAATAGAGAGAATGAGGCAATGTTTGGCCTGAGATACTGCCAAGAGAGAAAATGGTGATCAATTCCTCAGCTCTCCCTGTGATGTATTCTCGTTATAACTTGCTCTTGTTATGTCATCTGAAGAGAATTGTTTACTTAGTTGTAAACAAGTAAATAAAATGCTAATTATTTTTTATCAGCTTAGTGTCTTTGCTTGCTGATAACCCATTTGCTGAAGCATGGAAGAATATCTTACTGTCCTTTTGACTCTTGATCTGCATGACATCAGTATCTGACCTGGTACTGATGTTGACTTGGCTGATGTTGAGGTACGGACATGTAAGCAAACAGTGGCTTTAGGCCCCCCAAACCCTGTGACAAATACAGAAGAGTCTTGAGTGTTTCTAGAATCTACATCTACTCATATCGTTTTTTCTTCTGGCTTATGTCAGTGATGAAGGGGTGAAGCTGAGTCTCCTGTGACAGCAAGATTGCTTTGAGGACCACTGTTTACTTCTGTTCCCATCAGGTGGGAGAACTAGTTCAGATGTCTCTTGTGTAAGACTGAGCACAGTAATATGGCTAATACAATTTCCAAGGCTATCTAAGGAGCCATGCTGTGCTGTTGAAAGTGCCTGATTTGAACAGCCTAATCTTCTGTCTTTCAAAACACAGCAACTTTTCACGGTGAGTTCACAAAATCAGTCAGCAGCGTGCTCTGTGGATGACTTCTTTAACATAGTCAGCTGTGAATAACATAATTGTGTGAAGAGAGCATCGTTAATTAGCACTAGTGAAAAGTGAAATTGCCACTAATGAAAGGTGAAATCAGCTTAAATAATTTGGTCAGCACCGCCCTGGATCTTTTTAGCAGATGCTAGAATGTGATCTACTTCTTCAGAGGGCACAAAGTTATAGGAGCTGTACATTAATTCTTCTAGTTTATCTATATTCACTTTTACACTTACAAAGGAACAGGAACTTTACAGACGGAAGCTTTTTCTGTGATCCTCATGTATTCTTACAATGTACTTATTCTCTGAGTGAGAGAGGGTCCTTTGGAGAAAAATAGCCTGCAATCATAATGAAAGCCATATTTGTTATTGTCCCTATCCTGCTGAGGTAGGTAGATTTTATCCTGAGTGCTTGGTTTATTGCATCTCATTTTACACAATGAAAGAGGACAGTTTCTAAGGGAGTTGCCAACCAACCGGAAAATCTCTATAAAAGATCCTGGACAACCCAATAGATTTCTATACACTGGAAGTCTGGTTATTTATTTTCTACATGAATAAAATTTAATGAAAGTGAAAATGTTTTAGATAATATCTGTCATATTTAAATGGTTGTAAGGCCTAGCTTTATATGAAAAAGGATTGCACTGCTTCAAAAAAGCTGTTGTTAACTGCTCTCAAATGCTTAAGGGGAACTTTTTAGCTTTGTGCAAATGGTAAATACAATTTTTGGCAGCTTCTGTTTCATTAGCATTTGGGAAACAAAAGTAATGTAGCAAGACTTCTAAACCATGTAGCAGGTAAATTTGTTTAATTCATGACACAAAAATAGCATAAATGTGGTTGCTCCCCCCAAGTCCTTTCTCTTCTTGTTGTATTCTTTTTTAGGCTGAGTTTCCCAGCACAGTGTTTGAGAATACCGTCAGAGTTGCCTCTATTGTTCCCAATGCAAGAAATTACTTTTCCTCTGTTAAGTGCAATTTGACTAACTAATGACAGGAAATGGAACAGAGATCTTCCATTAAGTCCCTACAGTTATATGTCCTCCTTAGTCATGAAGGATCCTTTTAACCCATGGTGTCTGTAATGCTTTTTACGTGGTAGGGATCTCAACAGAAAATTTTGTAGTAGTCATGCACAACAGAGTTTTAAGATGACAATGTCATGTAGGATGAGAATAGTATAGGTTATTTGTTGTCAAAATAATATGAACAAGATGGAGATATTTATTTGGTACCCATTGGAAGCAAAAAAAATAATAGAATCATAGAATGTCCTCATCTGGAAGGGACCCACAAGGATCATCGAGTCCAACACCTGTTCCTGCATGTGACAACCCCACAGTTCACACCATGTGTCTGAGGGTGTTGTCCAGTCTCTTCTTGAACACTGTCAGGCTAGGAGCCCTGACTGCCTCCCTGGGGAGCCTGTTCCAGTGCTCCACCACCCTCTGGGGGAAGAACCTTTTCCTAATTTCCAACATAAACCTCCCCTGGCACATCTTCCTGTCATTCCCTCTGTCACTAAAGAGAAGAGTTTGGCATCTACCCTTCCTCCTCCCTTTGTGAGGAAGCTGTAGACTACAATGAGGTCTCCTCTTAGTCTCCTCTTCTCCAAGCTGAACAAACCAAGTGACTTCAGCCACTCCTTATACGGCTTCCTCTACAAACCCTTCACCAACTTCATAGCCCTCTCCTGGACACCCTCTAGCGGCTTAATATCTTTCTTTATAGTGTATTGCCCAGAACTGCCCACAGTGCTCCAGGTGAGGCTGCACCAGTGCAGAGCAGAGCGGGACACAGCAGAACTCCTTTGAAGAGCTGGCAATGCTGTGCTTGATGCACTCCAAGACACGGTTGACACTCTTGGCTGCCGAGGCACACCGTTGGCTCATGTTGCTTGCTTGCCAGATCTCTCTCCGCAGAGCTGCTCTCCAGCATCTCGTCCCCCAGTCTGTATGTACAGCCAGGGTTGCTGTGTCCCAAGTGCAAAATCCTGCACTTGCTTCATGTGGTTGGTGATTGCCCAGTTCTCCAGTTTTTTCAGATCCCTCTGCAGGGCTGCTTTGCCCTCGAGAGTGTTAACAGCTCCCCCCAGTTTTGTGTCATCCGCAAACTTGCTAAGCAATCCCTCAAGTCCTGTGTCCAAGTAATTAATGAAGACATTGAAGTGTGCTGGCCCTAGGATTGATCCTTGTGGAAATCCTCTAGTGACTGGTTGCCAGCCCAACTTTACCCCATTTATTGGAACCCTTTGAGTCCGGTCCATCAGTCAATTGCTCACCCAATGCATTGTCTGTTTACCCAGCTGCATGCTGGATATCTTGTCCATGAGGATACTGTGAGAGACAGTATCAAAGGCTTTACTGAAATCCAAAAAGATCACATTGACAGGATTCCATTGGTCAACTGGATGGGTAACCTTGTCGTAGAAGGAAATTAAGATGGTCAGGCAAGACTTTCCCCACATTAACCTGTGCTGGCTGGGACCAACGACTATGTTGCCATTCGGATGTTTCTCAATAACTCCTAGAACAGTCTTCTCCATGATTTTGCCAGGGACAGAAGGGAGGCTGACAGGTCTGTAGTTGCTGGGTCATCACTGTTGCCCTTCTTGTAGGTTGGGACAGTGTTTGCCAGCTTCCAGTCTTCTGGGACCTCTCCAGATTTCCAAGAGCATTGGAAAATCACAGAGAGAGGTCTCACTAGGATGTCATCCAGCTCTTTAAGCACCCTAGGATGAATCACATCAGGCCCCATTGACTTGTAGGATGTAGCTGGAATAGCAGATCCTGTACAAGTTCCAGATTGACTGGGAGTTTATTGTTCTTTCGGCCATGGTTTTCCAGCCCAGGGTTATGTGGGCCCTGAAGTCCATCATCGGTGTTGAACATGGAGGTGAAGAAAGTATTAAATGTCTCAGCTTTGTCTATGTCCCTGTTAATGAGGTGACAAAAAATTGGGCAAAAATTTGGCTATTGGCTTGTGAAGGACCTTGTCATTTTCTCTTAAGCTCACCTACTTGTACTCATACTGAGTAATCACTCCTCTCTGTGAACTTGTGGACAGCCAGGAACTCCTTATTGAGGGTCACTGTGCAACCATAGTGCGCTTCTCATACCTATGTCTTGGGCTGCTGGACTCGCCAGCACATCAGCCATCCTTGCTTAAAGTCTCCAAGATTTTACCAAGGGTTATTAAGTTTTGGTGTGAATGGATCTCCAGTATATGCAATGCAACAGATGCCTGCTGGTTTTATAGTTAGAGACTTACTGCAGATAGAGGAGAAATTAATTGCGTGCTTAAATAAGGAAAAATGAAGACATTCCTCTTTTCAAGCCTCTTTGGAAATTTTGTAATTTTACATTCTCCTTAATATTCTCTAATATTCTCTGGAATGCATGTTTATTAATAGTCTTTTTTAATGTCTACTTTTTATTTCTAGTGTTAGTCATACACCTGCTTTCATAGAGGAGAATTTAATGCTGTAAATTGTTGTCTCTGTTAAAGGAGAACCTGGGAAATAATGTCTCTTTCAGTAGCATGCTGATTTGGCATAATATTTTTTTCTTTTAACTTAGGTTTCACTGATTTTTTTTCTCCCATGCCTTTATAATAAAGTGCTGTCTAATGAAAGATGAACTTCTGTGGCTTTGTTTTTATATCACTTTTTTTTTTCTTTCCTTCACAGCTTATGTTAGCACCAGATATGGCTTAGATTCTTTCCACAGGAGGTAGAAAAGATTGATCTAGTGGCAGTTTCCACAAAATGCTCACCTTCTTTTCTTTTAACTTAAAATAGTTCACATGCATGGTACAATATACACATGCATATGCTCAGCTTTCTGTTGAGATCATCACCAGCTAGAAGTTACCAGAGCCAGCACCGACTGAAAGGATACATGATGACCAGAGAGGACGTTCAGGTATTATTTATTGATTTGTTTTGTGCATATACATATTTACCAAATTTATCCACACACAAGGTTGTTACCCACTCGCCACCCCCAGTATGTATCCTTATATGTTCTTCTAGAGTATGCAAAAGCCTTTCAGTAGTACAACTTCTATCTGTCATACGTTGTTCACTCTTTTCTTAATTTTTCATGGAAGGAAAGCTTTATTTGTAGTATGTTTCATTTTCCTACAGCTCCTTTGGAAAACAAATACCTTGCTGTGCCTGTCAGGGAAGGCACATCAAAGAAGAAACTTTGCACTTAAAGGACAGTGAAGTTTGCAGAAGTTCTTAGTTCTTTTCAGATTTCATTCCAGAGGTTTGAGTCTGTCTTGGTGAAAGCTCAAAAATACAAAAATTATCTAGCTTTGTGGTAGAAAATTACCTTAACTCTATCCCAGCCTGAAATTAGGACACCAGCGTGTCATACTTTGCAACGTCTGCCAAATGGACTGGATTAAATATCTAGGTTTCCATTTATTTTTTCACTATCACTAGGCATTCTCTACAGCTATTAGACATGTTTTCGATTCTCAGCTCAAATTTAAAAGTACTTATCTTTTGTTCTTTCTGCTTAGTTTGTAAGCCAGCAAAATATTAATGGATAAGAAATTTTCTGAAAATTAATTATTGCAATTATTCCAAAAAACCCCGCCACTAGCCTAATGCATGAAACTTAAAATAACTGTTGGCAATCCAGGGTGGATCTGAAAAGTAGTAATCAAATTCTCCTGTGCATAAGTCTTTCAACAGATATGTATATTGAAAGATAATGATCTAAAAAAGCACTTTTAACTCTACTTAACCTCCTTTACTACAAAGGATACAGGCTTTAGTTTTGCACAACGTGTGCTCAGAATTAAACATCATATGTTTGGGTTCCTTGTTCAGAGAAAATAAATTTCAATATGTATTTAAGTATAATGAGAGGTTTAATGAGAGGCAAAATATCATCAGTTCAGTGGTAACTGGGCTATACTTCAGTAGTCAGTGGTCACTGCAAGTTCAGAAAGGTGTCTTTCATACGGCTATCAGTTGCCAGCTTTTGCTTTCTCCTTGTTTTCTACTTCCTTTTTACTTACTGATATGTGTTGGTGCATTAATTATATTGTTGGTAAAGTAGCAGCATGACTGCTTGGAGACTCCTATTTCTAGGCTTTTTACTAAGGAAAATAATGGCATTAATTGATCTGGTGCTGTTTTACAGTGAAAAAACTTATCTTTTCATGAGTTGCATAGATTTTGGGGGGTAGAGATGAAGGGCTGTTGGTTTTTTTTATTTCTTCTAGCTATTCCAGAGAATGGATGCTGGTCTCTTCTCCAGTGGAAACCTGTAGAGCAGGGGTGTCAAACTCGTTTTCACTGAGGGAGTAGTTACATTTATACACCCTTAAAATTACAGCTGACCCTTTGAAGGCAACCGCGAGGCTGATGTGTCCCCCGGTGAAAATGAGTTTGACACCCCTGCTCTAGAGGAACTTTCACTAGGGTATTAATGCAGCTATATAACCTATAAGGACTGATATACAAACACAAAGTAAGCATTCTCAGTAATAACGCTATTTTTTTCCCAATCTTACATCTCGTATTTTAGTTTTGTATTTCCTCCTCTATTTATATGACTTTCAGTTAAGCTTACGTTTCCCCATTCTTCCTTGTTTGCAAACTTATAGTTTTTTGATATTTATTTATTTATCTTTAACAAAGGCAAAGTGTGCTGGACCATAATTAAAAGAGCATTTTTTTTTGCTACCTCCTCTGATATGTGCATGGCTTTGACAAGTAGGACAGAAAACCTTCTGAATTGCCATGGCATTTAAAATTATGAAGCACAGAATGAATCATTTTCAGCAGCCTTGACGAAGTGGGAGATGTTCTGATTCGAACTGAAACCATCCACCTACTTCTGTTCATTGCATTGATGTTACTCTGTTCTCTACTCTGAATTTGGAGAGCTACTTATCCACCCACATGGTTCATCTACAGAAACCATTCTGAAAGTTTTGTTCCTTATCCTATAATCTTTGATACTTTCTACCCATTTTGTGCCATAGACTAATTTAGAATTGTTTTAATGAAGTAATTTATGTTAAATCATATCAATATATGCTTTTGCTTGAAGCTGTAAAATTATAGAAATTCAGATTTGAGTAAGTCCCCACTGGAAAATAATGATTTTATATAATTTCATGTCAGAGATGATAATTTTGTTTTCAATAGCCATTTTCCAATCTCAATTATTTGACAAAGTGTTTTTTGACTAGATTTTTATTATTAAAGTGTTTTAATTAATTTTAGAAACAAATAGTTAATTGTCTTTAATCTTCTTTTCTCCAGGATCTTTCTTCCCATTTTGTAAAGGCAATGAAATGAATTATTAAAGATTTCAAAACAGAAGAATAAGAAATGTCCTATATAGAAACAAGTGTGAAATCTCCTGTACGTGACCTTTTTTTGTATTGACTTTGTGGTGAGCATCTGTAGATCTCTCTCATAACATTTTTCCTGCTCCCTCTTCATTTTTAAAACAAGTTTCCGCTTGGAGGGAATTGGAGCCTATAACATGTTCACACACTCTTACTTGCAAGAAGTCTGGTAGTTGTAGTCATCGTAGCTGACAGCTGCTGGGAATTACATGTGTTACTCATCTCTCCTGTACTCTGAGGCTGTCTCTATGCTGCTGTCCCTGCTGTCCATCCACCTAATGCATCCATTCTCCTGGGCCAGCTCATTCTACCTGGAGCTGGTTCATCACAGCAGACAGTCCAACGTGTTGTAAACCCACTCCCCCACTGTAAAAAGCTAAGTAATCTGCCCTAATAGTCAGTGAGGAAGCTTATCCTGAACTCCCTGCTGCAGTGACTATATTACTTATATTCCTTATTTTCCTTTATTTCTGCATAAACACTATCAGAGCAGTTATTGAAGTGCAGACAGTCCTCAGCATTGTATGTGATGGAAGTTAACAGCCTCTGGCACAATTTAGCCATTGATGTCCTATGTATATTTTTAGCAGAGAGCCCCTTGAACATCAGCTTTCCCAGGTGCCTGGGCTGGAGGATGTATTTTACTCAGATGGACACAGATCTTTTAATACACTTATACTATTTCAGCACTTTCATGCAACGTGAAAGGGTGAAAGTATGGATGACTATATACTCTGTGCATTCTGATTCACTGGTACTTCAGAGAGAAAATGTACCTAGATGAGTTCCCCCCGAGGCATCTAAATAAGCAGTTTGACAAAGAAAGTTCTGGACTGCTGAGCACATCTAGAAGATAAGTGCATAAAGTGTTAAACCTATCTCACCACTGCCTTTAATCTGTCTTACATATGTGCCAAAGTCTTCCCTCTTTGCCTATTAATGCTTTCATAATTCAGGGTTGTAATTCACCTGGGGGTTGCTGGTGCTCTGTTAACATTTAATTGTTCTGATTACTTAATTATCTGCTCTGGTGAAGTGGTAAAGCCTTGACATTTCACATTTTCCCTAGGAATATGCATCCATGGGATATATCAATCTCTGTATTTGGTAAATACAGGGAAAAATAATTCAGTTAATGCAGTCTTTCAGTGGTGATGTGTACATTGTTACTGATTCCTTATATTGTTCTACTGTGTCTCATGTTTTCTTAGCCTGCAGATGTTTGTGAGAGTTTTCCTCTTTAAAATGAATCTATTTAGTTTTAAATTTGCTAGTGAAACTGGAAGGCTAAAAAGGATATGTTAAGGGATATTTTTGCAGGCTAATCCAATTAAACTGTAAAAGTCCCTTTACAGCGAGTTCCTTTGAATGACAGGTAAGAAGCATGGCCTTATCAAGAAAGAAAGCTATCTTGTATACAGACTATTAATTTGATGTTCAGAGATCATAGCAGTTGCTGGTGAGTGACACTTCAGGAAGAGCTGTAATAAATTATATGATTAAATATTTGTGTTTCAAAAATATGGAAAAAAAATCTGCTATAAGTAAGTTTGTATTTGCACATTCTGGATTTCCATTGCAGAAGCAAGAAAAGCAAATTTCTCTCAGGTTAAACTTTTCTGTAGTAAATGTTTTTGTGGTAAAGAAAAACAAGAGTGATGACTATCCTAAACACTATTTACTGTTAAGAATTATTTCTTAAATTTATCTTTTGTTTTTCTGTTGCTGTCTGAGAATGGGAAAGAAAAAGTTCAATGTTTGCTTGAATATTTTTGATAGTTAGGGGATGCCAGCTGTTAAATGGAAGGTACTAGACAAAAATGCTTTCCTTTGGCTTTAGAAATTAAAATTACTCTTGAAAAGCTATAGAAGACTTTGTGTTAGAAAGAAAAAGTCAGGTAGAAGACAGTACGGTTCTACTAATAGTAGTAAAGTAGTGCCTGTGCACTCACTGTAATGGGGCAAGTACCACTTATTTTATTTCAGTGGAGGCAAAGGAAGATCATTTTATATCATTAAGAAGATTTACTTAGATGATATGATTATGTGGATAGTGTGCAAAAGGCATTGCTTTATAAGAAGAAAAATAATGTATAAGTTCTGTTTAGTTCCTTGGAGAATTTCAGTGGTTGTAGTTGTAACTAGCAGCAATTGTGAAACCAAGTCAATAAGCTCATGAAGAGCTATGTCCCTCTCTCCTCTTTCTCTCTCCCTGCTCCCCTCTCTCTGTATATAAATAGGCAGTGGGCCTGTTGTAATGCTAATCATACAGTTTTGCCTCATGTAAGCACTCTGTGTCATCAGAAAGAGACAAATAATTACTTTACCGATGACCAGTGTATAGGAATAAAGCTATAGGAGTAGTAAGAAACCTTATTGTGAAGGCTTAGTGTAGAAAATCTGCTAATTATCTGGACAAGAGAAATCATATACAAAGATAATAGGTAATACCAGACATGAAACTGGAAAATATGAAATCATTCAGCATTCATGAATGCTGTTGTGATTTAGGCCTAAGGAGCATGTTATTTGATGTCAGTCTTTATTTTCTGCCTTTCACTAAGCAGGTGTGCTTTCTTGACAAAGCTCTTGACTGGGTCTGGTAAATGTCTAAGCCACAGAGAGATTTGCTTAGGGTCCTCAGAAAGTTACTTATACAGTCTATGCCATATTTTTCTCATTGTATTAGAGTATTATGTATTTATGTGTAAATTATCTTCTAATGATAGTATTTACAGATGAAAAGTCTATATTAAGATGTAGATATTCTTATTTCCACAGTGTACTACATTTTAAAGAGCTGTTTTTTTTTTTTTTTTTTTTTAATTAAGCTATTTCAAATTCTACAGGCTAGTTAGGTTCCTGATGTAAAGCTGAGGTTTGTTGTGAGACACAGAGAGGATAAAAAGTTACTTTTACTGTTCATACTTCTAGGATGGTGAACCTAGAAATGCTATTGAGCTCTCAGATCTATGAGAGTTTGATCGCAATGAAGTATTACTGGACACCAGCCCCTATCTTCTCTATGCTTTTATTTGTGTGGGGAAAAGGCTCATGCCTCCTTCCCAGCTTCTATATGCCACTTAAAGTAGACATGGCTGAAGCATGTGCTTTTGTGACACAGTCAAGCTGATGAGACTCTTTGTGAGATCTGAAGGAGGTGGCCTTACCTTACTGCTCTCCTACTACAGCCATTGTGCAAACACAGATTCTTGTCTGATACCATAAATAAGTCAGTTCAGGGAGTTACACCAGCATAATACTATTAATGTTTTTTGTACACTTATTTTTTTATTCTGGTTTATCTTCTCAAATTGGCTTATCCTTGGAATCTATTACAAACTATATCTTGACAAGAAAATTGCAGAGAAAAGCAGTGAACTCCGTTTCTACATTCATGTTCTAGCAAGATCTGTAAAGGAAAATGGTAATAATAAAAAAGAACAAAGAAGATAGTGAGCACTGTTATATATATATTAAAAAAAAAGAAAAAATAAAGCTTGCACATTATTTTGTGTGTATCTTGTCCTTCAAAGTGAAACCTATGTAAGGATATATTTTTAAATAACCAAGGGTAAAATTGTATATTAGGAAAAATGCTATTTAGGGTGTAGTAGGCCATGTACAAGTTTTAGAAGGCATTTTTCCAACACAGTTATTTAGTAAGGTGCGTTTTCCTTTGAGCTTCTTTAATGTAGTCTTCTCATTTTGCGTCTGGAAATGGCTTACAAGGATCCAGAGCTATTGATTCTTCCTAATGTTCTGTTGCAGTAGGTAAACTGAGTAATATGAACCCATGGATCTGCATCTGATGAAGCAATGGCCTTAATGACACTAACAGCAGCATTCTGTTCCTTGCATCCTTCCCGTCTGCCAGGGGTGGGAGAGGAGGAGATGGCCTGTCACAGCTGGGTTTCTGCAAAAGAAGAGACTGAGAGGAAAATAGTAGGCTTCCTACACAACCTGATCCATTTTCTCAGGCTTTCTACTCCCACACCTCCTGGTGTATTCTTATTAGGAGCTGTCTGCATATTTCCATTATCTGTCTAATTCCTTAGGGAGTCCTATTAAGATGCATGGATCATGCAAGGGCAGAAATTAGTAATTCTCTAAAAATAAGGTGAGTGCTAGAGGGAAGGATCCTTCTCATATAATGTATACTGGGTAAACTCAAGCTACTGCATTGCAAAATACTTTTTTGAAATAATCAGAAATAGTTTTCTCTGAGCCTAGCAACACTATACTCCCTGAGAGGATGTTGGCACAATCCACAGATTTTTTCTTCTTCTTTTTTGAAGATTGCTAAAGTCCTTGATCCCTACTTACAGTTTAATAGACTTCATCCTTTCCCTTGCCTCAACTTTGTTTTGTCGTTTACATTAATAATAATTAGCTGAGTTTTCTTGCAATTCAGGGTGTTTCAAAAAGACGGACCCAATTTCAAAGATACAGTGATTTCAAATTGTGTCCATCTTTTTGAAACACTCTGTATTTTGCATTATCAGACTATCCAACCAAAAATGTTGTTTGATATTAGGATTAACTTCAGAAAAAAAAAAAAATGCTGTGGCGTGTGGAGATGTGTGAATTATTGCCAATGGTATTTTTTTTTCTCTTGTGCTGAGGGCAGTAATGATTCATTTCACTGTTGATTAAAAGTTCATTTTATACATCTCTATAAGACATTTTTATATAAACTGCCAGGATTCAATGTAACATTTTGGTTATAGTTGTGATTTAAAAGTTTGGTTTACAATTTATGAAGTGTGCCAGCCTTCAGTTGCATGTACTCAACAAGGCCACCCTAGCAAATGGGTCAAAGGGAAATTCCAGTTTTGGGTACCATTTATTGCCAGCTACTCAAAGGAGGTGATTGTCCTGCTCTACCCTGTGCTGGTGCTGCCTGACCTGGAGCACTGTGTGCAGTTTCGGGCAACACACTATGAAGAAAGACATTAAGCTTCTGGAGAGTGTCCAGAAGAAGGCTATGAAGTTGGTGAAGGGTTTGGAGAGGAAGCCATATGAGGAGTGGCTAAAGTCACTTGGATTGTTCAGCTTGGAGAAGAGGAGACTAAGAGGAGACCTCATTGTCGTCTACAGCTTCCTCACAAGGGGAGGAGGAAGGGTAGACGCCAAACTCATCTTTAGTGACCAATGACAGAACCTGAGGGAATGGCAGGAAGATGTGCCAGGGGAGGTTTATGTTGGAAATTAGGAAAGGGTTCTTCATCCAGAGGGTGGTGGAGCACTGTAACAGGCTCCCCAGGCAGGTGTCATGGCCCCAAGCCTGACAGTTTTCAAGAAGAGACTGGACAACACCCTCAGACACATGGTGTGAACTGTGGGGTTGTCATATGCAGGGACGGGAGTTGGACTTGATGATCCTTGTGGGTCCCTTCCAACTCAGCAGATTCTGTCATTCTATGAGCTGTTGTAAGGCATAAGGGGTTTTCGATATTGTTAAAAAAAAACCCAGCATCTTCTTCCTCTGTTTCTGATACTCCATCAGACTAATTATATCAATTTGACTTTGTAGCTTCTAAGAATGCTTAGAAGAATTTAATTTCCATATCTCCTATTTATTTTGAAGTTATATTGTCACTGCTAGATATTTCTTACATTAGTTTCAGTCACAGAACCTAATTTTAGTGAAGAACATGTGGTTCTCATAGTGAATAATTACACTTTTCTACCCAACATTTTAATTTTTTGTTGTTGTTTTGAGAGTTGTTCTTTTTCTTTATAAAGAATAGGAAAGCAGATTCTTATTTTTCCTTTAGACAGATGCCCTTCTCTGTTCCATTTTACTAGATTGTCTCTGCTAAATTTCTTTGACTCGTCCAAATTAAAGATCTTAATATGGCATTGAAAGCAAGGAGGTGTGAGGAGGAATTAAAGGATTGTTAGCATACAGCAAGTCACTGGAACTGAGGATACTTTGCAGTCATTTCCTTGATTGTCCCTTTGGGAAAGAATTGTATCTCTTTGTTTACCTGAAATGCTCTTAGCTCAGACCTGTTAGGATTTAGTGGATATTGAAAACAACAATGTGTGGATGCCAGATATATGCTAGAATGATAAGAATGTCTGCATTTTGCCATGGGAAGTGGAATTGCATCTCAGTCCTGTGCACAACAAGCTATTTATCATGCTCAGAGAACAGCAGTAGGTAACAAGCTTGAAACCCTTGCAGCTAGGAGACTGTTTCTATTTCTCTGAACATTATTTATTCACAAAATAAATGATTCTCACTGTCATGTCATGTTGCACTGAGGTTTACTGTGGAGTGCTTCATTCATTTTGTGTTATATCTTGTTGCATTTAATCCAGGGTAATGGTTGTATAAAAATCTGGTATGTCAAATAAAATTATATAGGTCTGAACTCTTTAGTTTCTGTTTCCTTAGCCAGTTTAATATGGTTTCATATTTGTTATGGAATTGCTGGCCCTTTTAGCAGAAAGATCCAAAGTGATCTGGGATCCAGTGATTTTTTTTTTTTTTTTTCCAATTTTCATCTTTTTCTTAAAGGCTCCTAAAGAGATCAGCTACATCGAGTGTAGGTAGGGGAGGAGGTCTGGGTGTGTTCTGGCCAGCCAAGTACGTGATGATTATTGGAAGCTGTTCTGACTTGAAGGGATTGTGATTTAAAATACCTGTGAGAAACTCTGAAACAAGGTATGCCTTTCAGGCAAAAGTTCTCAAGATTCAAGTCCTACTGCAGGGTTATTTGGGTCTTGAAGAATATCCTACGTTAGGCATGTACTATTTCAGTGAACCTCTCAGTAAGGTTTTCTAATTTCCAGTCTAAACCTCTTATGACAAAGCTTTGAACATTTCCTGCACATCCTCAGGAAGCTGTAGAGAAAAATAAGGTCACCCCTCAGCCTCCTTTTCTCCAAAATAGAGAAGCCCAAAGTCCTTCAGCTGCTCCTCACAGAATGTTCCTTCCAGCCCTTTCACCAGCTTTGTTACCCTCCTCTGGACACATCCAAGGACATTTTCATTCTTCTTAAACTGTGGGGACCAGAACTGCACACAGTGCTCAAGGTGAGGCTGCACCAACACTGAATACAACAGGATCATTACCTCTTTTGACCAGCTGGTTATACTGTGTTTGATGCACCCCAGGATGCGGTTTGCCTTCTTGGCTGCCTGGGCACACTGCTGACTGATATTGGGCTGCTGCTGACCAGTTACCAGAGTGCTTTCTTCCAAATATCCAGCCACTTCTTTTGAAGTTCTCTTTTGCTTCTTACTTTGGTATTCCATAAACAGAGCGTTGTTAGATGTCTAAAATATAGGGTTCTACCTCTACTATTTCCTGAAAAAAAGCCAAGAAAAATGCCTTGCTATGTATTGTTATCATTTTATGGAAACTGGCTACTTCACAGCTCTGATTTGCTGAATGTAGAAACTTCTTGTTTTTCTTTTAGTACTGCATTTTCAAAATAAAATCCCTGTTCCATGGTGGATTATATCAGATAATAATGCTGTGACCAAAGCTTATGGGAAATCATGTATGGGTGTTGGGCATGAACATGAATAATACAAGTGACTTAAAATTGGTGTAGCATGTGCCAACACGACTGTCTTAATTGCCCTCTACAGAATTATCTTCATATTCTTATAGGTGTTTTTCATATAATAATTTTTTGGGTGTTTCTAAGTTGTACAAGAGAAGAAATAACATATCTTAGATACGTTTCAAGGCAACACTGTCAAAAGGCAGGGAAATTTTAAAGAAGTCCAACCAACTTTGTTGGTTTATCTCGTTCAGAAACACAAGGTTTATGGTTTCTGGAAGGAGTATAATTCTGATGAAAACTATTTATCTCATTATTTTTAAATGTGAAAGCCATCTAGTTAATCTTAATGAAGAAGTTAAGTCCTCTTTTCCTATATGGATTTACAGTGGCTAATGTGTTCTGAATAAGTGCTTGTGGAAACTGCTAGAGGGGTTTCTAGTACAAGCTGAAAATAGTTTCTATTATCTTTTGTGTTACCAAAGAACTGGCTTTGCATTAGGCAAATTCTTAGTTATTTTTAGTAGTAGTGCACATTCAGTAATAACACATTTAGTGCATGTTTTCATTAGTAATTTGCCTGCAGGAAACTCCAGTCACGTCAGTTGTTAGAATTAAATCTTACTGTGTTTCCATCTACGGAATTAGCTATAGCTGTACTAATAGAGTATTATCTTCTACCAACTTTTTAATGGAGGCACTAGTAGCTCTATGTGAAGTGAGTAAAAGAAAGAATAAATTGGGCCATTTTTTTTCCTCACATAGTTCTCTTGGCCAGCTCTAGAGACTGGAAGATTTATTAGTCAGTACAAAATTTGGTTCTGGCAAGTCAAGAAAATTGCCATGGTTTTTGATTTATTCTTAGTTTATGTGATTATTTTAATAATTCTTTTAATAATTGATTTATTTCAGTAGGGATTTCGGTCAAAACTCTAAAGTGTTTTTCTTGAAGCAGCTGCTTTTTACAGTGTTAGATAACTTTTTGTGAACATGTAAAGGTTCGTTTTTTTTTTTTTTCTCTTTTTAAAGGTATGTTTTGTACTCTAGTAACCTCATTCTTTCCATCCAGCTCTATCTTTTCTTGACAACTGCAGGAATGATGTTCCAGGAATGAAGAAAAATAGAAATTTAGTTGGAATTTGACAAGAATGGACCAAGCAACAGCAAAAATAATTTACTTCCTTTTGACATAAATGTGTCAAATATTGAAAAGTATTTGACTGCTGCCAAAGCTAGACTGGTATTAAAAACATTATATTAAGTTACACTTTCAAGAGGAAGTTCAAGTGAACTTTTATTCTGGGTTTGTCTAAATAGTATTATGTTTTCTTTCTGAGTCTTTTATTAATGAATTATTTTACACTATTTTTACAGTTGGTTGCAATTTTTTATTAGAAAACAGTTTTCTGTTAAATCTAAGAACATGTTTCCATACTTGAGTTTAATTTTTATGTGGGGTTTTGTTTGTTTTTAACCTTTTCTTTTCCATTTATTTCCTAGGGTTTTTTTCACAAGCAGGAAAAAAAGAATTAAATTTTTTTTTTTTTTTTTCATTTCAAAGGCTGATTAATATTCTTTAATAGAAACACTTCCCTTTTAGCTATACTTCTGGAATCTAAGACTGAAAAAATAAAGACTCCTTAGGTCTTCCAGATTCAATTCATAAATGATGCATTGGGAGATAATGATCACTGGTGTGTCTTGCTTTTTTTTTCCATTTCCACTTAGAGCTTTCAGAAAGTGAACACTGCTCTGGATTCACTACAGAAACATTTACGCAAATGAATATCTCCCTGTCGAAAATCTTTTAGCTGCATATTTCTCTACATTCCTTCCTGCTGTTCTTAGCTGTAGTTTCACATATAATTGTAAAGAATTGCAATTAGAATTATCATGAGCTAAATTATATTTTATTTACCTAAACTAATGTAAGTAGGTAGATTTGTAAATAGGTGTATGGTCACACAATCTTTTTAAATATGTCTGCAATGTGTTTTACCATAGCCTCAGTACACATACATGAACAAGTTCTAAATGAATCCAGATGGAAAACAAAATCCATTTCTAAAATTTGTATTCTAAGGATGAAGTCTTCTGGTTGCTTAAATTAGATCTAAGTTTGGTCACGATCCAAAAACATAGTTCTGCTATTTCTGTCACTTTTCTTCTTCATGAAGTTTCATAGAGATCAAGGAATACAAGAAACAGTTTGACCAGAACAGAAAAAGACATGGGATTTTGGTCAGCTGAATGTGTTATTTCACCTGACGTATAAATTGTATAAGGCACAGAAGACGGAGAAGGAAGCTGGGTAAAAGAGCAAACATGTGTCAGTGGGACTTTCCTATTTGTCAGTACTCCGGCAGATTTAAAATGATCCTGAAACCACAGACTCATCCTTGGATGCTTTTTTACAACATATGTTACGCATATGCTGGAATTATCTTTTTACTTGCTCACTTATGCTGAAATGATGCTTCAATAGGGAATGTACCTTCATTTCCCTTTTCTTGTTTGCATTTATTGAAAAATAAAACTATATTTTGTTAGTAGCAGTGGAGAGATTGTTGGAGGCTGATTTGGAGTGATATGGATAATGTTGGCATAGCATTCCACAGTAAATGAAATGGCATTGTATTTGGGGCATGCGGTGGCTCAGGGAAAGATTATAACGTGTTATTTAGGCAATAAGAATTCTTTCTTTGTGTTAAAATTAAGTTAACATTAGAGCCTGATTCCGTAACGTGAGAAATATAGTAATGTGTCTAAATAAAATATTCTGCAGAGCAGAGCAACCCCATACTTACTGAAGTAAAAGTAATTTTTTGATACTTCTGCTTCCTATTTTTCAGGGAAGTCCTTTTTCTTCTTTTTTTTTTTTTTTTTTTTTTTTTTTTTAAATATATGCAGACAAACATTTGTTTTGGTGTCCTAAACATGAATATAACAATTTGTAATAATCCTCAATATACTGAACAAAAACATACCAGAACTTATAGTTCTTACAAAACAGTCACTTTTTGTCTGCCAAAAGATAGTCAGCAATCCATGCAGTCACGACCAACTGACTGAAGTGCTGGCAATATCTGCAAGAAGTGAGAGACAATTTCTTGATATGGCTCCCTGACATACTTCACACAACAATGGGTTTGATTACCTTTCATTCTTCTTTCCTGCTCTACAATCAACTTCATTTTTTCTTTCCCCCATCAGTAGTTATTATTAATAAAATTTCACATTTACTAAACATGCAGAAAGCATTCTTGTGGAGCAGACTTTACCAGAATGGCATGTTCAGTGTCTTTTGACAGCTTCTCCTGAAACAACTGCTATCTATCTCACCACTGAACTTCAAGCTTCCTGTGCATCCATCAGTGGTCAAAAAGGTCAAAGTAAGCATATGGGGAAACTTAATGTACTTCAATAACTGGCATTAATTGGCTCCTTCTAGTACAAAATGATCAAATACACACACAAGCACACACCCTGGGCTATTCCCAATTTTAATAAACATTTTTGTGAGTGATAGGTAATTGAATTTCTGTTATTAATTAGCTGAAGAGAATCTGTTGGAAATGATGCCATGTGTTTGGCAAAAGGAAGAAAATGTACAAAGAAGGCATGGCATTTCTGAGAGGGATCTAAGTAGAGAGTACATCAAGGTACCAAAACAAAATCTTCTCAAGTTTATTTGTTGATGCATTTATCAGAGATACAGAGAAATATTCTGCTAATTGTGGACTTGCTGGCTGTACACAATAGTACAAGGTGTTTATTGGGTTAATATATAGGTGAAAGAAAACCATTTTCATAAAAATGAATGGATTCATGGGTCCTGATTCTTCTTGTGTAAACAGAATACCTTTTTGTCCAGTAGCTTAATGTTGCCGGTATTGGTCAGGCCGTCCAAAATCACAGTGCCTGAGCTGAGGGGCCAATGGGTGGGGGAGTTCCTGGTGGATAAGACCCTTCCCCACACTGTTGTCCTGTTCTCAGCTTTCTGCTGCTGCCATCATCTTTCTTTTGACATTTAAAAATTTTTGAGAAGCTGGTACTTCAGAATGTCTTTCTACATTTTGCATTGAGGAGTACAGTAAAATGTGATAGGAAGCAAATACTCTCCTGTAGAATTCCTGAATTCCCCTCAATAGGCTGTCTTCTTCTCTGTAACCAGCTATTTTAATGTGCAGTGGTGGAACACGTCTTCAGTTGGGCACATGGTACCTCGAGTAGTTTGCTTGTGCTGCTGTGCTATGCAATCTGTATTCAGGTAATGAACTTATCTATATGGGAAAAGCTAAAAGGCAGGTGAGAAGCCTTGCCCTGCAGGTGACTTGTTTCCAAAGCACAGCAAAATTACCAGACATGTAGGAAACAATATTACCCCTACTTGCAGTTTGCTAGAGGTTTTCTGTTTGGTTTCTTTGGGTTTTTTAATGAATTGATCTGCCTTTAATCCCAATAAGACAATAAGAATCAATTTCAGAAGTCATAATTTGAGTATATAATCTATTTTATATTTAAATCTCCTATTTAATATTTTATTTAACTCTCTTTTAGGAATCTTTCTATGTAAATGTAAGGATTTGAGCCTTAATGAAACTATGCTCGTATGTTCACTTAGTTTGTTTTCATTTTTTAAATTTTTTTAATAGACTTGAAAGTAGTTTCCTTTGTGTATCTGATTGATTCTCATACAAAAAGGTTAATCATTCGGAGGAAAATGTAGGAAAAGTGGCCCTAGTGTTTTTTTTGTTTGTTTGTTTTTTAATCAGGGATAGAAGGATTATTACTCAATTAAAAAAAAAACAAAAAAAAACAAACAAAAAAAAACCACGATTTTTTCCTCCAGATATATAAGGGCTTACTTCTAATTGTGAAATCCAAAGCCTCTAAAATTTCTTTGGATTTATTTTCTAATTTTCTTTTGCCGATTGGCATGGTTTTCTAACATCCAATTCAACATTACTTAAACTGTAGTTTTAACATTAGACATTTGTGAAAGATGAGTTGACATGTTCACAGTAATATTTATTCCTGAAAAAATATTGGTGATGGTATTTTCATTATCTGAACTGATTCCTTTGTCCTTATTGGCAGTTTTTGTTATGAAGAAGAGAGAGCAAAAAGAACTTGTATTAGATGAGAAGGTGAATAACTGACACTTTTGCAATGTTTATTGTGTACTTAGTGAATCTGGGAATGAACCTTGGTTAAAACCATGGAATTGCAACAGATGCAAACTAAAAATTCTGAATGAAATCCAAGTTTGTGATTCTTAAAACCATAATAGCAGACTTGGCTGTAGGCTTCCAGCTGTCTTAGACTCATCAAAGTTCTCTTACTCCTTCCAGCTTCTGTCACAGTCACTTGAAACTAGTAATATTTCCTCATCGAGGATGTCTAAACTAAAGAATTTTCTCTTCTTCTCTTACTATCTTTCTCCCCCCGACCCCCCATGAAATACTTTAATGTCCCTGATTAATGAGAAGCAATCTAGAATTGCAGTTTGCATCACATAATTCATTTACAGATTCTGAATAGAGCTACAACAACACTGTACCCAATGCTGTCTAGTGTGTAGGGTCTGAGGGTACTTAGGGCTGAGTAGAACCCTCTGTCTTGAGCAACATGATATATTTTCTACCAGACTTCGATAGAAAAATGTAAATACTACTAGATTGTAGTGAATGTGCTGCTTTGTGATTTCAACATCTTTTCTCTTAACCAGTTATGAGTTAAATCGTGTCTACTTGGTATTCAAAGATTTTGACAGCACTGTTTATAGAGGCAGTCCCAGTGATGTAAAATGCTTGTCAACAGGAGAACTGGCTAGCTTCTGAATGGCCTTAACTTGAAACACAAGGAAGCCTGTTTAGAATGCTAAAGAAAAGGAAGAATTTTGAATCTTTAACTCTGCATGATCTTAGAGAGTGCATTTTGTAGTATAATCTCTGAAGTTTCTTAACCTTTTCAGCAAACTGCTAAATAATCTCAAACTTTTATTGGTTTCTGGAATTACTTGCAAAAAAATACATTTCTTCCTCTTGAAGTGCAAGCTCAGGTATCTCCTTTTCCTATCGTTGTGAAAGAACAGGAGATAGTAGAAAAACAAAAATATGAAGCATTTAGTGTTCCACTTTGTGGTCTATTTCCTGTGTCAGTTCAGAAGACAGCTACCTCTTTCACATGGCCATAAAACTAGGAAAGAACTAAAGATGAAATGATACACTTGTAGGATATTACAATGAATCGTTTTTGAGTAAAAGAACTTTATAAAGAAATAATGAATTTTTCTGAGAATTGTCTTTTCAATTTTGTCTATATTCTTGCTGTGTTCATGTTGATGTTCTGGAATTTTCTGTAACTCTGTAGATGTCAAGTCAAGATGAGATTTTAAAGACCATTTAATCAATACTATGACCAATATGTTTTACTTCAGTCGGAAGAAGGGAGAGACAATCAACTTATCTAGTAAAAGCCAGTGGCCAGCGTTAGTCAATATCTGTCTTCGGTTTTCTTTTTATTAGGGATTTCTCTGCTAAGAAGGTGGCGGCAGGGATGGAGAAAGGGGAGAGGAAAAGAAAAATCATATATTTGAAAAACCCTCTTCTGTTTTTGGGGCTCTTGGCACAGGGGCACAGATAGGTCAAATGCATTATTTTGTTCCCCTTAAAAAAAAAAAAAAAAAAAAAAAATCTCTGTTAATGTTTTATTTTCTTCCTAGGTAATTTCTGGTTTGTAACATTCTATGATTTCTTGTCAAGATTTCATTTGCTATATTCAGTCGTATGTCAGAGGGAGCTGAAAGTGCTTCCCTTGAAAACAAGGGATCAATAGCTGGTTTCAGAGGTGACCAAATGAATCTACCTGACTGATAAAACCACTTATAAAATTTGTTTTATATGGAATATATGAATGCTAATGATGGGGAAGGTTATCTTACTGGCTGTGGCTGCAGACAAATGATAGAAGACAGCTAGGTAATTTTTATGCTTTCTTAGAAGTCTGTTACCTGAATTTTGGAGCCCTTTTCCTGGCTCATGTAGTCAAACCTATCAGCTCAGGCAGGGGCTGTACTGTTTCCCTTATAATCATCCTGATTTGAAACTCTGTGTGTAATGAATTATTGTTATGCTTAGTTTTGTACTGTGAGAAAAATAAGTGTGAAACTGTGGACTTGTCATCCTTGGACATTGTCCAATAACTTCCCCAAAATAGGTCTAACAGTTATAAAATGGATTTTTCTCACCTTGTCACACATGCTTTTGCTGTTATGTTTCTTAGGTTAAACAGATGCTATGTCTACATGACTACAGCATGCACTTTTCAAACTTGTTCATTTTCTTTCAGATCACTAATTTAATATCCATCCAATTCAGCTTTTGAATGCTTGTCACTCTACAAAAAGCAGTTTTCTCTAGCTAGTGATAATTAGATACCTGGTTAATGTACTCTGTGTATTTAGACATTATTAGGATTTAATGCCAAAGTGACAATACTGTCTCCACTGATAGGCAGGATGAAATCCCCAAACATATTCTACTCCATTAGCTTTCCTAATCATTTAAAGACAATTGTTCTAAAGAATTCTAAGTGAAAAGCCCATAAAATGCCCCATTCCTTTTCCTCTTCCCCCCCTTTAAAGGTCTGGTTGTTATCTTTCTTTTGCAATCTTGGGCATTGTTGACTTGCCCAGTCTATATACAGCTTACTCTGTGAGAGGCTAGCTGAAAAGTTTCCGGTCTCCTTGGTCAAGCAAGTCTTATTGCCACAGCAATGAGAATGAACGTGTTATTCATCCCCAGAGACATTGTAGCACCATCTGTGAAGAAATAGTACAGAAGAGGCTAGTGTTTGCATTTTTAAGTTCTGCTTTGGTTGGATAGGTAAGGAGAAAATAGTTGTTGTACTTACAAAGGTAGAGAAGATCAAAGCAGGTCTTTGGAAATACTTTAGAAGCAAAGGTAAGAGTTTGAGTAGTTTTCAGGTCAGAGAAAGTACACAAAGAATTCTGGAAATACTTTGTTAATGTAAATGTGGCTATACTATTGACTAGTAAGTGAATACAGTGTGATCAGGAGAAACTTTTACTGATGTGTTTAGTTATCACTTTCAAATATCTATATTTATCTTTTAAATATCTCAAATATTTAAAAATATCTTTTAAATATCTCTCTGTCTGTGTAGTAGTAAATGGTATGCCAAGACATGAATAATGTGTATTGGCTTAGTATTTCCAAAGAGAGTTCAAAAGGACTTAGAGACATTCCAGTGCAAAACTAGAGTATTTTTGAGTAGGCTTCAGAGAGGAAGATGGTTACAGATGTTGTACAAATTGCTTTGAAGTCCTTGTGAAGTTTATGCTTCGAATACTTACATACTGCACACTGTTGGGATGCCAATATGCTTGTTCCTTTCAAAACCTGATTCCACTTTATTTCTAGCTACACATAGCTGTTGGTTTCACCTCTAGATGGATTGTTGCTAAAAGTTAGAGATTTAAATCTAAATTCAATTTAAGTTTAATTACATGAAAACTATTAGAAGTAAAATTAAAAAGTTGAAGCTGCAAGTCTGCTAACTGGCAAATTTGCTACACAGATGTTTTCAGGCCTTATAGAAGGAATAAGCAATTTTTCATCAGAATCTGTCATATATGAAAGTTTCCCAACGTTCATTAATTTGCCCTCTAAATCATGCCTGTTAGCCTTCCGTAAACACAGCCTTGTAATGAGATGCTTGACCTTTCTCTGGTTTTAGCATTGCATATCCTGAATTCAGCTCAGTTTTATGATAAAAAGTAATGATATGAAGTCATGATTTTTGGGGTAAAGGCACTCTGGATAAAAGTGCTTAGTGCAGAAATAACTTCATAAAATGCTGTGATGTGCATTTTACATTCTGCTCAAGACCCTTTTGTAAAGGGGTTTATCAGAAAAGTGTTGCTCCATAAAGGAAGTAAGCTAGTAACCTGTGTAAATGTGTTTTTTCTATGAAGTTTATAAAATACTAGGTGTTGTAAATGTAGCTGGTTGTGTTTTTTTTTTTTTTTTTTTTTTTTTTTTTCAAATGGTTCATGCTAAATATAACAAGCATTTCAGTGAGAAAAATTCAGTGGTCTTTGTAGTGAAAATGAGGCATTTTATTAGCCAAACACCTCAACATTTGCTAAATGACTTAAATGACTTATGTCACCAACATGGGTGGTGGCGGTGTGTAAGGTCTTTTTCTTCTTTTATTGGTTTAACTAAATACTGTGAGAGAGACATACAAGCAGAATTGTCTCATTAAGATATTACTTTTGCAGCTATGAAAAGTATAAGAATTTTTAAACCATCTATCACAAACAATAAATAGTGCAGTGACTTACACTCAGATTTACAATTATGAAGAATCAACGTTTAAGAAATTTTAGCAGACATTTTCTCTCATTTTTTTTTAAGCTCCTAAACAGAGTTTCACACAGTGAAAACTTTATAGAAAGGAAGAAGTGATAATTTGAGAGAGATGAAAATTAACCATCAAAATTACTTTTTTTGGGTAATGTGTTGATTTAAGTAAAACGGTATGGTAGCTCAGAGAAAGACTTTCTTTCATCCAAGAAATAAATCTGAATCTGTCCCTAGTGCTGTTGGAAAGAAACATTTTTTAATAGGTTTTTGGTATAGTACCACTTTCTCTGCCCTTCACAGACAATTTATTTTTCTACACTTCATTTTCAGCCAGCACAGAATCACCAGCACTACTTCTAAGAGGCAGTTGCACAGGAAAGAGAGATAATAAAAGTAGTCTAGGGTGGTAAAGCCCACCCCACACTCTCTGTTTTCAAACAGGTGTCCCTAGGCAGAATGGCTGCTTTCAATTTGGACCACTGAGCATTAAAGATTTTAGATTTGAGTTTGCAATTTATAAGATACAAAATTTACTGCTTAGTTTATTTGATAACAATTATTCCCGTGTCTAATACAGATATACACTTTTGGGATGAAAGAATAAATCAACAGAATTGTTCTTCCCACCAGAGTGTTGCTTATGGTCAGTTTCTTCTGCCTGAAAGTTGGAATTCCTATGTTTGACCTATTTTTATAAAATATTTTTCATTCCTAGGTGTAGAAAAGATAACTGCCTAATCTATTTAAAATGTTTGTTTCTTATTGGCAGTAAACCAATGTTGAAACAATGGTTGCAAGCTGGAATACTCTTCTACTCTTTATTTATTTTTTTTTCTTTGATTCTGAAATAAATATTTTGCTTATGAGGATAGCAGAAGAAGTAGCAAATGTGAAATTCAGTCTCTAATTCACACTCTGAGGTTACTCCAAGAATGATAAACAACCATCTACCTTCTTGTCTTACAATGCAGTTCAAGTTCATGGTCAAGATGTGCTGATACTACACTTTCTAGGTAACTTTGAGAACTGGAAAGTCATGAACAATTAATGGCTTTGAGAAAATGGAAGAGCTGCAGATATTGCTGGAAATTCTTCCAACAGAAGCTCTTACTAGGATATTTAGAGTGACACGTAATATATCATTTTTAGTAAAAGAACATTCTGGCCTGGCTATCTCAGAAACTGTCAGAAAGAGCTCTGAAGAGAAACACGCTGATGAGACAGAAGTCAACCACTAATCTGTGATCTGAAAATCTGCATAATTTTCAGCCCCAAAACATATAGTTTGAGTCCCAAATAACAAATCTATCCCCCATCTCATTTTTAGTGTTCATAGATTTTAATGTGCTATCTCCAGAGGAAAACTTCAAAGCAAAATTGTCACCACAGATCGACTCTCTTTTGGTGATAGAATATTCTGTAAAAGGTGACTATTGACATGATTTGCAAATATTTTGTGTTAAGTTACTAGAATGACAGATAAAACATCTTGCTCTATAGGAAACTTGTGCTGTTGATAAAAAGCAACATTTTGGCAAGGCAATTGAGCTTTCTGTGATGTGGTTTTGGAGAACATGGTGGGTTTTGTTGGTACAGGTGTAGTAATTATGTCTGGTGGAACTCTGACCATGATCTTCTGTTGACTGTTCAGTCAGTAAAGTGTTTTTTCTGCAGTTTTCAAGAACAGAATATCTTCCAACTGTGCAGCAAAAATACACCATGCGTAATATTGCAAAACATTAAGTAAAATCAGATTATTTGTAAGTGATTTCTTAGATATGTATTTCTTGTTAAAAATCAGTTGGATATCTTTAACTTGTACAAAAAGCTTGCTTATGTTCTTGGAGATCCAGTGGTAAATAAACAGGGTTTTATTTTCTTCTTTCATGACTTTATGCAGTTTACAATGGCTAAAGGAAAAAAGTGAAGATGAGGGGAGAAATTGAAAGGAGTCAGCCAAGAAAAAAAAAAAAAGCTTCACTCAGACATTTCCTTAATTGTTTGCTAAGCAACAATGTGCAAAGATTAATCTTGTCAGTGCTTAGTTGAGAAATACTGACCATTTTGAAATAGGGTATATGCTGTGTCTCAGTGAAACTATGAACATTTGGGCTCCATTTTTACTGCTTCTTGTGCTTTGGATCCATTTGTGGGTTTTAAGCTCAGCAAAGCAGCACACGCTTACGTTCAGTTTCCAGAAATAGTGTTGCACTTCAGAGATCTTTCTGAATTGAGACTGGGTTTAAGATGACAGTGCGAGTTTTAAGATAGTGAAATACAATGTGGAGCCTAACAGGCTGTCATAAATCTATTGGTGAACTAAATCTTTCTTCTAAGACATGCATTTAAGAATAATACAGGTAGGATATTTAAGATGTACTCTAAAGGGAGAAACAGAGTTAAAAGGAGCATGTACATTGGCAATTTCAAGGACCACGAATTTCAAGGGTAAAGGACTTTCAATTTCAGCAGTGAAACTTACACTGGTTCATATTGCATGAGAAGACCCAAGACTTGTGACAAAAATATTCTATTGAGAACTAAGACAAAAACCTTAAACCACTTTTTCTCAATGTTGAAACTAAAATAACTGATTCTAGTCAAATGCTTTTCATTTTTCAGTTATTTACCAACTTTTGATTTTATTTTTGTCCTCTTTTAATCCACCCATCTAAAAAGTGACGTTGTCAGGATTATTTCGTTTTTATAAATGAAATAATCCTGACAACGTCACTTTTTAATTTATCTAGTAGGTAGAACACTGTTTTGGTTTTATCTTCCTCTTTGTTCTCCAAGCTGAATTCTGAAAATGCTTTCACAGTCTCGTGACACTGAAAGTAACTGTTCTGTGGAGAACTGACAGTGACTAAAGGAAGCAGGATTGCTAGCTGCTGCCTGAATTGTCCTTGGTTGTTAACCTGATGTCTGTCTATGGCTTTTCTGTTTAGGCTTCAGATGCTTTAGGAATTCAACTGTTTCCAGTGTAGCACCCAGAACTTCTTCCAAGCATCTAGCAACTTTGCTTTTCTGATGTGTTTCAGAAAATTAGGTCATTTCATTTCAGGTCGGGTCATCAAGATGTTTCAAATTTGAAAAGAGACAATTGAGACTGTGAAACAAAATTCTGGCTTGAGCCAGACATCAATATACTTGAAAAATGGAAGCAAACCTAAATTTTTGCCCTTTTCATTGTACTGTAGGACAGTTAAAGAAGTGCATACAACTCAAAATATAAGAGACTCTTCTAATTCAGATCAGTTTTCGACTGCATGCAGGTTAGAGAAAGGAGAAAATTTAATTTTCCTGTACTTCGAACAGATACATTTTATCATGAAGAGTGTTTTGATGGGGCTTTTTTTTTGGTATTGTTTTGTGTTTTTTTTTTTTGTTTGTTTGGTTGGGTTTTTTTGTTTTGTTTTTGTTTTGTTTTGTTTTTCAAAAGTGCAAGAAGCAGAAGAAATTCTGTAGTTTTTAGTCAGTCAGTGCACTGGTTTAATGGGAAGCAACATTTGTGACCAACTGGACCTGGAAAGATATTTTACCATGTACTTGTTTTAGACAATGGTGACTCATCAAGATTAAAACTTATTATGAAAATATTTGGGTTTTGATAAATGCTTTGGTTTTAGAAAAAGTTTTGAAAGTTTCTCATTTTTGTGTTGAACTGAGAAAATACTTCTAGTATTTATTTTTTTTTTTAGAATAAAAATTTATGATATTTGAAATTAAACAAGTTAAAATAATGTGAGAAAAACATAGGCTTTGATTGAATTCAATTGGGATTTAGGTTTAAAAAGGAACTTTTGAATAAGGTTTTATAAGCTTCAGGCATTTTCCAGTTTTCTGTCTGTAACAGAGATTTCCTTCTCTCACTCCTCCATGCAATCCTTCCTACCTCTAGATCTTTTTATTATTTTCAGGTGATAAAGTTTAGTGTTTTCCAAATTTAGTCTAGGACTGCCTCACTGGTCTGACACAGTTTTGTACTGACAGAGGTCTAAGATGAACTACTGAGGGAGAAACCCACCCAGAATGGGGTAGTCCCCTTTCTAAGTCTGAAAAATCCACACGCTGTTAAATGCATATTTTGTTTTTCCTCATCCTTTGCCTTTTAGTTTGCTAGATTAAAGTTTAATAGATTAGACTAAGTAGGAAGCTCAGATAAATTGTAAACTTTCACTCACATGTTGCCTCTGCTAGAGAGCTGAAAATCAGAAATTAATGCAAATAGGAACACTAGTAAGGCTACCTGCAACTGCTATAGCCAATGCCCTAATTCCAAACTGTTAATGAACCACTCTTTTTTTTTTTTTTTTTTTTGTGATCTTCCCCTGCTTTTTCTTGTTTTAATTCATTCACTTTTTGCATCTGCATTTCTTGTGAGAAAATGATCCTTCTCTCTGAATTTTCTGAGAAAAATCCTGAATGCAAATAAATCTATGGAACAACTTTCTCTGGTGCCCCATCTGACCTTTTGTCCAGCCTTGCTTGCAATTTCCTGGTATTTTTTGGTTCAACCTATTTGCATCTACGTCAAAAAGATCTGGTTCTCATGCTGTCTGTATCAGGATGATCATCTCATGTTTGGGCTTGGATTCCAACCTTGGGGTTACTTACTGTAAAATGGAAACTATTCCATCTTATTTTAATAGTTCTTCAAAGTAATCATTGAAATACTTCCTGCAATTTTATGGCAAATCAAATGTAGATAAGTATGATTTTGAGATTTTAGTGGTAGCATCTTTGCACAAATCTGACACTGAGAACTTCAGGAAGCTCATATGAGGCATTGATTGTTTTCTCTCAACATTGTAATGTTGCAATAATTTCTCTGCACAAAGTTACGGTATTGGAGATTAGCAGAGAGAAGGGACAGTCAGGGAAGACTGGTGTTTCAAAAGATCACTTACCTGACTTCAGCTGAAAATAAAGGTTGTAACTAATAAATAGTTTTTCTGATGTTTGAGTGAGCTGGCTATTGTCTAACTGTGCCTAATGTCTTACAGCTCTAGAGAGAGGCCTGTCTGACCTGGAAAAGTCTTTAATGCTGAAAGCCCTTCTGTCAGTGCTTTGATATAATCAGTAGAAATTAGATTTTTCTAGTCATTTGAAATGCACCGTGTACACTATAGTTCTGTTTAATTTCCTATATGGTCAGGGAATAATTTTTAGCAGTTGCTGATGCTACAGTGTTAGTAAGTGACCTGATAAACATATTTTGAGTAATGAGTGTACAAACTCATGCTGAGAATATACAACAGTCAAAGGTAGGGCTACATAATCTTGTTTTTAAACTAGATAACCCAAGTGCTATGCTGTGATTGTGGTGGCACTGGGGTGAGCATGGCGGTGCAGCTAACAAATTTAAGTGGTGAAATACTTTAGCTCCTGGACTAAGTAGCTGAAACTTCATCATGCAATCAAGCTATTTATATGAAAATATCATGTGCATATACAAAATGTGTACGCACCCTTTATTAGACCCTTCTAATCCAACTGCAGCGTATTGTCAAATTAAGTATGCAGTGGTGCAGGTCATTCTACATCCTGAAGAGGAAGGATAAAAACTGATGACAGAAATAGGAGTGGCCGTCCTTCAGATTTCTGTCACTTTGCAGTAGTGGACTGCTGACCATGGCAGCTGAGTCAGGAGGACTTGCTGTACGCAGAACACTGCATTATGTTGGAGCTTCTAGCATTCCAAAGCAGGAGATTTCTCAGTGGTTATCAGGGCCGACACTAGAGTTGTTCATCAGACCACTAGGCTAAACTTCGTTCCTCTTATGTTTGCATAGAAGAGGGTCTCTGTATCCACTTTTCTCTGATTAAAGCAGCCACCCAAAGTTTTACTATAGCTTGGGACACTGGCAGGAAGAGAAAAGGGGAACTAGTGCAGGAGAAGGTTATTTGTATATAATCTTTGTCTTTTAATCAACTTGCACTTTTATACCTAGAACATTGCTCATGGCTCCTGACTATATTCAGGATCACAAATCTGAAAGCAAAGCTGGTTTATTCGGCATTCTGGGCTTTTGTGCCCCTATGCTACTTACAAGCCAGTCACGATTTAGCCCATAAATTGCTCAGTGGTTTACACTTTCAGAGGAATGATTAAGGACATTCTGTCTACAAATAAGCTATTTGTACTCCATGGTCATCAGCAAAACGTTGTTAATAGGTGCTGTAGTGTTTGGCTTTGACTTGCCCTTTGCAAAGTTCATACAGTCTGCCATCTGAATCATAGACAGCAGACGCACTGAGGTCTGATCTCCCTGCTATTTGCCAAAACTGAAAAGATATTAAACATAGGGCAGCAGCATAGACATACCTGACACTGCTGAGGGTAGGCCATGCCATTTAGATTTGCCTTTCAAAGACCATCTTTTTGTACATGACATTGTGAGGATGTGACTATGTTTTTAAGACCAAAACTTATCAAGCCATGAGTGTTCACAAGCATCTTCCATGCACTCTGTCAAGTGCTTTTTTTTGTCAAACTGATAAATATGAAATATTGATTTGTGTTGTTTCCTTGGCACTCCTCTTGAATTTGTCAAGTTTAATGGATTTTCGCCATGATGTTTCATTTATCATGGAATCCATAGTCATTTTCAAATTAAATGACAGCTCTTATGATTGAATAGCAACTTCAGCATTAGTCTGGATAAAATTTGCCTGCTGTTGATTACAGTTAGGTGTCTCTATAATTATGTAAGAGTGATCTATTACCCTTTTAAAATGATGTGTCAATAGTAGTCTCTAAGAGTAGTTTGTTCACTGTGTTTATAAGAAAAGGCTTTACAACTAAGCACTGGGGATTGAGTTTACACAGCTTGATGTTGGTGTATGTAATCACTTACCTCTTGGATACTGGTACCTCTTGGCACAAGGTTAATAAATACTTTTAAGGAAATTACGTGAAAGGATTTTGCAGTTTCATTCAATGGAAGTCCTTCAGGAGGAAAAGACTGCATTTGGCGCTACTTAGCACCCAGCTCACAGCCTTTGTGGTAAGACTGAATAAATGGGAGGAGATCCTTTACACACTGAGAAGCAGATCCCAGCCACTCTCAGCTTATAATTTTCAATATCAGGGATGAAACGTTTCTCTAAAGATTCACATTTTAGAAATGAAGGTCTGTTTTTCTGACACTCATCAGTGCAGTACACTTAATGAACTCAAATTTCAAGGCAAATACTTTAAACATACTTACCTAGTCTCATTCTAAAATGAGAATGTGAAGCAGGATGAATGTCAGAACAGTAGTAATTTTGAGCAGACTTACAATGAGTGATCTTTTTCTTCTAAGGATATTTTATGTGGTTTAGGAGTGTAGGTTGGAATATGCTACCCCTCCCTCAGCCTTTTTTAAATGTCAGGAATATTTAGCATAACTTGGTATGGTTGAATTTTGTGGGTCTATATTTGTAGAGGTTTTATTTTTAGAGGAACAGCTATCATTATTCCTTTCTCAGAAAGAGATACCTGAAGTAAACAATGGAGATATATAATTTGTCAGTAAATTTTTATTTTAAATTTTTCTATACTTTGATAACTCTTACAGAATCAACATTAATGTAGCTTTATTAATCTAATAGAGTATAATGATAAATGGATAAATGGTTATAAGGAGCTGATTAACTTTCAGAATAGTTAACTTTCTTTTAGTGTTTCTCTTTATATTCTAGCTAATCATCATTACAATGCACTTATATTTCTTGTTTGGAGTCATCAGCTGGTCATTGAATGGTTTTGTTTTCTTGGTTGGTTGATGGTTTCAGATCAAAACAGGGAAGATAATTATTTGTTTTAGATTATGTTTTTCAGAAGTTTAATTTTTTTTTTTTTTTATTAAGATCTGCCCAAGAGTACCCTGGCTGTGACAATTATTTTACTTTGCTAAAATGTTACTTCTCTCCTTCAGACTTACTCAACTCTTGGCACGGAGGTGTGACAGTCATTTTATTGTCAGACAAAGAATATTATGACAGAGTGGGTGGAACTAAAACAGAATTCAGAGCTTTCATTTGAAGTGTTTGCTGTTCGATCTTTTAAAGTTCTTACAAATTTCTCTTGTCCCAGGTGTCTTTCTACCATGCTACTTCTCATTTTCCTTCCTGACTGCCCTCTTCCCCTATGCTCTATTGTTGCTTCTATTCTATTCAAAATGGCGCAGGATTAACCTCTTGGTGTGTCTTCTGGGAAGTTCACTTATGGTTCCAGTAGCAGTCAAACTGAATAGTACAATAATCAGCCCTTTCAGAATGGTTTGTCCAAGAGTAAGCACCAGAAAACGGCAACCATACTCTTGATGCAAGGCAGCTGAGAGCAAGAAGTGGCTGTCACATTAAGCCCAACTATTTAACTTTGTGATTCTGGTCTCCGTATATGGCTGTCCTTTAGTGGTACAGAAAACAGTCATTCTAAAAAAGGTGAAAATGTTTAGATTCACATCTGCTGTATTTAAATTTTAATTAAAGATTAAGGGAGTTAATTCTGCCCTATGGTTAAGTTATATGCTATTATTATAAAAATAACCAAATTAAAATTTTATATCTGTGTCCCATTCATATACAAAGTTCTTCAAAATTTCCATTATTGTAGTGAAGAAAAAGACCAAACTGAATTATGTAACCATATACACTTTCAGTATTTTATATTGCTGTCACTAAGATGACTGTTAGACAAGTTAAAATGGAAGCTTTCACTTGCTGCCAGAAACATACCAGCCAATTTAATTGAAAATAGTTTCACAGAGGAATGACAGTCCTTCTGAGAAAGGCTGAAAAAGAAGTACAGTCAGGCATCAATGAAATCTTTGCAGATGTCGCAGGTCTTCACAAGATACCCTCAGAAAAGCTTGCTTAGGTATGTGTTACCCTAAAACGACACACATTTTTGATTGTTCCATGGTTGAAAATGGCCTTTTAAAACAGCTGTGTTGTAGTGTGTTTGTGAGCACTCAAATATCATCTGATTCTTTTTGACAGCTAGTGGAAAAGTGAATTTCTAGTAAAGCATTTTATGTTAAAAGGTCCATTTCAGGAACTTGCCCTGGTTTCACAATAACAATAACAATTGAGCACCAGAGACAGGAATGTTTTTGATATACAATGAATAGTTCAGTACTCTTTTCTTACAATGTGAAATGCCAAAAGCAGAATGATTTATGACGTCCCATAAAGAAGAGTCAGTATTGCTACATTTTTGAAATTTATTTTTATTTTAAAATAAATAAATTTTGTGGGAAAGAAACATACCCTGTCTAGAAAGATGACAAAAGCACACAATTCAGAAACTACTGAAGTTTCATGTACAGTCAAGTTTCCTTTTTGGTCTTTGCATTCCTTTTGCACTGACACTCAAATCCAGACTGGGTTCAGTGTTGTTAAAATATAGGCACATTAACCTTGGCTAGCATGCTGATAAGTCTGGCTTAAGATGTGAGCTAGTAATGAAGCTTGAATTGAGATGTTGCTTGGTGCAGCAGTAAGAACCGTGTCTTCCTGTTTCACATGGAGATACAAGTTCCTTAGAGGAATGAGAATGATAGAGATAATCCTGTAGGGAGAGATGAGAGGAAAGAAAATGGGAATATGGAGAGAGTAATAGTGGGAATCCACAGAGAAAATCTTCACAGCTCACTCCCCTAAGTGTTTTTTCTATTCTCTGAGGAAACTTATTGATTCCTGTCTTTCTGTTAAACTTTCCCAATATTTAATTGTTCTGCTGTAAGGCTGAGACTGCTTGCTAACAGTGTGTGATTAACTTTTTCATAGGCTTTTCTTGTGCTGTGTTCCCAGCTTACTTGTATGTTTTAAATATGGTCTAAAATAAATAATGTTTTGATTTCCTGCTGTCTCAGGTAGTCTAAGATTCATTTCTGGTCTGATGTTTTGGGTTAGTTTTTATTTTGCTGGCGGAGTGAGAGGGAAGAAAAAAAGTGGCTGTGTATCTGTATATCACTGCATATATGGTGATTTACAGAAAAAGCAGATTTAGGTATCCTCTACCTATTTACAGATGTTCAGAGCAGGAAAGAAAATAAATTATTAGGTATGTGTTTTTGGTTTTTGTTTTTTTTTTTTTTTTTTCTGTTAGACTCATTCTTTATAGCTGTATCTTGTGATCTCATAAACCCATATATCGTCCTGCAGTGATCTTACAGAGCTTTCAGCCAAATTTTAAACCAGGGTTTATAGTTTCTTTTCCAGTAGACTTCTTGGAATAAAAGGTGCATTTCTACATGACAGACTGTGGCTGCTTTCACCTTGTTAGTAGCAAGAAACACCCCAACAAATATTTAAAAACTTGTTTCTATGCTTTTGCTTTGGAGCTGAATGTGCCCTAAAAGTAAAATTGGTCAATTGCAGCCTAAGCATCAATGATTTCTTAAAAGAAAATAGTGATGTCATTACAAATACCAAGAGCACAGAAATATTCAGAAGTGCACACATTTTCAGTGTCTTTTTGAATCAAAACAAGGAACACATCTAATAAGCCACGAATGCTATGGGGTCCACAATGCCAGACGTGATGAACAAGATTCAAAAGTTAACAAGTAGAAGTACTGGAAAAGAAGGAAACTCTTAAGGGATGACAAAAGATGCACATTCAGCTAAAAGATTAATGTTTTCTGAAGATTGTAAAGGATTCCTTGAAAGCTTTCATATAGATAATAAAGTAATAGAGGGTTTTATCACTTTGAGATAACAGTTTTAACTCCTAGTAAGTGTGAGAGTGGAGGAGAAACAATTCTCCATTTAATTTCACTCTTTATTTGAGCAAGTGTGGGAAGGAACAATTTAAGGACATAGACACTGATGAATGGCTTTGTTATTAAGTTCCTAATAACATTTGTCAGTGATTTGGACACTATCAGCCTTATTTCTAGAAATGCCTTTTACACTAGCACTTCAAAAAATGAAGTCAGAATGTTAGTTTAATATTTAATATTTCATTGAATATTCAGAATATTTACATGATTATTTCCTTGTTCAATTAAAGGAATACTCTACTTTAGCAGTAAACACAAAATTTTAAACATATTTATATGCATTAAAGATGATTTAACTAAGAAGTTTATCTTTCAAATATTCTCTTTGACACTTTGGGAGAGCAGAGTGGATTACTGAAAATCTCTAGTCTTGCTATCACTAAATGATGAGTTTGAGATAAGTTAATTGGGATAGGTCTGGATCTTGAGCATAGAATGGAGACACATGAGTAAGACAGAGCCACAAAAGCTAAGAATATGTACTTTGGATATCTAAAAATCTCTGTCTAAAGTATAGTCTAAGCAAGCTGCCCTTGCTTGCTGTACAGGGATGAGGAAATAGAAAGGCACTGCTACAGGTTCTATCCAACATCCAGCTGCTCAAATAGATACACAAGCATGTATGTTAGACATGAATCAGAGGATTGTCTGCATCTTTATTGTGTCTTGTCAAACTTAGTATCAGGAACCTAGTGACAAAGTTGATCCACCTTTTATCAAGTTGCATGCAACCATAACATTTTCTGCCATTTGATGGTGTTTTGGATAAAAGAGAGAAATCCAGATGTGAATTTGTGGTAGAGGAATGAATTGCTTTCAGAAAAAGAACAAAACAAAATGTGTGACTAGAGTTACTAGAGTGACTAGAATGAAAAAACATTCACTATGCTGTTATGAGTGGGTTTGAAAGCCCAGTACAAGCTGGATTCTACTCTCTGTATTATCTGGTAAAGTAAGACAAGTTGCCATAACAAGTTCTTACTCACATACAAGATTGTAGGGGCTAGTAAGGAAATATTTCTGCTTTACTTCTTTGAGGAGACGAATCTGATGCAGTACAGCTTTTCATTACTAAAGATGCTTTGGGCATTAAACCAATCCAACCCAGCTACTGCAAATTATATGTTCTTTATAAGTTTTTTTCCTAGTAACACTCATCTATTCAGTTGATAATCTGTTGAACTCCATTCTGACCAAATTCTAAGGCTGAAACCTAAGTCCAATAATTTTATTTCTTGACAAGGTTCCCTGCTGTCACTTACCTCCAGGCATAGGGGACAGGAGAATGGAAAGAAAGAAAACAGTACAGCTTTTGGATTGTATTTTAGTTTCTGGTTACCAGGTACCTTTGGAAGAAGCTGGAAGTAGTCCACTTTGTTCTAAACATATCAATAGTGGCTCATGCCTCTAACCACAGAAACAGAATAAATGGAAGAGGCTGGATCATGCACAAAATCCACTAACACATACTAGCCTCTGAATCAGTATGGGAGAACCATGGACCTCATGTGGGACAAAATCCATGGAGACAATCAGTTCTCAGAATTTGAGACTTGAAAGAAGGCCAACAATTAGGATAAATATTACCAAAATACAGAACCATAGAATAGTTTGGATTGGAAAGCACCTTTAAAGGTCATCTAGTCCAACCCCCCTGCTATAAGCAGGGACATCTTCAAATTAATCAGGTTGCTCAGAGACCTGTTCATCCTGACCTTGAATGTATTCAGGGATGGGGCATCTACCACCTCTCTGGGCAACCTGTGCCAGTGTTTCACTATCCTCATTATAAACAAATTCTTCCTTTTATCTAGTCTAAATCTACTCTCTTTTAGTTTAAAACCATTACCTCTTGTCCTATCACAACAGGTCCTCCTGAAAAGTTTGTCCCCATCTTTCTTATAAACCTCCTTTATGTAATGAAAGGTCACAATAAGGCTGACCCGGAACCTTCTGTTCCCCAGGCTGAACAACCCCAGCTCTCTCAACTTGTCCTCATAGGAGAGGTGTTCCATCCCTCTGACCATTTTTGTGGCCCTCCTCTGGACCTTATCCAACAGTTCCGTGTCTTTCCTGTGCTGAGGACCCTAGAGCTGGATGTGGTACTCCAGTCAGGGATCTCTTCACTATGCTTGATCATGTACTGTAAATATGATGCCATACCATAGTATAGGGTAAGTTATTTTTCCTATGTAGAAATCCAGTTATAACAGTTTGGTCGTATCACTGAAAGTTGATAGCTCTCAGAAATATCAATGTAACAGCTTAGTTCATGAATGTGTTCTTCATGTATTGTGGATGCCTTAAAATCTGTGTGTATGAATTTGAGGGAAACATTTAACTAAATAGCCCTATTATTCTTTAAATGACCATGAAAATTCATGTTCACCACTTATAAGACCTAAAAAGTAAAAACAGTTTAACTTGGCCTTCATTTCTGCTGTATGAAACAAATTTCAATAGCTTCATTAATCTATGGAAGATATTTATAAATTCTTACACAATTGCTTTGCTCCCTGGCTCTTCATTTGAGTGCACTCTTAATGAGGATTAGCTCACTATTTTATGCTGTGAATGTTATTGGTTCTAAGTTCTGCTGCCCAGGATAGAAAATAAGAAAAGTTTATTTACTTTTGATATATAGCTCAAATTGTCCCCTAACCCAATAGTTGCTCAATGCTGCTAAAGATTCCACTAAACTGCTAGTGAATATAAACCTGTTTGACATATTTGACCTTGCTGGACTCCCAGGGCTTTTTCTCTTCTCCACTCTACCCCAACTCTTACAAAAAAGTAAAAAGGTGCTATATTGCCTGGTGAAGTTTTCTTCACACTTGGCTGTCTGTGGTGTTGTTGGTGTATTTTCTTTATGGTTTTTGGGTTTTTTTTGACCCTCCATTTGCTTTATGTCACTGATTTCTCTTCTTATAGCAGCTTGGAAACTGTGTGATGTCTGTCATATCAGACAACTGGTACTTTTCCATAATAATATAGCAAATCTACCTGATATGAGCCATACAGTGCCTTTTCATTGACTAATTTGAGGTCTTTTAATAGTTTATGTCTAAGCTTTATAGTAAGCTTGTTTTTATGCTTGACCCAAATAATAATATTTTTTCTTGCCAAGGGTTTGTCTATTTACCTTTTCGCCTTTGAAATTGGGAACCAGGTCATGAGCTTTGCATTGATCACAGACCTTTTTGTTGTTCTTGTTGTTGTTGTTCTGTGATCTTTTTCATATACTCTACTGAAAAAAATACAATCTATGTATTACATTTTGTGTAAAATTCAGCACTCCTCCAATTACTGAAATAAAGTAGGCTCATAGACAGCTTCACCCTCTGATTATACCAAAATCTTCTAAGAAGATAAAAAGTATAAATGAAACAACTATCCCATTATTCAGGCCTTCTCTGTTCCCAGTGCTATGTGCAAGTGCAGTTTAAGCCTCTGTAATTTTCCTTTACCATATTTGGCAATTTTAACTCTGAAAGGGTTTTTCGTATGTTTTGTTTTTTTTTTTTTTTTTGGGGGGGGGGAGGTACTTCATTGACTGTGGATGCAACAACTATTACAGTTAATCAGAATTGAGGAATTTGACAGAAGTATGATTTTTTGGTTACAATTTACTTACACATATCTGCTTGATGCTCAGTCATAACCTCTTTGATATTAGTGAATCTGTATATACTGTGTATATAAGGCATCCCACTTTCAGGTTCCGATCTACTAAATCTATTGGCCTGATTGTTTTCTGCCTGAGTCAATCATCTTTCACTTTTTGTCATTAGACTGACAAGGCAGTGGAAAATCCACTAAAGATATTTACCAGGTGATTTATAAAGACTCAGCAAATGATGGTAAGACCTGATTTTTGAAGTATATGTGTTTGCCAAACCTGCTGTTCCCAAAGAAATTTAAAAGGTTACAGAAAAGAGGAGGTGGATAGAAAGCTAGTAAACTTGAGGGAAATAAGTGAACTGTGTGGGAAAAATGTAGGCAGATATTGCTTGACTTGGCCTTACTTTACTTTTTAAATTATTATGGGCATCTCTCTGTACAGTGTTGTCTGCCTTTTTTATTCGCTATTAGTTAAACATCAATTTACTTTCTTCATAGCTTAGCCAGGTTCACAAAAAATAGGGCTCCTCAGAGGCTTTGTAGTGTTTTTTCCTGTAACATTTACATTAACTTCTGGAAAATGCCCTTGTGAATTACTCTGTAATTACAGTTTGAAAGAGCTGAAATATCGAACAAAGGCTAATCTTCTGTTAAGCTCTTAGCTGCATATAAGAATTAGGAATCTAAATATTTGTTTGTTTTGTTTATTTCTGTTTGTTTAAGGTTCTCAATTTCAGTGCTTAATGAAGAAAATAGCTAAAAACATCTCAGCAATGTGACAAAAATTGAAAATGAACTTTAGGGGTCTTCAAAATGCTGCTGACGATTAATTAGATTTGCCATAAAAGCCTCCTGGTATTACTCTCTGCCCCAGCTCCAAGCACCAATAAAATATGAAGACTGACGATTTCCTAGATAATATGTTTAAAATGCAATCACAAAGCCCTCATTCTCTGTTCCGTTTATTTACAGAGTTTTCCTCTGCTGCCATGTCTGTTTAATCCTTTAATCACATAGCTTTGACCCCACTAACCTTTGGGATCCAATTAACATCTTGTTGTAGGTGTCCGCTTCATGTTGTGAGTACCTTCAAGAGATAGCTCATTAAAGTTTATTTAATATGTTACTGCATCTAGAAAACAGGGAGGATCAACTGTCAGCCCATGGGCTATTTATAGCCCAAAATGTTTGACTTTGCTTGCTTATGCTGTTTTCCGTGTTCCTCCAGACAACACTCAGAAGCAGGCTGGCAAGGTAGCTTCCAACTTTCCTGGTGCACCTGTTGTTCCTCTTGATGTTATGATGTATGCTTTTATTGTTTTGTGACCAGGGATTTTCCCCTGCCAATGGTGCCATGCAGAGGTCGGTTTTCGTTGTTAGCCCTATTTACCAGGATGCATCCTAGCTTTTTCCATTGTCATCTGGGCCCTCAGGCAAGGTGACTACTGAGAAGTGGCTGCTGTTATATCCTGACAGATGAGATCTGCTGTTTGTGAGCAAAAGCTTCAGAAGTAAGCATAGTGCAGTTGAATCTGCATATGTGCAGTTTTGGGTTGCACTGAATTTACACTGTATGTGGATTAAATTATCCTATTTATGCAGTTAAATGTCTCTTTGTGGCAGAAACCCAGGCTTTGTAGCTGCTGTGGCAAGCAGGTTGGTCCCAGTGGTGTGTACTAATAATGAGGCTACTTTAACTACTACTTTAGTTCTTGGCATTTCTGCTTCAGGGGTGACACTTGCTGAAGGAAAGTCTAGGATGATTACAGTGAAATGTAAAGCAGGAAAAAGACACAGGTTGAAGATGTGTTATCTTTATACTCTGAAGCCTCTCTGGCTGTGGCAATGAATACTGCAGTAAACTGCTGACTGCCCTAGTTGAACTTGGTGCATAGTTATGGTTTCACACCAAGCGTTCTGCATGAATCATAAGGTGGATAACCTTCTTCCTGCTTTTCTTCTCTTTCTCAACCAACTGCTGTACTGACATCTCCAGCCCAGCCCTTTTACTTCAGATGTCAGTGCTGCTCACCCACTGGGAGTCTTTGTACTCTAGGATTACACAGACTTCTACTTAATCAGTGGTGTTTTATATCATGTCTGCAAATGAAATTATTATTTTTCAGTTGAAATGACTAACCCAGCTATGTGCAAGCTTTGAGGACACTCATAGAGCTGGTACTTTGTAGAGGATTAATTTCATCATAATTTAGAAGACTTTCATATAGATGTCTGCACTAGAACTAGTTTAGACTCCTTTTATTGTGAGTGGAGACAAATGAACACTTAAAAATTAATTTTTTATTTTAGATGAACATACTTGAGAATGTTCTATTTCATTTCTATTGGTATAAAAAGCATCTAGTAGGAACTGGATAGTGAAGGACATAAATGTCTCCAATATATCTCACTATATATGTCATTCCTGTATTAAGATGATGTCTGTTCTCTTACATTGTATGTTTGAGAGTCAAGTCACACTGAAGAAAAACCTGTCTTTGGATCCTCTAGTGTATGTTGGTATCCTCCAATTAAATTATTAATTAAACATTGTATGTTATGCGTTTATTAACTGTGTGGTTGCATACTTTTATGTAAACAGCAGTAGTTACCCAACTGAGTTTACTTTATCTGCATATATTTGCATTCTATATTTGTATTTTATTAAAAAAACTTAATCTAACCAGTTTAAATTTCTCATTGGGTATGAATAAATCATTAGCATGGTTTTCCAGTCTTTAACTGTGAGTCACACAAGTGCAGCTAGAGAGAGAATTGTTTAAGAAATGTAAAGTCAGGTGCTGTCACTGATTTCCCCTCCCCCTCACCATTATTTCAGCCAAAGTTTTCTTTCTGGAACTATTTATACTTAAATCTGGAGCAATTAACTAAATCAGTGTAATTATTTATGGAGTGAAGTACTATCATCATGAGTAAAGATGGAAAAGTCTGGCTATTCTGGAAATGCAAGTTTCTCTACTTGTTGTATTCAATGGCTCACCAAGATCTTGCCCTGCTTTTCAAACTTATGCAAATACACAATGTTGCTGATTAAGCATCAGAAGAACAAGTAGTTCACCTATTTGTCATATGTCTGTTTCTGAGAAGTTTAAATAGATACCCAAAGAACAGAAGCTCTTGATAATGGTAGAATTCAGTTACTGAGGAAAAACAGTATGACAGGTCGCGAGAAGCCCGAATGACATTGCAAAGCCACACTGACAGCTTTGCTTTGTTTCAGAAGGTGGAGGAGTTAAAGAATGTGACTATATTCTCACTCCACAGGGACAATGCATAGAGAAGTTAAAGCAACCTGTTAATGTGTTGGAAATGTTTGTGAAATGGTAGTGCTCGCAACCCCACAGAAAGAAATAGAGTAGCAAAGTAAAGCGAATAAACTTATGAAAAATCAGTCTTTTGGAAATGACAGACAGGGTCCCTTGGGAAAATCACCTAAGTAATACATCTCTCTCTTAATACCTTCTCTAAATATATTAGGAGAAAATGAACTATGTTAAAAAACAGTAGCAAGCCATCTTAGTACAGAAGCATGGATATGAAGCATACGGAGAGAGTGGGTTTTTTTGTTCTTTTGTATTGTGTTTGCTTTGGTTTGGTTTTGTGGGTTTGGGTTGGTTGTTGCTATTTTTTTTTTTTTTTCTTAATCCTCTCTTCCCAGTATTTTTCTAGTGCTGCCTGTGATCCTCATTTTTTTGTTATAATTTCAATATATTTTGTGTTCTTTTCTGGAGTTCCTGGCAGCTCACCTTCCCTCCATCATTTCTCAAATGTAATCACTAATAATTGAGAAGGTACTTCCATTACTTCTTATGTGCTCAAAGATAATTTTTCTGTATCAGGATTTTGTTTGAGGGGTAGATGAATGGCTAAAAAACCCAATAAACAGATAATATGAAAAATTGGGAGAAATAACGGAAAGTACTGCTCCTCAAACTGGGTGACTGAATGATAGTATTAAAGATTTTGTTTTGGCTTTCAGAACAAAGATACATTATAATTGATTTTCTAATATATTAGTTTTTTAATAAAGGCAGATAAATAATAGGTTTAAGATTCTTTAAAGAAAGAATACTCTATTCTTTCTTTAGACAGAGAATAAGAGTCTGTCATTAACTTAAATGTTTATAATTGGCAAACTCAAAAGTGCTTTTCTTTCTCAAGGTCTTAAAAATCATGATAGGCATTTTTTGAATCATTAATTACCTTTGAGAAATGATGGAGCATAGGTTAGATCCCAGGGGACTGAAGAAGAACAAACAGTATATAGCAAATGTAGTTTAAGGGTTAAGGAAAACTGAACACAATATGCAGCACTAGGGAAGAAAAAAAAAACCAACCAACTCTAAATGAATTATGAATTAATTTATAGGACCTAGAGGATAATTAAATAAGAGGAAAGGAACCAGATGAATTTGACAAGAACAAATTGCGTCAAACAAAACCGTTTACTTTCTTCAATGGAAAATCTTAATCTAGTGGAAAAGGGAGAGCAGTCTGTGGTATTTTAGCCCGGTAAGAATTTTTATGTTGTTTTCTGTGACATGAGCAAACAAACTAGCAACATATTGATGAGTCGAAACTGTTACACAGTATATGTGCAACTGGCTGATCTCTTGCACCCACCCTACTCTCTGTAGTTTTCTCACAAATGGAGAGGATATTCAGTAGGGTCCTGCAAAAGGGTTACTTAATGCATGTCTGTTTGATGTTTTCAGGTTTGGTTTTGCTGATAGAATAGAGCATATTCTATGACAAGATGACTGGCTTAGTGGATGAGGGAGAGGCTGCGGACATTGTCTGCCTAGAATTTAGTAAAGCCTTTGACACTGTTTCCCACAGCATTCTCCGGGAGAAACTGGCTGCTCATGGCTGGGATGGGCGTACTCCTTATTGGGTAAAAAACTGGTTGGATGGCTGGGCCCAAAGAGTTGTGGTGAATGGAGGCAAATCCAGTTGGTGGCAGTTCACGAGTGATGTTCCCTAGGGCTCAGTTTTGGGGACAGTTCTGTTTAATCTCTTTATCAGTGACCTGGATGAGGGGATTGAGCGCACCCTCAGTAAGTCTGCAAATGACACCAAGTTGGGAGAGAGTGTTGATCTCCTGGAGGGTAGGATGGCCGTACAGAGGCATCTGGGCCAGCTGGATCATTTGACTGATTCCAATTGTATGAGGTTCCACAAGGCCAAGTACCAGGTCCTGCACTTGAGTTATAACAACCCCAGGCAGCGCTACAGACTCAGGTAAGAGCAGCTGGACAGCTATCCAGTGGAAAAGGACCAGGGGTGTTGGACAACAACCAGCTGAATATGAGCCAAAATTGTGGCCAGGTGACCAGAAAGGCCAACAGCATCCTGGCTTGTATCAGAAATAGTGTGACGAGCAGGACAGCAGGAAGTGATCATCCCCCTGTACTCAGCACTGGTGAAGCCCTACTTCAAATACTGTGTTCAGTTTTGGGCCTTTCACTACAAGAAAGACATTGAGGTGCTGGAGAAAGTTGAGAGAAAGGCAACAAAGCTGGTGGAGGGTCTAGGGAACAAGTCTTATGAGGAGCAGCTGTAGGAACTGGGGCTGTTTAGCCTGGAGAAGAGGATGCTGAGGGGATACCTTGTCCCTTTCTACAACTATCTGAAAGGAGGTTGTAGCGAGGAGAATGTTGGCCTCTTTTCCAAAGTAACGAGCAACAGAATAAGAAAAAACAGTCTCAAGTTGTGCCAGGGAAGGTTCAGATTGGATATTAGGAAAGATTTCTTCACAGAAGGGGCTGTCAGGCATTGGAACAGGCTGCCCAGGGAAGTGGTTGAATCGCCTTCCCTGGAGGTTTTTAAAAGAGGCGTGGGTGAAGTTCTAAGGGACATGATTTAGAGGTGGACTTGACAGTGCTATGCTGACGATTGAACTCGATGATGTTAAAGGACTTTTCCTATCAAGCTGATTCTATGATTCTATATAGTTACAATATCTCTGGATTTCACTGTGTTAAGAATATTTTTAATATTATAGGAAAATACCAGAATAGGCTTTGAGAAATTATGAACTGGCTAATCACTGCTGCTGCAGTGAAAGATCCTGGGGCTTGCAGCAGATGGCTAGCCACATGTCTAGAATGAGAAAAAGGTCAAATAAACTTTTCTTCATCTTGTAGGAGGGAAATCACCGATTTTAAACTGAAATGAAGCAGCAGGAGCTTTGCTTGTAACTCATGAGAGTTAATTATTATTCTCTGAAGTGGGTGAAGTCCTTAACTTATATAATGTATGAAGTTTTGAGCATCATCCTTGAAGGACTGTAAGGCAAAGTAAGGATGTCCAGAAGAAAAGATAACCAGCAGGTTTGGAAAACATTGGAAATGAAGAAAGAATTCAGATCTAATAAGTTTTAAAAGAGAAGAGCATGATCTCTTTTGCAAGATGCACAAGTCCCTAATAAAAAGATAAGAATTACTTCTCCACACCCCAGTAGTGCAAGAAGAAAATAGGAAGAATTTGTAGAAGCTGTTAACAAATAGGTAAACCACTTTTCAATAGGAAGGTTTATAAAACACTGGAACAGCATAACAGGAGAGTGTGCAACCTCCTTCAGTTTATGCTGAATGGAATCAACAAATTGGATGTTGGTCAGAGATGATCTATATGACCTTCCTTCCATGCTAATGGGCAGACTTGTGGATCTCGAGACCTCTTCTAGCCCCACCTTAGTCTGATTTTTCTTATTCAGACCTCTAAGTGTGCTTCTTTCCTTTCAGGATAAGCTCTGTTTAGTTAAAACTACAGACAGAACTTTTGTAATGAGAACAGTGTGTTCAATAACTCAGAACACAGAATTACTTGTGTGGGATGACTGCAGGTACATTGCCATTGCAGTCAGCATTTATGCAAGAAGATAACTTGATTATCAGACTCCAAAGAGATTTGGTAAGAAGTTAATAACCAAATATGTAATTTTAGCTAAATATTAAAGATAGATAAATACCAATGGACTAAACAATGGAAAAAATATTATTAGATTTGGCTTTGACCTTGTCTTTTCATTATTAGTGACACACAAAGGACTAGCATGAAAACTTGGTAAAATGCTTTAATCTATATTTTACCATCTATTGATGATAATGAGTGTTTCTACCTGAATTTTGGGAAGGTAAGTATAAAGAAGGAAGTAGAAGATAAGCTTTTCAAACAGTGTTATTATTATGTTTTGAATAATTTGATTTGTGTTTACATTTCTGCTATGACAGTCTTTAATGAAAAGGAAAATTTCAGAGATACACTAACCTATAGTACTAACAACCTAGAAATAAATCCTGAAATATTGGGCTATGTTATTAATAATTTTTTTTTCCCTTGGTATTAGAAGTGATTTAGAATGTGCTGACTTCAGACAAAAAAAAGCCAAAACAAAACAAAAATATACATTTGTAAAGATTCTAATGATATTTCTGAGAGACACCAGTTTAAAAAAAAAAAGTTAGTGAAATACCAGAGAATTACATAGAGGATTAAAAAAGTACATAAAGGCATATTAAAAATTCAAACACAACATCAATTCCCAAAATAAATTGAAGAACTGACTTTGTTGTCAATCTAGTGATTTTATACAGAAGATGATGTTCTAGACAACTATTGTAAATGTTAGTATTAAGTATTTATCTTACAGGAAGAAACTCTAAGGTATTGGGCAGTTTTCATCCTGATGATACAGGCTGTGACTGATTGCATAGTTTGATTTTTGTATTACTTTACCATCTGGACTTGTAAATAATGTCTGTGTCTCTGCAGAGATAGAGAATCAGGAAACTTCCTTTGAGGGTGATTTCTTGTTAACCAATATTTCTCAAAATGCTCTTTCCGAATGAATTCAGTCAGTTCATACCATTTCACCCCAAGGCTGTCAAATACACCTGGAGATAACCACATTTTAGGGTCAGTTGTGAGGTATAAATCAATAAAAATTTAGTTCAGTTCATTTATCTTCTATTTCCCTTCAACTCACCAGCTGCAGGAGGAAAAAAAAATAGACAAAAAGAAAAATTCTCTTCTTTGCAATCTTCAGGAGTTGTTCCCTCTCCAAATTATCCCAGGAGCTGAAGATTTGGGTCGTAAGTCAATTGGCACTTAAACAATAACATGTCTTTTGGGAACACTTTATTGCAAATGGGATTAAGGACATTTTCCTCTTTAAAACTGTGTAACCAGTGAGCCAGAATATATATTTCTATTTCAGAAAAGTCTGAAGCACCCATGTATGCAGTCCCATGGCTGCAACTTGCTCACCGGTAGATTGATGTAAAGAGCTTAATAAGGTAACTATACTCCTGTGTAAAATAGCCCATGGAAGCCCTTTTTCAATTGCGTTGTAAATGTTGCCTTCCAAAATGCCAGACTCAGTGCTATTACAAAAAGGGAGAGAACCCAATGGGATGTAAAACTTACTTGTACTGAATGTTGTGAAGCAGTGGTTCTCATTCAGCAACTTTGTGCTATGCTGCACTCTCCTCTCCCAGTGCCCCAAGGTATTGTCCAAAGAGCACAGAGTAGCAGGCTTCTTACCTTTAAACCATACATATGTAGGGAAGTTTTCTCTACAGTTGTTGCATTGATACCAATACCTTTGAAAACTGAGGATTAGAGGGTGATGGAGGACTGGTTTTCAATATTTATTGGGTGGTTCTAGTCACAGAAGTTTCAGAAAAAGCAAATTGGTTTTAAACTGGATAGGTGCAAGATGCAACACTTTTTCAGCATTTCTATTAGTGGGGGACTGGTATTGTTACTATACTTATTTAATATACTTATTTAAACAGTGTTTGACTGCTAGTATGTTTAATCTCTTTAGTTTTTTTTGCCTTTTTATTTTTTTTTTTCAACTTGTCTCAGATAAGTAGTTTATGAAGATGAATTTTGGTCTCCCAGATCCAATTATAAGATCTCAGTCCTTAGAAATTTTCCTACAATTTGCATAATGCTCTTACTGTTGTCTGTATATCCTTTTAGACTTCATTTCTTTATAACTGCATCTTTAGAGGGTTGATAAACACTCAGCTGTACTTCATCTGTTACTATTCTGCATATCTATCTACAATGCCATCTTTAAACTTTTAATTGTCTTTTAGTTTTGATTGGTTCCAAGCTTCTGGTGTTAATTTTGGGCCTTGATGCTGACCCTGAAAGCAGCTAGTGACTCAGCCAACATGTTTGAGAGAATTAATTTTGATTCTGAAGTTGCAGCATAATTGGACTTTGGGGAGATACATGTTTATTGCCATTTTTCAAGAGGCTACTTTAGTTCCCTGGTGTTCTCACAGTACTTTGTGATACAAGTTTCCTGTAGTCCCATAAACGCCCTGCACTGTAATGTTAATGATGGAACAACTGAGGAGTTTACAGAAATGTAGGTTCAAAAAGATGCTCCTAACCACACACACCCTCCCCAGCTTCATCTTATTTGCAACCTATTTTCAGGGAAGTTGTCTGACAACCGAGCAACTGCAACTGGAGTTGCAAAGGTATCTGCAGTGAAGCAGTCCCATTTATAACACCCACCAGATGCCCAGCAGCCATCCACCTAACACCAGTTCATCACATAACAAACAGAGGTTTTGCCTAAAGTGAAATGCAGAGCAGTTAATTACTGAATAGATTTGTCATTATGTAGCTTGACCACCAGTTTAGACCGCTTGCTGTAAAGCTTTTAGAAATATTGCATTCAAACCTTTCCTGGAGACACTGAACCTGTCTTTAATTCTGGTGTAAATTGTTGAAATCGGCGACAGTGGCTGATTGGGGAAAAAAAAAAAAACAAACAACCCTCTACAAAATCTTTGCATGGCAGAGTGATATCTATCATGTAAGCAACTGTTTGAAGAAGTTTTTCATTGGAGGGCAAGAGCTGTGCCAGAAGTTATTGGCCAACCATATTCACTTTTGCTGACACTGTGTCATAGTGGAGCAAATGTCTGACTTCATGCTGACTTTTACAAAAGGTCTATACGAGCCTCACAGAAGTCTCTTCAAATTACCTAAGTTTTCAGAATTGAGGCTGTTTCTTTTAGCTATATTCAAAGTTGGACTTAATTTCTCATTGTACTCTGTGTTAATTTCAAAACCTTCTGTTTTGAAAACACACAATTTTAGTTAGTTTCCCTTTCACATAGTGATATTCAAAACAAGTATGGCCAGCGGGTCAAGGGAGGTGATTCTGTCCCTCTGCTCTGTTGAGACCCCACCTGGAGTCCCGCATCCAGCTCTGGAGCCCTCAGCACAGAAAAGTCATGGACCAGTTGGAGAGGGTCCAGAGAAGGACACAAAAATGATCACAGGACTGGAACACCTCTGCTATGAGGACAGGCTGAAAGAGTTCGGGTTGTTCAGCCTGGGAAACAGAAGGCTCTGGGGAGACCTTATTGTGGCCTTTCAGTACTTAAAAGGAGCCTATAAGAAAGATGGGGACAGACTTTTTAGCAGGGTCTGTTGCGATAGGACAAAGGATAATTGTTTTAAACCAATTCCCAATGAGAGATTTAGACTAGATAATAGGAAAAAATTTTTTACAATGAGGATGGTGAAACACTGGAACATGTTGCCCAGAGAGGTGGTAGATGCCCCATCCCTGGAAATATTCAAGGCCAGGCTGGACGGGGCTCTGAGCAACCTGACCTAGTTGAAGATGTCCCTGCTCATCACAGAGCAGTTTGACTAGATGACCTTTGAAGGTCCATTCCAAACCACACTGTTCTATGATTCTGTCTTTGGTGTTTGTTGCAAGGGGACTAAGATTTGGTAAGTGGCAGTCATACTTATGGATGTGCTTTGGTTCAAATTGCTGTCTCTGGATTTATGCCTTGATAGATTGTTTCCCTTAAAATACCTTTTAAATATGTTTAAGATGGCTGAAAACTTTCGGCCCTGTAGTCTCGATAGAGGACACCTACCCTCCTTTTATTGTGGAGTGTCTTGGAGAAAGTGGAAGAGGAGTGATTTGGTTAGCATGGTTGTCAGTCATGGTCTGGTTTCTGGATGTGCATTGTGATTTGGTGGTGATTGTGGTCTTGTGTGTCTCTGTCCTGTTTGACCTTTTAGAGCATTTAGGCAGCATTGCTGACTTACTGCCTTTTTGCCCTGTATCTGGATGACTGAGGGCTTCAAATCAGTTCCTTAGCTTCCTGCCATCATCACCAAATGGTTTTGGTCTATCTTTTATTTTAGAGTGTCCTTTGTTTTTCTCCTCTGGTTATTACTGAGAAATCATGTGAAGATTGTGGTCCTGGGATCTCCTTGATAGGTTGTATCATCAAAACTTGCAATCTTTTTATCCCTTTCTTTTCTTGTTACTTCTGATTCTTTCACACCATGCACTCTCCATTCCTGGCAAATTTAGCATTTCTGTTACAAATCTCAGGGCAGAGTCAGAAGAAATCGTCTGTTTTCTATTTCCCATGTATTCGGCTGATACATTGTGAAGTGAAAACTTGGTAGGGTAGAATGGAAATTGCTCAGATAGATTAGTGTGGTCTGAATTTCTTAATTCAACAGCCATAAGAGTAGCTGAAGATAGTCCCTTAGCTATGTATGAGGCCCTAAGAGACAGCTTTCTTTGCTGTGCTTTTGGCAGTGTTCTTCTATCACCAGAGAACATGTGGAGAGTGATACAAACACCTAACACCTCATGGTGTCTGTTACAGACCACCCAACCAGGACGATGAAGGAGATGAATTATTCTACAAGCAGCTGGCAGATGTCTCAAAATCGACGGCCCTTGTTCTTGTGGGTGACTTTAACCTGCCAGATATCTGCTGGGAGCTCAATACTGCACAGAAGAGGCAGTCTAGGAAGTTCCTAGAGTGTATAGAGGACAATTTCCTTCATCAGCTGGTAAATGAGCCCACCAGGGGCAAGACCCCGCTAGACCTACTGTTTACAAACAGAGAAGGGCTGGTGGGAGATGTGGTGGTTGGAGGCCGCCTGGGGCATAGCGACCATGAAATAATAGAATTTTCAATACTCAGAGATGCAGGGAGAACCATTAACAAAACCTCTACGCTGGACTTCCGGAGGGCAGATTTTTGCCTATTCAGAAGTCTAGTTCAGAGCATACCCTGGGAAACAATGCTTAAAAACAAGGGGGCCCAGGAGGGTTGGACATTCTTCAAGCAGGTGGTTTTGAGTGCACAGGAACAGGCTATACCAGTGTGCCGAAAGGCTAGCCGGCGGGGAAGACAACCGGCTTGGCTAAACAGGGAGATTTTGAATGAAATCAGAAATAAAAAGAGACTTTACCGACTGTGGAAAAAAGGGCTGGCTACTTATGAAGAATTTATGGAAATAGCTAGATCATGCAGAAAAAAGATCAGGGAAACAAAAGTGCAATTTGAAGTTAACTTGGCCAATTCTGTCAGGGATAATAAAAAGTCCTTCTTCAAATATGTTAATAACAAAAGGAGGGGCAAGGAAAACCTCCATTCTCTGTTGGACTCTGAAGGAAATATAGTTAACAAAGATGAGGAGAAAGCTGAGGTACTTAATACCTACTTTACCTCAGTTTTTACCAGTAATACAGGTGGCCCTCAGGACAACTCATCTCTGGAGGTGGTTGGTAGAGATAGGAAGCCAAATAGGCCCCTTGTATTCCAGGAGGACATAGTTGGTGATTTACTGAGCCATCTGGATCCTCACAAGTCTATGGGACCAGATGGGATCCATCCTAGGGTGATGAGGGAGCTAGCAGAAGAACTTGCCAAGCCGCTCTCCATCATCTTCCAACAGTCCTGGCTCACTGGGGAGGTCCCATATGATTGGAAATTGGCCAACGTTACCCCAGTCCACAAAAAGGGCTGCAGAGCTGACCCTGGCAACTACAGGCCTGTCAGCCTGACCTCGGTGCCTGGCAGGATTATGGAGCAGATCATCCTGAATGGAATCACACAGCACCTTCAGGATGGACAAGCGATCAGACCCAGCCAGCATGGGTTTAGGAGGGGCAGGTCCTGTCTGACCAACCTGATCTCCTTCTATGATCAGGTGACTCACCTGGTGGATGAGGGGAAAGCTGTGGATGTGGTCTATCTGGACTTCAGCAAGGCCTTTGACACTGTCTCCCATAATATACTCTTGCAAAAGCTGGTAGCCCATGGCTTGGACAAGTGTACTCTACGCTGGGTTAAGAACTGGCTGGAGGGCCGGGCCCAGAGAGTGCTGGTGAATGGGGCTGCATCCAGCTGGCGGCCAGTCACTAGTGGTGTTCCCCAGGGGTCAGTGTTGGGTCCAGTCCTGTTTAACATCTTTATTGATGATTTAGACGAGGGGATTGAGACCATCATCAGCAAATTTGCTGATGACACCAAGTTGGGAGGGAGTGTCGACCTGCTGGAAGGCAGGAGGGCTCTGCAGAGGGATCTGGATAGACTGGAAAAATGGGCTGATTCCAATGGGATGAAGTTCAATAAGGCCAAATGCCGGGTGCTGCACTTTGGTCACAACAACCCCCTGCAGCGCTACAGGCTGGGTGCAGAGTGGCTGGAGAGCAGTCAGACAGAAAGGGACCTGGGGGTGCTAATTGACAGGAAGCTCAACATGAGCCAACAGTGTGCCCAGGTGGCCAAGAAGGCCAACGGTATCCTGTCCTGTATCAAAAACAGCGTGGTCAGCAGGACAAGGGAAGTGATCCTTCCCCTGTACTCTGCATTGGTGAGGCCACACCTGGAGTATTGTGTTCAGTTCTGGGCCCCTCAGTTCAGGAAAGACATTGAAGTGCTGGAGCGGGTCCAGAGAAGAGCAACACGACTGGTGAAGGGACTTGAACATAAGACCTATGAGGAGAGGCTGAGGGAGCTGGGGTTGTTTAGTCTGGAGAAGAGGAGGCTTAGAGGTGACCTCATCACACTCTATAACTACCTGAAGGGAAGTTATAGCCAGGTGGGGATTGGTCTCTTCTCCCAGGCAGTTAGCAATAGGACAAGGGGGCATGGGCTTAAACTCTACCAGGGGAAATTTAGGCTGGATATTAGAAAGAAATTCTTTACAGAGAGAGTGATCAGGCATTGGAATGGCCTGCCCAGGGAGGTAGTGGACTCGCCGTCCCTGGAGGTTTTTAAACTGAGATTGGACATGGCACTTAGTGCCATGATCTAGTAAACGGACTAGAGTTGGACCAAGGGTTGGACTCGATGATCTCTGAGGTCTCTTCCAACCGAGTCGATTCTGTGATTCTGTGATTCTGTGTATGGGAGCAGACAACTGCCAAGAGCTGGTGCAAACACAGGAGGCAGCTGCTGGCAGCCTCCTTCTTCTTTCTGTGAAATAGTGTGAAGTACCAGGAAATAGAAATATTTGTCCTCTTTTACATGTTGGAAGATGGCAGGTCTAGCATTAGGACTTTTCTCCTGCTGGTGGCCTAAGACTCATGTTCTAGGAAAGAGGGAAGCAAGCTCCATAAAGAGAAAAAGAGGAAGAAACCTGCAACTGACAACTCGTCTGTGTTGCCATGGTTAATGGCACTATGAATCTCAAGTGTTGACTTCTTCTTGAAACACACTGTTGCTTTTGTTGGTCATGCTCCCGTATTCAGCCTCCTACTCAAAAAGACCTGAGTGTAGAGAAGCTTAAAAATGGTAATAATAAAACAAATTAGTTAATTTAGAAAAAGCTGAAAAAAAAAAGGAACAGAAAAGTGTCAATAGAAAAGAGACAGCAAAACAAGAAAGTGAAGACTGTGGGTAGAAGTCATAAAAGAAAAGACAAATGTAGTGGCAAAGTCAGCAAATATAGGGAGATTGATATTACAAAAAAAAGATAAACACAGGTGGGTGATAAAGGAATTAATGAATTGAAGCATTATGAAGTATAATGCAAGTACGTTTGTGGTGATGAGGAGTAACAATCTAGCACAGCTGTACCTACTCAGCACAATACAGATACCTCTCAGGCTCTGAAAGCATCATAGCCACATCAGCCTGTGACAGAGTTAATTAACATGAGTGTGGCATGGGGCTGAGGTGGCTGCAACCCTTCCAGGGCTGGAGCTGCCTAACTGGCAGATGGCATGTCTGCAAGGTACTGTGAGCTGCATCTGATGAGAGCAGAGGCCAAGGTTGCCTGACCTAATAAAAGGAATAGGAAGAAAAGGAAAGGGGAGGAAGAGAAAAATAAAGATGACTGGGGGTTGGGTTCCTGGAGTAGGAAGCAACCAAAGAAGTGGTGTCTCCCACACATTAGCCCTAACAACTCACATCCTCTTGTCATTACTTCAAGTTTACACTAATCTTTTGACACTGCCTACCTGTGAAGGGCTTTGCAGTAAGTGTAAAAAGAAGTGCAAAGGGGACAGCAAATATTTAGCCTGGGACAGCTCACAGTGACACTGCTCTTCCTTCTTTGTGATATAAACAACTGCTGCTATTTTCAAGCTGAAAATCACTCTCATTGGTGTCAGAAAGAACTAAGAGTATGGTGTTTGATATTTTTAAAATTCTGATAATATTGAGAGTTACTATCGCCCACTTAGCCTTTTAGAGAGTGGAATCAAGACAAATAGAATTAGGTGTTTTGTTCAAGTCCAGATCAGATGTCTGCCATAGAAAATATTTCATTCTTGACCTCCATGGTCTTAGTCTGCTGTCTCCTCAGCAGAGATCTGTATAGGTGGTTGTTCTCTCACCAGTTCCCCAATCTAGTAATAAAAAATCCCAGGTAACTGTATCTTTTGTGTTGCAAACTCAATATCCTGCCTAACATGGGCATTCTGTGACTTTCTCCTGCACTTAGGCGAGTACTACAGATTAATGAAGTTGGGTCCAAGCTAAATGCTACAGCAAACTGAAATTATTGTGGCAGAATGAACTAAGTCAGTAACATAGTTTGGTGTTGAACTAAATATTAAAATGAGTTTAGACTGTCATGCATTTTAATATTTAATTCAGAAAGCCTTTTTAAAGTTTCTTCATTTAATCTTGGAGAAATAAAAGACAAAATCAAATGCTGGTCTGCTACAGAAATTTAGGTAATAGATTGATTCAGAGTTTCTTTCAATCCTGTTGTGAAGAACGTGGCCTCTGAGCTGCAATTAAAAGAGACTTTATTTTTCCCCTGATACTTCAATCTGGGTGAACTGATAAAAGCTGATATTTCTTTTTTATTACTTTTATATTTTTTCACTTTTAATTCATAGTTAGTTTATTTTTCCAATGAAAACTTTCTGCAGAAATTTCAATAAATCACTCTGAGGAGTCCTTTTTAAAAAATGAGCAGAGAGTTCCAACATTGTTTGTGAAATATAAAGTATTATAATAATTCAATAGCTGATTAAAAGTAAAAAGGATTTAATCTCTAAATGTGGAGAAAATTAAGTAGAATGTGCATGAACAAAATGGAAAAATTCCATTTATTTCAAGATGAATTATTATTAGAAAATGTAAATTATGATATATATGTAAATACATCCGGCATTTCAAAGAATGATGCTTTGGTTACAACATCAAATAGACAAAATTTGAGGTGTATTAAATGTATAGTTGTAATTTTATGCTGTTATTTTTTAAATCTGTGCCCTGTATACTGAATGAGATGAGGTTGCAGAGGAAATTGTATGTGATTTTGTATCTGAAGACTGCATGTCAGTATGGTATATATGTATGCATGTATAAATGTAGGAGGTAGACATCTGGGAAGCCATGTGGGATTCTGAAAGGAAAGAATGAATATGTTTTAAACTCAGTTCTGCAGTATTTATCTGAAGTTGTAAGAGACTGTCATGAGACTAGAGCTAAAGTTTTCAACTGAATCTATTCTTTTTCTGGTTCTGATTTTTGTGAGACAGAATAACAAACAATTACAGCTGAGAAAAATAATATAGAAAATCTTTTCAGTAAGTGCTTTTCTGTATTTTCTCCATCACTGTTCTTAGTATTAATATGTCCCTGACTTCTAGTTTTGTCTTGTTTCACTTTAGAGAACAATGCCTTATCTATAAACTACTTACGGAAAACAACTGTCTGCAGCAATGTGTGTATGGGATGCTGTTGTAACAGCTTTTACTTGATAGGGTTAGAAGTATTTCAGTTAGCTAGTCTCTTGATACATGACTTTTTTTTTCCTCTTACATCTTTATCATGTTTACAAAGCAAAAGGAAAAAGTTAAAAGGAAAATAATGTGAATGAATGTCATCTTCACACTTTTGGTTCCTGATCCCTTTATTCTCAATATGAAAGGAGTATAGTCAGAGGATCAAAAATTTAACTAATATAATGTAATGCAAACTTATCTCTTCAAAATTACACCCTGAATGGAATCCCTCCATTTCTTGCCCTTTAGAAGCTGATGACAGTCTTTTTGAGGTAATCAGCTTCAGCATAGGGTACTGTGAATTTTGAACTCCCAGAGACGAGCTATTCCAGATTTCTGATGCCTCAGAATGCTCAAATGTATAAAAATCTCTTTCTAAGCCAGTGCTGTTCCAAACATAAGTTATCCAGACTGCCACTTTTGGACAAGACAGTCAAAGGCACTGAAGAAATCTGGGCCTGGAGTTGTCTGATTTGTAAGCACCTTAGTCCTTTTAAAACTAGTCTTATTAAACTAGTCTTCTTGACAGGAAAAACATTTATCCATGTGGGTTTGATTATGCAGAAGATTAATTTTCAAGCAGGACACAGAGAAATCCTTTTAACTTGCCCATTTTTGCAAAAAAACCTTCCCTCCTGTGATTTATCACTGTTTTTTCTCTATGTGCCCAGGGGGCTTGAGGTAAAAAATAAATTAAAAAACATCTTCTCTCTGTGTTTTACTTGGAATAGTGATGATGAATTAGTTCTTAAGCCACAGAAGATATGAACAAAATATTTGTCTAATTTGTATTCTTTACAAATCTGCCTATCTGCTGACTCTATATAGTGTATAATGTTCTTAAACTGTAGTCTGTGGAGACATGGAATGTAATCTATGACTGATATAAATGTCTGTCCATCTATCTGTCTATCTGTACAAAGAAACAGTATCACAACAATGTTTCATTTAAATGGTAATGGTACCTAAGAGTTTTGATTATTGTCTGGGGTTTAGAAATATGACTCTAAGATTTCATAAAGAATTTCAGATGTCCTCATGAATCTGATGGTTAAATATATGGGAAACCAAGGTTGGCCCCCCTATTGGAAAGAAAGGAAAAACCAGTCCATTGGAACTGGTAATGAAGGGTTGTCACCTTGAGGGTCTGTTAGCCTGTGTTCTCACACACTGCTTTCCACCTGTCTTCCAAATATGATGTGTTACTAAAGTGCTTCACTGCTTTAAGTATTTTCCCAGTCTTCTGCCATCTACATCTCTAAGCCTTTTTTTTTTTTTTTTCAGCCTTCTCCTACCCTTCACATGCTCCTTCGTGGACTGTTGACTAAACTCCCTTCCTGATGCTCATGACTAAAGTAAATGTTGCAACTTTCTTCAACAATTGCAAATCTTAATCTGGCCTTTTTCTGTCTACCCCACCCTGCCTCAGGACAAAAATGGAAGGCAGAATTCCTTCCCTCTTCCAACAGGAAGAACTTTGCTTCCTGCCACGGATGTCATGAAAGGGAAATTAAAGGGAAATAATAAATGAGTTACGAGTGCAGGTACACAACTTGGAGCAAGGCTCTACAGTAGGAAATCAGTGGTTTGTCTGCAGCAGCTATCATACCCCTGATCAAGGTGTATGAATGGAAAGAAATAGACAGATATTGGTGATGATCATGATGTCAGATTAATATTTGTAACCAAGTATGGGTTTTGACATTGACATAGACAGTCTGTTTATCTACAGTTATAAGTTTAAGGCTCAGTTTGTAATCCTTTTATGTGACTGTTAGAAACTTGTAATCTGATAGGATTCAATAAAAGATAGAAAGGTACAGTTATTTAACTGATTCATGGTGCCAGCCAGACTGATATAATCCCCTGGATCCACAACAGAAGTGTGAAAATGACTGAGTTTCTCTCTGGCAAAGCAGACTCCATATGCTTTATGGACAGTAAAGTTCAGGGAGAAGATTATGTCAAGATTTATATCTGCTGTTATTTAAGTTAATGAGGGAAATCTATTTAAGGGGAACGTATGCATGAGATCCAGTTGAATTAATTCTTTTAAGAGCAGGATCGAAACCTACCACGTTGCACATGTTACTAGACTTTTTCTTATACTGCTAGCAGTAAAAAGAAAAGTGACATTTCCTTTTTGTACTCCTAATGATACTTTTACTGGAGAAAAGAGAATTTTTGAGATTATGGAATTGTGAAGAATTCTTTTTGCTTTAAGATTTTAAAGGTTAAGAGCCTAAAGATCCCAGTTATTGTAAGTGGGAATGGAAAAGTCAACTGAAGCTGTCAATTTACTAGGAAAAATCAGATTAAAAATGGAGCTACAAAGTCAGTGTGCTTTTCTAATGATGATAAATTAATTATATTAGTGCATCCCATTATACATCAAAACCTTGGCAGGTGGAAGAGATTAATCTGACGGTTTATTTTTTTTCTTTTATTTTTTGGTATCAGTTTACATTCAACAGCGCATCTGTTCTGAGACTCTGTACAGATGCTTGCCTGCTGTCTCTTTGCCAAACTGGAAGTAGTCCCACCTCAGCAGTGTAAGTACTGGGAGAGAAAACAATCAGGAAAGACTTCTGTTCTCCCAGTAATGGGCAGGTACAAAGACAATCACTGAGCTAGCCTGAGGTCTTGTCAAATGCAAAATAACATTTAATATCTTGGGAGGAAGGGAATTAATTAAATTTTAATGATTTACTGGTGGTGCGTGGTTTCTTACCTAAAATCTGAAAGGAAATAACTAAATATCAAGTGAGTGAATGTGTGTGACAATTCCAGAATAGCTGATTCTACCAAAATAATAATATTGTGACAACAGTGGCATTGTGTGTTCCTGTGTTGAGAAGTTGCACTGGTTAGCAGTTATATCAATAGTGAGGTTAGGTGTATATCTATATAGTAAAGGTGCATATCTATATAGGTGTATGTCTTATGTAGTAAGATGTTCGTTATTCCAGAGTAAAACTGATGTAAATGTTCTCAAACATCTGAAACAGCCTATTTCTGTGCAGGCGAAACAAATGGATTAAATGGATCTCACTAGTCATATGTCAGACCTAGGGCGAATAACTAAAGTCAGAGCTCTTGGGTAAAACTATATACATGATGTATAATGGCTTACAACTAAGAAATGCAGGGTGTTTTAAACCAGGAATCTATTGCTTTTTCTCACGAAGTTGTCCAAAAAAATCCCAAACCAAGCAAATGCCAAACAAGCCAGTATCATTGAAATGGTGAATATTTCTGAAAATATAGAGATGACAGCACTCCAATTTTTGTTTGAATATGTTGAGTAGAAGCAAAAGGTTTGGGGTGAAGGCATGAAGGTCATGAGATTGCTCTTTGGTTTTAGATATTAATATTAAAGCATAAAAAAGTAAAGGAAATGCTTCAAAAAGGTAAAGTTTTATTCAAGTTGAAGTTTTAAATTTTGAATTTTTACTGGAATGAGACTTAAAACAAAAAATCTTTCTCTTACTTATTGATTTGTTCTATTATCATATTTTAGTCCCACACTCAAAAATGCCTCACTCCCCTGAGCATCGTACCTGAAAAAGCAAAAGCAAAAAAAACCCAACAAACAACCTCCTCTCATTGCTTTTTCTTAAACTGAATCACATGGTCTTGTTAGCCATGGTCATCTTAGCTTACTGATTCTGCTCAGAAGTTAGCATAAAAAGCAATAATCAGAACTCAGTGAATTCATTTTTGTTTTCAGCATACTTCCTGCTAATGTTATCTTAATTAACTTTTCACTTAATTGGGAAAGTAAACTTCTCAATTAATTGGTACTACGTCTGTGTTCTGAGCCACTTTTAAAGCTAATACTACATAAACCTCTACTCCCTGTGGCCAAACAGGTGGTTGATTCTGTCTACTGTGAAAAGAACGTGTGTGTATTTCTTGATAAGCTGATAATACTAGCTTGAAGCAGGGTGGGTGAGGCCAAGGAACACTAGAATAAACATGGGAAGATAAAGAAATGGAAGAGAAGGTGTGGCAGAGAGGAAGAAGGCGTAACAGGAGTAGAAGGAAAGAAAAGAAAAGCAAATGTTGAAAAGTTGGTCAGAAAATGTCTGTCTTTAGAAAACCAAAACTTTCAGGTGCTGAGGACAAGAAAGGTATAAGAAAGCTTCAGAGTGAAATGCTTTCTTAGAAATAAAGGTACTACATTCACAATGATTTGCTGAAGGCTTTTGTAGTAGCAGTAATATTAGGCAGCAAAGCTGATTTCCTCCATCTGCTGGTTAAAGGAGCAGGCATGTAGCAGGTATTTATTTTTCCTGCCTGTTTTCTATTTTATGTTCCCGTATACTTTTTTTTTTTTTTAATAATGATTTTTAACTTTTTAGTCATCTGGCTTTCTTCTCTGCAGTTTGATTTCCCTCTTCTGTCCAACACCAAACTGTATTAGTTGGAGTAGAGGCACTTATTGATCAATATTTTCTTCTGTAGTTTGACTTATAAGAGTAATGACAATAGGACAACAGCTTAAGGCAGTACAAATGCTTCTGAGCAGAAGAGTGATCCTACTTGGGATGGCAATAGTGTCTTGCTGATCTGTAAGAGGATGAAATCAGTCTGAGTTGGCTTCTCTCATTTTCCCTGAATATGCCAATCTGTGCTTTTTGCCACTTTGGCTGTATACTGCATGTTCTTCAGGGCTTCCAAGCTGACCAATATTTGAAGTTTGCCTATGATAGTCCTCAAGGGAACTAAATGATTCAGCTCTTAAAACCTGTCACTGAAGACTGCTCTATGTATCCAGATGACCATTTATTCTGTAGATCTCTGAATCTGAAAAAATATTGAAAGCTGTAGGGATTAGGGGTGGTATTTTTTGTTGTTTCACCTTTCTTGGTATGGCTCTCTTCAGAGTTATTTCCAGTTGACCTGATGAAAGAAAAAAAGCTGTTGTTGCTCAGTATATACAAATATATGTCTCCTCTCCTTGAAAAGGGTTATCTGGGCAGTCAAGACCAGCAGCTAGTGAAAATTCATTTTCTCACAGTTATTTTTTTCAGAAGGGAACTCTTTTAACACAGTGCAGAGAGCTTTTAGAGCTGGAAATAGAAAACCTGATCCTACTTTTAAAAATTTGGCATCTGTCATTTTAAGGTTGTGAGGTGACAGCTGGTTGAGTGCCACAAACTAGAACATTTATATTTTAAATTGTTCAGTCACAAATGAAGCGTAGGATGAGAGAAAAAGAAAAACAAAACTAACTTGGGCAAAACCAAGGAGAATGAGAACAGGCTAGCAGCAGGCTCATGGCCTTAGGCAATATGTAGCTGATGAATGGTGACAGATGAAGTTTTATTCCCATTCTGAATTCAATGTATGTGTTAAATAAATTAGTAATCTCATCAATATCCTCTTCACTTAATTTACTTTGTACAGCAGGAGCACTCCTGATGCTTTCTCTTTTTAGCTCTGTTTACACAGTGCTCTGACAGAGAACCGCTTGCTGGCAGAGTGCAGAGAGGCGTCGTGTGGGGAAGCACCTCGAGGGACTTCAGAAAAATGTTGACCTCTGGGGAACAATTAGAGGACATCCAACATACATTGTTGTTGTTCTGCTGTTCCTGCTTCTTAAAGTGAAAATGTGGTATATAACAGAAATAACAGTAAGTGGTTTCCCTATGTCCTTGGCAGTTGCTTTTCTGCCTTTTAGAAGCCTGGTAGTGAAATTTCTGATGAACTGTTTTCACAGAGCAATGGAAAATGTGATCTTTAAGTTGGGTTTGATTACCCATTCAGAAAAAGCTGGCAGAAGCAGTTTTAACTCAATATCTGTGAGGATGTAGCCACATTGCATTGTGTTTTCATCCATCAGGTAGAAGGAAAATAAATAAAACTAGCTTATTTTTGCAGGGATCTGAGCCCTGAGAATTCTCTAACAAATTTTTGTGAGGACCTGGGAGCTTAAAGAAGCAAGAACAGCTGCAGTTTAAAACAAATGGCATGTCTAGAGGGAGCCACAGTCCAATATGCTTTGGTGCTGTGGAATCCTTCTGTGGTCCTTTCTATAAAGAATCCTAGATATAATAAATAGAAGTTTGAGAATAAACAGTATTTCTTAAAACAAAAAGAAACTTAATCAGATATTACAGATGGCTAGAACAGACTGACAGAAACTTTGTAGTCAAGAAGCATTTTGGATTAATATAATATTTGAAATTTCCTGAAAAAATAATAGAAGTTATTTTCAGGAACTTTTCTGGTAACGGTCCTTATTCACTGGAAAAAATAACTGTTTAAGGAGACCATAATGAAATAGCATGCTACTTTATAGATATAGATAGTTGTAACTACCTCATTTAAAAAAAAAAAAAAAAAGGAAAGCAAAACTTGTAGCAGAAGCAGAAAAACTTCAGCCTAAGGAAGCAAAGAAATAGTATCTCTTATCTTAAATATGATTGTAGTGAAATGATCCGGAGTCACTGAAGAGAACAAGTAATTCTAAACCATTTTGGTCCCTGTTCATTTCCCTTCAGATAGTAGTAGAGTAACTGGTCCATTTAAGCTGAAAAAGTAATCTTAAGGTATTCATTGGTGACCATAAGAAAAATGTCTTGGAGTGGAAAAGGGCGGAGACAGTTAGATGGATTTAGGACTTGTATATCTTAAAAAAGAGGTGTGAAAGGAGGAGGTAAAAGGTACAGTGTAGTCAACAATAAGTGGAAGAAATGTTCATTTTAATACACAGCTTTATATGACATCTATGTGAAACTGGCAATATTTAATACAGAAAAGGCACAGATGGAGGGTGAAGTGCTCAGTAATAGGTCTGGTATAATAAGTCTTACTAAAATTAAAATGACAGAATGATTTGTCAACTCTCTCCTCAACAAGATCCTGTTTATAAGTGTGAAATACAGCACCAATGGAACAGAAAAGTAGGAAAGTTACTCTTCATCTTTCTAATGACACAGTTCAACAAGTAGCGGTTTCTTGGAATACAGACTAGAAATTTGACCTGAGCAAAATAACAGTAGTTTGGAGTAGCCAATTGTACTAAAATAAAGCAATTAACAAGAACAGATTATATACAGTTGGTGCAACACCTTGAAAACTAAAAAATTTGCATCTAACCTGGGTTCATGCAGTGTGCATAGAAACAAAGGAATAGATTTTCTGCCATAAAGTAAGTGTGCAGGGTTGCATGGTGGACTGTGAGGACATTCCCCCGGAAACCAAAGCCCCTGCAATGCCACCTTGGTCTCTTCCCTTTACGGCAGTACTAAAACCTTTCTTTAGGTTTCTTATGAATTATACCACACACTGCCTACACATGTTCTTCCCTTCCTACCACGTTGTCTTCTTCTGTTGTTGTAGAGCTATTTTTTTCCTGGCTGTATGCAAAAACATACAGGACTCTACCTGCTGTTGTCTAAGGTGCTTTCCTTTCCCTGATGACCATCTACACCTGGTAAGCACTCTGCTTGGTTTAGATGTGCTGATACTGGGATTTTCAGTTTGAGCATGAGTATAATCCCAACGGCGTGCTACAGGAATCTTTTTGTTTTGTAAAGTTCACCTTTTGTTGAGGAATTTAGTGAGCTGTTTCTTGCCCTCTTCTCCATTTTGTATTAGAGTTGCTTCCAACCTTATGTCAAATCTGTTAGTATAGTCTGCTGCAGTTCAAATTGAGAAACATGAACTTAATCTCATTCTACTGAATGTTCTTTTTACTCTGTTGAACTCCGTTGGATAAAGCCTGGTCCAACTCATCTCTTGGCCTTTAATTTCCAGCTTGACTGTTAGTCTGTCAAATGCTGCTCTAGCTTCTGGGTAGCTGTGTAGGTTGAGCAGTTGCAGTGTGTTTGCTTCTGCTGTGCAGTGGTAGTGAAAATATTAGGTCTGAGGACAGAAAGTGGAGAGCAGTAACATCCTACATTGCTATAACAAAATCTGTCCATCTGGTAGTGTCCTGGCATTGGATATTGCTTGCACTTTATGAAAGTTAGATTATCAATTTATTCAATATTACATGAATCAAGAATGAAATACTTTCAACCACAGTGCATAGCAAAAGTAAAATTGCATGGTAAAGATACTGACCAGTATATAGTTGTGTGACGCGTCAGCGTCAATACAGCAATGCAAATATCTGATTTAAGGTGGCTCTGTGAGGTGAGCCCAGCTCGCATATGTAAGCTATTTGGCAGACTCCAGTGTAAATGGTTTTCATTATTAGTGAAACTCTTCAGCCATCTTCTTAGTGGGTTGACTCAATGTGAATAACCACATTCAAAGAAAGAAGTTTAATTCAATTTGCTAAGGAGTTGACATGAAGTACTCACCATTTACTCAGAGAATTGCTTCTGTGTAAGAAACTGAAAAAATATCATCATAATCTTTAGGAGAAAAAACATACTTCCCTTCTGTCTCTTTTGTTTTATTCTTAATTCATTTTTAATTCTGAGTAAAATTGTAACAGAAAAGTCATAACACTAGAAGTATTTTATGTCTTAGCTCTTTTTAAAATATGTTTTTAAATATTATTTTGGTTCCATCAATCTGCAAGTAGTATTTTGAAAATACTTATCATGGATGCTTTATACATTAATTCAGCTAATGAAATTAAGTTTTAAGAGGGATGTGAAGAGGAGGAAGGCTGACTTTCCCTCTCTTTCAAAACCTTTTTATCATTGTTCTGATTTTTAATTGCACCTTGGCCATGCCATTTACCTTTTAGTTGTTTAAAAAGTAGATTGTATTTTTTTTTTTTATTGTTAAAGAAATATTAGTTATGGAAAGCTAAATCAAAACTATGTTGAGCTGTGCTATTTGGCAGATAAAAGAGAGATGATGTTGTGAGGAACCACTGAATCACTCCAGAATCCTCTCTTTTCTGGTGTTACTTCTTTCAGTGGTGAAAATGATCCATTAGATCCACAACAGATTCAGTGAGATGCTATTCTCTTTCATGCTTGTCCCCAGAAGTTCTGGCTCTGATGCTGCTGCTTGATCATAGAAATGAATGAAGCAGTAGAAAAAACATCACAACCTGATGCAGTCTGCTTAGATTCCCCTGCAGGCTTCCGTTTCCCACAGTTTAGCACAGCAGCATCGTGATGCAAATGGTTCCCAACAGTCTTTCTCCATCACTGGTTCCCTCTGCTACTTAAACTGTAGCTATCTTCTTAGACCCCCTCCAGGTCTTTTACAGCTTCACCACTCAACTTGAGCTTTGCATTTCTCTTTATAATCCTAACATCATTGCACTGCAATATCTCATATTTTGGTTCAAATGTTCTTTTTATCAAGATGCTCTCCTGTGCCCTGGGGCTTTAATATCCTGTCTTTTCTTCTTGGGATCATCCAGCTACACTTTGTCTATGTGTAGTATTCTTTTGGATGCTAACATGTAACATCTTACTCTGTAATCCAAATCCTACTCTGATGTTCCTTGTCACATGTCTAAATATAAGCTCTTTTGTCATGTTTCAGCGATGCCTGAAGTCTCTTCAGCCTAACCCCTTAACCTGCAGCACTTTTCAGGTAATGTACCACTATGCAGGTACAAAGAGCGCTGTTGACTTCAAGGAGACTTTCTGTTAAGATTTGTCTGTATAATATCAACTGCAGATTTAACATCTTTAATTGTGTGCTTCCAGGGACAGGACTGTATTATTTTGTATGTGCTCTGCAAAATACATATTATACTAATTCTGTGTGACTGTTTCTGCTCTTTCTACCAGTCCTAACCCAGAACATATGCTTTTCCTGCACATACCTAGAAACACTGAATGAAAATCACAGGTTACGTTAGTACATGAGAGGAAGTGAGATACTTATTTCTCCAAGCTAGTGTTGTGAGACAAGTGAATGTTCTGACTTTCCTGTCCTCTGACACCTCTTGTGTAACAACAAGCCTTGTCTGCCTCAAGACACCACGTGTTGTCTGAATGCGGCATCAGGAGATACAAATCTGACACGGTTCACAACTCTGTCTTTCCTCCACGTCTGAGGCTGGATCTCTGTAGAAACAACACAGAGCTCTGCAGACAGGGGAACACACGCTCTCCCCTGCATGCAGATTGGAAGCCCAGGCCAGACTCAGCATGATTCATCGCTGGCACTTGAAGTGAAACCTTTTATATTGCTTCAAGCTTTGTGGCTCAGCATCAATCATGCGTTATTCTGCCTGCATTTTTAGACAAGTGTCCCTTTCATTTTTTTTTGTAGTGCATCCTATCTCTGTTCCAGCAGCAAGGTGTGCACGTGAGGTTGCCTGCTAGTTGTACATTCCACTGCTAATTTACCAGAAATCCTGATTCCTTATTGACTTGTACCACAAGATATGATTTATATCACGTAGGTGTGAAAAGTAACTATGTCAGCACTGGCACCAGTAAGAACATTTCCATTGCAAGTGTTTCAGCTGATTGCATTGTTTCCAATGAACTGGCTTGCTTACTGACTGTAGGCTTTATTAAACAAGAGACGAACAGCCATCAGGTTTGACTTACCCTTTTTTATAATATTTTTTATTTCTTATTCAGCTACTGCTGTCATCTCCTGTCCTTGAGGAAAGTAGGAATTCAGCCAGTGAAAAAGAACGGATTATCTGTAGCAGAAAAGATTCCACTTATTAATGCATTGTTTGCCTCTCAGGCACCTCTGTTGTTCCTGTGTTTGAACAACATGGATGTGAATGAACAGCAAATGATGGATTAATTTCAAATTTCATCATTTTTTGTTTGTGTGCACATGCCTTTGGCTACCCTTTATATTCTATACATAAAGCATCAATAGTTTAAATGAATAAAGGATATCAAACAGAATATATAAAGCTAGTGCAATGTTTTATGTCGGCACTCATATTTAAACCTGGCTTATTTTTTTTCAGTTTGTGCTCCCAGTTACAAGTACAAATTAAACTGCTGAATTCCCATCTGAAATGTAAATTACTTTTAAACTGTATACTTACATCTGTATCTATGTATATCTATACATATATTATACATACCTCATTTTTTTTCCTTATTTATACACTTACTTTGTAAATAAGAAAAAAGATAGATAAGCCTGAACTAGCAAATTTGGCTTTATATACGCCCTGAAAGAAGTCTAGAGTGCTTTCTGGCTTAACTCTGCTTATGACCAGTATGGCCTTTCTCAGCATAGATGTTAAAGTGTCATATGTAGTTGTAAGATTTTGGATGGACCATGTGCCAAATCCTGAGAGGCTGTTGAACCTTGCAGATTTCAAGGCCTTAGATTCAAATTCAGTGGGTCTTGGGTAGCATATTTTCTATGCTTCATAAAAGAGTTGGTAATATTGAAAAATATGTAATAATGTAATATTTTAAACCTCCACATGATAATTGAGTTTGATTAACAGGAAACTTGTGAAAAGACTGGCTTAATTAGGGAAGTTTGAGATAAAACTAGAGAAACATGCGTGGTGATTTGTAAAAAGATGCTGTCAGATTGAGAGTACAATTTACCTGAATGTTCATGTTTCTCATTATTTTCTATATAATTTGTGATATTGTTATGACGGCAAAGACCTAAAGGCCTGAATCCTGACATTTTTGCCACAGCATGCATCCTGTTATTTTTGATTCTTAATAGGTTCTGTAATGGTGAGAGAAACATATATATGAGCATCCTTGTTGCCCCATGTATAAGCAGACAAATACATCACTGTTCTGAACTGATATAACATGTGTAGTGAGGCTCAGACTAAAACTGAGGCTCACAGACTATAAAACTGAAGAGCTCTTAGTGGGTGTTTGAGCAATCTTGCACTCTGTCTACTACTGAAATTCCCTGACTATAAATACATCAGAATAAAACCTTAACTTCTCTAGATGCTCATAATTTATAGAAGTTTTAAGACAGTGGTGAAAATTGAAAGTAATTTATTTTAATAGTTTTTGTAGGTAATATGGTTCAGGTTCATCTCTGGTGTAAACATTGAAATATCAGCAGGTACATATCCATCTCAAAGAATAAGATCCTGTGACCAGTGCTTTTTCCTTTTGGACTTCTCTATCCTTTTCTTCCTGTGGCTGGTAATTTCAGCTTGTGCAGTCAAAAAGGACAGTACTTAACTATTCTGCTGGAGATTTTTTTTCTTCAATTTTCTATAAGAATCAATTTGGATTTTTTTATTTTTTTCAGTTCTGAGATATAACAGTTTATGGTTGATTATTCTACCAACTTTTAATTCGACGTGTACTAGGAGCAAAAAAAAAATAGAGAAGATCAATTTTTGTGACACTGATGTAAAATGCATATGTTGTGTTTGATAAATGTGTCACTCTACACAAGGAAACAAGATTCATTGAAAGACTGCCAGATATGTTATATGAAGTCAGGACCATTGGATTGTTTAAGATCTTTGCCAGGATTTTATATTAAGGTTTATGCATCCAGTCCAAAATTCATTTTATATCTGTAAAGATACTCAAGCAGTGATAAAATAATCCCATGAATGCTTTGCTAGGTGGTCGATCCAGTTTTCCAAATGACAAATCACAGATATGATGTGAAATAATACTTAAAGTAAATTTCCCCAGATGTAACTTATTTCTTATACTTTTTTTAGGACTTCTGCAATTTATCATATTGTTCTAGAGTGAAATAATTTACATAATTACTTAACTGCTCTAATTCAAAGGTTTATTTCCTCCTTCTGTTCATTTTTCTCATGTTATATGATGTATAAAAGAAACATGTCTGAATTGTAAACTTTTACAAGTAGTCACTACAAACTGGTTTGTGTAAAGCCCATTTAAAGCTGGAGATCCAGAAGAAAAAGCCGAGACATTCATTTTTTTTTTTTTTTGCTTCAGTCCTTAATAATACTGAGAGACCTTGGACTGCCTGGTCGCCACAGTCAGAGGACCGCAAGTGTGGGAACAGTGACATTCCATTTGTGAACACTGAAATTATAAGGGACCAGCTGTATCAGCTGAATGTTCACAAGTCCATGGGATCTGGTGGGATTCACCCCAGAGTACTGTAGGATGCTAGTGGATGTTATGGTGGGACCCATCTGGATCATCTACCAAAAGTCTTGTGGGTCTGGGGAGATCCCTTGTGACTGGAAGCTAGCCAGTGTCATTTACAATTTACAAGAAGGGTGTGAGGGAAGACCCAGAAAACTACAGACCTGTTAGTCTAACATCAGATCCTGGAAAAATTATGGAGTTTATAATCTGTACTATTGAAAAGCATTCAAAGAATCTTCAGGCAGTCAACATGGCTTCACAAAGGAAAAGTCCTGTTTAATTAGATATCCTTCCATGATAAGGTCTCCTACCTAGTGGATGAAGAGAAGGCAGTGGATGCAGTTTTTCTGGATTTTAATATGGCTTTTGACACTGTTCCTCACAGCATCCTTCTGGACAAGTTGTCCAGCTATGGGATGAGATAATGAGGCTGAGGGGCCACCTCATTGCTCTCTGCAGCCTCCTGAGGAGGGGAAGTGGAGAAAGAGGTGGTGATCTCTTCTTCCTGGTATCCGGTGACCAGACAAGAGGGAATGGTTCAAAGCTGTGCCAGGAGGGATTTAGACTGGACATTTGGAAACATTTCTTTACACAGAGGGTGGTCAAACATGGAAACAGGCTTCTTAGCAATGTAGTCGATGCCCCAAGCCTGTCAGTGTTTAAGAGGCAATGCCCTTAACAACAGGCTTTAGCTTTTTGTCAGCCCTCAACTAGTCAGACAGTTGGACTAGATAATCACTGTAGGTCTTTCTAACGGAAACAGTTTCTATTCTATTCTATTCTATTCTATTCTATTCTATTCTATTCTATTCTATTCTATTCTATTCTATTCTATTCTATTCTATTCTATTTACATCCTTTGACCACTCTTTAACCACCATTAATAAAAATGTAGCTTGTGATTTCACAGGTATTTTAGTGTGTAGAACTGATTACTTAAATCACTTAGGAATAATGTAAAATAATGAAAAATGCCATATTGTATGAACATCTGTAAACATTTTATATGTAGCTCGAGCTTTTCCTTCTGACCTAATGTATTTGAGATGAGATACCAATTAACTTTAAAAGGATTGGCTATGACAGGCTGATCTTTGCATTTTGATGTGTGCAAAGCCTGTATTATAAAACTTTTGTACATATAATTATACGAGGTTTTCTAAAATTGCAGACTCTAGTTTGGCAATTACAGGTAATCTTTTTCTCTTTAAGAAGATCCATTGGATTTATACAGAGTTGCTTTTGTCTGAGCGTTGTTTCCAGAGATTATGTCTACAAATCAGTTTTATACGGCAGACACAACACATTTGTTCTGACAGTTCCAGGAAAAGCAAGGTGCTGACAGCACTTTGGGAGCAGAATTATACTATTTCTGGGTAATTGAGACCTTAGCCTTTAGCTACAATGTGGAAGTAGCATGTCTATTGTTGCTTTTTGTGAAAATCACTCTGATTCTTGGTAAAAAAGGAACTGGACCAGACCAGATAAGAAACTCTGAGGCAGCACAAAACACTAAAGTGATAAGAATTATTATGGAAGTTCTACCATATTACTATAAAATAACTAGAATATTGCACTCATTGAGATCTAATTAAGCTTCCTGGAAATGGCATTCCCTTTGATCTTCCTGAATAGTTGAATAGGGAGATGGATTGTTTGGTGGGAGAATAGCTCTAGCATGAGCACCCATGTTTTTCTACAGTAAGTCTTATTTTGTTGCTGTAAGTCTTATTTTAAATTTTGTTCCATGACTGGAATTTTTGCTCCTTATTTTTCTGCTATAATGTTATATTTATTTTCCTTTAAGACTAAGAAATATTAAAATGAAACTCTGAGCCTTAATTCTGCCCACATTAATATTAAATAGTTAAATGTATTTTTTAGCAACATAACTTGGGTTAGGTTTCTCAGGACAGTCTAGTAAGATTCAGTCTTTTATATTTTACTTTTTTAGCTGCTTATGTACACCCAGAGAAATAAATTCCATTAGTCATATGCATAAAACAGAACAAATATGAATGTGCTTGCAGAAGCAGGATATAAATGAGGATACCAAATAGCATGCTGTGCAGAAAATTAATATTTTTTAAAAAGCCATTGATTATAGTATTTAAAATGAAGTATATAAACAAGAACCTTTCCCTTCTATCCCTTTCTCCACCATCCAATGAAAAAGAATCAGATTCTTTGAAAATGAGAGCTTCACTTATAAAGAGATGTATTTAATTCTATGAACATAATTATTCATATTTTTTATAACATTATCTTTTGTTGTTGTTGTTACATTCCTAGGGATGCATATTAGCATGATAATAGTATCTCATTTTCTCACGTTAATTGTATTTTTAAAGTTTCTCTGTAATAAGGGGCAAAATGGTGTGTAAGAACTAAAAACAAAGAAAAAAGGAGTAAGAGTATCTGCGACCATTATCCTAGATATATGTACTTTACAATATACCTTGGGTGGATAAAGCGTATGTAATAGATCCATGATTGAGCACAACTGAGCCAGCAAGTTAATTATGAATGACAGACATTGGTACAAATTGATGGTTGTAATGAATCATAAACTTCTGTCTTACACTGCTCTGTTTTTTCTTCATAGTTCCAGGTGCCAGAAACATTATATAAATCAGATAAATAAGGACAGGTGGTGTTATATCAAGTTTCTCAAGCAGATATTTATGATATATGTAACTAATAATTTTCTTGCTATTAATAGGGATGTATTCGATAACAATTAGTCAATATTTTCACAGCTCTGTGGTCATGTAAATGCTGTGAAATGCTCAGCATCGTTACACAACTAATTAGCTCATAAATATTTTCTAAATATAGGTAAATGATAATGAAATGTGAATATGCATAATTTCAAACACAGTGTTTGAACAGTCATGTATATTTAATTAAAATATATTTTCTTTGTGGTGAAGTATTAAGCATCCACATTGTAAAGACTGTATTCACACTTATCAAATCAGGTAAATATATATGTTCTTTAGGAAAGGGATGCCTATAATTTTGGTCCTGTTTGCTGTATCTTGGAATTACAACCTGATGGAGAAAGCTTATTCTTATTCTGTGGTGTTAGTAAAAAGCCTGTTCCATGTCATCCTACCCTCCAGGCACTGTACATCTCATGTCCACTAGCTGGCCATATTCTCCTAAATATATTACCATGTGTATTACATGTTGTTCACATGCTTCAAGTAAAAAAAAAATGGATAAAGCAGAACTTTTACTGGCTGTAGAAGCCCGTGTTTAAAACCAAATTTCAGAAGTAGTTTCTCAGATGGCATTTAATGCTGGACACAAGCTGTTTCCCAGGTGTTAAATGCTGTTTTTGTAAACATTTGCAGAACAACTCTAATCTTAGCAGTGATGCATAGTTAAGTCACTGGTTTATGCCTATGGTTTTCTTCTAAGTTCTTCATGGAGTGCAAAATGTGACCAACATGCCATGAACAGTGTGTTCAGATACAGTGATTGTAGGGACCTGACAGAGAGGAACATGACAATATATTCCTACCAAGTAAATATTTACTGCATAGAGTAGAAGAACTGAGGTGTATCATAGCCTTTGTCTGAAAAGTTTCAGCTTTGTTGCCTCAAAGATATATAAACCAGCCTAGACATGGAGAAGGTGGAAGTAAGTCAAAATTAATCTATCTGGGGCTATTCAGGAGTCACGTTTGGTCACTCTGTTGGTCTTGTATCTGAAATGAAGAGGGTACTTTGAGAATGTTTTCCAGTGGGGTGTAGAAGAGGGTTTGATACCAGTGAAAAATGTTATTTGGAGCTTGTTTCTACTCTTTGGCAACACAAGTGTGTTGACCCATCTTATAATGAGATATGAGCAGCAATTTTTTATGTTTTAAAGAAGGATAAAATATATAAAGCTATGGCTTACTCTGAGTGGTGCCAGGCAGTAATCCACACTTTTGCAGAGCATTGCATGCTTTATAATGACAAATCCAACCACTAGTTTCTTAAAAAGGAATTTCTTAAAAGAGACTGTTAATACAGTAAGGAAGATATGATACAAGAGAACTAGTATCAGGAGGAGAACTTACTTAAAATAAAATGTTTTCTAATATTAGGTAGATTATACCTTAAAAGAGAAAGACAAACATAACAAGATATTGTATATGTTCATAAACTAATTTAGAGGGTGAACATTTTGAACACTGTATTATATAAAGTCCCATCAACATCTGGCCATTAAACTTCAATTACTCAGCAAAGGTCTGGGGTCTTTATCACATTTATTTATACTGGCTCCAAATTTCTACTTCTTTCTTCATTTATTGTATTATTATATTTCTGGGATAGATACTTCTGAAGCATGAAGGCTTGGAAGAATGTGGTGGTAAGAATGGACAAGTTTTTGGTCTTTAGAAGGGTATGGTATGCTGCAATGAATGACATGGCCAAGAAACACTGAACCTTTTTGCACTGAGTAGGAAAAAAAATTTCAGAATGTTACCATTATGCAGGATGGCTGGATTTCTTCTCCATTGTGTCAACAGTTTCTGGAAACGAATGCTTTTTGTTTTCACCATAGATATGGACACAGAACAGGATTCAGCATAGTCTGTGCCAGAATATAAATGCCCTGTTTCATTACTATCTTCTTATACTCTTGAACTAGCAAGAATAGCATTGACTTGAACAGTTTTGCAATTATACCTCCAGTTTCAGAGCAGGTATGCGCTGTTGGGAGAAATCAAGAATGGGCATGGAAGGAAAGCTGGACAAGAAAAAAAAAAGCAACAGCAAAGTGCAAGAGCTCTCAAACATTAATCATAGCAGAGAGCAAGATAAACTATAAGATATTGATACATGTTTTTGATGAGATTTTTAAAAGCCTGTCATGTTGGTTTAATGATATAATAATAACACTTCAACTGAAATTAAGCACTGACAAATATGGAGCAATTTGCAAAACCCAGCACTTGTCTGCAATGTGCAGCAAGATTCTGCAAGAATTGTCATTCTATTGCAAGGTACATGACTTGTAATCATCTTATAGCAGGGTCCTTGACTTGATCATTAATAATAACATGCACGTGTCACTGTTGGTGTTCTTTGGCAGTAATTTCAGAGATGGAAGCCTCCTGGTGTGTGTGTTCTTTCGGTTTTCAAAATTGTATTGCACAGGTGAGGCCTTAGAAGGAGACCATGCTGTAGAAATAGTTTATTAAAGCACCAAAGCATGATGTTCAGTTTTTCCAAGAAAGTAGTCTGATGATTATCATAGAACACTATCAGATTCTCCATATTTTTACTAGACTTCTTTAGAATCAGTGTATATGACTCAACCTCTTCAAGCCTTTTCTTTTCCTCTGCCCAACTGAAAAGACTATTGCCGTTTTTAAAAGCCACATTGTCAGACTACACAATTTAGTCAAATTGTCTGCTTGGGATAAATTTTCTTGTACCTACTGCCTATGCAATTTGGCAAAAATCGGAGAATTCAAACTTTTCTCTTTTTTTTCTGTTTTTTTTTTTTTTTTTTTTTTTTAATTTCTGCAAAATTTCCTATTTTCAGTGGTGGAATCAAGTGACAGAATTTAAACCTCTGGATTCTAGGACTGTACTCATCTCTAGTTTTTCTTCTTTAATTTCTAATTCTATTTCCATGTAATATTTCATTCCTGGGCAGCCTTTTACTCTTTCTAGAATACCTTTAACCAATTTTTAGCCCATTAGCTGTTCTGTAGGATATAATCCAGCCTTCTTATTGTTGCAAAATAAAACAATAAAGACAATTATGTATCTCAGTGATTGCCTGGTTATTTTTATCAGGAGTATTTTAAGTCATCAATGTGTTCTACATTTTGTGGGAAAAATGACACATCCAATGCTCTTTTGCACTTTATATTGTAGTCCCCATGTCTGAATAGACAAAAGCATTATGAATCTCTCTGTGAACAGCCATGCTACTAACAGGGGTTTATTCCTGTGTGGGTAATACTGTTTTTCAGAGCTCTCCATCTCTCATGCAGTGACTCTGAAAGCTTCGTAGGAGGTAGACTTGCACAAACTTTTGTCTTCCTTCTCTGTCTTCATCCTCCTCTCTTCCCTCCAATTTTTCCTTCCATATTAACAAAACGATTTGACTGTAATGGGTATATTAGAACACTTTAGTCTTTGCCTTGTATCTAATGGCTATGACAGATATTTTACTATCTTAAAAGTTTTAAGTTATTTTTATTTAAAAATACTTAAAAGTATTCTACCTCAAATGCCACTACTAACAAACTGGTGATTTGCTCTTGCAAACCACAGTAGTTTACCGAATACAGTGAAATATTTATGTTGTAATTCACCCTTTCCCATTGTAGCAGTAGTGTTGTAGATTACAAATGATGACATATGACTTGGAGGAGAGGGGAGAAACAGCTATGAGCAAAATAAAAGCAGCTTTTTTCCCCAGAATCAAATTAATATTTTCCTTTTAGGAGTCCATGTATCTATAATCTTCATTATTCTTGCCCTTCTCTTAGTATTTATAGTTGTGGCTGGGTCTGAAGTCAGAAGGAAAAAAAAAATGTTCATATTGTTGCTTTTTGTTCTGACAAACTAGCCAGAACTACAGGTTGTGGAGGTAGCTATGGAAATATAGTGAGTATAGAGACTACATGAAAGGCAAATTCTACAAAAATCAGATTAGTTTCAATGTGTGTTTCTGCTAATTCAAAGCCCTGTGATGTTGCCTGGAGATTTATTTTTTATTTTGTTTGGCATTTCAGTAATCTTAAAAGAAGGTGTGTTCATTTGAACCACAGATTGGGTAGTTTTTCTTAAAAGGAAAAAGGTATTAGAGTAAAGTGGTGATTTTCTTCTATAATTTTCTGCGAGTAACATATGTCAAAATTGTGTTACTAATGCCTACAGTTTGTTTGATCTTCAAAGAAGGGACATCAGTGAAGCTTTGTAGCAGCTTTCCATGTGTAGAATGTCATTACCTTTTGAAGTCAAATATGGCAAAAGCATAGATACAAGGTATTAGAGTTAATTGCACTATAAAAGGAGAATGTGATCAGCTGGGTTTGTTTCCCAACTCTGAGCAGCCAGCAAAGAGAAAATCAGTGTATTATCAAAGGCAGCAAAAGAGACACTCACTTATCTCAGGCAGGTACTATATGTACTCAGAAAAGGTAGCCACTATTTAGCTACTTGAACTGCCACACACTGCAATTAACTTTTACGGGTAGAGACTTAAATTTACCCTGTGTCAGGCTAGGTCTTCCTGGAGGTTAAGAATAAATATTGGAATCAAATGATAAAAAGATGCAATCCAGAATTAGGTTTCAAGGAAATAGAAGTTGAGCTTTGTGACTGGATTGGTAGTCGGGGCAACATAATGCATCTGGGGAAGGATCTGCAATCAGTCAGAAAAAAGATCTATCTAGAGCACCCAGTGTAATTAAACACACTTAAACACTGGATTGCAACAGGTTATGCAAACATAACTAACATGTCCTTAATATAAAGTCAAACTCCAGGAAGTTTCCACAATAAATAAAAAATACCATTTTGCTGTTGTGTAGAAACTATGTATTTCAGCTCTTGTTTTCTCTTTCTCAATAAAAATATTGTTCTGCATATGTTTGTCCTATCACATTTCTGTTCTCTGTTGTTTTTACTTTCCTGTTCTTCTCTCTTCTCTTTTGGGTATCCTTTTCTGTATTCTTCTCTTGTCATTTTCCTCTATTACAGAAGTTTATTTCCAACTGCCACAGGCTTCACACTTATACTTTATTTATTCCACTAAAATAGTAAGCACCAAAATATCTGTGCTAAAGTAGATGCTTTTTTAACACTATTATTAGATTTCAGAAACTATGCCCAAGATTAACTGAAGGGTCCATACCTTTACATTTCAATGACACTGGTTAAGCACTGGAACGGTTTCTGCAGAAAGGTTGTAGCGTCTCTATGTTTAGAGACCTTCAAAAGTTGACAGGACAAGGTCTTGAACAACCTGATCCATTTTTGAAGTTAGCCCTACTATAGAGTGGGAAAATGAACATCCAGTCATTCCTCTAACTTAAAAAAAAAATAAAAAAATTGTATGAGTCCAGTGTTTTGTGGTTCTACTTTGGCTAAAAAATCAGAAAGATTGTTCTATTGGCTGCAATGAGATCGAAAGGGAAGCTTTGTTTCACCACAATCTATCTAAATGGCATTTAGTAGACTAAAGAATCTAATACATCTCCCATTTGCCACCACATTTTAGGCTACATTTTCATTTTGTTTTATGTCTCTGATAGTGGAGAATGGCCTCATAGTCTAATAGATATTTGCTATACTTTTAATTCATTTAAAGGAGTTGTTTATTCCATTGTTACTATTTTAATTTAGTGTACCATTAGTAATATGCTTGAAAAATAATAATACAGCAAAAGAGATGGTGGGTGAGGAGAGAGAGTAAGTGGGAAGTCCAGAGGAACTTTTCCTTGGATATTAATATGCATGGGAGTAGTATCAGGAGTAGTCAGCACAGATTCATCAAGGGGAAATTATGTTTAACAAGCCTGATATTCTTCTATGATTGTATGACTGGCTGGGTAGGTGAAGGGAGAGCAGGGGTTGTTGTCTAACTTGACTTCAGTGAGGCTTTTGACACCACCTCTCACAACACCCTCACAGGCAAGCTCTGGTGCAGGGTGGATGAATGAATGGTGAGATAAGCTGAAAATTGCCTGGATGGCAGAGCTCAGAGAGTTTTGATCAATGGTGCAGAGTCTGGTTGGAGGCCTGTAGTTGGTAGTTCCCCAGGGGTCAGTACTAGGTCCAGTCTTGTTCAATCTGTGCATCAGTGACCTGGATGAAGAGACTGAGTGCACCCTCAGTAAGTTTGCTGATGATACCAAGTTGGGAGGCAGGGTTGACACAGCAGAAGGCTGTGCCGTAATTCAGTGAGACCTTGACAGGCTGGAGGACTGGACAGAGAAGAACCTGATGAAGTTCAACAAGGGCAAGTGTAGGGTCCTGCACCTGGGAAGGAATAACCTCAGACACCAGTACAGGTTAGCAGCTTTACAGAGAGACCTGGGAGTTCTGGTCAACAACAGGTTGATCATGAGTCAACAATGTGCCTTTGTGGCCAAAAAGGCCAATGGTATCCTAGGGTGCATCAGGAAAAGTGTGACCAGCAGGTCGAAGAAGGTAATCCTCCCCCTCTACTCAGCGCTGGTGAGGACGCATCAGGAGTACTGAGTCCAATTCTGGGCTCCCCCATTTAAGAAGGACAAGGAATTACTGGGGGGAGTTCAGTGGAGGGCTACAAAGGTAATTGGGGTCTGAAGCATCCTTTTTATGAGGAAAGAGCTGTGTTTGTGCAGCCTGGAGATGAGAAGGTTGAGAGGAGATCTTATAAATGCTTACTAATATTTGAAGGGTGGGTGTGAAGAGGGTGGGACTGGACTCCTTTCAGTAGTGCATAATGATAGGATGGGGGCATGGGCATGCACTGAAGCATATGAGGTTCTATCTGAATATGAGGAGAAACTTGTTTACTTTGAGGGTGCCAGAGCACTGAAACAGGGTGCCCAGAGAGGTTGTGGATTCTCCTTCTCTGAAGACATTCAAGACCCACCTAGATGCATTCTTGTGCAACCTACTCTAGGTGTACCTGCTTTAGTAGATGGGTTGGACTAGATGACCTCCAGAGGTCCCTTCCAACCCCAACCATTCTGTGATTCTACAGGAACAGACCCTAATAAATTATGTTGATGAATGAGAGCAAAGACCAATAGCAAAACATAAGAGCTCTCTTAATCCTTGCGTGTCACATAGGCATAACAAGCAAGGTTATCCTAGCAAAGAAATTGTCCATGAAAAATTTTCCTATCTGGGGAAAAAAAAAAAAAAAAAAAGAAAAGATTTTTGAATAAATCTTACTTCTAAAAAGAAGACACTAGAAGAATAAGTTTATGGTAACTTTCTCAAGTCTGTTAAAGATTTTTCATTATATTCAAGTGGAGACAGTTGTTCCCTTACAGAAGCAATATGGAACTGGCAAATTTATTGAAAGAGTTTATATTAATGGCTACAACTTGGACATATTCTGGATAACTAGTGGAGAATGCACTATGACATTCTGTTTTGTAATACTGCAGTCTCTGTTATAGGGATGAGCAATTCACAATAAAACAACATAAAGTGATTCCAGACCTAAATATTTCAGATATTTAATTTGCTTTAATTTTCCATCTGCTCACCCATTAATAATTTCATAACAATTTTTATTGGGAAAGTAATTTTCTTAGCAAAAGGACCTGAAAGCATGAACACTGAAGTCACATTTACCAGCAGGGACAGTTTTTATTACCAAATAACATTTAGGTTTTAAAAAAATAGTATTAAAACATATAGTAGATATGTGCCTTTTTTTTATTTTTTTTTTTTTTCCTGTAGGTTTTGGAAGCTGCTTGAATAACAATCAGGCTGACTTGTATTAGTTTCAAGGAGGGTCACTTTCAGCAAATAGCTTGAGTAAGATTTTAGACTTGGCCATGAGTTTCTTACCGAGAGAGAGTTTTATCACCACTGTATGATATTATGCTAACCCATTCTCTCTCAGATGCATATGTCTTTGGATAAATAAGTAAAATGCGATCCTTTGTTTCCTTAGTTGCCGTGGTAAAGTTTTGTTATGAGTAGACTTTGTGCCTGGGTTTCAAAACAAAGCTACAAACAGCATTGTCTCTTAGCAAGAATTTTGCTAACAGTTCCTTTGTGCCTTTCCCATCACAGATGTGATGCTGAAGCAGATGTGCACGTAGAAGAGAGACCTGACAGAAAGTGGGTGTAGGAGGAGAAGTACTGATCCACAGATCTCTGTGCTTTCTTATTTGTACATAGAATCAGGGGCATGGGGAGTATGTGATAAAATAGCCAGACTTTATAGAACAATAGCAAGCATAGGTGCACACATCTGGGAGGAGAGAGGACTAGCAGTTTGAATGAAAATTACTGAAGGTTTGATTCTGACATTTTTCCTTGGTTTCTCCTACAAGATATTCTACGTTCTGCTCTTCTGTTATTTAATGAATGTAGAGAAGATTTAATTGAACTAACCCCGTATTTGACTACAGAGTTCTTTATTTTTAACATGCTTATAAAAATGCAGTTGATACCCTTCAGGTTTAAAATTACTCATTTTTACAGGGTTGATGCCAGCAACAGAAGTTATTAGTGGCATAGGCTGGAAAAAAACCTGGTAGATTGGGTAAATCATCTTGGGACACAGTTCTCTCTGCATCATTCACAGCCATGCAGCAAACTTACTTTCTGGTAGTCTATAACAGAGATTGTAAAAACAGTAGGAATTTTTTTTTTTTTAAGGAAAATGACCTAATAAAAGTATTGGCTATGTATCTTATAACTTGTTTTTATACTAATGAATTGATAGGCAGGTTGTAAAATGTTCCCATTATTTTAAAACATGAAACTAGTGATTAGTCATTCAAATAAATAGTAATTATATGGGAACATTATGATTATATTATGCTAATGATAGAAGTGTGTATTAAATGTTTGCAAGTTATTCAAGAGAATGTATTAGGCAATTAGAAAAAAAAATAGTGTTTGTTCACTCTGAAGCTATTAAATGACTTGATTTGCATTAACAATTTTAAAGCTCTGTAGTCTCATTCATAATAAATTGCTGCTAAGTAAGAGATATTCCACCAAATGGAGGTATGGGAAAGAAGAGGAAAAGGGCAGAACATCACTCTTTTAAGATTAAGTGTAATATAATTACAAATGCAGTCTAGAGAAACTGAGGATTTTGACTTTTATGGTAAGTTATTCATTAGTGATACAGCATCATTTCACAGCTGTCATGCAGTTCTGTATGATCTCCTGTGAGAGTTGCTGGAGGGCCACAATAAACATGGACTATTAACATCTTTCAGTTTGAAATGTATGAGAAATTATATGTGGAAATGGTTCAGTCCTAATACTTTTGGATGTATTACAAAGAAGAAATTTTAAAATACAAACAGCTTGTATATAAAAGAAAGAATAAAAATATCAATGGATGATTTTTAATATCAAAGACAAATGGCCATGAAGTAGTGAAATTCTGTATAAAGGTTTTGAAACAAGAAAAGAAATAGAAAAGGAATAGAATGCATGGTGAAACCAAAATTTTATTCTTTTGAGTTAAACAGCAGTAAAGAGAAAAGCAAACAATGTCAATTTAGATTTGTTCTGAATGTTATTCAAAGTGAGAATATGGCTATCAAAGATACACAGGAATTCTTCAGTTAGACCAAAATTTGTTTCTAAGCCCTCCGTGTTTATTTTAGAATTCTTTTTTGTTTGTTTGTTTGTTTTGTCTTTTGTCCCTAAAACATGATTAAAAACAATATGAAAAGAAAAGCCCTTATAGTTTGTATAGGTTCAGAAATTCCCATAGGCTACTTTTAATCTAATTGTTTGTCTACCTATTATATATTATTAATGTTTCACTGATGTGAATAAATGTTTTTTTAATTTTCACAGTGTAATATATAATACACATACAGTAGGAAGGTTCCTGCCATTAAAATTCCACATTGGTCTAAAATGTAGTTCATTACTGGCACATATCACTTTTGTGTGTACAAAGCTCAGATGAATGATAATATATAGGAGAAGAGTGCTAAACCTGGAGTTCTGGTCAACAACAGATTGATCATGAGTCAACAATGTGCCCTTGTGACCAAGACGGCCAATGGTATCCTGGGGTGCATTAGGAAGAGTGTGATGAGCAGGTCGAGGGAGGTTATCCCCCCCTTTACTCTGCCCTGGTGAGGCCGCATCTGGCCTACTGAGACCAGTTCTGGGCTCCTCAGTTTAAGAAGGACAAGGAATTACTGGAGATTGTCCAGTGGAGACCTACAGAAATGATTAGGGACCTAGAGAACCTTTCTTATGAGGAGCAACTGAGAGAGCTGGGTCTGTTCAGCCTGGAGAAGGCTGAGAGGGGATTTTGTCAATGCTTACAAATATCTAAAGGGTGGATGTCAAAAGGGTGGGACCAGGCTCTTTTCAGTGGTGCACAATGATAGGATGAGGGGCAGTGGGCACAGACTGAAGCATATGAGGTTCCATCTAAACCTGAGGAGAAGCTTGTTTACTTTGAGGGTGACAAAACACTGGAACAGGCTGCCCAGAGAGGTTGTGGAGTCTCTGAGGACATTCAAAACCTGCCTGCACACATTCCTGTGTGATCTGCTCTGGGTGAACCTGCTTTAGCAGGTGAATTGGACTAGGTGATCTCCAGAGGACCCTTCCAACCCCAACATTTCTGTGATTCTGTGAAACTTTTGGAATGTGTGTAAAAGGAGTGAGCTTAGATTTGCAAAATGTCCTAGTTGGGTTTTAATGTGGTGTGGAAACCTTACATTTTTCCTCATTTTAAAACTGTACAAAGCTTTTTTCAGGGCTTGCTGATTCTTTCATCCACTTTTCATTATTGCAACTCTTCTGTAATTTTCTTTTGCTATGAGTTAATAGAAATAAGCACATATCATGTTCTAGATGAAAGCTCACAAGAACTGCATAGGATAACGTCTGAGCAGATGAAACATCAATATTAAGCATTATTATTTAAAATAAAAAAATATATTAATGAAATTCTATTGAAATCTGTCATTGATGACAACAGTTTTAGGAATTCAGGATTAGATACATCATTAGTGTTGTTATCAAACAGAAGGATTTTATGGTTGGTAGCCTGAAAAGCATTCAGGTCAACAGAACTTTGGTTATTCTACTTAATAAGCCTCGGACATGCAGACCAGAAATTAAAGTAGGATTAAGTCCATAGTATCATAATGCCATAGTTTTCTGTAGTAACTTTGAACGGATTAAATTCTTTACTGTGTTGGGTTTGAACTAATCTGAAGTTGATATAGGTAATGAGGCAAATTAGGCCTAAATGTTTGCTTGGGAATAATAAATAAAATCATTGTGCATTAATTTATACCTTGGAATGTTTTTCTGCTACAAATAGAGCTAAGTAGGAAACACTTTCCATTAATCATATTAAGGTAAAATAAAGTTATTTTAAAGTCTTCAAGGGACATGGGAGATACAAACTGAATACCCTGTTCTATCAGAATAACATCATGTGCAAGGATGAGATTTTTACTCTCCCATGAAATGTTCTAACCAGCTATTAGCTTTCTGCTGGATTTGTACACTATACATATTAATCTGAGCAAAGTTTTCCGTCTCACTTGGCTCGCCATACCACTAGCCTGATATGTAAAATTTTCTTCAAATAACTAAAGTATTTATTTAAAAATAAAATATCTAAATGTAAGAAACTAAGCAACATACTGTAAAATTTTTGTAAATATCTGAACTGCTCACAGTTAACCTAGGCCAGATATCTTTCTTGATGATTTCATTTACAAGCTCTGTTGTAGATATCAAAACTTTGTGATACAAGTTTACTAGAAATTAGAACACCCTGCAACCAAACCATAATCCAGCATGTTTATTTCCAATTAGATATTTATTAGGTGTCACCCACAGTTTGAAAGAGAGGTAAAAATAGTGAAAATGGGTGGAGTATCAGAATTCAGATGCTAATATATAAAACTGACTAAGAAAACAGATGTCTCACATTAAAAATTGACAGTGAGTTGTTTATTCATGGAAAGCTATGTATCTACAGCTGATTTATCCAAAAAATGTAATTAATGTGTACCATCAATTCCAGACTGCAAGAATTGCTAATAGAAATGATAAAAACCTTTGTCAAGAAGTAGATTTCATGCTGAAAAATTTAATTTTCTCATTTACAGAACAAAGTACATTATACAAAGGAGCGATGTGAACTTCTTGTCTGGTTTCTATCATTGATTGCTATAGTTTTATCTTATACTGCACACTGTTCTCTGATAGACCGCGATAGAAAGTAGTTACAGTAGAGTCTGGTGCAATGGGAAGTATCTGAAAAGGACAGCAGCCTAATTTTAATCCTGGTATCATATGTATAAATATATAAACAACTCTTAAGCAATCCTGCAAACAGATGCTGTGAGGCTTAGACTTCTCTTACACTGACAGCTGTGATTCAACCCTGTGATTGCAGAACAGCTGACATAATGACAAGAGAAACTATAAACTGAAGAAGGATATTATTGGTTGTATATCTTTCTGTAGCACTCTTCAGTCATGTACACAACTAGTGTTTATTAGATGTGAAGCTTTATCTTTCCTGGTAGGCAGATTTTAGGAACTTCTAAATTCATGACCCAGGGCATTTGACCAAAGCTTTAAGGCTGTTCAGTTGCGTTGTGCTTTGTGACATACACGATTTATTAAGACCAGTATTATAAATAATATAGTATCTGAAAATGAAGTACACCATGTAGTCACAAGGGTAAAGTGACTAGCTTTTGTTGTAAACATTTTAGTGTCCAAAAAGACATACCCAGAATAAGTCAATAGAATATATCTGACCTAGACACCCCACAGTGCAGGGGATTGTCAGTGAAAGGGGCTGACTTTCGATGAGATTAATGTTTCCGAGCCATTCACGATGTCTTGAAATTTTTTAATTTGAAATCTGCTTCCAACCTTGCTACTCATATTTCCTCATTATATTTCTGTTTTGTGTTTATAAAGTAATGATTAACTCCCCCCAAAAGAATTTATGGAGGTAATTGCGAAGAGTAATTACTTCATGGCGTGTGGTGTTCCCAAAATGCAAAATGATGCAATGAAAAGCTGTCTGTATCTTATTCAATGTTTAATACTGCTGCTTCTCCCCAGATAACTGCCTTTTCCCCAGGTAAAGAGTCCATCACCTCTTACCCCATCTGTTCTTTATTAATGGACTAGTATGGAAAACATAGGTCCTTAAATTGTGATTTCTTTGTTTTGTGTGCACTATAACTAGCTTACAACACCTTACTTGAGATTTATCATTCAGAGAGAAGAATACTGAAGTATTTTGTAGTTTGCCAAACAGCCTCAGAGACTATACACCTGTTATTGTGCTTGTTATCATTATTCAAGCATGGCAGGTTTTTGCTTGAGTGGTTTAGAGGCTTTTTAATGCTTGAAGAGTTCTCCCAGCACATTTGAAAGAGTTTCTCTGTTAACTTCTACAGGATACAGCTGATTTACATATCTACAGATCTCTCACACAATTATGCTATGGCTTGATGGAATACTTCATGGTTCATATGCTGAATCAACATTCTCTGTATCTGATATTTAATATTTATCATCAAAATTAAGAATGCATTTGAGGTTCTAGCTTTTTGTGTCTTTATATGAAAATGTCAATTTGGGATGAAGAAAAACGTATTCAATACATATATTAAAGGATTAACTGCTTCTCACTCTGAAAGAAGGTTTTCATTCCTTTTGTTGTTCCAAAATTGCTCTTCTGGGACACTTACGAATTGCCATTATATTTGGGTTTAGAGGTTTATTTTTTTTGAGATTTATTTTGGTTTTAGAGGTTTCAAATTCTCTAGATTGTATTATGCACATCTTCCTATGTAGATATAATGAACTGCTTCCTCTTCTTTGGTGCTAAAATGGGACAATCTCCAGGATAAGGTGTTACAGTATGCTCCTCTGTGACACTTGTGAAGGGTGGAAATTTCCATTCCAAGTGTTTAATTACATCTGATTTTGTTGTGAAATGGAATCTGTCATAATTTCTTCTTTTTTAGGTTGTTTTTTACCTTAGTGTATTAAATATGCTGGATTGATTTCAGGTACCAAGAATTAATTTGACTTATTACTGCTGTAAGCTGTCCGGGAGCAGAAGATAGGGATCACCTTGTAGGATTTTGGGTCTGTTTTTCTTGCACCTTGCCATGCCTTTTACCATTATGCTGCTCTTTATTTAGCTTATGATGCCTCTGTGCAACACCTCTTGGAAAGCTGAACATGTGGTTGGTATGGAACATGCAAAATGCACATCGTTGGATTTGCAGACCACTTAAAAAAAAAAAGAATCACTTTCAAATATGATTTGAGTTGACTAATGCTGATGTCAGCTTACTGCTACTTCAGGATTTAGTACTTGGAAACTAGGTGCTCTTTTGTGTAAATTCAGATCTAGGCAACTGAACAATTTTCTCAAGGTACTACTTGGACTAAGCTACGATGAACTGAAGATCATATGAATTGTAAACTTTTAAAAAAGATCAATTTTGCATTTTGATAGGACAGAAACAACAGTGGTATTTTGTTGCATGTCTATGGACTTATGTTGAATGGTATGATTTATAGCAGTTCCAAAGTAATAACTGTATAGCAGTCCTCATGATAGACTTTAGTAAGGAAACAGCTGTATTTTTCTTAAGTTTTCAAGTAAGATTTGCTAAACAAACACTTTTCCCCACTTTATACTATATTCATTTTGCCCATTTGTATTGGTTAACAGTCTTAATTTTCATTTCAGACAGAACTTGTGTCAATATATTTTTTTCTTCACTTTATATCATTGCTTCTTTTCTATGGAATCCTCTCTTTGACTATCTTCCAGCTTCCACTTTTCCCTGATCCGTGTAGTTCATAACAATTAATTTCTAATAGTTTCACAAAATTGTCATCACATCACTGTTTAAACTCTGAGATCTTTGGGTTGCTAAGGGTGTTTTAAGATTTGTAAATGCCAAGCTCCAGTTTAGATTCAATAATTACTAACCTACAGCTAAAAAGCAGGTACAGGAACCAGAATCAGGTAAATTCACACCTCTGTTGCACTAAAGCAGAAGTGAAAAAGTAACATATATTTGATTTAATTACAACAGATTGAAGATAAATGCTAGGTCTGTTGGAAAGTAGGATGTAGGAAAGCAAGATGTGCGGTTCCAGTCACCTGGATGATAGAGAAAGATCAACACTAACATGACCATTTGGACGGTCAAAGACAGAATACTAACATAATAATATATAAAGGGCCTTGGACGGATTACTTTGAAGTACATTTCTTGTAGCTGTAAAATCCCAGACTCGTGAGAATGGTATCTCGGCCTGGATAACCGCCCCCAAGTGCATGGGATGTGTGAATGTCATTGAGCCGGGTCTGTGAATGAGTGGAAAAACAAGTGAGACAAACATCACATAAGTTTAGTGTGTTCTCAATAGCAATTAGTGGAAAAACACCTTTTTGTAAACATCTTAGTCCAGGCCTGTACCTGTAAATCCTATAAATTGTCAATGGTGAATAAAGAAAGCAGCCCAGGCCTAGGTCAGCTCTCGGCTTGGCCAAGCTCTGCGCTCCTTCCTGAACAAGATCTCTGCCTCTGCGTGAATTTCTATCTGCATCCTGGTATGTGTCGTTCCTAATTGCCGCAAGGTCTTTTATATTCAAAAAGCCTTGTTCCCTGCATGCACTATAGAACAAATCATTAACCTAACAATGGCATTTTGGAATCCGATTTGAATTTTCCTACCTATATCACCTTTGCTAATTTCCTTCATTAGTCTTTTTCTGTGCGTTTCTGCTGAGGAGCTTTTGAAGTCCATGTAGATTTCACCATTCTACTAACTCCTCTGATCTTTTACTGTCATTTCCTTGAAGCCAATTAGATTTATCTAGCATTATACCCCCTTCCAAAATCTGAGCATTTTGTGCATATCTGAGTGCTGTTTTCTTGGAATATTTTTTAGGTCTAATGCTGGTGCCCCCCCCAATCTTATTTCTTATTTCCTTTTCATATAACAGTGCTATGTTAAGTTTCCCTGGACACATTAGTGTAAAAAAATACAAAAAACACAAAAAACACACTAAGATTTTTGAGATTTTTGTGCAATTCTGTCATTATATGATATGCCCTGCAAAAGCATTATCAGCTGCTACTAGCTCAGTGCATATCACACAATATCTTGGAGATCTTTCACTGAAAATAAAAAAAAATTATTGTGTTGCTTGTTTATTTTTGTAGTCACTGATGGTTGGTTTTGCTTGCAAAGGGTAAGCAGCACATAGCTAACCTGGAAAAGGCTCCTGATGTATTTGTGCATATTTTAGTACCCAAGATGATGCATGAGACAGAGGCAAAAATAATTCTGTAAGAATTTATAAACGTATTAAGTGTCTATACACTTAATGTCTTCCCTTGTTCACTCGATGGGATTAGTGCTTTACACATTTGCTAAAACAAACATCTTAGAGTAAAGTTTTGGGACATCTATGGTTGAACTCAGGGACAGATGAGTATAGAAAGACTGAGTAAAGTTTTGCAGGCACAATAGTAGGCTGTTTAGATTAGCTGTAAGGACCTAGGTTTGCCCTAGAAAGCAGGGGGAGATAGCTTGCAGGACACTTCTTTATTTGTTGGCTTGCTCACAGCCTATTGTCTATTCTGGGTCCTGGCTGTGAAAGGCCTTCAGGAAGGTGCTACCTTGCAGTGTAAGAGCGGTGGTGTAACTACTCTTAAATGAGGCAAGCATCCAGATCAGGCCTTGGTTTCCTGTATTCAAATGAACTTCTTGTGTGTCTTCTCAGCCCTTAGTGCACAGATGAGCGATCACACCTCTTGAATTGTAAGATCAATAATTTACTTTCCTGTTCAGTCCTTATTTTGTTACTGAGGCAGACTTTTTATGACAGGTAAACTCCTTGTTAAAAAATTATTTATTTTTGTTCAACAAAATAAAGCTCTTGCATCATACTTTCCATGTAACCTAATGGCACTTTTTTGCATTTAAATATTTTTTCTGGAAAAACTTAATTGATATCTGATTTTATTGTCTGACTATAAACAAACTGAAACTGTTTATCAGTGAAAGGAGGACTTTATTTTATGAAGTTCTTACTTGTATTACTGCTAGGAAGAGCATATCTTTGCAATGTAAAATCTCTCATTCTTAACTGATGTATAGGCCTGTTTGTTAAAAATTGCTTCACTGCAAGCTTCCAGTAAATTTTGTACAGTGATTTTAAAGTTCTTGTCCTTATTTTTAAGGCCCTGAGTGGCTGTGGCATTTGACTAATTTTCTCTTCTGCATTTTCTAAGGTGCTAATTATAGTCTGAATCATAAGGTTAGTTTTTCTTTTCTATACTGTAATTTAGTAAGTTGTGAGTCACAAAGATTTCATAGCTTTACCCTTTTAAAGTTATTGCAGAATCTTTTTCTGCTGCCCACTTGGTGTTCTTATTTAAAAATAAGATTGAAGAAGGAAGTCTTTGCTGCTACTTTTAACTCACTTGTTAGTTATCCAGTGCTTCATAACTTTTTTTTTTGTTGTTGTTTTTAAGGATAATGTGTTTTGTTATTGTTAGTGAGTTCCCTAAAATATTTTTGACATTTTTTCAGATAGAATATTGTGTAGTAAAATAGCAATTCCTTTATTTCCTGTCATTACCATAATCTTGCCAGTATGTATATAATTAACACAAAGAAAAAGCTGAGTGCATGTGAAACACATAACCCATTTAACCATCTCTCTTAGACTGCAAAATCTGTTACCATTATCATATTAAAGCTAAGCAAATTGTTGTCTTTAAAAAAGTACTCTTTTATTGACATACCCAAATATTTGAGGTCCTGGCATTACTTTTTACTCAGAAAATATTGGGTTATATTTGCCATTGCAAGAGAGTAATTCAGATTAAAAAAATAATGATTCTGAGAAACAATTGCCACAGAAGGCTGGATCTCATATATTTGAATTTTTTAATCCCTGAAAGTAGAAATGAGTTTAAATGCTCCTAGAGAATAGAGGGTCCAACTTACTTATGTGAATGACTGTAGATTAAAAATACACATAAGTCCAAAAAATGCAAAAAATCAGCCTTCTTCAATTATAATTCAAACTGTTCTTTCCTTCCAAGACTGATTTAAAAATATTTGATATTCAACGTTTGGGAGAAGACTTGTTTTCTGGTGTTTTCCACTTGTTTTGAACTTTTTACTTCTCTTCTGAAAATGTTCTCAAACATTATCTTGGTTTTAGGAATGAGAGATTTCAAAATCTTCATTCTGTGAGGTTTGCCATAACTGGCAACAGTGCAACATAAAAACCAACAGGACACATACATTTCTAGCTTGCTATAATAGTCTCCTTTACTCTTTTTCCACTATTGTAATCCTCTTAATAGGCATTAACATTGTACTTGCTTAACATTATACTGGTGGACAGCAGGATGACGGTGAGCGAGCACTGTGCCCTTGTGGCCAAGAAGACCAATGGCATCCTGGGGTGTATTAGAAGGGGGGTGGTTAGTAGGTCTAGAGAGGTTCTCCTTCCCCTCTATTCTGCCCTGGTGACACTGCATCTGGAGTATTGTGTCCAGTTCTGGGCCCCTCAGTTCAGGAAGGACAGGGAACTACTTGAGAGAGTTCAGTGCAGGGCAACAAAGATGATTAAGGCAGTGGAGGATCTCCCTTATGAGGAAAGGCTGAGGGAGCTAGGTTCCTTCAGCTTGGAGAAGAGACTGAGGGGTGACCTCATTAATGTTTACAAATATGTAAAGGGCGAGTGTCATGAGGATGGAGCCAGGCTTTTCTTGGTGACAACCAATGGTAGGATAAGGGGCAATGGGTACAAACTAGAACACAGGAGGTTTCACTTAAATATGGGAAGAAACTTCTTCACAGTGAGGGTGCCAGAGCACTGGAACAGGCTGCTCAGGAAAGTTGTGGAGTCTCCTTCTCTGGAGACATTCAAAATCCACCTGGATGCATTCCTGTGTAACCTCATCTAGGTGTTCCTGCTCCAGCAGGAGGATTAGACTAGATGATCTTTCAAGGTCTCTTCCAATCCCTAACATTCTGTGATTCTGTGAAAGATGTTTCTGTTCCTTTTGAGTAGCTTTGAGGTTTCCATGTTTAGCAACCGGCCTCCATAATTTGTTGTCATGAGATGCTGAGTGCTAGAAGTGGACTGTGCTCACTTCCCAGGAAGTTCTGCTGTGCTTGACTGAGAGCTGGAGCATATAAACAACTCATTGCAGGTTAACAACGTTACATCAATCGGCTCACCTGCTGCAATTGTGTGTGTGAAAGCTCTTAGCCCAGGGCAAACATATAATATAAGCTCCTTTATGGAAAGCAAACTTGATATATCATACACAGTTTCATATGGATTGTTGCCTCTTGTTGACCATTTAGCTGTGCAAAATTCATTTGTCTGGGTTTGATTTTCAGTCTTGTGTTCTTCTTCCAGGAGGACAAAATGCAGAGAATCCTGAGGATGTTTTTTTCACACTGTGGTTTAAATTGCAGAAGTATATGCAGCATTAGGAATATTTGATAACTGCTCTGCTGAAGAACAGCTCTGTTGTAAAAGCTCTATTGATGAATTGGTCTGTCTACATCCATCTCCCCCCTGACAGCCATGTCTCCCAGTGACTCTTGCACTTTTCTGGTGGCTGCTCTGGCCCAGCTGCAGATTTCTGCTGCTGCAAGGTGACATGAGTGGTCTCTTGTGTTTTGGCACTGGATATTTAGCACTTAGATCCTGCAGATACTCATGTCAGGTGTTGTGGTTAAAATGTGGGAAGACATTATTGTTTTTTTGGAAGGATTTTAAATACCAAAAATAGATTCTTAATAAGTGTATTGATACTTGTATTTGAATAATGACTCAAAGAGCAAAAATCAAAAAGGAATAAATATTTATCAAGCAGAAAACTAGTATGGCATTCTGGTAGAGGGACAGATAAATAAATGTCTCCAAAATTTTGGTCTTTGTGTTACAGAAAATACCTATAATGCAAGTAGTGTGGCTAGAGGAAGGCAAGCAAATCCAGTAGCATGTTGCTTTATTCCACCTGCAAGAGTTACAGTATTACTAATGTGAAGCATTGCTGTTTCAAACTCTAATTCAAGGCAGTGATTCACAAGACATATTTCACACTTGATAACTGTAAAATATGGAGAATAGTAAGTATTTTTTTTGACACTAGTGAGCATTAAGTCTTCACTTGGTTCACCCCATGTAAAACAAAAACAAAACCACATTAAAATTGACATGCTTCCCTAAACAGGCTACCAAAAAACAGAAGGAAGACTTCTTGTTTAGTCAGGAGGCTAAGCAGTGGAGGCTTTTTATTACATGGCACACGTAAGTAAAGGATGGCATAAAGTAAGTAGTTCATCCAAATTTCCTTCTTATAGTTATTGGCTGGGATGAGCAACTGTGTGCAACCTTTTACCTAAGCCTTCTTTGGAAGAGTGGAAAATATAACTCTAATTTGGTAACTCCAGGCCTGTAAGCCTAATGTCTCTACCAAACAAACTGCTAGAAGCTATAGTAGAAGATAATGAGTTAATATCTTTGTAAACATAGGTGTTACAGGTTAATGCAGCAAGCGGCTAGACACTACACATAACCATTCATACATTCCCCCTTCTCCAGTGGGATGGGGGAGAGAATCAGAAAAAAAAAAAGGGCAAAACTTGTGGGTTAAGATAAAGGCAATTTAATAGGACAGAAAGGGAAAATAATAATGATGATAACAATAAAGTAATAAAGCAATGGTGATGCACAGTGCAATTGCCCACCACTTGCTAACTGATATCCAGCCAGTTCCTGAGCAGTGGTCCTCCAGCTAACTTTTCCCTAGTTTATATCTGAGCATGACATCATATGGTATGGAATATCCCTTTGACCGGTTTAGATTAGCTCTCCTGGCTGTGCCCCCTCCCAACTTCTTGTGCATCTTCAGTTTCCTTACTGAAGAGTCCTTGACTTGGTATAAACATTGCTTAGCAACAAGAAAGACATTCGTATTATTAACATTCTTCTCATACTAAATTCAACACACAGTGCTATACCAACTACTAGGAAGCAAATTAACTCTATCCCAGCTGAAGCAGCACAATTAGCAACTCGGAAAATTTCTTCTGAAAAGTGAGATCCTTCTTTACGGCCTTTGGTAGTTCTTTCAGAAAGCCGACAGGCTTGTGGCTAGCAATCATCTGACTGGTATTGTCTTTGCTTTCCAAAAAACCTTTGACAAAATCCTTCAGCTAAAGCTTGTAAGGCCATTAAGTGGTCACAGCATAAGAGGGAACAAACGATTTGGATAAGAAATAAATTGAAAAATGAGTAACAGAGTTTATGACCAAACAATGTGTTTTTTTTTGCATTTAAGGAAGGTCACTGTCAGTGGGAGGTCTCTGTCCTAGGATATGTGTGGAAAAGTAGGTTAGCAGTGAGATGAGATCTGATGATGGTAAAAAGTATTTCAGGATGGGCAGGATGAAGATAGAAACCAAAGAATTGCGGAAGAACACTAGGAAACAGCATGAATGGGCACTAAAATGGCAGATTAAATATCTATAATATATGAAGGCACACTCAGAGAAAGAACTTGTGTTCAGAGAGAGAGACTCTGCTGGTCACTGTCACTCTTGGCTAATACCTAAAAATTGTGGTAAGAAGTGGTTCTTCCCACAATGATTGATTATTTGTGCCCCATCTTCCCAAAAGATGTTGGAGAGATGCAAAACTTTATGTGGGTTCAAGGGGGCGACTGTACAAACACTGGGAATGAGAAATCATAGTGACTTACTAAGCAGACAAAATGCAACATGCTCAAGTAATTTGAACCAAAATTTTTTAGAGGACAGGAAAAAATAATAGGATAAAGCACTACATAGTTTTGTTCTGCTTGTACTCTTCCCTAGAAACCTGCTTGTGGATACTATCGGAGGCAGAATAAGCTAAATAAATCCCTCAGTTTTATCCAGAAGTGCTGTTCTTTTGATATGATTTTGACTTTTGGAAGATACTTGTAACAGAATAATTCAAGGCAACTTTACCCTGTGCTACCCTTTTGGCTCAGGATGAGCAAAGTATAATACACTTCAGTGCCATACTCTCCCATGCTTACTGTAGTAGCAGATATTTGCACAGATGTAGGTGGTTGGCACAGAATTTCTTGATTTCTTCTGCCAAATCTATGCCACTTGGGATGTCTCAGTCTTGAAAGATGTTTGTGGGCACATCTTAGTTGCAAACAGCACTGGCATTGCAAGAAGGGACAGATGTGTGGTCTTGTTCATAAGCCTTAAAATTCCTTTTCTTTCTTCTCACCAGCTTTCAGACAAGAGAAAAAAAAAAAAAAAAGGTCTTGATGACAATGGCTGGAATATCTGAAAATCAGGAAAACCAAGAAATAGTAACTTTTTTTTTTTTTTTTTTTTTTTTCTGGGAAGTATGGGATACCCTGTTCAGCCTTCTGTGTAACAGGAGCTGTTTTCAATCTTAATTCTGGAGTATCTTTTATACTTAAAAAAGTAGAAGTAAGTCTATTATTTTTCATTGTGCTTACTTAAGCTTCGAAGCTAAAATTTATGTTACCTTTTCTATACCACTTGAGCTAGCAAAGCATGCTGTGGTTGATTATTATTCAGGTCTAATGGGCATCTTTCAGGCCGGTTAAACATTTTCACTCTTCATAAATAATTTCACAAGGAGAATGAGATCAAGTTTGAAACAGAATTTCTTATAAGTGCATAATGATTTATCAGTCTTGTTGACATGCATTTTGCAAAACATTAGTATTGTACACAGCTTCTGTATAAGCAAAAAGAATTATTGCTAACATCTTTTTTTTAAGGTTCTTGTAGAACAGTCTCACCTCAGTCAAACACTGTTAGCTCACTAATCAATCTACTTGTCAAAAATGCTCTTCTTTGGCAGAAGAGACTGAGAAGTTTGACAAAGCACATTAAGTTGGTGATGTTGATTAATGCTTTTCAGTTAGTAACATTTTGTTGAACACTATAAATTAAGAATTTTGATGACAGTTGGCTTTTCATAAATTACAGACAAGAGAGACTTATCATTGCAATGAAGCAATTTATTTTTCCTCTCTAAGATTTCTAAGATTCCTCATGACTCTTTGCTTCGTGTGAGTTTCTTTTTTTCCTTTTTTTTTTTTTTTTTCTTTTAAAGTGTAAATGGCACAGTTTCAGGTCCATAAATCTCTTTGGCAAAAAAAGACAACGAAATAAAAAAAAGAAGTCAAGGAAGCTTGATTCTGAAGGCTTCTGGGTATTCCTGGGTATTAATCAGAGAACTGTAGGGAGAAAACTGGAGTTCCAGAGTTCCAAGAGGTGTAGGAGGTGTGTTTTGTTTTTTTTTTTTTTTGTTTTGGTGTGTGGTTTTTTTGTTTGTTTGTTTGTTGTTTTTTTTTTTTTTTCCCCTCCATAGCCCAAATCTTTGTCACCTTCCCTGAACAATTTAGAAATGTGAAGAATTAATATACAGGCAATGGTCTGCAAGAGTTGCTTTAAAGATTATTCTCTTAAATGTAGGATGTTTTCTTGCTTTTGACTGCATTCCCATTAGTGTGGTCTTCAGCATTCTTGATAGAAATTAAATGCCAGGATCCCTAAAACAATTTGCCTCTAGAAGTGCCTTAGCTGCAAAAAGCACAAAACTTCCAGGATGTTTTCAGCATACATTGAAACAGACCTTGTCCAGGATGTGCTCTATAAAGCATTTAAGTGTTGATAACCTTTCAGATAGTTGTTTCTAAACAAGAGCCAAGGACAGCATATTTATGGTTCTTCTTGACAAATTGATAGATTAGCTTAAATACTACCCAGAAACTGGGAAATCCTGACAGCTGCTTCTTTGAATTTTCCCTTCTAGATTGTGTAGGAATTAATAAAACTATATGGATAAAGGATCATAACTGAAAACCTGTGAAAATACTGGCACAGAGTGTTTACAATAGAGTCTTCACTAAGTCAAAAATTTAATACCATTTCCCACTTCTAATGAGAAGTATTCCAGAGGTAACCATCAGTTCCTTGACTCACTGCACCTCATCCATCCAACATCACTACTTGCAGTCAAATCACTTAAAATAATCCAAACAGTGCAAAGCGGAAAGGTTCCAGGGAGGTACCCCCCAAAAGGAGATGGACCTCCTGCCCTCTCGGACAGAGGCGAAAGTCCTGAGACGGCCCCACCCTTGTTGCTGTCAGGCAGAGGTAGGGGACGTAAAAGACGATGAGGATTGGAAGTGTATTCTGGTTCGGCATCACGGGCAGCCCCCCTCCCTGCCTGCTTTGTCTCCCCAGGTGCCCCTCCGCAATAGGTTTGAGGCCCTGGATCTTGAAGAAGAGGTAGGTGAGGAGGTGGTGCCAAGCCTGCCTACAAGATCACATAGGAAGAGGCGGTTGACTTCACAACTTAAGACTGCCTCTGATAAGAAAGAAAGAAGGGTGATTGTAATAGGAAATTCCCTTCTGAAAGGAACAGAGGGCCCAATATGCAGACTTGACCCTTATCATAGGGAAGTTTGTAGTCTACCTGGTGCCCGGATCAAGGATATCACTAGAGACCTCCCCAAACTGGTGCACCCGACAGACTACTACCTGCTGCTGGTCTTCCAGACAGATGGGGAGGAAGCTGCTTCCTGTAGTCTGAGGGGAATGAAGGACGATTTCAAGGTCTTGGGAAGGATGGTGAAAGACTCAGGGGCTCAAGTGATCTTCTCTTCACTCCTTCCATCTTCAAGGGACGATGTGGGATGGAATAGGAAAATTCAGTCTCTTAATGGTTGGCTCCAAGACTGGTGCTACAGGCAGGGCTTTGGATTTTTTGATAATGGTTGGTTTTATAAGACACCAGTCCAGACAGTGTCACACGGGAAAGGTTTATCTCGCAGGGACAAAAGGATGCTGGGGCAGGAATTAGCTGGGCTCATTTGGAGAGCTTTAAACTAGGCTCGAAGGGGGATGGGGTTGTAGCTGGGCTTGTCCCAGTGGGGCAGCATTCTAAAACTGATGAGGACCGGGTGGCCTCCTATGCCCCTAGGGAGAAATTGGTGTGCTCTGCTCGCTCCCTGAAATGCCTGTACACCAATGCATGCAGCATGGGGAATAAGCAGGAGGAGTTAGAATCCTGTGTTCGGTCGGGAGATTATGATCTGGTGGCAATTACGGAAACATGGTGGGACAGTTCACATGACTGGAATGTGGTCATTGATGGCTATGCCCTTTTCAGGAAAGACAGGCCAGCCAGGCATGGGAGTGGAGTTTCTCTCTATGTGAGAGAGCAACTACAATGTACTAAATTCTGCCCAGGAGTGGATGATGAGCAAGTTGAGAGTGTATGGGTCAGGATCAAGGGGCAGGCTGGCAGGGGTGACACTGTTGTGGACGTCTGTTACAGGCCACCAGATCAGGCTGAGGAAGTTGATGAGGCCTTCTATGGGCACTTGAGAGTGGCCTCACAGTCACAGGCCCTGGTTGTTGTGGGGGATTTTAACTTCCCTGATGTTTGCTGGAAGGACCATTCAGCCAGCCAGCCAGAGTCCAGGAGATTCCTCCAGTGCATTGATGATAACTTCCTCATGCAGATGGTGGAGGAGCCGACTAGGAGAGGTGCACTGCTGGATCTCATCCTCACTAACAAGGAGGGTCTGGTCGAAGCGGTAAAGGTTGAGGGCTGCCTGGGATGCAGTGACCACGAGATGGTGGAGTTCAGCATCTTGTGTGGCAGGAACAGAATAGCAAGTAGAATTGCAACCCTGGACTTTAGCAGGACTAACTTTGGCCTTTTCAAGCAATTGCTGGGGGAAATCCCATGGGCAAGACTGCTTGAAGGAAAAGGGACCCAAGATAGCTGGATTGCATTCAGAGATTGCTTCTTCCACGCTCAGGATCAGAGCATCCCCACACGTAGGAAGTCAAGGAAGGGAACCAGGAGGCCTGCGTGGTTGAATAGGGATCTGTTGGGTATGCTCAAGCAGAAGAGGAGAGTTTACAGGTCATGGAAGCAGGGGCTGGCCACTTGGGAAGAATATAAGGCTGCTGTTAGAGGATGTGGGAAGGCAGCTAGGATAGCCAAGGCCTCCTTAGAATTACAGCTGGTGAGAGGGGTCAAGGACAGCAAAAAGAACTTTTTCAAATACATAGCAGATAAAACTAACACCAGAGGCAATGTAGGCCCACTGATGAATGGGGTGGGTGCCCTGGTGGCAGAAGATACAGAGAAGGCAGAATTACTGAATGCCTTCTTTGTCTCTGTCTACTCTCCTGGAGGCTGTCCTGGAGAGCCCTGTACCCCTGAGACCCTGGATGAAGCCAGGTCAATGGAGGAGTTTGCTTTAGTCGATGAAGACTGGGTTAGGGAGCAATTAAATAGTCTGGACATCCATAAATCCATGGGTCCAGATGGGATGAATCCGTGGGTGCTGGACCGCTCTCCATCATCTTTGCCAAGTCTTGGGAAATGGGAGAGGTGCCCAAAGATTGGAGGAAAGCAAATGTCACTCCAGTCTTCAAAAAGGGCAAGAAGGAGGACCTGGGTAATTATAGACTGGTCAGCCTCACCTCTGTCCCTGGGAAAGTGATGGAACAGCTTATCCTTGGTGCCATCTCAAGGCATATAAAGGATAAGAGGGTTATTAGGGGCAGTCAGCATGGCTTTACCAAGGGTAAGTCATGCTTGACCAACCTCATAGCCTTTTATGAGAATGTAACAAGGTGGATGGATGATGGCAGAGTGGTGGATGTGGTCTACCTTGACTTCAGTAAAGCCTTTGACACAGTCTCCCACAGCATCCTCACAGATAAGTTGAGGAGGCGTGGTCTAGACAATAGAGTAGTGAGGTGGGTTGCAAACTGGCTTAAGGAGAGAAGCCAGAGAGTGGTAGTCAATGGTGCGGAGTCTAGTTGGAGGCCAGTATCTAGTGGAGTGCCTCAGGGGTCAGTGCTGGGGCCAATATTGTTCAATATGTTCATTAACGATTTAGACGAGGGAATAGAGTGTACTATCAGCAAGTTTGCTGATGACACTAAGCTGGGAGGAGTGGCTGACACGCCAGAAGGCTGTGCTGCCATCCAGCGGGACCTGGACAGGCTGGAGAGTTGGGCGGGGAATAACTTAATGAAATTTAACAAGGGAAAGTGTAAAGTTCTGCATCTGGGCAGGAACAACCCCAGGTTCCAGTATAGGTTGGGAAATTACATATTAGAGAGCAGTGTAGGGGAAAGGGACCTGGGGGTCCTGGTGGACAACAGGATGACCATGAGCCAGCACTGTGCCCTTGTGGCCAGGAAGGCCAATGGCATCCTGGGGTGTATTAGAAGGGGGGTGGTTAGTAGATCAAGAGAGGTCCTCCTTCCCCTCTACTCCGCCCTGGTGAGACCACATCTGGAATATTGTGTCCAGTTCTGGGCCCCTCAGTTCAAGAAGGACAGGGAACTGCTGGAGAGGGTCCAGCATAGGGTAACGAAGATGATTAAGGGAGTGGAGCACCTCCCTTATGAAGAAAGGCTGAGGGAGCTGGGTCTCTTTAGTTTGGAGAAGGGGAGACTAAGGGGTGACCTCATTAATGTTTATAAATATATAAAGGGTGAATGCCATGAGGATGGAGCCAGGCTCTTCTCGGTGGCAAACAATGATAGGAGAAGGGGTAACGGGATCAAGCTGGAACACAAGAGGTTCCGCTTAAATTTGAGAAAAAACTTCTTCTCAGTGAGGGTGACAGAGCACTGGAAGAGGATGCCCAGGGGGGTTGTGGAGTCTCCGTCTCTGGAGACATTCAAAACCTGCCTGGACATGTTCCTGTGCGACCTCACCTAGGCGTTCCTGCTCCAGCAGGGGGATTGGACTAGATGATCTTTTGAGGTCCCTTCCAATCCCAAACATACTGTGATACTGTGAAAGCTTCATCCAGTACTTTCAGTTACTTCTCTCCTGTCACTTGGAGGCACTGCCTTCTAGCTGTCCCACAAGCTGCAGTCTTTCAGGATAAACCTATTCCAGTGTAGGCCCTTCATGGGCCACAGTTCCTTCAGGGAACACCCATCTGCTCTGGAATAGGGTTCTCCATGGGCTGCAGTGTTGGTATCTGGTCCAGCATAGGTCCTCTCCACCAGCTACTGGAAAATGCCTTCTCCACCATGTTGTCCTCCATGGACTGCAGGTAAACCTCTCTCTGGTGTCTGGGGCACCTCTTCTCCCTTATTCCCCAACCTCAATGCTTCCAGGTTTGTTTCACACTTCCTCCCCACCTCTTCACTCCTCTCATTGCTATGAGCTCTGCTTTAGAACAGAAAACAAAGAATAGCTTATCTAACTGAAAATACTACAGGAATTCAGTTAAACAGAATGTAATGACTTGAATTGTATTCAAAAAGAAAATTTAAGCTACCATTCCTAAACAAGTTTTCATTTTAAAAAAGGGTAAGACCTTGACTTTTCTAACACTTGACTTTTCTAACTCCTCTAGCTTTTAAGGTATTTTATTCATAGAAGGAGAAAGGAAACAACGAAGAAAAAATGACAGTTTCCAGTGTTTCCTTAGTTTTACTGAACCCCCTCCTATAATGGTTTTCCATATAAGTTCTAATGAAGCCAGATACTGCTTTATTTCCAAATGGAGCAGCGGAGTTAAAAACCACATCGGTAATAATTAATACTATAAAAACTATACTGGTAACCAGACATTTCTCCTGTTGAATAAATGTGGTACTTTCACTGTAAAAACACCACCAATATATCACAAGCAATATTTTTAATTTCAGCGTTCAGGCTTCTGAAAGGCCTGCAGGTGATTTAGCATTTCTCATGAAGAAAAAACTGCTGTGTTGATGTTTGTCATGACTTTGTTGTTGTTGTTGTTGCTTTTTCAGTTTTATAGTTTGAGATTTATATTCCTTAATGTAGAAATGAAAGATCATTCTTTGCTGTACTTTTTTAGAAGTAAATTGAACATACTGTTGAGAATAATGCCGTGCTTTTATCGCATGCACTTTATCACCCTAACATTTGGATTTGTTTTCATTCCCAAGCCGTAGTGTGTTTGGATTTCCCAGACAAAATCTCTCATGTGGTAGCATGCTGACCTTCATGTTGGCTGTAGGGACAAATATGAATAGCAGTAGAGAAAGAGGAGTAATTTTCTTTTCTTTCTGACTCTCAGTCTGTACTTTTTCAACAGTTTAACATTTGTAGAAAAGAAAATAGACAGTACTTGAGGGTGAACTTTCTCTGATTCTGCTGAAAGGAAACAGCACATATAAAGATAGCATAACCTTTCTGCTCACTGGCTACACGTGTAAACCATGACAGTGAAGATACTGTTGAGTTCATAAGCCAGTTGAGTGACTGATTTTCCTGTTGTGTCTGTCATCTAGGCTGCTAACCTCTTAAAATGCTTTCTCAGAGGAACTGGACAGAAACAATTTTCTTATTTCACATTATTTTACAGTAATTGTCATGAAGCTAGATTAAACCCAGATTTTTAGAGGTAAAAATACGACATATTGCCATTGGTTGAATTGTCTCTAGTTCCCTGGAATTCTGTAATACCTTTCAAATCTTTTTAAAGTACAGGGGAAAATGAAAAGGAATTAAGAGCAAGGGATACATGTAATTAAGGCCCTATTGTGAGTACATCTCCCATTACAGAATTAAAATACCAATGTAGATGTCCAAGTCTGAAAAGTAAGTTATTAAGCTTTCTACTATTTCTTTTTAATTTATCTACGATTTTTTGTTGTTGTTTAATTGTTAATATTTTGTTGTTGTTGTTTTAAGTTTCTTTCTAAATGAATTATTGTTTCCCCAATTTGTTCTAAGGGGACATCATTCTTGATTATTATACCCTGAAAACTACAAATTTCTGTAATTTCCTTTGCAGTGCTATATATCACTGTAGTGAAGTAACCCTAGTGGTGTGAATTTCTGTAAAGGGCATTCTTTGATTTAACTGTGTTCTTTTTAGATACCTAGCATGGAAGTGGGGAACCATCCTGAAGGATCTAAATAGATTTGTGACGATACTAGGAATGTTATTAATATTTACACACGTGTAGATGTGAAAGTAGACTCTCAGGGTGCTTCTCTGTCTTTGCCCTGGCACAGTATTAGAAATTGTAAGATCTGTCCTTGAGGGTGTTTTGTGATGACTGCTGGAAAGCTAACATTTATGCTGTTCCTCAGCTTGACACCTTGGGATCATTAGAACCCATGTAATTACTAGTGAATAAGGTGTTCTCCACAGGCTCTTTATATTAATATGTGTTAGACAAAAAGCTAGTTGTGTTTTAGTGTTTTCCAGCAAGGCCTCTACTGCACTCTTGTACATGATCACTTGGAAACAGGATGAACAGACCCAGATAATACCTCACAAGAATTCAGAGATTCAGGATGAGGTAAGCAGTATGCACTAAAATGCCTGAGTTTTATTTGAAAGAAACATATGTGCAGACCAGGAACAAAGAGACAGGTAGTTGAGTTCCAGTTAAGAAAGAAGTGGAGGAGACTAAAAAGCTTTGACCTGGGCATTGTTTGAGGACCTGTTCCATTTCAAAATAGTGTTGACACTGATACAACGTAGAGAGTAGATCAGGTGAACAGAGAGAGGCATCTGGAAACCACCTACAATGAATGTAACCCTGAAAGCATCAGTGTTCATGAACTCGAACTCCAGGCAATACTCTTCGGAGCCATTGGCTGTTACCTCTCTCAGGCTGTAGCAGTCTTCATTATACGATACCTCTGTTCATGAGGCAGGCAGAATTGATTTCATCTGAGAAATGCTGCTCATGATATCTCTCAGATATTTCAGCGAAGTATTAACATAGAAGTAGTGCATGTGTTCATTCTGCATTATGGTAATCTTCATCTTATTGAACACAGAGCCTCCTACCCTAACAATTTTTAGTCTAACTGTGGAAATTACAGAAAGAAGGCCCAAAGGAACACAGTGACACTAATTCTGAAGTGTGCTGGGTATTTAGAATATGTGCTTCCGTTACTTCCAGGTGGTCTTTGCACACTGTATGCACCAAATAACCCAGCAGCTGTCTCTGCAGAACTTAATTTATAATTATAATATAGTTCATTATTTTTATTCTGTTATATAATTTCTCTGTAGACCTAAGCTCAATAAAAGAAATCCATGCATTTAATTAGTACTCCAAAAGTTTGCATAAAATACTTTAATGATGCACCAAACCCAAGCTTAGTTTATATAAAGATAAAAGCATACACTTAAACAAAAAATGTGAGCAAGTGCATTTTGCTGAGAGAGTAACCATATAATTCTTTGACTAGACACATTCTTTGTGTAGGGTTTTTTTCCTTTCATTTAAACTGAATTCTCAGAAAATTCAGGAAGAGGATAAAAAAGTATAATCAGTAATAGAAATGGTTGTTCAAAAGTTGATGCTTATTATGGTATCTTAATATGCAAGATGATATTAGAGGCTCGATTTGTACTGGAATTTTTAGTTGTTGAGGTCAATACTGTCCTACAGGTAGATTTAGTTGATTTCACGTTTTTAAGTATGGGAAGAAATAATTTTCCCATAATTTTATACTAGGAGGTAGTCTGTAGGTGAAGACAATTTTAGATATATACCACCCATTATCTTTCCTTACTCTTTTTCATAAAATATTTGCTCTTCTAGAAATACTTTATATCACTTATTTCTTAACGAAGAAGTTGCAAGCTCTGAAGATGTAACTTTTCAACCCTTCTTTTGCATAAGGGTTAAACTACTCCTGTGATTATGTACCAGTACAGATTATTGACTAAACAAATGTCTTATAGCAGTTTCCCAACTGAATCTGATGAAAAAGTGATCTCCAAGGTCAAGGAAGTGTGAGGGGAGAAATGGCTCTAAGAAACAGTGAAGAGTCTGCCCCAGAGAACAGATTTCAGAGAATGCCACAGTCATTAGCTTACTAAGACATCAATCCAGATACTTTAAATAGTTAGATGAGACCAAAGGGGTTAGATAACAGAGTTTATTTTAGAATTACCTATCCACTGTAACTACAGGTTTCCCCAGAGAAGCTTTATTGCACAGGAAAAGGCCAACAGGTAAATTATAAACCTCTGAAGAAATCATAGTAATAGGAGAAGGAGAAAGACTAATCGTAAGTCATTATGGTTGTTAAATTCTCTCTTCTGAATGCATACAAAATAGAAATTTCCATATCCTCAATGGTCTTTTAAGTTCTTATTAAATATTAATGTTATAGTAAAGCTACAACAATGATTTAAAAAATGATTGAGATTTCTCTCTTCATCCTTCAGATATGTCATGTGTTATCTCTCTCTGATAGTTTCCAATTACTAATAAAGTCTTTTTTTTTCCTTTCTCCCTTTCCCCCTCCTCTTTGCATATGTGTTTATCTGTCTGTGAAATCAGAAGTAGTACATTTTAGCACATTTTTCTGAAGGTTTCTCTTGAAGAACTCTTGTACAGGAGACAATAGTTTGTGCAAGACAGATCTTAAATTTTTACCAGGTATTGGGATTTTTTTTTCATGTCCTGGATGGTGATATTAAATGTGGAATTCATTTTCTGTGTTACTTTCTGAACTGAACAACAGTCAGATAATTAGTTGGAATGGAGTGTAAGTTCTTAGCAGAGCAGTACAGTGTTTGTTGTCTACATACGAGGGACACAGAGCTTTATCCTTTGTCAACAAATTACTACTCTTATTATGTTAACCAGAGCTGCGTGAAAATGATGAATGCTTTAAATAAACTATCTGCCTAATTCCATCATGAGAATGGAAAAGCTGATTCAGAGTAACTTACATCTGGATGTCAGCGTGGGTGTTTATCTTACTTCATGGTTGCAACAACAGAAGTTCTTCCTCTTCACAATTCTCAGTTTATTTCCTATTTGCTTAATATTTGGATGGAGCGGAAAGCCAGATGACTATATTAAGTTTGCGTGGCAAAGGTTTTGTTGGGGAGGGGCTACATGGGTAGCTTCCCCTATGTCAGATAAAGCCAATACCAGCTGGCTCCAAGATGGACCTGTCACTGACCAAGGTTGAGCCCATCAGTGATGGTGGTAGGGCCTCTGAGATAACCTATTTAAGAAAGGGAAAAAAACTGCTGTGGAAGCAACAACCAGAGGAAGGAGTGAGAATATGGGAGAGAAACAGCCATGCAGACACCAAGGTCACTGAAGAAGGAGAGGGAGGAGATGTTCCAGGTACCAGAGCAGAGATTCCTCTGCAGTCTGTGGTGAAGGCTATAGTGAGATTGACTGTCCCTCTGTAGCCTATGGAGGTCCACAATGGAGTAAATATCCACCTGCAGCCTCTGGAGGACCCTGTGCCAGAGCAGGTGTCTGTCTTCCTCTCAACCTATGAGCCTTTCATCATAATTTTTCCTTCTGTTCCGGTGGGAAAGGAGAATGATAGAGTAGCTTGGTGGGTACCTGGCATCAAGCCAAGGTCAGCCCACCAGAATGAGGATGCCCCTTTTCCCTGTTTAGCTGGATAATGCATCATCCAGATGGTGATACAAATTCTTATCTTCCCACTTGCTGGGAGAGGCAGAAGCCTCTGGCTCTATGTTTACTGTTTCTGTGTGAAGCTGTTGAGCTCTTGGCACAGCATTTCCTCTTTGAACTTGACACTTCCTTGTCCTCCAGGGAAATGCTGGTGGGTTGACCTGGTTCAGCCCCTGTGCCAAACTACTAGATCAGTGTGTTCCACACAGAGTCTTCCACATCATTATTTGATGAACTGTTAATTCCCCTCACACTACCAGGTCTACTGCAGGATTCTTGCATTGATTTATAAAGCCTTCAGTTTGTTAGGCCATGTTATCTCCCTGATGAATCTCTTTCTAGTGCAGCATTGATTATCTGACACTTGGTATTTCAAGTTTTCTCAAAAGCAAGTTGTATACTCCAGAAAATTTTCTCAAAACAAACTGGATGGAGTTTCACATCAGCCCCTCGCACATCCACTAAAAAAGCCATTTCTTCCACAGCAGTAAATGCGGAGAATCATTTCACTGTTTTGTCAAAAATAACACCACACAGAGTTATATATAAAGGTGATATAATAGCAAAAATTGAGAACCTTATCTTAAATCTTGATGTAAACTTACATAATTTTTTAAATTAGATCTGTTTATTTTGTTCTCTTCATTGTTCTTTTGTTTTAGTTTGCAAAGAATGCTCAGGAATTAAGAAATGGGCATTTCAGAAGTGCAAATAAAGGTAAGCAGACTGAAACATCCATTAGAAGCCTTCTCAAACTGGTATGTGTTATGAACTCAAGAATGTGGAGGTTGACATGAAAAATACCTTCAGCTACTAGCAGACAGCCAAAGTTGTTAACTGTGAGCAAATCTCCAAGTAAGAATGACTATAGAAACAGACATCCACAGCATCTGTGTAAGCAGAAACAAGGAGTGATGAAGTTTTACTGAGGCATCACCATAAAAATAAAATTATAGGACTGTGACAGCAGGGCTAAGAAAACAGCATACAAAATTAGTTTTTCTGGGAATTTCAAGTCCTCATTTGCCACATCAAGGAAAATCAGATTTCTGAGGGATAATCTTTGTTCAGCACTAAATTTGGAATTGGACATAGAGGAGTAGTGACATCGTAAAATACTAGTGGGCCATAATTCACGTTTGTAAAACCAGAGCCAAAATTCACTTCTATTATGCAGAAAGAGAAAAACTGAGTTTTATGCTGCTACAGTTTAGCCTTCATTGGCATTTCACTGTATTAACTATTATAGGGCTTTTACCAACTGCAGACATCATGGTTATTTACAGAAATTGTAATAATGGCCAAGAATCACCTGTTGTGAATTAAGACATGGCTACAGGATGACAATACTGAACAAGAAATTTATAATTTCTGTTGGCTGGGAACTGTGACTGTAATACATCTTTTCCACAAGTAACTAAAAGGAACCACAGACAAACATAAATAGATTCAGACTCATGGAATGGTTTGGGTTGGAAGGGACCTTTAAAGATCTTCTAGTCCAACCTCCCCTACCATGGGCAGGGGCATCTTTCACTAGATCAGGTTGCTCAAAGCTTTGTTCAACCTGACATTGAACACTTCCAATGATGGGGCATCCACAGCTTCTCTGGGTTACCTGAGAATTAGATAAAGAGAGACAACAAATAGTTCCATGTGGTTATTACAAGTGTCAGTTGTTGCATACCTGAAGAAATTCTTGCACAGGGAAAATACTTTCAGATTAGTTAAAATTGATTTTACGAGGGAAAATCAGATTCTTCTTGGTATTCTTTGTCTTAAGTACAAAATCTGGTTAAATATCTCGTGACAATAATGAAATTTCCTTTTCATTGCATATAGCTTTGCTGTCTTTAACCCCTGGATAAGCATTTTCCAAACCAAGGTCCTTCAGCTGCCTCTGATTATTCCTTTCTCTATTATTTTCATCACTTCAAAACTCTTAATATATGCCATAGGATAAGATTAAAGGAAGAATATATTTTTCCCAGACAATTCTAAAACAAACAAACAGCACCCCATCCCTGACTTGAAAACCCCTTCTATTTTGAATTATGAATTTTGCATACTTACATATTCTATGATTATTTTATTTGTTTGCTTTAGAGCCTTTTTTGCATTTTTATTTATAAATCTTTATCTGCAGATGTATAAAAATATGTAATGCCTGCATATAACTGCACATTTATATTTGCTGAAAATAAGTAAACCATAAAAAGCAAAACTGATTAATATTGTCTACTGACAGATAGGAGTGAAAAGTGTAAAATGGTACTGATGCTTATAAATGATGCTGGGAAAATAAGCCACAACCTAGCAATAGCCATTTCCCAAGATGGTAACCTGCAGTTTCCATATTGTGATAAGAGGACAACAACTCATGCATATTTTCTATGTGTGTGCTCTTATTTTTATCATGTCAGTACCACCTTGTTTGAAATTAATTCAATAATAGGAAAAAGGCAGCTAAATTAAATGATTTTAAGATATTATATAATTAGGGAGGTGATTAGGGGTTTCATGGTGAGATACTTATCATTATAGATACTCATCATTATACCTCCTTTTATAATGTATTTTAAGAATATAATCATATTTCCTTTAAAAGTCACCTACTAAATATTCTGCAGCAAGCTTATGCGTCATCATATTTCTTATATATAAACAAATAAGACTTATAATAAACAAATAAGGAATTTTACTGAATTCTTATGAGAACTCTTGCTGAGCATGTGCAATCAACATAATTTTATTTCCTCTGTCAGTGTGTTTCACTTTTACAGTTCAAAGAAAGCCTTCTCTGTCTCAGCAGCAGTGTTAGAGAACTTGAGCCAGTATGTTTGTGGAAAAATGGAGCTGTGTACCTTACAGTAGAAGTGCAATTACGTGTTTGAAATACACTGCTGAAGTTCTATTAATGTTCCTAATGCTGGATGTTGTGTTCTGTGTGTTCTGCGCATCCTCAGAGAAAGGAAGTGGTAGGAGAACCAAGGAACCGATATTCATAAGCACAGTATTTTAAGACTATTCCAGAGGCTAGCTGTGAAAGGAAAATTCAGTCAGGAGAATAAAATCCAGGGCATATATCTAAGGTCTGCAAAACAAGTTATTTTAAAGTATGATAAACATTTTCAGTAAAATTAAGTTATACATCCTACTTTTGCTTCCTACAATGTAAAGTCACTATGGGGACTTAATGCATCTTAGAAACTGAAAGCTAGAACTTTACAGATTCTTTGTTTATCCAGAGACAGATAAACTAAAGTATAGGAAAACACATTTGAGAGCTACTAATTTGTAACCTTTTTTCTTTAATCTGAATGGAGCTGATATGAATATTTACCTCCATGAACAGCAGCACAGATGTACAGTGAAAGGGTATTCTTGACCAACAGCACCAGCGAGGTTGGCACAATCTGAAGAAAAAATGCTGGTTAATAGACTAATTCTGCAGAGGCAGTGAAGACAACAAAGCACTTTTTGTTCTTGTGAGCTCAACAATATAAAGCAAGAAAGGCTTACTCAGTTTAAATAACACTGCAGTGGGTTAATTAAAAATAGATATGCAATATCTAGCCACTTCCTTCCATTTCTTCTCCCTTAAATTCAAAATAATGTTGAAATAATCAGTTTGTTCATATAAACATGTTGATTATGTGGCTTTATGTGGCTGCTGAAAACTGACTATATGAAGAAGGTGTTAAAAAAATTATGTGTTAATGGTGAGGAACTTCAACAATCTATTCAGTGATGATCTCTGCTTAGAATTCTGTTTACAAATAAAAATGTCTTATATACTGTGAGTTTTGAAGAATACAAAAAGCAAAGGGAGACTTCAGGTGCTTCCATATTTATTACCTTGCTTGAGTCTTTTTTTTTTCAAAAACAAGAAGGAAGAAAAGGACATTGCAAAAAGCTTTAACCATGTTACCTCCCAAATGCAAAAGTCCAAGAAGGAATCATCTTCTCCTCTCCATAATCATTGCTAAGTTTTAAAATGTGTGATAAACTATAATTCTGCCCTTTTGAATATCTGTTCAGTGTCACTGGTTCCTGAACCTGCAAAGCTGCAAACAAGCCTGTTCAGATTGGTACACAAGAATGATATTTGGTCCAATGTGTTCAGACCTTTTGAAGGGCACTAGATGTAGGACTGCGCACTAGATTATAATCCCCTTAGGAAAAAAAAAAAATCTCTGCTATGCCACGATGATTGATAAAACACCATTCTGAGATGCCTAAGAATCAATGTCATTGCTTCTTAATGGAAAATAACATAAAAATATCCAGGAGAAAGGGCTACTAGGACAAAATATTATAAATGATGTGTGCATTACTTATAAAACACGTGTATAAAAGATGGTTCACAGCAGGAAAACAGCTTAATGGTGAAGCGGCTTCCTCGTAGCCTAAAATCAGATTTCATTGGTTGGCAGGTATATTTGGTAGCCCAGCAACCCTACCATAACTTTTCTCTGAAATTCTTCTTAGCCTCCAAGGATGATAGCTGTTTTTCTTAGCTGTTTTGCAGACTTCCTCACGAAGAAGGGCAAAAAATATGTGGTTTTAATGCAGCAGGCTGAACCTGCCTCATTTATGGCAATCTGGAGTGTTTGCTCCATCTGAAAAAGGTGTGAGCTGAATATTATCTGCCTTTTTGCAGTGTACTCAATTCACTACTTGAAAGGCAGAAGTTGGCAGTCTGATTCGCCCCTACTATATTATGATTATTTTCCTCAGACTGAAATCAGGCTGCCAGGTCTAGAGAGACTTTTCACACAGCAGGTAATGCCAATAAAAGAAGTACTGAGAAGTGACAGAAATAGCAGGTGTGCCAGATCAGCCACGTCATCATCAGAGAGTTGATGTTTTTCAGCTTTTGTCGCACTCTCCTTCATCTGACCTCTGATGTCAGAGGAGGTGGCTGGCATCTCTGCCTCACTAATCATCTCTGACATGTGGCTGGCACTGGCAAATTTACTCAAAAGGATGTGCCTGCTGTGTTCTAGATTGGCCTTTACTCATGGGAGGCGAATAAGGGCTGTATATTTAAAATTTGTGATCTAAAAACATGAGTGCTTCATGCACTGCTCAGTTTCATATGGGAGTCCTTTCTTCTTCAGACCAATGGTGTGTCCACTCCAAGTACCACAGTAAGTCACAAATTCTTCAGGCTGCTCTAGCAACTGATACTATGTCACGTTAAACAAAATAAATGGATTTGTTCACAAAGCAGCATCATTTCAGAATATTCTAAAGTTAAAAAAATTCATTTCCCTTCCTACAAAAATACTTACATTTGCAGTGCTGAGATGAAATCTGGCACCCTTTGAAATCAATCTATTTCACATGAATTTTAACAGAGAGAGGAATTTGTCACTCATTTGTCTTCCTTCAATTACTGCTTTTCTAAGGACTTGTATTATTTTGAATGACACACCTACAGAAAGGACCAAGGCAATTAATTTGTATATACTCATCTTTCTTCCTGTTCATGGTGACTTAGTCCCCTTCATCTAAAATTCAGAATGAAGAAATGTGTGATTTTTATAGATCATCTAGTGAATTTAGTCAAAAGTGTCTCTGTGTTTGTGTCCTGTTGGAGAAGCTTTTAATAAGCCTTAATCAGTAAGCATGTGCATGCATCTTCACTCTTGCCTGTTAGGACTAAACAGAGCTGTTTCTTAACTCGCTTTCTGTTAGTGAATCACAGCAAGGATGTGAAGTGGTGAGGAGGTATCTTTATTCTGCATGACATGATCATTGAATTCCTTGATTAGTGTGTTTAAATTTTATCAATGAACATTTCTCTGAATTTCAATGAGGTGTTTCTATTGAGAAAAAAGGTGAAGTGTTTCAAGTAACGATGGTAGTCAAGCAAAACAATTCTTTACAGGTTGAGTGTCAAACACAGAAAAATTTGCTTTAGCAGCATGCTTAAATTTTTGAATATATTGTTTATGTGCATTCATTTGCAAAAGTGTGAACATACATTGGCAGATGCCTAGTCTTTCTGTGCCCAGTTATAAGCTTGGTAGGAGATTTAGGTACAAGAAGCTGTTCAGCAGCTGCTTGGTTACAGAAGAAAGGGACATTTCGATTGCTGTCTGCTGCCACAGATGCTGAATTGACCACATTTTTTTCTGCTGGCTACCTGGTTTGGAAGAGAGTCAAGTAATTTGGAATCTTTTTATAGCATTTTTAAAGTGTATATCCTCCTTTCCAACTCAAATTACACAGGCTGAATCATTGGCACGGAGTTCTTCAGAACAACAAAAGTTACTAGTGCCACCTGCAGTTTTGATTAAAAGAGAAAAAGGTTTTTGCTGGTTTGTGTGATATCAAAGAAGGATTTAATGGGGATGAGTTTAACTGGCAATATTGCATTTTTGTATTCACTATTTCCAATTAAATTACAAATTATATGTACATCTGCTGGTTAGAACACAAAAGATTTTTTTTTTTTTTAACAGGTATTGGATAAAATCACCTAAAATAATTACACTGATATGAAAACTATGGAGTGGGGAGGCTTTCAGTAAAACAAATCACTGTGTTTCATTTTGACTTTTAGTGCCTTATGATGAAGTATGGCTTCTTGTTCTCCTATGGTATGCATGGTTCAGACTTTGAGTTTAATGGATCCATATTAGGTTGACTGTTGAGTGACTCACTGTCTTTTCCAGAGGATAAATACAGGAGAAAAAGTGCATGTGGGTGTTAGATGGAGATATTTGAGCTCATTCCTAAGAAACTGGCTGGAATCTTAGAGAAAAATCATGTCTGTTCACTTATCTGGCTGAGCTGAGTTGCTCTGCAGGAGTGGTGGTTTCTGGCACAGAGCATTGTACTATGGAGGCATATACTTCTTGTTTTAATCAGTCTTAATTACTAGATGTTCATTTGGCTGCTGCCACTGAGCTTCTTTAACCCCTAACTTTTGCTAAAATTAATGCATTTTTCCCCAAACTAGATCTTAACTAAAGAAGTCAGTCTAAGAGGTGTCTTGTATAACATCTGGCTTTTCACTAGCTTTGAGAGTCAATAACCAGCTGATTAGAGGGCTCTCCATTGACCTAATTTACACATTTTTTATTTGGATTTGGTCCCAAACTCTTAAGATATTGGGGATAGAATGAGCCTTTCTCAGCATGTCCGGTTGAAACAGCTCTACTTTATATTAAAAATCATTCACGGGGATACATAGCCTAAAACCCACAAAAATTACTGCAGAGCTTCATATTTAAGAGATACATTTGAGCAATAAAGATCACTTATTTATACATGTGAACTAAATTCAGTGGGAATTCCCCCTGCAGAAATGTCCCTAGGGTTTGTTCGTTTGTTTGTTTGTTTATACATCTGTGGTGTTCTCCTGGGATAGAAACAATCTGGGGAAAAAAAAAAAAAGCTGAAATCAAATGACATTTCTCATCAAGCAAGGAAGGGACTCTCAGTCTAGAATAATAGAGCCATAAAATTATTTTGGTTGGAAAAGACTTTAAACATCACCAAGTCCAGCTGTTAAACAATCATCTCCAATGAGAATGCATTGTCGCCTGGTTCATGGGGCAATATTGATTTTTTTTTAAGGGGTGGATGCAGGGAGGAGAATGAGTGGGATGCTGAAGCAAAGACCAAACACTTGTTGGCATTTATTTCTTAGCTAGCACAAGAGGTACACTGGCATCTGTGAAGCCTGTGTTTCTATGGGGGCAAATGAGTCTAACTTCAGGCTGTGAATTTTGGCTGGCAATAGAGATCTTTTGTGCATCTAGTTTTTAGTATTTCTCTTTGTTAGTTCCCAGGAGCAAAACAGAGGAAAACAGCACATTTCTGTTTCAGGACCGTTGTGAAAATAAAAACATTAAAGCTACTGTGGTATTCAGATATTAATGTAGTCATACATATCTAAAAGTAAAAGTGAGTCACCAACTCTGAATCCTCTATGACAGTTTTTTAGCTTTATGCATTCATGCCAACTAGCTAGAGGAGACTCCAAACCGCTTATTTCCCATGAGAGAATCATACATCTCTGAATCAGATTCTTTAGCCAGTGTAGGTGGGAATTTTTAGGTAGGAACTTTAATGATAATTCATTTGGACACAAGGGAAGTTCAGTTGTATTAAGCTGTAAAAAGGTACAAGTGACTGTGAAAGTCCTACAACAATATTCATAGCAAAGGTAAATTGTTATGAATTTATGCGAATCATCTCAGTTGACTTCAGGTAATGTATTTTTTAGCCCATAGTAATCTTCAATATGTTGATTGAATTTAGTATTTTCCCCTCATTTTGAGGGGAATGGTTCTTATGTTTCTGTTCTCAAGAGCAATGTTACCAATAAAATCTGCTTTTCCTCCTTACACAGCTAATTCTATTGATTTCAGTAGGTCAGTTTGTATGAATCAGGCAAAAGACTTTGTATAATTTCTGTTGCTTAGATACTAAGAGAGAAATATTGTCCTATTTCCACACACATAATTCTTCATCAGAATAGACATATTTTCATTTTATTACTGGTATAAATACACAGAACAGTTTTCAGAGGGCAACTTGAGTTTGAAAATACAGGAAGAAGCAGATAGGAAGGAATAGAACAAAAAGTGTGTTCATAATTTTAGGTAGTGTGGTACTGATTTCATTTATACCTGTATTACAATAATATAACATTATCAATTTTAATAAAATAGCTGGTGATTTACCTTGCAGTATTTGTATGTGTGTTTGATTGGGAGGAGGTGGTCACAGAGCTACATAAGGCTCACCTTTCATCCTAGCATTTCTTGACATTGCCCATTTAAGCTCTGCCACCCAGTGATTGCCTCATCCTGTGTCATCCAGAATGTCAACGGATGTTTGTGTCCCAGGTATATGAAGAAATTCCCCATACCCAGTGTTTTCTTGAACATTGGATGTAGTGAAATCAGATGACACATGGCAATTTTCACTTGTCTTTCAGGTATTTCTTAATTAAAAAACAAACAAACAAACAAACAAACAAACAAACAAACAAACAAAATCATTTGTTTGAATGTGTCCAAGGACTCCAGAATCACCATCATTTATGATAAGCAAGTCAAATTCTATCATGACACTTAATCACTGACAGTGGTTACATTTACCACTGCTCCCTTAAGAAGAAAATACTGCAAGGTAGCAGAAAGAGAGTGCAATTCTTTTTGCACCGGGGTTTGTTTACCTATTAATTGCAGTACTTTATGAAGCAGACTTTGATATTAACTGTTTTTTCTTTGAAGACATGGAAATGCACTATGCTGCTTGTTTAAATACCCATGATGGTAAAACTTCACTGCTTTCTCCAGAGTGTTTGAAAATGAGTAGAAACTGTAACCTAAATTAAGATGGTTAAAGAAATGTCATTGGAAATAAGTGATATGCAGTCATTATCTAATTAAACTGGGGAGCATGAGGCCTAGTAGTCTTAGAATAGTTTAAATTTCAAGTGGATTGGAGGATGGAGAGGTATGTGTAATAGATGGTACATAAAATCCTGGCTTTAATTGCTAAAATGTCTTTCTTTCATGGTTAAAGATGGTAAAGAGACTGTGTGTAATATGATTTTTCCATCTTTCACCTTTCTATACCATTTCAATGTAATTTTTAAAGGATGTTTCTTGGTGTAGAAGGACCTGGTCAGTTACACTTTTAAAGAGCTGATTTGTGCTAGACCAGACACAGGACTTCATTGGCCAAAGAAGCCCCATGGAGCTCCTACAATATGCTCAATCACTCAAAATTCTCATCTTCTGCACCAGGGACTCTTGCCGTATTTCTTTACGTGTGCTTAGTCCATTTCTCCCCATTGGCCAATTCACTTCATGAAGTTATCTATATGTGTATTTGTATATTTGCTCATTTGCATTTAATGTGGCAAAACAAACCACCAGATCACTGGGACAGTAATATTGTCCATTGCCTTAGGTGGTACATAGGAGTCCATCAGGATTCTGGTGTACTAACTTGCTTCTTCACAAGCTCTGTGAAGCAGAATGGCTTTATGAAAGAGCAGAAATTGGCTGTTTTAGCATTTTCTTTCCTCCGTTGAACTTGCTACCTTCCACTCCCTCTTCTCAGTCCTCTCTCAACGATATGAGATATAAGCTAGGGCTCCTATTCAAGAATGGGCAGCATGATACAACATTACTTTAATAGACTTGCAATCTTTTCTGAAGAAAAAATTACTTAGATAAACTAAAGGCTAAAGGCAAAAATTGTCACTGAATGTGAGATTTTGAGAAAATGGCAGCAATTAAGGTAAAGCAATGCTCTTCGTTCAGAAGAACTGCTATATGGTACAAGCGAGTTCCCTGAACAGCAGGCTAATGGCTGTTAAGCTCTCTTTCTGGCTCTAGCCACAAATTTCATGCTGAATCTATGGAATGAAAATATTTATAATTCTTTTTTTTAGGGGTTGTAAGTGTGTATTTTGCTGGAAACATTTATTTGAAAAACATCTCATCCACAAATAAACTTGAACAAATATTTAAGATTTTAGCAACTTTATTCCTTTCCTCTTCTTTCTTTCCCTCTATTACAGAAATGTAAAATTATAGGGACTGGTATTATAGCAAAGTTAAAATGTTATCACAATGTTTTCATTTGGAATATTTCTATCCTCATCAAGCTGTAGAAATCTAGTATGATTTTCATTATTGCACTTTTAAAAAACTCAAATATCCTGAAAGCCAAGGTGTGGAAAAATTCATGTGTTTGTCTTGGTGCTGTTTGGACCATGATGATGCTCTTCTTCCTTACTTGCTTTGAGTTACATTCAAAACAGAGTAGTGAGATAAGCAGTCTTAAGTCCCACTGATTTACACTAGAATTGTGATAAGCCAGTGCTTTCCAGCATAAGGCACAAAGTTTTCATTTTTTCTTTTTTGTTTTTTTTTTTTTCAGGTAAGATTACAGAATTAACTTAGATGTAGGGATAGTATATGTAATTAGAAAGGTATAAACTGATCTCTACAAGATTAAGTAAGTACTAGAGTAATTAGTAATTAGAGTAAAAATTGTATTAAGAAATACAGATTTTTTTTTTTTTTTTGAGAGTATACTACTGTCTTCAGTACACAAAATAAATGTTTTCACCATTGGACTTTGTGGATTATACTGGCCTTAGTAGCAGTTGAATTTATTGGTATTAAATTATACAAACAGGAGAAAGCCTTTGTTCCTTAAAGAAAAAAAAAAACAACAAACAACTATTGAATAAATAGCAAAGTGATTCCTCAGCTGAATTCAAAATATTGAGCTTATGTAAAAAATTATCACATTAAAAAAAATCTTTAATGTTGCATAGGATTTTGTACAAAATCATTCTGCATTGTATTGAATCATGAATAGAAATGCCTTCTTTGTTTCCAGTAGGTGGAAAATGTTGTGGATAATAATAATTTATGTAAAAAATGTAGTACTCCTAATTCAGTATGACAAATGAAAAAAGAAATAAATTTTAATAATACTGTGATTCAGGAGGGAATTCTGCTACAAAGAGGTGCAAGAAAATAAAGAAAAAGACAAACTTATTTCCTTCTCAATAGTCAGTCTGTAGAGACAGTAATGTTCATTTGTATTAAGTATTTTTGTTCTAATCACATATTTTATGTTAACAGTTTAGCTAAGTCTCTCTGGGAATTTAATAAAAACAGAAACAAAAGGGAATGTGCCTAGACTGAGAACACATTTTAATTTCATAGATGGAGAAATTTCTTTGGAAGCATAAAACTCCATCTGGAGGAAGTCTACCTGGGAACTTCCCTAGCTATGTCCCTTTTACTGTTGGGCATCCCAGACACCCAGTCAGGCAGTGATCAATGGCCCTTGAACCCCTGTAATTGGAAGAAGGAAGTTTGCCGAGACCCAAATTTAGGTGACTTTGTTAATTTTCCTTTCCTTTTGTTGAATTTTAAGCATGAATCCAGCCTAGTTTGATTTTCTGGGGGAAAAAAAAATGCAGTTTTATATTAAGTCACTAACAAAAGGAGTGAATGAAAAGAGATGTTACAGTGTTATCAACTCCTGCTATGATTGGAACAAAGAAACACTAATAGTTGCTTGTGATAAACAGTAGACAATACTTCTATATCAATATCAACACTGAACTGTACATGGAAAGAAGGTGACTGGGGCAGGTGTTTCTCCAATGTCCAATGTTAAAAACTCATTTAAAAAAGAAGTGGAAATTAGGTGAGAGCCTATTAGGTCACTAGCTTATCAGTTTTAGCACTGGATGAAACTCTAGGCCTCAAATACTTTACACAAGCTGTCCTTTTTGCTTCCTATTTACTGAGAGAATTTACTGCAGAATTAAAGAATAACAAGGAATTACTTGATCAAGATATGTCTCTGAATTTGTATTATGTTTTTGGAAGTCTTCATATACATGGTTGTTACTATCTTCATTTATATGTTAATTAGTAAACTCTGTGCTGATTAACTTCTCAGAGCTATTCACCTTATACGTAGCACATACCTTTGAAGAATAGCTGTTATTTGTATATTTACAGCCAGTGTTTATAGGATACTGCAGTTGTGTGAACAGATGATAGTTTCAGTTTGTTTACAAAAATGAAAAATCAGGAAAAAAATAATTTAGATTGAAGAAAACTTCAGACTTGATTTCAAGTGAGATAAAATAAAATTTTCAAGTCAAATAGATTATTTTATTTGGCTGGGTAATTATTTTTTTTTACTTAAAATTATTTTTTTTTCTTAATGAAAACATTATCAAAATACTTTGTAAAAAAATAAAGATTGTTTTTTCTTTAAATACCACCAAAATGTCCTTAGTTGTATAGCAGATATTACCATCCAGTCTGTCCCAGATTTGAAAAATGTTTCAGTCTAAACTGAAGAGGGAGTGTTTTTTACTGAAAAATTTCACATTGAGGTTAGTGATGAATGCACTTAACTTTAAGACAGTGAAGTTCACCTTATCTTCAGTGTTGACACTCTTAGCTTATTCTGTAACTGTGCTTCAGACAGCCCACAGAAGCTGTTGGTAGTTATATAGGCTATATTGGCAAGATGCATGGATGGTAAAGGACTGACCTAATAATTTTAGCATGTTCAGGATAGTTTTGAATACTAATCTTATTTTTTAACAAACTGAATCTAATTTACTTGCTGAAAGCAGGGATGACTCACATATAATTTGTGTCTTTCTTTTAACCAAAAAGATGCAACAGCATTAATTAACAGCACTATGTTGACTTACATCATCAATGTTATGGTAGCATCAATAGAAGGAAAAGGGAAAATGAAAGAAATCAAAAGCAATTTTAAATCATGAAAGCAGAAAAAAAATTCTTCTAACAGGTCTGTAAAGACAGTTCCCATTATTATTATTATTATTATTACAAATCAATAAAGTTCATATTGATGTATTGATGATTAAATTTGTGTGTTTCTGCATTCTAGGCTGCACATAATCTTCCCTCTTCTGATGTTTACTTTAAGAAATAAGATATTATCTCTGATTCCTCTGCTGTAACTCAGTTGAATGCCTAAAAACTATTAATGTCTTGATTAAACAAAGCACCACCAGCATATTTGACTTCAAGCATGCAAAGTCATTCACCAAGTCTAGTGTGGACTTGCTTAAGACTATAACAAATCTGATACTGATACAGAGCTTACTTATGTTGATCAGATCTCTAATCTACTCAGAGAACTGGAAAATACTTTAGTCATATTCAAAAACAGTCTTTAAATAATTGTTTTGTGATTTTTTAATGTTTTTAGAAAATTATGCAATTCGAAAAGATTCAGTGAGTGCAGATTCCACAAAATTCTGGGAACTGTAACCTTGTGTAACTTTCTAACTTGTGTGTTAGTGTCTTATTACCTTTGAGATAAACAAAGTAAATTCATTTTTTATAAAGCTGCTCTAATAATTATTAGAATGGCTACTGACAAAAATTGTTCCATTATTGGTGGGCTGTGTACAATGTTAGCTTAAGGCACTGAATGAATGTGAGGATCCATTCATTTTCTGTTACTAAGTCCAACCTACCTGAAAAATTTTAGGTCAAGAAAATCGTTCATCATCTTTGGTCATTCAAGACATCATTGAAAGTGAGCTGATACTAAAATAGGGGCATGATTTCTTTTCTGATGTAGATTCATGTTCATCAGGGAAATTAAAGAAATCATTTTCATGGAAGCTACTCCAGAGCCACTGCTGGTTTTTTTACTGGTTTCTGGATAAAATAAGGTTAGAGAAGCTTATGCTGTATATCATATGTTTACACTATATTAAAGTGTCTGGGGGTTGCTTGTGACACCTTTTGAACTCCTGAAATAATAATATGTGTTTAATTTTGGATATTTTACAAAGACTACTTATTACTTGTAAAAAACAACTTGGACTCCCCTTTGTCTACTATTTTACAATTTTTCATTTACATTACATTACTACTTTACATTTTTTAGCATGCTGTAGTGATTTATGTGTTAGACTGTGCTTATACGTTTTGGGATTCACTTGAAATACTCTCCACGTACAGAAAATGAAATGAATAGGAGGTAAGAGCAAAATCTTGGCCCATATTCTGGCTTAAGCCCTTTTTTAACATAGAAATTAGAATGAATGGTTATTATGTTACTAAACAGAGTAGCATTGAATTTGAAATTGCTGTTTTGTTTGTCTGCATGTTTTCGTCCTGTACGTCGGGCTGATAACCGTTATTTTATTTTGCTTTCAGTGTTAGTTATATTAACAGAGTTTCAGAATATGCAAAAGAGAAAGGGCATAAAAAATAAAATCAAAACTTCAAGTAGCTGGTGCTGCATTTTTTTTTTTAATAGGGAATTATAATTCTCTTTTTCCACCCCGCAGATTAATGAATATCCTAGAATTCTGTAGGACTTAAGTTTTAAACTTAGGTAAATAATTTGGAGATTTGCTACAACCATCCCCTAAGTAATTGGTATTTCTTTCATTTATCTTTCTGTTGACACAGTTATTTCTGGCTATACAAATGCCAGAGAGCTTAGCATTTCTGGTAGTGGTTATGCCTACATCAGCAAGTCTGACAGAGGAGCAACAGATCAGCAGATCAAAGAAGCTGGTGCTGAGGCCTCTGGCACAATCCTATGTACTGTTACAGGGGGTTTATATTGAACTAGATTTAGTCGGGTTCCCTGATTCAAATGTCCTCACTGCACACGTAATTTGAAGTAATCTGAAGCACTGACCTCTGATTGGGACCATTATAAACCTCTTATTTGCTAGACTGCATTCTGTGCATGCCTGGCATGGACTTTTCTCTTTAGTTTCCTCTGAAAGGAATATAGTTTGCATAAATTAAAACTGCTCTGTGAACCAAGCTAATGTATGGTAAGGGAGGTATGATCAGGAGATTCAGTTCAAAACTGCAATGCTGCTCTGAACCAAAGTGCAGCCCTTGAGGTTCATAGATTTGTTAAATCCAGGTTCAGGAGGGATTTTTATGCTGCCCTCCAGTGTAAAAGAGGTTAGGCAATTTCCTCCAGTAATTTTTGCAAACTCCAAATTCCTGTTTTGAGTCCACACACTCATAGGATAAATTCAAGCTGCAAGGGAGCTCAGGAAGACTTTAGTCCGACTTCCTGCTTGGAGCAGAGCCAGCTGTGGGATCAGACCTGGTTACTTAGGACCTTGTCCAGTCGTGCCTTAAAACCTCCAGGGATGGAGGCTGCGGGGTCTCTCTGGGTTGCTTGTCCCACTGCTGGGCTATCGTCATGCTGAGAACGTTTCCCCTTTTATCCAGCCTAAATATATCATTTCAATTAATATCCACAGTCTCTCATTCCCTTGGTGTGCACTGCAATGAACAGCCTGATTCTGCCACCTCAACAACCTCCCTGCAGGCTCTGGGTGGGGGCTGCTCTTAGATGTTCCTAAAGGCATGGCTGCTCCAGGCTGAACCAGCTCTGGTCCCTCAGCCTCTCCTCACAGGGCAAGTCCTTCAGACCACCCAGTCCTGGGGTCATCTCATGGAGCGCATCAACACCATGTTTTTATCTCAATTTTGACAGCAGTTTGCTGACTTTGATTGCTGTCATAATTGAAGCAACTTTCCCTTTAATCTCTGAAAAGTAGAGGCTGTAAAGATATCATATGAAACTTCTCATCGGAAGAGTGTGGTGAAAGGATTACAGTGTAAGGAACTAAAAGGAAGATTGAAAAGTGATGTGGTTGCACCCATCCAGTAAAGTTAAATGTATACAATAACTAGTTTTCACAGTAGTTGCAAAGCCTATCATGTGCAACTGATGTCAATGTCAAGCACCTTGTTTCATGTCAAATATCAGCCTTGAGGATGTGCCTTCAGCTGGTGAAATACATATTTGTCCTCAGCTTGAATGGCAGCTTTCCATTCTCTTCTTTCCAAAGTAAGTTAAAGATTTCGTGTATCAAACCAGCTTTTGATACAATATAACTTTCTGGAGGTGAAAGAAACTTTCATACTTTTTTGAGTAAGTGCACATTTTTAGGACCAGTAGTTGAAAGCCACAAAAGTTTTCAGTGCCCACACTAATAATTTGTTATTAATCTTATTGTGAATTTTTCTGCAACATAATTTTACAGGTATATCAACTAGAAGGTTTCTAATAAAAATAAAACAGTAAAGAAGATAAAGGCAGGCACAATATAGCAATTTTAAGAAAAAATAATTGAGTATGATATTGTCCAAAAGAATTTTCTGAACTAAATACTAGATACTATAAGAAAAATTTGAAGTAAAAGTTACTTATAACAAATCTACATATATATACCACAATGAAGAAATACATGTGATTGGAAAAAAGTACAGAGTTGTGTCCTCCCACACAGCAGTGTTTAATATGTACTTAAATTTATGCAAGACAACCTCATCATAGTTCTGTAGGATGGTCTTGGTTTTATTCCATCAGGACTGTTACGGTTTAAGGTGGCAATAAAGCATGAAAAGGAAATTCCAGGCACCTGAGTTCTGTCTTGTTTGCTGTGACTTTGCTCCTGACATGAGCAGTTGTTGTTTGCTTGTCTTTCAGAGCCTTGTATTCTTCATCTACATGATGGAATTTTAGATGTCTGCTTACTTCAGTGGGCATTGTAATCAGCTTTGATATCCAAAAAGTCAGCAGACCCAATCTTATTGAATGTTCTTGAACTATATACTCTCATATCCATTGCTAAGATAATTTAATATGTTTTTAACAACAGCAAAAATTCTGTAAACAGCTTAGCTTTGTAATGACAGCTGAGGAAGATGGAAAGGCTACTCAGCAAATATTGATGTGAACAATATTTTTTCCCATGCAGGAATGAAGTCATATAGAAAGAAAAGGAAATGCGGATCCAATTTCTAAAGAGGTTATGACTGATTGTGCCAGAAATCAGGCGTTTTGTATCAAAGGCTAAATAAAAGCAGGACATATGGTTCTCATAGTCTCTTGTAGTACAAATGAGAGTTGTTCAAGCAATGAGTTACAGATAAGACTGAATTATCCATGCATATTCTGCAGGTGACAGATAATCAACTTAAAATTCTCATTTTTAAACGAAATTGTTGCTATTTCAATTACTAGTGGGTAGCTATCTAAAAAGCTACTTTTATAGTACTTGTATTAGATTAAGTATCATTACAGGAAATTGAACTGTGAGAAATAACAGCTCACCTAAATACCTAGATACTCATCTAAATACATAGATGACATCTGGTTCAAGATATGCCTATAATTGAAATTTGTTATTCAAATCATGGGTTTGTAAGATAGAAGTATACACCTTTTTAATATTAACATGAAGAAAATTCAGTTCCTGCATGCTCTGGTCGCGGTAGAGTCTGCATATATGGTCATGTCCTCCTAAGAGATAAATAAAAATGTATGTTAAAAATGGGTATCTATTATTTATAATTTACAAAATACAAAAAAGTAGACATAGACATTAACATCAGGACTTGTTGACGGAGACAGCATCACTTATGACAATAGATGAAACTGTAGAGAGAGTATGTGACCTTAAGTTTTCTTTTTTAGCTTATTGTATACCAGTTTGCATATTTTTTTGAAAACTCCATTTTAAAAGGTGATCAGTGTCTTTATTTCTGTATGCATAAACACTTGGACATGGTACTTCTATAATAATCCATGAGAGGGCAAAACCTATTTCTAGGATTTATGCACACACGCTACCTGGGTGTGCTCAGCATTAATAACACTTATCATTTACCAGAATGACAGTGTAGTTTGAATCCTTTATGAGAGATTTGTGCAAGCACAGATGGTGGCAAAAGGGAGGCCACTATGAAGATATAGTTCTAAACGGATTAAGCTGGTGATGTTGGATGCCCCTGATAACACTATCAATTTTTGAAAATTTTATAGCCTTTATTTCTAATGACACATTAAGGATTCACTTATTTGCAGCTCCCACATTTGTTCTCAATACATTTTTAAGAGCTACTTGGCCTTAACTTTTGTTGTAGGCACAGATTTATGCCCCATGAAATACTTGGCTGTGTAATTTTGGCTTCTGTACGTCTGTTTTATTTGCTGAATGTGCCTGAATATGATCCTCACTGTTTGCAGCTTATTCCTGCCTCATCGCAGGCATGCCCAAGGACCCATGTGTTTCCAAGGCTGCAGTTGGCAGGAAGGGCACAGGAATTTCAGCCTGAAACGAAGAATACTAGATGAGAAAATGTGAATAAAATAAGCTCGGTGTTGTGATAAGAGAGAAATAATCTAGCATTTGTAGCATTCACTTGGAAGAATTTAGAAAGTAGCAGGGAGGAAGATTAGAGAGCTTAAGAAGAATTAGAAGCCTGAGAAAAGTTGTAAGAGGATGGACAATACACCTGAGGAAGAATATGTCTATATTGTATATTCTAAGAAGATAAACCGACATAGCACTTCATATAGATATGACTCACGCCCCAGTGATGTATAATGTTTATCTGCTTGTATTCCAAGACAGCTGAAAGCTCAACTTCAGTACTGGATTAAATTGACTATGTTGCTTCCCAACCAGATCTGGGTCTGAAATGTCCTAGGGCATCAGTTTTACTAGCAACTTTTTTTGGACAGAAAACTATGAGTGAACAATGCTTTTGCTTAGAGCCAGCAAAAATTAAAAGCTTGATGACTCACAATTCTTAAACTGTGATTGTTAAAATATATTGTAGAGCATTTCACCAATATCGTGCATGGTGGTCTTACTGACTGATGGGGAGACTTCATTGCCTAGTGCTGATGCATTTCTTTGAGAAAAAATAGTATGGCTTCAGACAAGATTTTGAAGACATAGGGAAAGAGGAAATATAGTCAAGCGCAGTGTTTTCTTTTTTACTAAGTAAGCAGTATTGTTTCTGTGGGATGGTTTCATCTGGAGTCACTCAGATGCAAAGCTGCTGTGTTGGCTGTCATTAACACAATGTAAAATTTTCAAGTGCGCGTTTCAGACTGGGAGACAGACAGTGAGGCTTATACATCTGCCTGTGCTACTGGTCTTTTGTATGAAATGCAACAGGCGGCTTCATGTCCCTCTCCCAGTAAAATAAGGAAACTAATACCCCATATCACTCAAAAGTGCTTAGAGATCAATTTATTAATGTGTTTGGCCTAGCAGTTAGGATAAAAATGTGGATACAGAAAAGCCTAGTTACAGTAAAGCTGTCAAGCAGCAGTCATTGTGGTTATAATTTTTAGCTATTTTAGTCAAGGAATCTGGGAAAGTTCTTTGTGCCTTGAAATGGCATGAGGCCACCTGGCAGCAGCTCGTGTGTTTTGACGTGCTTCTGCTGACAAGTTCACAGTTCTCTGACAAACTGAAGAGGCATTTTGGTAAAATGCTTTTCTCCGTGAAATGGTGAGCAACAGCTGGGGGCTGCAGCCATCCCAACAGGTCTCAGGAACCAAGCACTGAAAGCCCATGTGTGAAGCCTTCCCAGCAATCTGTGATCTGCATTTATATGGACTGACATGATAAAAGATGTATTTCCTCACAGGGCCCTATTAGCTACTCGGGTGGGTAAGAGCTATGAGGAGATCCTGTTCTTCCCTCCTGTTTTGTAGGGAATCACCACAAAACATGTTTCATGTGAGGGCCACCAATCTTACTCTTAGTGAGCACATCTTAATAGTCCAAATAGTTTATTGATTTCAGATTAACAAAAGCAACATAAAACTAAACAAAATATCTGTGTGAAAGAGTATTTTCTTCCTCAAAAAAAATTCTGAGAACAATGCCTGTATTTGCTTTCTAGGCAGGCACTTGGTATTGATTATGAATCTATGAAACTATAAATCAAGCAAGACCAAAACTCATAAAGAAATGAAAGCACACACACATTCAATACTAAATTGAATTTTAAAAAATCTTCATATCTTAAATGCAAGTATTTTACTAAATTCACAAGTGATTGCATTGTATTTCCCTAAGTGGCTTAGCTATTCTATGTATAATTCACTATATGATTTCACTATTAAAATGTTATGGACTGACCTGAGAAAATGTGAATAATCACTTTTATCACCACTGTAACTGAAAATATACCTTACATGCCACCATTGTAAAACACTCATGACTATGTTCTGGTGTTAGTTATGGATGAGATTGGGTGATGTGATGCAGTATGCTAGGACAGGTCAGTGAAGGATTTTCTGTGTCTGAGTATGCTGTATGGTCATGAACACAAAATCCAGGTCTGGCTTTCAGATGAGGCTGTTGTGTTGAGTAATTTGTTATTCTTTAATAACTATTCAAGACTAAAAATTCAGTAACTGTATAGCTGAGATCACAAAATAATCAGACCATGAAAGGAGGCAGTAAATTTTTAAAATAAATATTTTCTATATCCTTCCACTTTGGTTTATTTTTTAAAAATAATCTTTAAAATATTCACAATATGTTATGCATTTTTTAACCAGTTCTTACAAGCAGCATTTTGAGTGATGGTGTGAGCTTGACTGTATGGGGTAATACACATAATTTCCTTTACCTTTCACAAAGTTGCAATGTTCTTTAGGATAGTCACCTTGCAAATGATGCCTTCTTGGTGCAATACATGGATTAAAAAAAAATAATAATCCATATCCATTGGACATATGCCAAACTCAATACTCCAAAATATTAATACTTATACTGGTATGACTGTACCTTGGTTCAGAGTACAGCCACCACACAACTGGAATTCAAGCATATATGTAAGATGTAATCTGTCTTTAGAGAAACACTGTCTTATTTGTGACTGTGACTTCTATCAAAAGGTGAATTAAGAAAATTGTATTTTTTAATTACAAAAGCACTCTATGACTGCTTTATAATATTCTGTCACATTGATTTTTCAGCAAAAAAGACAGGTTTTTACAAGATAACATATTTTTTCATAGGACAACTTTCTTTCAAATTTTATGCTAAGAGAAATTAATTTCAGAGTTTTTGGTGGTTTGGTTTTTTGTTTGTTTGGCCTTTTAATGAAAATATTTTAGTTTGTTGAAGCTACAGTCCAAGGAATTGTATTTTAGAATTAGCAATTTTAATTCAGATATTATAAATCTTGAATGAAAGACAATGTCATTTTTTTCTATTGACTTGCTTACTGACTGGATTGTATTTTCATAATTCATTGTCTCCTCCATGACTGAGCATCTTTCTTGTTTTGGAAATCTGTTTTGGATAGGGAAAAGAGTCCATGAGTGTTGTTAAACAATACATACATTTTAATGCTGATCTGAATGTTCCTACGTGGTTCAGTAAGACAAAATGAAAACACAAGGCATACACTAACAATTTTAAAAGATTGGCGTGTTTTACCTCAGTACAAAATTGCAAAACAAAATATCTTAATCTTTGTTATGCTTTTCTTGCCCATATTATTTTGAGTTCTCTTATTATTGTTCTCACACTTTCCTTAGTTTTTTAACCACCAACCTATCTTACAATAAATCTTCCTCTTTTCGACTGCATAATACAACAAACAAGGAGAGATCAAAGAACGCAGTCCATCACCTCCAGGTACGCTACTTTTATAATGATAAAGGGTTTCATATGTAGGTGTTAACATATCTAAAGATGTGTCTGAAAGTATTACTGAATATCCAATTTCTTAACATTTCTGTAGTACTGCAGTAAAATCTGCAGACCTAAACCAAAGAAGTGAGAGAAAATTTAAATTCTATGCCTCAGAAAATGTGATGACTGTGTTAACTGGTTAAGAAATAATGTCATTACTTTATCAGCCTGCAGACATTCGTATGTTCAAGAACAATTTGGAGCAAGTGATATGACATTCATAAAAATTCTCCCAATAGAAAGAAAAACTTTTCCAGCCTGTTAGAGCAGAGACATTTTGACAAGATCTGAAATATAAAAGCAAAATAACTTTATATGTGAAGCTGCTTGCAAATTCTATATGGAAAAAATATCCCTTTTTATAATGAAATATGTAAATTGTCAAGACCTTTATGATTATTGTAACTGTTATATTAAGAAATTCTGCATTCAAAAAAGTTATGACGTTATAAACTTTTCATACTTATGACTGTTTTCAGAAAACGAAAAGTGATTCACTAAAGCAGCAGCAAGTAATCGGTAATCGTTTCGAATAAGTTCACCTTAGATTTGCAGATTTATCTCTTTACATTACAATAAGATCAGTACAAAATATAATATATATAATAGCAAAATAATAAATCAATTTGGTATTATAATGTCAAATAAAGGTAACAGACAAAAATATTATTTGTAAAATAAGAATGCTATGCACTGAGATTGTAGAAGGAGAGCATTCTGAAAATACTGATTAAAACCAGACCTAAATTACAGAAAACCCTTTCACAATTCCAGCATCGGTTGCATAAAAGAAAAAGGAGGACATTCATGAAATGTATAGGAAAAGGGGAAAGATAAGAAATTTGCTTACCATAATACTAGAAAGATAAGATGCTAGGCAGAGATACTGAGGATGACATCTTTGAGAGAGCATGTCAATGTTTCCCTCTTTGATCTTTGCCTCTAAATCCAGCAAGCAGCATTTTCTGAGTAACAGACAACAGCGAAGCCTATGGAGCTCCACCGTTAGTTTTACTAGAGATTCTCTGAAGTCCTGAAACAAAAGACTATTGAAGAAGACAGAGAGAAGGTGATAAAAAGAATAATGCCAATTTCTACATATATGGCAAAAGTTCCTTCAAAGCAGAGAAAGCAAAGAGGTAGCATGAAAACATTTTTTTGACTACCTAAAATATAAGTGTTTTCAGAAGTTTTCTGAGATAGAAAATAGGGAGCCAGGGAAGGAAAGCAAATAGAAAAGTGACTTGGTCACAGCAACAAGACAAGAATTTATTCTGGTCATCATAGTCTATGAATAAATATGAAATAAGTTTGGGCTTGTTTAAGCCAGGGAAAAAGCAGCTGAAGTCAGGTCAAGTCAGAGATGAGATCCTTACTAAAGCTACATATCTGACTGAAACAGGATTTCAGCTAGGTGAGCTTCCTGTCTGATACTGTTCTGCCTACTTTCAGTGTTGCCTGTGTATCTGTCCATACAGTCAAGGAGTGGCCTAAATTGCAATTGCAAAGATATGCTCAATTGCAGGAGGAAGGTTTTGCAAAACATTTCTAAGAACTAGGTAATTTGAAAGGTATTTCAAAAGTTGATATTTCAGCACTTATAACTGTGGAGCACTCAGCTGTTTTTTTCCTTTTCCTTGAACCATAAACTGTTACTTGTTCTGCTTGCTGACTATATGAGCCTGGTAGACGGAAAGCTGAACGGCTTAATTTGATATCTCTGTTCCTTGATCTCCTAAGTTTCTTTTCTTCTTGTACTCTGCCTTTTCCGAGTTGAGTGGGTCACATGAAACCTAAGATACAAGACAGACATAGTTGTTCTTGTTGTAGGCAGGAGTAGAGACTTTCTTTTAATCACTCAGTTTCAGAAGATTTTAAACCATGAGCTTGAGGTACCTTTGAGGAGTTAATGGCATAAATAATACCTCCTGAACAATGGCACAAACTCAATCACAGAGGTGGGGAGAAGTAATATTAGCAACAAAGGATTTCTTTTTTTTCTCCACAGTGGGAAAGGCTGTATGGTTGTGCTGTCCACAGTGGTCAGCAAGATAGTAGGTAATGTCTGAAGGAGAGGAGGGAGCTCTGGTTTTGTCAGTCTGATATTGAGGGGATGCTTTCTTAGTCAGATCATGTTTTATTTAGACAGGACAATTCAGAGAGGAAAGCAGAACCATTAATGCAGAACTCAATTAGTATTTGTTGGCAATTTTTCTCAGAAAGCAAGCATATGAGAGGAGAGAATGGGACCAGTGAAGGGGTCTTATGGAGAGCCACAGAGAAAAAGGGAGAGAGAGGTGGAGTATGGGAGGCTGTGAAGACCATCTTCCAAAAAGACTATAGATGAACATTTTGAGAAGAGATTCTAAACCACTAAACCATATACACAAATTATTGGAAAAATTTGCATTCAGATATCTGCATATATATATTTGTGACCTGACAATAATCTTGTGATACCAGTGGTAAAAATTCCTCTGATTGTTATGATCAACCATCAATGCATTACCCATATGTGCACACATTGGATTTTGTACCTTTAACGTGCATAAACACAACTACAGGGACTTAAAAAATCTAGCTCTGCTTGTTATGTATTTTCTATTTTCTGCTTATGAACCAAAATAAATGATAGAGACATTTCTACAGACTCCCAAAAAACAGGCATTCTGGCAATTCCTTACTTGGACAACAATGATAAATACTTTCTAGTTCATGTGAGATCAGGAAATCACTTGCCTTTAAGCCATCCAATCTAAGGGTATTAATTATGTATTACATCTCATGAACCTTCTAAATTTAGCTAGTTTTGCAGGGACTGGTGTGATTTATTAACATACTGACAAATAATTAGCTGAGGAATGTATCATGTATATTTCATCTATAGCCGGAAACTTCAACCTCTGCCATTTGGGAACATGAAAAATCTAAGGGTCTGTCTATCACTTCACTAGTTATTGAAGACTCACTTTTTTGCCATTTTGTAGAGCTAAAATATGACATGAAATACTGTCGTTCAAAAGTGATGTTTCAGAACCCTGATGCTGACGGTGTAAGTAATGTTATAGGAGTGAAGGGTGCTTCTGAATCAATGCAATTAAAGGCTGTTAATGAATGAAAGGGTCTAATAAGCACCTGGTTATGGTTATTGGCAACTAATGCACTTGAACCCATGCTGCAGATGGCTGAACTGCAGTTACGGGAACAAAATAAGTTGTTTTCAGTCCTATAGCCTAAAGACTTGTGACTATTTTTACTGTAACAGCTATTAAAAGGATTGCAACTCAACTTCATTAGCAAATAGATTGTTTTGAGCAAAGATTATGGGAGACAGAAACTGGAGATAAGATTGCCAAAGTAATTTCTGTAGTGTAGAAGGAGTCCTGGAATGGAAATACTTAACCAGTCTGTAAGCTACTTATTAGAGTAATCGGTGTCTACAAAACTTCATGTGTACCATTACTGTATAAAATTCCTATGTTAGAAGAATATGAACAGAACAAAGTTGATTACCACAAATCAGAAAATGCAGAGGTCTCTGCTTTTGTGACCTGCAGAAATACGTGTTCCACTGTTAAAATTGTAAAACCTTCCATTCTATTTTTCTTAGAATCTACATTTCTCATAGTAGCTTGTCCTTCCTACAACCTTTTTTATCTGTACCTGTCTTGTCTGACTTGATCCTGTCCCATTTCTCTTACCACTCCAGATGTCCTGATCACCATATCACTTCCAGAGGCAGCTGCATTGAAAGCCATACTCAGACTTTCATCACCAAATTATAACATGCTGAGTCCTTCTGCATAGATAAAAATTCATGATGTCTAAGCAAATGTAACACCCTCAGTGCAGCCTGGAACTTCATTTTAGTAATCTGCCAAGCTCTTGATAGTCCCTCCAAAGCACATATGTTGACTGAGGTTTTTCAAGCTCATAGCTTGAACTTGAAGTATCAGATGCATCTCAGAGGTGTATTTACTTTAAACTGTATATTTATAAAAACAGCTCTCTTGGCAGGCTCATGCAGATTCAGGAAAGAATGACAGCATAACCTTGGAAAAAAGCCAAATGTCAAGAGACTAGTATGAAGTATTACTCTAAGTGGTTAGCAAAATTGCAGAGGGCAGGGGAAAGATTTTCACTGACAGTTATTCTCCTTTTATCGCTCAACAAGTAATCACACTCCTCAATCTAAAACTCCTTTAGTTCTAATACTCTCAGTATTTGCTAGTGACCTTCTTCTACTGTCATTTTGCAAACCACAAATTTCCTGTAGTTGACTGCAGCACTAATGAATCCAGACACAATGTTTTGAAGTGCCGTTTCCCATTTTTATTGAAACAAAATAATTAACACCCTCTTGCAGCCAAGTGCAGTGCTGCAAATAAAGCAAAATTTGTCTCTTTATGTCAGATGTTGTGTCCCAGCCCATATCACTGTCAGTAAGTATTCAGACTTTCACAGAGGGATAGATTGAAAAAAAATTAAAGAGAATTGGTTGTTTTCAAACCAAAACCACAAGGCTCTGATGAACTTCTTCATATAAACTGTTGCAAAAACAAAACTCAGAATACTCTGACCACTGAAAATTGCATCCAGACTGTGGTTAATGGTGATCATTAACAGAAATTACTTCTTAAAGAACAGCAAAAACTGTTTTAGCAGAAGTTCTGAAGATAGAGAGACATGAAGATAGAGAGATATCACCTTTCTGTAAAACAGACTGGCATAAATTTGGAATACAGCAGTCATTTATCGTTTCCTAGAGTTCCTTGAAAAGGCCAAATTGTAGGCTGAATAAAGTCCTCAATTTCATTTTGCTGTTGATGCAGTTTTCCTGTCCATTCACTACCTTTTATGTTGCAAAAAGAAAAAAAAATAGATTAATGTGGTAAACAAATTGCACTGGAATTTGCAAATTCTGTGACTTTTTTATGGGGATGACTAGTATTCAATAACTTACTGAAGAAATTGTGTCTAATGTTAAGGACAGTGGAAGTTAATTTTCCTTCATTTTCTGCTATATAACACAAATTAACAGCATTGCACAATCTCCTACATAGCAGCACAGGCTAGAACATTATGTGTTTAGTGTTATGTGTACCGATAGGATCATTCTTAGCCCAGAGAACCTGTCACCACTTTGTAAACTTTTATTTTTTGATGGCTCTCCTGGAAACAAGCCCACTTATGCTACAGATAAGGTCATAGGTATTAAGACACTTTCAATGAAACAGAAAGTCAAGATTCACCAAGTCTGTTTCAATGCCAGATGCTGCTGCTGAGCAAACCCTGGTGTCAAACACTGTATTTGTTGCAATGCCAACCCTGGGAGACCCTCTGTGGGTCTGTTTGTGTGTATGTGTGCTTGTGCATATCGTACAAAGCCTCCAGAACTTCAGCTCCTACCTAGAGGTGAACTTTCACTCTTCTCTCATTAGTAAAGTTTTTGCTTATGTTGTTTGGAGTGTCTCTCACTGCCTCAGAGATGCGGAGGAATGAATTACTTTAATCTATGGGGAAGCTTCCCCTCTCTTCAAAACAAATACCACCAAATTCCACTGTAAAGGGATACAATCTTCATTTTAATTACGCAAGACTAAAACTAAGCTCAAATCTTATTTTGCAAAGTAGGTTCCATAATCTTCTAAGCAGAGAGATATTTCTGAAATTCTGGCTCTTTGATGTGTAAGAGACATCACTGCCTTACTCTGCAAGGGAGATTTTCAAATGTCAGTCATTATTCTGCCCTTTTCTACTTTGTGTTAGCTGTTAAAGCTACTGAAACCTTCTATCACATGTCTTTATTGCCAAGATACTATATCAGCTGGAGACAATCACAAACTAACTTCCAATAAATGTATGCAATCCTGATAGCTATACATAATTTCTGCTGTAACATTGGATTTTTGCAACTGCCTTCAGTCCAATGTTGTGCTTAACTCTTCAGCTGCGAATCAACACAGTCAATATTGCTTACTCTAAACTATCATTGGAATTTACTATCTGCACTTCACTGTATACCCATCTTTTACCTGCCAGCCTCAGGTTGTGCTATACATGACCATCAGTTACCACTTCACATATAAGACAAAAATTAAGCAGCTGTTGGCTGAAATTAAGGCATTTTTGTTCCCTGACTATTTCAGACTAAACTACATTTAACTCAGTTTACCCAATAGGCTCAGGGAAAGTTAGAGAAATAATACAAAACTGCTTTATTTCTTTTGGATACTTATTCCAGTAGTTTGTCAGGGTCAACTGCTTAATAGTCTAGAAATAATCTTTGATGGAGAATTCAGGAATACCTTATAGACCTTAGAAATCAATGAAGCAGAAAGAAGCCCATCATCTGCAAAAGGCAAGAGAGGGACAAGGCAGTCCATTATTTTTTTTTGTTGCTTCCTTCCTACCCAACAAGTTGCTAGATGAAAGTGATATCAGAAGCCTGTAAAGCAGGGAGTGCCTCATGTGAGGGAAGAATGGTGTTAGGGAGTACCCTGTGGTTTGCTGGAGGTGTAGCAAATCTATTTTTGAGATTTTTCCCTTTCTGACTCCATGCTATTGAGTACACATTTACCTGATCTCTCAGGCTTTTATATGTACATTTCCTGGGTAGGGGCTGATTTACTCTTAATGCGTGAACTGATAGTTCAACAGGTAAAACTCTTATCAACTGTTATCTTAATTTCCAGTACCTTCACGTCTCAGAACTTGACAAATTTTATCTTGTTTTCTACTTCGATTTTGTCATTCCCTCTTGTCCTGTAATTCCACTGGCTCTTTTCTGTTGCATGAAACTTGAGATGCCAGGTGTTCTCTATCAGTGTCCTGCTTATTTCTCACTATCTGTACAGCCTTCTGATCAGCCTTCAACCTCAGCTCTATCAAAAAAAGGGATGATTGCATTTAACTGGTAGCTTTTCTTTTTGCTGCCTTCCACAGGACTTTGCCAGAAACACCCCCAAAGCTAGGTGCTTTAAATTTGTTATTGAATCCCCTTTGCTATAAAACACCCATTAATTTTACAACAATGCTCCCCATCACACTAATAATAATCATATCATTATTTCCATGCAGTTGTCCACCAGTCTGTATCCATCTGCCATGTACCATGTTACACTCAGCTTGTAAACTTTGTAAAGTTTTAGATAGGCACCACCTTTTTCGGTGTTTTTACAGTATTACTTCCAATGGCATCATAGCTCATGACAGGAGCTACAGGCAGGAATATAATACAAATGAATAATAATTAGTGCTGGACAGGTATCATACTCATGTAAAGAAAGCTGAAGTTGCATATGTAAAATGCAATGTGCCATGCTGATTAATAAGTAACAATTAGGTTAGCTAAAATCCTGATTAGAGTGAACAGTACATGCAAGTCCTTCAGGTGTCATTTCTGAAGGATGAATCTTCAGAGTGCAAGATTGGTATTCCCATTTGAAAGAACAAAGCCAGACTCACCATCTCTGTAGTTTGCTATAATGAGTTCTTAAAAATTGAAGAGTTAAAGAACTGACATCTAACTTAGATGGACTTATTCCTGTATGACATTATCTGTTTAATTCTTTTCCAAACCATGGTCCTCATCTTCTCCTGAGACTGTCCCTGTTTGGTGGGCAGGACATGAATATTGGCAGTTCTTTGGGTGTGATGTAAGATCTCGTTGAAGAATGGTTGCCAATAGTAAAACCATTAGCCACATGTAGGTGACTATTGTCTCACCTATTGTGAAAAGGCTGTGAAAACGTAAGAGTTAAATATTATTGAGACCAAATAAAAGTTTGAAATCCATTACTGTTTCCACAACAGCAGTAAGAAATATGTTTTGTGATGCTGAAGACTAATAATTAACACAGGAAAGACTAATTCAGACTGTGATCATAATTGTACTTGTTATGGTCTACGGTACTGAATAGTGACTGTTTAAGCCAGCTGGCAGGAAGAAAAGAAAGAGGTTCTTAAAAAAATAACAAGATAAAAGAAATTCTGAATCCTGAATTTTTCTTTGTTGTATTCAGGCTTACAATAGAAACTATACTAATGGCAATCAACTTTGGTTTAAAACATTGAAGCATTGGGGGTTGTTTATTTGCAATATTATTTTACTTCAAACACTTGGAAAATGTTTTGATTGTAGTTTTGATTATAGTGGCAGTGAAATAAGTCCCCTAGTGTTGTCCTACAGTTTTCTTTGCAAGTCTTGTCTTTCAGCCTCTTCTGATGATGTTAAACTTCAACCATTTGTCTGAAACTTTCACACTTCAGTCTTACAGTTGGCTGAAATTTTTCACAATTTTTCATGAAATAATTCAACCATGACTGAAAATGAGTATAGGAGAGGTATAAATAATATTCCTAGTTTAAAGTGTTTTCTTGATCCTATGGCATTGATACGTTTTTGTATAAGGCTAGTGCAAAAGACAACAGCATGACACAGAAATAGTTTTAAATAGTTTGGTAGGAGAAGAAAGGGAGTTTCAGAACAATAATAATCTGCAAGGGCTCATTTGCTCTCTGACATGTTCTGAAACCACAACTATTAAGAAAAGACAGAACTAACATAATCTGTTTGTTCTTTGAGTTATATTGCACAGGGTAAAGACAGACAACAAAATTTGATTCCAAATTCAGCTTTGCAGAAGGAACTCTAAACAAAAAATCCATATTTCATAAGGCAAAAAGAGAAAGTGCCTGCCTGCCTTTCTTCTTTTTTTGTTGCCTTAGTGGGTTGACTTGTCATTATAATCCTAATTGATGGTACATGGCCTCTCTCCTTTCATGGCACCATGAAAAACTGTTTATAGGAAAATGAATGAAAAGTTCTGTACCAGACTAACTGGTACATTTTTCTTTTTCCTTTTAAAAAAATTCATTTTTAAGTTAAAGGAAGAATCACCATGACCTACTCTAACTTTTTGAAAGGCATAAGGATTTTTTGAATTATTATCTTTTTTTGTCTGGGACCTGAGACTTAAGTAGAAGATCTCTTTTTGAAAAATACTTGTTCTTTATTTTAAAATTCTTGGCAATGGGGAATTCAATTAATCTCTGATATTTTTCCATACTGTTAATAGTTAGGTCTATCTGAAAATATATTAAAAAAAAAAAAAAAGGAAATGTTAACTTGTTTTTTATACTGAATATGATTTTTATATTTGGGATCAAAGAAATGTGGAAAATTCCAATAAGCCTATAGAACCTTGTCTTTTCATAGCCATTTCTTTTAGTTTGAATCCTTTAGGCTAGTAAACACAAGTAGCCAAAATAAAAGAGCAGAAGCAACTTGTTTTGTCGCTATGTGAATTAAAAAATTTGACTTTTTTATTTTAAAAAAAGTAACTAAATCAATGTGTCTAACTAAACTGTTCACTAGAACAAGATAACTGTTTCTTACCAAGATGACTGTTTCTTATTATTGTAAAAATTTTCAGCTGACATAACTACTAACTTAAGTATATTATCAATTCAGTCTGCATCATGTATCTGAATGTCCATACACATGTATATATATAAACCGTAATTAAGGTAACACAGATAATTAAGTTTTCAGCAGAACCAATGAATAGAATTTATTTATTCTCACATTTCTAGTCCATTGATCATTCTCCAGTTATTTTGGAATTTTGAACACTGAATCTGGATGCAGCGTTTTAGTAACTTATATCTTAAAGCAAATTCAAATGTAGTAAGATCTTTCTGTACCATGAGTTTTAATCCTTCTCCAGAGTCACTTCGTACCAGCATTCTCCATTCTGTAGGTACTTACTACATTAATGTTAAACTTTGTCATAATGCCATACAAGGTTTGATTTTAGCCATTTGACTGAAAATGAAGACCATTCTCTTCTGTGTTTTTTTGTGTAATATACAAAATCAACCAAGGATTTCACTGTTTTGGTTGCCAACAAACTTATAAACAGAGTAGAATCAGGAACAGATCCCTGTGGGATCTCTAAGACGCACACATGCTCACTGAGGAGTCTTCACTTTAGAATGAATTATACTTTAAGTCTTGGTGGTTATTCAGACCTGAGCGTGTGTAACGTGTACCATGGTGATTTTCTGGTCTTCTGGTTTCCTAGAAATATGTCATGCGGTACCAAGTCAAGCACACTACTGAAACCTCATTGCATTACACTTAAACAAATTTTTCGTTTCATCAGGTATTATAAAGTTAGCTAGACAATTTCATTTTTTAATATTTTTTGTGTCCTCATTTTGCTAAGCTTGGAAAAGGAAAGAGTCTGTCTCAGATACAGACAATATCAGTGTATTCCTGCTGCAATCAGAAACTGTTTAAGCTACCAAATATTGGCATTTCATGTAAAATTGTATGGTTAGAGCTTTAGGCATTTGTTGTGCATCTGACACCTAATTTTAGCATGCAGAGGTACATGAGCAAATAAGATTAGATCACACCACTTCAAAAATCTAATCTACCATGTCAGTAGACAAAATTTAACTAGCTTGTCATCTGTTTCCACATTTGTCCTTCCTAAGAAGAAGTTCTGTTTCAGAGGACGGGACCATTTTATCAGAACAAAGTCTTCTTTGCATTAGAATTTTGGTACTGAAAGTCACATACACTAAAATATTCAGGATGATGCCCTTGAGACCTATTCCTATGTATAAGCTGTGAATAGAGGAAACAGTAAATAGCACAGATGCTGAAAAACTGATCAGTTTTTTAAGCTTACCTATGATAAGCTAAAATGATTAAAAATATTTTTCAAACTCTGCTCCCCACGTTCCTCTGCATATCTTCAAAATTACAAACATTTTTTCAGGCTTATTATCTCTGTCTATTTTACCAGACAACAAGTTTTGACTTGCAGACTATTTTATTATATTTCAATTTCCCGTATCAGTCACTTCTCTAATATTAAACTTTTTCTTAGTAAGAATGTCAGTGTTTAGGATAATATTTTTATTCTATCCTGTATTTCTTCCCACATAGAATGCACTATAAGACATATCCATGATGGGATAACAACTTTCTATCTTCTTCCCAATAATTCAAGTATTTATAATTTCTTTTATTACCATCTGTCTCAGTTTTTTGGCTTTTTTTGTTTGTTTGTTTGTTTGTTTGTTTTTGTTTGTTGGTTTGGTTTTCTGTTAGTTTGTTTGTTTGTTTGTTTTATCCTGTTATCTAGAAAACTCCAGAAAGGGTCTTCTGCTATGTAATTTCTAACTTAATTTACCATTTGGATTTACCCTTTTACCCTACGTGGTAGCATATCCATGACGTAAAATAATGACCTGTCCTTCATCGCCTGCAGCCACTTGAAGAGTAACTCCACACTGAACAGGAGAGCTGAGAAATCAGAGTCAGTGGAAACGGATTGACACAGGTATGATTGAGTTTGGATATTTTGGAGAAATCAATAAGGTTGTGGTTGTGTGTGGTTTGTTTGGTTTTGGTTGGTTGTTTGTTTTCTTTTTTTGTTTTGTTTTGGTTTGGTTTGGTTTTTTAATCTAAGGTGCTAAGATTTAGTTAGAGCTTTCTACTTTATCTGGATTTGGGAAGTAACAAGATAAGCTAGTGAAATACATTGGTTTTAGAACATGAGGAATTACACTGTCTACTTCTGCCACCCTATATTTGACCAGACATAATTGTCTTCTACTGCCATATTCTAATTAAATTACTGAGGTCTCCTTCATGCTGACTGAACTTTCAACTCCACCAACTAGAGTTTCTTGGAATATCAAACAAAATACAATTTATTCTCAATTTATTTCCATAAAAATCTATTTCTAATCATCATGTGAGATGGTGAGAAGAGATTCATATTGCAGCAGCAGCAAACTCCTTTTCCATGAAGATGTTTTCTAGAAAGACGAGAAAAAGCTACAGTGAATGGAGTTGTTGATAGTATTACACCGAACATCTAGTTATCAGCAAAAGCTGCACACAACTTCTGTGTGGAGCCAACAGGACATTTGTTTAGGGACTTAGGGATCAGACTTTTCAGGAGTTATGTTCAGTGCACATAACTTTTCCTTCTATGGTCATGTTTCCAAGAATGAATAATCCTGTGCAAACAGGTGCTCCCTCTAGACTTGGTGCTATTAGTGTTCCATGTCCTTCAATGTTTTGAAGAGAAAGTTCTCCTAATTGCTTCCAGTCTGAATTTTGAAAGGTTATGTAAGATAAAATCTTATATTCTCAGAGTTGGGTTTGGAGTATATGGGTTTGGAGTATATATTTGAATTTATTTTAATCTTCGTGAAGACATGATAATCACGTGATCCTTTCTGAATCTATATGTTTTACAGCTGATTGAGAATGACAATTTAAGGACTGCTGTTCTTTGGAATAATCCTTGTTCAGTTCCATGTGTAAATTACATTCCAGCTTTTCAAGTTGAAAAGTTATATATTCTAATTAAGAAATACAGACATTGGAAGTGAGACATGATATGTATCAGAGAGATTAATTAACAAAGCAAGATACCCAGGAAAATTACAAGTCAACTGTGGTTTATTTTTATTGATAAAAAAAGCATGTCTGAGGTGTAGGGGGTCATAAAAGTTATTTAAAAAAAAAAGAAGGTTGTTTTACTCAGTACATACTTGTTATTTTGTGAATACATTAGTTGTATTTTACAATTTCAGCATTTCATTGGAAAATTTGGTGAGCATGACAAAACAATGAGGAGGAAAATATCCTCATTGTCTCTCTTTGATTGGCACAAAACCCAGTAACAAGTAGAATTCAGTCAGGAAAATAATAGTGATCCCTACTGTGAGCAATCAAATAGAAAGGAAACAAAATGTCTGCAGTTTTTGTCTTTCTTGAATATCACAACTTAATTGTCCACTTAGCATTATTTTGGGGTGTGTGTATATATTGTTCAGAATTTTTAAAAATGTAAGTACTTATCTCAGCCTTGTCCTCAAAAGGTAAATGTGTTTTAATAACTAGCTGTAAGAATTAAGAGACAGGAGAGCTACTTGTATTAAAGGGTACTAAATACAGTACTACTTGCAGTAGTTTTCATTATGATTGATTCCCTGTTACTTGTGTTCTTGCATCTTGGATCCCACTTCAAGAAGCTGCATTTCTTCAAGAAGACAAATAATCCAGATGCTTACATTCATCCCAAAGCAACAACCTAATGATGTTTTATTCCATTGGTTAGACTATGAAAAAAATGGAGACTATAAATGCTTATCCTCATAAATAGCCATAGAAACAAAAGGGAACATGACTTTGAAGTATTTTTTCCTAAGTTATGGAAACCATTATACAAATCCCTTATGCATTAAAAAATCATTTGTTTTATCCTTTAATGTATTTTTCCATGGAACATTAGAAGAATAAATATAAGCCTCATATTAATGGAAAAATGTTTATAGTGATCAGTTTCTGAGAATAATGAACACTCAATTTAATATTCTATATTAGCTATTAACATCTACAGTGATACTCTCAAACATCAGAAATTTGTTGACTGGCTGTTTCTTCAAGGGGAATATAAACCATCTGTTATCTGTCCTTTTTGTATTTTTGTTGAGGTGAAAGCCACTCTTGGGATTAGCATCAATATACAGAAACACATATTTCTTCTAATTTTTTCCTGTTGTCATCATCATGATGTCAACTGACCTGAGGAGAATGCAAGGTTAGATCCCTTAGTTGTCTAAGTTTCACAAGGGAGGTTTTCATAATGTCACTGGCTTCAGTTTTTCTCTTTCGGGCATGAGAGAATTAATGACTTTTCCTGACATTTTGAGGTAATGAAGTCTTGAACTGTGTGGTGCATACAACATCTTTTGCAAAGTAAGCTTTGGGGTTGCTAAGTTAATTTAATTTCATAATACACAGGCGGGAAGAAAACTATTTTTCTTCAAATAACATCAGTCTTTATGCAGTTCTTCTGAGGTTCCCCCAGGCAGCATATAAATAGATTATTTTCGACTGGGCAGTGCTGGGCAAGAACACACTCACAATGGCAGCCTGACTGATATAATTTTGACATTACTAAAAAAGGGCCATGGACTTTGTATTGATCTGGGAGTGCAGGATCTCAGGACTTGTTTAGGTCTGCTTTGGCCAGAGCTGATTTTAGTATTTTTTAACAATAGCATGATGGTCAAGAGACCATAGCCTCACAGGGTTTAGCATAAGCTCTGTGAATCCAATGTATTTTAAAAAGGTCTGACAAAACCTAATTTGTGCTGGAGGAGTCTGTAGTGCAAGCTGTAGCTGGAAACCAACAAGAAGGAAGACAGTTGTGATAAGCAAACACGTAAAAATTATCCAAATGGTCACCAAGACTGAAGAGAAATGTCCTCCACCACCACCACCACAATCAAACCCCTCCCTGTTCAGACCTCACAACAAAAACTCATTTGAAACCTTCACTGCTCTTCTTGATGAAGAATGAAACTGCCAAGCTCAGGATCCAGAGTGAGCATAATATTGAGGAAAAAAAAAAAAAAAAAAGCTTTGTATAGCTCATAAATGATATCAAAGAAGCTTTTCTTTATTAATTGGACAATTTGCTTGACTGGATGGTTAAAACATTAACTGAACTAATAATAAATTCTTACATTCATATATATGGTGTGTTTGGTTTTGTCTGTAACAAGATTTTGTGTGTAACATGATCTATCCACCCGCATGATTCTGGCTATATGGTTTGTTATGGTTTTTCTTCAGTGACTTGTCTGACACATTCAGTCATGGAGAAGAACACACAGAAGCTTCAACATGGGTTCTACAAGTACTGAAATCCTTACAAGGGAAAAGCAGAAAAGCAGATGTTTGTGTTGCTAATCTGAGAGAAGTGTGGAAGGTATTTTTATCACTTTTTAAAAATCCATGAGTCAGGCCAGTGCAGAATGGAAAATCTTAGAAAGCTTGCAGAGGACTTAATGAGATTTCCTTTGGAGATTCAAGACTAGTAGATCTTGAAATGAGAGTACTCTTTTTATAAAAAGATAGAGTTGTTATCCCTTTCTGAGATGCAATATAACTCTACTTGTATGTGAACTCTGTCATGCCTTGAATAAAATTGCTGATAATATTTTACCTTTGGTTTCTTGGTCTTTAAAAAAAAGGATGGGGCTTTTACATCTATGATTATAACAACAACAACAATCAGGTCAAATAATGGGAAAAGTCATAGGATGGCTACAGGAAAAAAACCTAACAACAAACAACAAACACAAACAAACAAACACCCCCCCCAAAACCCCAAAAAACAACATGCCACAAACAACCAAACAACAAAAAACCCAAAACCAACTAACCAACCAAACAGAAAACCCTGCACTATTTCTTATAAAAATAATTAGAACAGTCTTGCATAATGAAAAGGAAATGCTACCTTACAGTTGAAACTTAGCAGTGACCTCTTTAACACCTGTACAACATGGATGTAACAGGTAATTTAAAAGAATAACAGTAGAATTTATTTAATTGCAGAGTCCTGGACCTCGTTTAGTTTTTAGTAATTCATATTGCACCTAAAATTCACATTGCTGGCAGAATATACAACTAAAGTTATCTCATTTATTGCTGATTTCTGCTTATCACTGATAAGCTCAAATGGTATCTGAGGCAGGATTAATGTTAATTAAGGTTCAGCTTGTATGTTTTCAATGTAGGTAATTAAAATGAAAAATTGTTTTAATATTGGGCCCAATGCACAGTAACTTTACTTTCTGGAGAACTCTAGTTAGTAGACCTTGGCACTACTGCTGTTTCTTCTGACATCAGAGGCAAGACTCCATTGGGTCTCATGAATATAAATGATCATGTCCCTATCCTCAGAACTTCCCTCACTCAGTCACAAGCAGATTTATATGACCCTACATCAATTGTTTGCAATTACTTCAAGAATTTCTCACAAAATAGACAAAGCTTTACTTTACTATGCAGAAAACAGTTTGCACCAGTGCAAAAGATGCCCGCCATAATGATGTACAAATTTGGAAATATACATTTTTCTCACTGTTGCTCTGTGTTACTGTCAATGTAATTAGAACAGGTTTAGATTGATATTCCATTACAAATCTGTCTGTTATTTTATTCCTTCCTTGCAGATAATTTTTAAATTAATTATGCTGACTTTCTATCTTTCAGCATAAGCAGATGCCATTATTTGTGTCCACATTAACTGTAGAAAGATGTTGGTATGTGTATTTGTTTATTTTCATTTTAAGTAGCTGGTTGTGTCAGACTGACAAATGCACTAAACATTAATGAATATTATTGACCACTGCTGTGACACAATAAATGATTTCTACAGTCTCAATGCAAGAAAAAACCCTTAACATTCTTGATCTAAACAAAATCAAGATGAAAGTTAGGCAACCATGAAACTATAGAGATGCATCTGAGACGCACCTAAAGAGCTACCATAGCTCAGTATTGAAATAAAATTACTGCTCTGTTGATTAAATACATCTGTGTGGTATAAAATTTCTTCTTTTTCATGTGAAGTCACAAAACTAATATAATTATTTCCCTTCGGGACTGCAAAAGTGATGGGCAACAATCTTTTTTCTGTTTTACCTCTCTTCAGAATCATCAGGACTCCTTTCAACATACCTTTCCTTGAACACACACTGCTTATTGCTTGGAGAGGTGGTATGATGCCACTATCTGTATTATTTTCAGCTGTTACCAGCAAGGATGTGGTAAGAGACCTTCCTCTGATTGAGGAGAATCAGGAAAGTGTCTTCCAAGGTAAAATCGTGGTAACACTGTCTGAAAATATTGTGGGAGACGATATGACTTTCATCACAGACATTGGTTTCTATTAATGTAGAATTATCAACCTCAAATCATCAATATTTGAGGATGTGTTCATTGTTTCCACTCATGATTAATCCCATTTGATGTAGAAAGTCAGAAAGCAGATGGACATGATTTTGTAGGAGCAGTCCCTTTTAGTGGATACAGAAGTAATAATAGGTAATGAAAATGATTAAAGGTGTAAAGATGTAATGGTAAAGTAAGAAGATCTAATGACTATCAATTAATAACTTCTGTCATGATAACTGAAGAGTTCATTGAACAGATCCTCAGGTAACAACCTCAGCATTCCTGTACCAGATGAATATAGTATTCAGTTCTTTAAGCATTTAGTTCTATTTTTAGCATTCATCTCATTAGAATGGAGTTTTCTGGCACCTACTTTTGCTTTTGATGAATTTTAATTAAAAGTTTCTCAGGATGTTGAGAATGTTTAGGATATGTGTGTTCATCATTGGAAACATTCTGAAAATTCGGTATTACAAATCGGAATATAGTTTTGAAAAAAAGAAAAGTTCTTGCTGCTCAAAGGATTACATGGAGGGAATTTAGAATTATACTGTTCTTGACATTTGTCTTAAAATTGACCATGTCTGCCAAAGAGCTTTATTTCTGCTTCTAACTCAGGCAAATTGTGCTGAATTGAGACAGGAGTTTTGTCACGTTTTCACTGCTAAATTTCCAGAACTTCTTTTTACCAGATTTTGAAGAGACTAATTTTCAGCGAGTGCTGATGCTACATCTATTTCTGGTGTTGTTGGAAGGGGCCTGTGCATCTGTAGGGGAAAGGTTACGTGTTTTAGACCTATCAAAAGGAGTCATCTAGGGAGACATCCTAAATAGCTATTTTTTTTTCTTGAAGTCGAAATAAATATTTACTTTTAAATGCCATTTCTATATACATAAAGAGAACATACTTAATTCTTTTCAGCATATTTTATAATGTTTTTGTGTACAGCAGAGAGAAATATTATGTGGACTCAGGTATCTTAAAGGGCTTCCCAGTCAGCAACTCCAGCATCAGTATAAGTAGAAATTATTCTCCTTAAGAATATTTACCCTGTTTAATTTCTCCTAGCCTGTGAATCAAATAATTATTTTCCTGATTAAACACACAGTTCACCCTGTTTCAGTAAGTACATATTGGCAATATCAGACAGAAGGTTTATTTAAACACATTCTGACTGGAATACCCAAGTTGTGCTGATGGGGAGCCAAGTTCAAGAAGCTCACTGAAGTGTGTGCGGGGAGGATGCCAAACCTGGGGAGGGAGAGGAACATGCAGGATGATACTTTAATCATTGACTAAGTCTATCACTCTCTGACTAGTGGCCTTTTTTGATCCATGAATTATGAAGAACTTGGATATTGAGTGGTAAAGTATGAATGTTTCTGGTTTTCCAGAATGATGTCCAAACTAATTCAACACTTTAAACATTATTTCTGACTTTGTTGCTGCTTCATTCTTCATGGTTAACAACAAGAAAAAACAGTCTCAGAACAGGCACACTAACTTACTCGAGGCTCGGGTCCTTATTTAGCTCATTTATGGCTAAATTCAGACTTATCAAATATTAGTTGATATTCAGTTAACTTATGAGCACAGACCACACATCAATGCATCCATTTCCCCCCCGTTCTAAGTGAATTGTCCCTTTTTAATTCAATTAGCATTGCTCCCTGGTTCAGCAGTTCACAAGGTTAATGTATTAATGTTTTTATGGAAACATGCCAACTACTCTTAAACTTTGCCTGAAGAACCACTTGAAGTGAAAGCATTCTTAAGAAATTTGAATGCTGGAAGTACATATTTAATAGATATAAATCCATGCAGTCTTCTACGCTGCTGGGCCTACTTAGCTGAGCAATAGTTTGTTTTACTATTCTGTACCACAAGGAAAGAAATGTTTCTGTTGTGCAACAGTTCTGCTTCTTGGATCACTTCCACATGTAATTTTTAACTCTATATCAGCAATTGCAAAGTCTGAGACAATTCAGCTTCTGTTTCATTTTCAGATGCAGGACATTTTCTTTACTGTTATTTCTTTTATTATGGCTAGTGAATTTAACACTGACTTTAAAAGTCTGGTACAGATAAATGTCACTCTCCTGTTCATCCATTAGAGAAGAGGAAATTCCTAATTGTGAGGTTGAGAAAATGGGAAAAGTAAGCAACAGATTTTGTTTGTTTGTTTGTTTGTTTGTTTTTGTTTTGTTTTTGTTTGTCTTGTTTTGTTATGTTTTTTCTTTTCCTTACACCTGCATTTCCTCTGTTGCTGTTTTCTGTGATGCAGTTACTGCTGCTGCTGCAGAGGCCAGGTAAGAAGAGGTTAGGAAAGCAATGTGTTCCTCTCAGAAAATCAGAAGTTGTCAGAATATTCTAGACCAAGTTTACATAGGTATTACCGTCTTTTTAATTTGGATCTTTTTTGCATGAAAAATAACCTTTATTCTCTCAAAACCAGAAAAGGACAGACTTCTATTTCTTTTGCTATTTATTTCAGTGTTTTCCTTCCTTTGCCCTTTTTTATTGTGGCTAATACAGAAGAATGAAGATGGAGAGAGCAAAAACCAAAATCCAAACCAGTTTAAGTGGATTGTGAGTAGGAAAGCCTGACTTTAATACTGGATGATACAACCATTGCTGCTAATGAAAGAGCAACAGAGTACAGAAGCACAGAGGTTTGGTGCTGGGTGTTTACTGTACATATTCCCATGGGACTTTGGTCACTTCTTTAGAGTCCTTACCATGCTCTACAGTCTCAAATAGAAGGTTGAAAAACTGAAATTGTACAAAACTCAAGGACACTGAGATGGCTTTTTAGCTTGCCATGGTTCCATGGCATAAATGGTTTTTAACATAAAAGACCCCATTTAGGGGGAATTTTTCAGAATTAATTAATTTTCTTCCCTTAAATATAAAAGTTCTGATGTGATGTTTCTCTACTAGTTGCTTCATTTGATCCTCTTTTCTCCTTCACTAAAAAACCCTCTCCAAACCCCAAAAATAAACAAACAAAAAAGCTTGAACTTTTGTGTAGAACTTTTTAGGTAGAGAACCATGTTTGGAGCAGATACAAGATACTTGTAGAAATGTTTTTAGAAAAGTTTTGTTCCATTCAAATGTGTTACTTTTGGAAAGGCTATCAATGTAATAATTCAAAGAAATAACACAAAAGCCTTCCTTTTTTTTTTTTTTTTTTTAATAAGTACTTGAGCAATGAGATCTAAGGAGGACTGTGAATGAGTAAATATAATGAATGAACTTTATTTGTTTAAAATTAACACAAACTGACACACTTCAGTCTTGTTTTTTTTTCTTGACTTACCCCAATATCTTTCACAAATTTTTGCCTGGTGTCTGTATGGACACAAAATAAAATCAATGTGCAACTGCATTACTTTTGATTTTTTCTAGGTTGGTACATTTAGGAGAATTTGTTTCCATGAGAACAGATTGCTGAGGAAATAATTCAGCTTACGTCTTACTGTACTGATCAATGAACTCTGGATTTTGTTGCAGGTAAAATGTCCTGCATGGACTGGGTAGAGGGATTACATTAAACCAGGCAAGTTAAGGGATACACCAAGAAGCCTTTCATTTTCTTCCATCATTTATGAGGATTGCCTTATGAGTTAAGCAACATCCATAGAAGAAGTCATAGTACAGGCCACACCTGGTAGTCTAATTTCTGAGGAATGCAGATCCCCTATTTTTGTCTGCCTAAGCTCAGTATATGTTAGAGACACAATATTTGTATGTGTTTACATTAAACAACACTACAAGCCTTTTGCTTTAGGATCTTCTGCTGGTAGCCCTGTTTTCTGATTATTTAAAAATAACCTGAGTGCCCAGGCAAAGTCAACTGTCATGAAGAGCACACTGGTCAGCAGGTCCTGGGCTTTGGGTTTTACTGTTACAGGATATACTTTAAATAGTTAATATGCAGTTTCTGCATAGGAGGAGTTTGCTAGATTTGTTTCCATCAGTAGCAGTTTCCTTTAGAATTAAAGCATAAAATACAATTTTTTGTCAGACTATCTCCAGAGTATAAACTAGAGAAGAAAATTGCAGATTAAGGACTGTGAAGGCTTTTATAAAAATGCATGTTTGGAAGCAAAAGGAATAATGTATATGATTACAATATGACCTGTAGAACTATGAGCACTTCAAATATCTATATAGATTTTGTAAATTTCTAATTACATTTGTAAAAACATATGTAAAAAATATACATAATATGCATATAATTTCAGGCATTTTACTGATATTAACTTAAAAATCAGCAAAAACTCCTAGCATATTAATGTAACATTGACAAGTAATTATTCTTTAAAATTTATATTAATCTTCAATAATTATGTGTACAATGTGGATTACTTGAAGCCTGAATTGTTGTTGCTTATACACTCTGGTTTGTATGTAGTTTTAATGGCCTTCATCATGTTCTGATCCTTGGAAGTAATTGATTGTGATAATTACTAAAATCATAATAAAATCCTGGTAAATAGGGAACAGATCGAGAACAAATGCACTACAGGTGTCTCTGCTTTGCAGAATCCTCCCTCCTTCCACAAGTCTTTTTCTGCTTTTAGAATGGTCTTATTTATTTAATTAGAAGTGCACCACCTGTTGCTTTTGTTATCTGAGATAAAAGTCATGCATATCATGAGCTAAAAAGTATATGATACTGGACTGAATACAGTTTACAGATGCCCTAAGGATGAATGAGGAATGGTCCACAGTGAATCCAAGTGTACCTTCTGCAATGTGTAAACTTCTGTATTGTCTATCTGTGTCTGACATATGACATTGAACATGAGCCAACAGTGTACCCTGGCAGCCAAGAGGGCCAGCCATGACATGGGGTGAATCATGCACAGCATTGCCGGCCAGGCGAGGAAGGTAATTGTCTCACTCTACCCTACACTGGTGCAACCTCACCTGGAGCACTGTGTGCAGTTCTGGGCATGACAGGATAAAAAGGATATAAAGCTACTGGAGAGTGTCCAGAAGAGGTCTATGAAATTAGTGAAGGGTTTGACAGGGAAGCCATATGAGGAGCGAATAAAGTCACTTGGTTTGTTCAGTCTGGAGAAGAGGAGACTGAGGGGAGACCTCATGGTGGCTACAGCTTCCTCACAAGGGGAGGAGGAGAGGCAGGCGCTGAGCTCTTCTCTCTGGTGACCAATGACAAGAACCTGAGGGAATGGCAGGAAATTGTGCCAGGGAACATTTAGGTTGGACATTAGGAAAAGGTTCTTCACCCAGCGGGTGGTGGAGCACTGGAACAGGGTGCCCAAGGAGATGTCACAGACCCAAGACAGTGTTCAAGGAGAGACTGAACAATGCCCTCAGACACATGGTGTGAACTGTGGGGTTGTCATATGGAGGGACAAGAGTTGGACTTAATGATCCTTGTGGGTCCCTTCTAACCCAGGACATTCTATGATTCTATGAGCTGTGGGAGGGGATTGATTATTTATCTTTACACCTCCTAAAACATGCATTGTAGCAGTCAAGACAGAATATGTCTTTCTCATGTAACTTTACTTTTTCAAACACGGTTAATTAAATCTACTGATCAACAGCCCACTGAGTTAAATAGATTAATTTGATTTTTATTCTCTGTCTCAAGTGCTGAATGTTAGCATAATTAATGCAGATAGTCTGCTATCTGTTATCTAATAATCTATGCTTTCAACTATCTAATAATCTAGGGAAAAGTAAATTCAAATGAAAAATGAGGCTTTGAATATCTTCTAATAGCTTGTAGAAATAAAAAAAGTGTAACACTGTGTATATAATAAAATTATGGATTATCTCCCTATATGTCTGAAACTTTTGAGACAAGCAACACCATATGAAGGATGTGACCTTTATCTCTGAGTTTTGTCTATGTGAAAATTCAACTAAATCTGTTGACATATGGAAGTCAACAAAGCATTGCATTACAACTCGTTACATTACTAGTTTGCTTACCAACAGTCTTATTTATTCTCAGTTTGTCTGATACTATTTTTGAAATCCTGTTGGATCTAAATTTTAAACAAAGGTGATTAAAGACAGCTTACATGGTTTCACTAAGGGGAAGTTGTGCCTGACTAATCTAGTGCCCCTTTATGATGGAATAACTGAATCACTGGACAGGTGAACAGCTGCTGATAACATCTACCTGGACTTCCCTAAGGCTTTTGATACAGTCACTCACAATATTCTTGTTGCTAAACTGTAGAGATATGGGTTTGATGAATGGACTGTGCTGCATCTGGGAAGGAACAACACTTTTCACCTGTATATGCTGGGAGCTACCCAGCTGGTAAGCAGCTTCATAGAGAAAGACCTGGGCATCATGGTGGATATTAAGTCAAACATGAGGCAATAGTGTCCCCTTGCCACAAAGAAGGCTAACAGTGTCCTTGGCTGCATTAAGAGGAGTACTGGCAACAGTTTGAGAGAGGTGATTCTCTTGCTGCCTGATTCCATTCTTTCGGGGGGACAGGCTCAGGATACTCTTTTGAGTTGAGGCTCCAGGTGGGGTGAAGTTCACTAACTGCAGCATTATAGCACATTTCTCATTTCTTGCCATGTCCAGACTGGCTCAAGGGCTATCACAAGAGATATCTGTGATCATTTCAAAGGTCTGTCATGGCTCAGGGCCACTGTTGAAACAATTATTTCAGTTCACTTGATAAAGAAGGCTCACACCCTGGTTGTAACCCAGAATATGCATTCTCAGGTAATCCAAAACATGTAAGAAAGTTTTTATTTCTTTGTTGTTGTTGTTGTTAGCTGTGGAGGCATGGCTGTTGTTTTGTTGGTCACATCCATTGAAATATGATGATGCCCATCTTGCCATTTTATCCTAAAAATTGTATGTCTCCCACAAGTCCTTTGACCTTGCATTGTTTTATGAAAAAACAAGCTTTCAAAAGGATTCGGTTTATTCTTTTCCCTTTCTCAAATAGTTTCTCTGCTGTGTTGCCCCACATGATGATGTTAGTATAACATGGTCCTGGCCAGCTATCTCTAAGTGACCCTGTTGGACCAGAAGGGTTGGACCAGATGACCTCCAAAGATTCCTTCCCATCTCAACCCTTCTGTGAAGTTATTGTTCTGTGGTTATTGAAGTAATGCTGTATGGTTCTAATCTCTAGTGTTTTGGCATAGCATTGACTTGTTTTACCAACAGGGCATCCGTGGAGCATCTCGTGGATTTAAAGCTGGTTGCCTCTTGCACTGTCCTTAAAGGGACAGCAAAAGGTACCATTTCTGCCAGTGGTGTGACTGTACTTTGGGTGCTACAAAGGTGTGTATGTGAGTTACCTATGCACCTCAGTGCCAAACTAATTGTATTTAACATGTTGAATTTGAACCTTTCCAAGGTGAGTTTCATTTGTGTTGTGTATCTGTAGGCAATTTTTCTAGCTTGAGCATGTGTTTTCTTGCTTTTTCTAGATAGGAATATTATCCACTTTAACTGCAAACACTTCCAGGTCATTAGTTGTTATCATGACCTTTTATAAATTATTTTGTTACTCAAAGCTTTTTTTCCTGGTACCAAAGCATCTGAAGATACCATCAAAGGTCATTAAAATTTTCTTAACTGTTTGTTCATAATTAACTTATTGTTCTGGGCCACTTCCTCATTTAAGTATAATGTTGGACCCTGAACAAACTCCTTCACTCCAGTAAAGAAGAAGCTAAAGAGTATCAAAATGGTGAAACCTAGAGAGCATGGCATAAGCATGGGTGGAGCATCTGGCTATCCATTACAAGTCAAAGCACTCAGAAGGACTTTAAATTCCAGAGCATGTGGAAGCAGTAGCAATCCTCAGAAGCCCCAAAGAATCCCTGAACTTTACTGGGTCTGCTGTTTCAAAGGACTTTTTCCCTAAACCATACACAGACTGATGCTTGGGAGTATTACCTGGTAACTTTATTGCCATTCTTGTCATGATATACTGACAATTATAAAAAATGGGGGCTCCTTCTCATTAACAAGTTTAAATCCATGAATGCAGATACTTTTGGAAAATATTCCTGTAAAAGTCTTCCACATGCTATAAACAAAAATAATAAAAAAACCCACCTTTCTAGATTCAGATCCCAAGTGTTTTGAGGACTGCTGAGTGCTATGATGTTCCATAGTCTGACACAGGCAAACTTCATAAATGTTACCCAATTAAAAGTCTACCATGAAAGAGTACTTTAAGTGTCTCTTTGCTTTTGTTTTAATTTACTTTATTAATATTCTCAGATATATTCCACCAGTGTCAAAGCATTATTTTCCTTCATCAGCTCTCTCATTGCCCCTGCAGTTGTCCTATTTGAAAGATCAAGACTATAAATTTCAAATACTGATTCTTTAAGGAGAGAACCATATTAGATACAGAGTAAGAGTTGCAGGCTGAGACTGTTATAAATATTGAGTCTTTATGCCACATGGAGCCCTAAGCAAGTGGTATCCAGAATTGTATTTCGTAGACCTTTTATACATTTCATTCTGTATTTGCACTGTGCTAGATATATATTTATGGTGTGACCTAAGGAATTATGTGGACATTAGACTGATAGAATGGCAGTGAGTAACTTGGAGAGATGAAAAAGAAAGTAAAAAAGGATGACACACCTCTAATATCAAGGATTAGAAGGGAAAGAAGAGGAAAGAGGAGACAGAGAAAGGGAAGGATTTTTTTTTTTTTTTTTTTCTGAAGAAAACCATGAATATAGGACAATTGACCTAAACAACAATTGGTCTGGCATCCTCTCCATATGTTCTGAGAAGATTCAGGCCTTCCTTTTCCTGAAGTTTTTGCAGGCTAGACAAAATTGAGTCTTCAGTAATTGTTTGAAAGGCAATCTCTGTTTGACATCCTGACAGTTTTAAAGACAGCTGGAGATTCTGAATCTACTTTTAATTTTCAATGCTATCTATGTTGTTTTGCTGGAGAAAGAAAAAATTACGTTTCCACATTATCTTTGTATGGATGTCTTGGTTATGCAGATAAAATAATAAAACTGATTGCAGCTCATGCAAAAAAGATGGTGTGAAATGCATAATATACATTAACTGGTATAATAGGAAGAAATCCATTTGATCACATTGATTTTTATTAAGATATCATTTGCAAAAATAACACAGTAAAAAAATCCAAAGAGATAAAATGATTTTTAAGTTGGTGATATTCCTTTTAAATGCAATTAAAATTGAACAGTGAAAAGAGATCGAGGAGGTTTTGAGGTGAAGGCAAAAGCAGTAGAAAGAAATGCCTCTTGCACATCTAGTTATTACTATGATGTTACTATTTTACCTATGTTAAAAAGTTGTTAGTTTGAGCTCTAGATGCTTGCTTACTGTATTGGGATATTGTATGCTCTCTTTACACAAGTTGTCAGCCCTGCCAGAAACTTCAGGACTTAAGACAGGAAATGTATTTGTATGAATGCTAAAATATTCTGTCACTGCATGACTTACAGTGTCCATACTGCAACAGATAATGTGCATCATGCCCTGATACAACCAGGCTTCTCTATAGGAGGAGGGCCTTACATGCATTTATGGCATGATTCAGGAACACACAATGTTCCAACGTGGCAAGTCACTGAGTTTACTTTCAAAGCAGCATTAAAATGTTGCTCTGTGACTAAAATATAGTAAAATATAACAAATTTATAAATCAAAAAATACAGGTTTCCATCAGATGATATAAATCATAGAATCATAGAATGACTCTCTTCTGGACACTCTCCATTAGCTTTATATCCTTTTTATACTGCAGTGCCCAAAACTGCACACAGTACTCCAGGTGAGGCCACACCACTGCAGTACTGAGCACCAGTGCAGTACCACCAATGTATCCTTCGAGGTATCAGCTTCATACATACTGGGGTTAAACGTCTCCAGTTTGAAATACCTAGCATAAGACAGACTAGCTTTATTGTTTTTATTGTTATTGTATGTAATATCTTTATTTAACATTTTTTGTCCTGTTAAAGTTCTACAAATGTCAGCATTGGTGCCTTACATAGGTAAATATTAAATGTCAGGAACTTCATTTTGTTTGGATAAATCAGAGATGATGATATTAGCTATAAATACTGTTATGTGCATCCTCTGTCATAGCGTGTATTTTTTTTTCTTTCCCACATGTAGATTTCACTGTTTTACTTTGTCAGTGTCAGTCACCGTTTAACTTAAAATAGAATATCTCAAGTTGGAAGGGACCCACAAGGATCATTGAGTTCAACTGTTTTCTCCTTGCAGGACTACCTACAACTAAACCATATGTCTAAAATCATTGTCCAGATGGTCCTTGAACTCTGACAGACTTGCTGCTGTGACCACTTCCCGCCATGTTCCGGTGACTGACTGCCCTCTCACTGAAGAACTTTTACCAATGTTCAATCTGAATTTTTTCTGATGCAGCTTCATTCAATTTCCTTGTGCCCTGTTGCTGGTCACCAGAGATCAGCAGCTCCCTCTCTGCTGACCCCTGTGCGGAAGTTGTAGGCTGTGATGAGGTCACCCCTCAGCCTTGTCTAAGCTGAACAAACCAAGTGACCTCAGCTACTCCTCATAAACCTTGCCCTTGAGACCTTTCACCATGTTGCTCCCCTCTGCACACACTCTATCAGTTTGATGTCATTCTTATATTGAGGATCCCAAATTGCACATGAGGCCACACCAGTGCAGTGTAAAGTGGGACAATCACCCACCTTGACTAGCTCACTATGCTGTGCTTGATACACCTCAGGACATGGATGGCCTTTTTTGCTGCCAGGGCCCACTTTTGACTCAACTTAGCATGATTTTATAATTTTAAGTCTCTCTTGAACTAATTTGTATGTTCATTCACCTTTAAGGTAACTTCTCTTTGCTCTACTTCATCTAATTAAAATAAGTTTATGATGAAATTGATAGACCAGGTGTTTCTCTGCTGGATTAGTTTTTGAGTAACTGGTCTTTCTCTTTTTATTTGCAAGTTGTGCTGGGCTCCACCTTGAATACAATGCTGACAGACCAAGGTTTAAGTCTGCTCTCCTAAAATCCAGAGCTGTGGTCCTTCATTTTGCCCTGTTCGCTCCTTTGGGATCTTGAGCTCTACCACCTCAGGATCACTGCAGCGAAATTGTCCTCAACTTCCAGACCCATAACCAGTTCTTCCCTTTTTGTAAGTATCAGGCCCAGCAGAGAACCTGGTCTCTTCCAAATAATTAGAGTTTGTCCTGGTTTTGGCTGGGATAGATTTAAATTTCTTCCTAGTAGCTGGCATAGTTCTGTGTTTTGGACTTAGGATGCGAATAATGTTGATAACACACTGATGTTTTGCTTGTTGCTAAGCAGTGCTTACAGTAAGTCAAGGACATTTCAGTCCCTCTTTCCGCCCTGCCATGGAAGAGGCTAACTTTGCACAAGAAGCTGGAAGGGAACCCAGCCATTGACAGCAGACCCAAACTGACCAAAGGGATATTCCATACCATATGGTGTCATGGTGAACAAAAAACTGGGCAAAGTTGGCTGAGGTGACAGTGGCTGCTGCTCAGGGACTGACTGAGCATCTCTCGGTGGTGAGCACTTGCATTGTGCATCATTTGTTTTGTATATTCTTTTAACATCATTAATAGTATTATTAATACTCTTTTTAGCCTGCCTTTTCTATCCTGTTAAACTGTCTTTATCTCAATGTATGAGTTTAACCTTTTTCTCAGTTCTCTCCCCCTTCCCACCACGGGGAGTGAGTGAACAGCTGTGTGGTGTTTAGCTGCCCGCCAGGTTAAACCACAACAGTTGTACAATAGATGTGTGGCACTATGCAACAGAGTCTGCCCTCCACCTGTACGAGTAGTTGTAGCTGCAGCCTACCATTGAAGCTACCGGTAGGCTAGAGCTCATGTTTTCCATTAAACTAATGATAGTTCTTTACCTTTGAAGTAATTTAGCAGTAATGAAAAAAAAACAGCAATAATTTGAAAGCTGGCTCATGCTTTGTGACTGGGTGAACTGAGATCTGGGAAGACTGGACTCTTGTTGAAGATTCTGTGGAAGAGTAACTCCCTGAAAGGGACAGGTAATAGGAAACAATCAGCAATCATTTACCTGAATGAGATAACACAGAAATGCAATAAATGGGAAATATTGGCTATGTCTATATTAACAAGGATTTGGTTTGAAAAGAATGGAGCTAGAAAGTGAAATATGTAGTGGGCATCGTGTTCACTTAATGGTTTTATGTGGAAAAACATTGTCTGGGTTTCTGGTTGCAATCTCCAGCTTTTTAATTCTTGTTTCCCTGTGGTGCTAACCAAAGCAGCTTGAGCATTAAAATTTAATCTGTCTTTACTTCTTCTTGGAAAATTTAAATTAAATATATAATTTAAACATTTTAGTAGTTGTTTATTGCACTATCATAGTGTACTTATGCGTTTCAACTCATTGAAGAATGATGGGCTGTTACAGATGTTTTAATGAAAGACTGTATTAAAAATACCAGAGTAATGTAAAACATATTGCAAATGAGTTCAAAATTAAAGGCACTTCATTTCCTTTATTTGATTCCTACAGTTTTGCCGGTGTTCAGACTAACGGCTGATAGTATGTGATGGCAATACAGAAATCAAGCTGGTGTATCAAGCATGCTCACACACTAAAGATTTACTATTTCCTTTTTCACTGGGCTATATCATTGATTTTCATATACAAGGTGTTTTGAAAAGATGGACATAATTTCAAAGCAGTAGTAACTTCAAATTGGGTCCATCATTTTGAAATACCCTGTATACACATATATACATGTGTGTGTAAATATTTATGAAACATACACATATAGACTTAACAAATTACATATTAAGATATGTGTATTCATATTCACATTTTATCTAGATAAATGCAAAGCAAAGAGATCAGTCTACCTAAGGAGGAGATGACCTTGAACTGTAGATTATGCATGGACATTACAGTACCTTTCAAGCAAACATTTTAGGTCACCCTTTTTTGGTACAGTTGGGAAGATTTGAAAGGGACAGGTACCATGAACTGTTTTTAAAATCAGCTTAACTAAGACTCCCTGTTGCATCCTGGACTCCAGACTGATGTGTAATTGTTGATGCGGCTTTTATGCTCTATAATCTTCTAGATGCCAAAGCAAGTGAATATGAAATGAGGTACAAGTAACTAAATATCCAACTATTTAGAATTGCCCTTGAGTAAAATGACTTCAAAATCTGGTTTCATATTTAGATGAATTAAGTTTAGGGTCCTGTACCTTCTTTTTCCAGGTTTATGCCAGTATTCCACAGTTCAAGAATATAAATCAGTGAAGACATAAACTGTCTCTTATGTAAAACTGAAAAACTGCGTGTGATTAGACAGAATTTTCTACAGGAAATTCAGTTATATGAATGAAATATCCCCAAGATCCTCAGAGATGGATTGTGGGAATTAAGTGTATGGTAAACTAATAAAACAATTTATCCTTTAGCAAAGTAAAATAAATTGTTAGTGACTCATTCATTCTATGACTGTGCCCAGGATGGCATTTGTTTATTATTTCAATTCCCCCAAAACATGTAACTATGAACACTTTCAGAAAAAACACCAAACAAACCAAAAAAACAACCTAAGAAAGACTTCTCTTTTAAAAAATGTTTTAGACTCCTTTATGACAAGTAAAACAGAATGCTTCCTCGGTATGGACTTATCATTGTGCTTATATATTACTAGATTTTGTAGTAATGTCTATAATTTAATGGCTAGACGGCCAAAGTTTGCCTTCTTTTATCTTTACATTCCTACCAAAGGTATTCTGGAGCATGTATAGGCTTGGAAAAATGAAGGGGAAGAGTAGTCAGAGATACAGGTCCATAAGTTTATTAATATTTGAAAAACAAACAAACAAAAACCCCATACAAAACAAAAGCCAAAATAAACCTCTTGAGTTGAGATTCATTTCAAGAACTCTGGACATAGGAAAACCTGGATTAAAATCCTTCTCTATATTAATTCTGAGGAGATTTACAGCCAGTTAACTCTAACATGTAAAGCAATATCTTATCCAATAATGTAGGCATGGTGGGTTGACTTTGGCCAGGCTGTTAGACACTCAGCCAGCCACTCTGCCACTTCTCCTCCTCAGCAAGATGGGGAGAAAATAAGATTAAAAAGTTTGTCGTCTGAGATAAGGACAGGGAGATGGCTCACCAACTGCCACCACAGACAAAACAAATTCAACTTGGGAAAGCTTAATTTAGTTTGTTGCTAACTAAGAACAGAGTAACATAGTGAGAAACAAAGACAAAACCTTCCTTCCACCTCTCCCATCTTCCCAGCCTCATCTTCTCCCCTTCATTCCTGACTCTTCTACCTCCTCCCCACCAAGAGGTGCAGGGGGTTAGAGAATTGGGGTAACATTCAGTTCATAACAGTTAATCTCTGCCAGTCCTTCCTCCTCACACTGTTCCCCTGCTACAGATTAGGGTAGAGTTCCTCCTTGTGGGATGCAGTCCTTCGTGAACTTTTCCAGCCAAAGTCTTTTCCATGACCTATAGGGGAATCTCTGCCCCGGTGCCTGAAGCATGTCCTCCTTCTTCTCTGACTGGGTATTTGCAGGGCTGTTTCACTCACATTTTCTCTCAGTCCTCTCTCTCACAGCTGAGGAGCAACATTTTTTACCTTTTCTTCAACACGTTTCTCCACAGGTACCACCAACTTGGCTGAAAGTCTTAGCTTTGGTCAGCAGTGGATCCATTGCAGCCAAGTTGAATGGATGGGAACTGGCTGTGTCCAGCACTGGGCAGATCCATGTCTCTCCTCACTGCAGCCTCTGCTGCTATCAAAAACTTGTCACCTACACTAAATACAATAAGTGTGGCTAATGTAGCCAAGATACTGGTTCTCTGAATATCTATACATATGATATCAACAACACGGAAAAAAAAAAAAAATTCTCTTTTTATGTTGGTTTTTTTTTTGAGTTGCCGTCTCAGTTTTTCTGTTTTAAAACTTATCAAAATGAAACTAAACCCATCAAAATGCACCAATACTTAAACCCAGAATAAAATTGAAAAAAAAACCCCTCAGCATAAAATAATAATAAAATAAATAAATAAATTAGGCACTAATAAATCTATCAGTTTTGGTATAGTTTACTTCATCTTGAAATCTGCTGACATAGGAACTAAAAGCTCATTAATACGCACATCTTAAAACATATTTATACAAAGTGAAAATTGCTGTTAATGCAATTTTGTAGGAACTGCCTGTGACCTTGTATGGTGATGAGAGCAACATAGTCTCCACCTGACGTTGCTTGCCAAATGCCATTGACTGGAGTAATTGGAAAGACAGCAAACTGTATGAGAAGGAAAGCAGCACCATGTAGTTTAAATGTCTCTTTCCTTTGGCTGTGAATGTAGAAGTGGATGACTGAAGAATTTCGGAGTTCCTAAATGAAGTAAGATACAGCAGTGATGGTTATCACAGAAATATTTAAGATGGACTGATCACTTTTCTATCATTCTTCCTCCCTAATAGCCTTGAGGAAATTTGTGAATTGACTGGCTGCAGTACTATTTTCCATGTCATACTTGATAACAGATGCTGATGATCAAGGCACATCCCAGATAGCTCTGCTGATATTATTGAGAGGTTTATCTGCTTTTTGCTGGAATGCATATAACTGCTTTGGTCACATAAGTATCCTTGAAATAGAAGCAGCAGAAAAAAAGCTACCCAAAGCAGTACATGTAGTTATCTACTGTGAGAATATCTAAGTATTTATGAGTTTGCATAATTGCACTAGAATTTATTTCTCTTCAGGAACTTGAGAATTTACAGAGCTATAAAAGACTTAATACAGCCAGAAATATTGTTATTGCTTTCTACAAGAAAAAGTGCATGCATTGCATTGTTTGCTTTCTTTTCCCATAACAAGTACTGTAAATGACAAATAAATACTAAAAGGCTGCACAGTGCTACATCTTTCACACAGAAGAAAGTAATTTTTAAAATAGCTCTATCCTTTGGACAAGAAAGTGAAGAAACACTTATAAGAACAAGGCACTTTGGCTATTCAGTAGTTCAGTAAAAAAGAAATCCATCAAGGGTTTGGCCTTAATTTAGCTGTACTCTTTTGTAGCAAATGATAAAAATATCAGTTATGTTCCACTAAATTTAAGAGAAAATGTCACTGCAGTTGTTATGCATAAATAGGTTAGGAAAGTTTATAGATTTTTATATTAAATGTAGTAAGCAGTAGCAACACGTATTAAAAGTGTAAATTTGGAATCTGAAGATTTCACCAACTGAAGTTCAAATGTATTTTCAGTAACACAATGATGTCTTTTCTTTAGTCTCTCCTTTGGAAGAAGATTTCATCAAGTAGGTTTTAATAAGATTTAGCATCAATTTAATAACGTGCTTAGCACATTAAATATGTTTTGTTGTATAGCAGTAGAATTTATAGGAAACCAAAACAACAACAACAACAAAAAAGAATAAGAACATGTTTTGTGTAGAAGGAACATGGAAGGAAGAAATAGAAATATGTCCTTGATAATGGTTTAGACACACAGAAAATGTTTTTTTGTGTTTCTTCTTCCTTTGCACTATTGCCCATTGGGGTTGGAAAACAGACAAATTTTTGTTTTTTTTACAAAGTTATCAAAACTATTGTTACTGCACAATGGAAAATCTTATTGAAAGTTACAGTGAACTGAAAAAATACTTAAAAAATAGCAGGATTCAATTCAACAAGGATGAAGGCAAAGTACTAAGCTGTAATGTAACAAGTTACAAAATAACTTAAAAAATAGCAGGATTCAATTCAACAAGGGTGAAGGCAAGGTACTAAGCCTTAATGTAACAAATTACAAACTAACTGGTTTTGTGCAAGGCAAATGAATGAGTTCTTATATGTACAGTCCCCACTGTTCATCATTGAACACCTAACAGTTATGTTTATTCATTAATTGATTTATATTCATTGGTTTATTTACTGCTACCCCCAAACAAAGAAAAGATGGGAGGCTACTTGTTATGGAAACAGCTGTCAGAGCCCCCACTGAAAGCTGAAACTGTTGCCTAAGCCTCCATATATTTATCAAATTCAGCTATAAGAAAGCCCAAGAAAAAAGCAGTAATAGTTCAGAGTAATGGTGGGGAAAATTTAAGTTACCCGATACTTATTTTTTATGCATCATTTGGCCCACTGAAGACCTCGCAACTTAGATAATGCCTTGTGATATCACTGTTTTATCCTGTTCTAATAGTGATTGAACAGAAAGTTATTTCCAGCTCCAAGGTAAAATTTCAGCTATGGATAAAAATGTTTCTAAACACAGAAGCAATTTGAAAAGAGCTTGCAACCTTACAGCCTTAAAGGAAAATATGAAAAAGGTGTCTTTTACATTTCCTGGATCAAAAATCTTTCATTTAGGATGCTCAGTTTGTTATGGAGGAATACCTGGAGGGAGATTAATAAAAAAAGAAACAGCGGGAAGAGAAAAATAAAGTATAACATCTCTTAGAAGAACATGGAGCCATAGAAATGCCCATAACATGTACAGTTCACATGATGATGACAACATGAGAGCATGGGAGAGGACTGAAAGAAACCATTTATATTCAGTGCAGATGAATTTGAGAGAGTATTTCTTAGAAAGTATGGTTATCTCAAGAGCACTACTTAAAGATCTACCGCTGCTTTTCCTGTCAAAAACTCTACACAACATATCAAAGGAAAACGTGATTTTAAACATCACCATTTTGTACCAAGAAGGCACAGAACCATGTTTGTGAGTGTTGACCTAGTAAGCCTTGGATTTATGGACATGATTAACTTGTGGTCTAGTGAGATGGTATGTCACAAATATTAGATTTTGTTTTGTTTAGGGTTTTTTTTTTTCTGATTTGAGCGTCAGCCTAGCACCTGCTACTGTCCAGTGTCCTTTGGCCTGTATTCCACATGCAGGTTTCTGAGCTGTACCTATTTCATGATGTCACTGAGAAGCATGGTAAACTTTTGGAATGCATTTGAGATACTTGCTCCTGTATAAAGGAAAAAACAATAATTTGTATGGAAAGTAAAACAAAACAACAAACAAAACCAAATGCAAAACCAAACCAAAACAGATACAACAACAAAAGCAACCAAACAAAACCCAGAAAACATTACATTCTAACAGTTCCTTTTAGGCTGGGAAATCACTCTTTTTGGAGAGGTTTTGGCTAGGTCTGGCAACCTATTACTCTATATATTGCAGCATGGCATTGCCAACCATGGATGAAAACTCTATAAAGTAAACAGATTTTTTTAATTTCATGCATCATTTGTAGCTTGTTACACTGATTTCACAAACTCAGAAGGTTGTTAATAAAAGCTAATGAGAGAGTCTAAGTGCTTCCCTTTATACTTCTTCAAAATTTTCTAGTATTGGATTCTAATTACTAACTTCTGTGTTTTTCTGAGAGCAAAGAAGTTGACTTTTAATTTATAAGAAGAAACAATAACCGTTAAGTCTCTTTGTTCAAAATTGTAGAATTATTTAGACTGCATTGGTGGATACCTGTAAGCTCCTGACTTAATTTTCCTCCTTCACCTGTTATTTTGTCTTTTATTTAGTAGTTTAGAAATGTGTTAATATTTCATTAGATGTTTTCTTATTTTACCATGTTCACAATTTCTGTGTTTGCATTTACAGATCTGTTTGTGTCTTCTGATTTTCACAAGGACTCTTCTCAGCTCAGTAACAAAGCAATAGCCTGTAATAAGACTTAGCTTTAGAAATGTCAAACATAATAAAAAGGAAGATATAGCAGACAAAGAAAACCACAAATTTTCTTCAGTTCCTTCCTGTGCAGAGATGAGAGAGGTCTGTTATGATTTCTGACACAAGTAGTCAGCTGCTGATTTGGGATTATTTCACAGAAAAGAAATAACTCCTTCACAACAACTAATGAGAGAAAAATGGGCCCCCTGGTTAAAACAACAACAAACAAACAAAAAACAAAACAAAAACCAGAAACAAAAAACAAACAAACAAAAAAGCTTTGAGTGAGGTTTGATCCACAGAACATATACTTGTTGAAAGGGAGACTCTCATTAAAACCATTATCAGCTAGCAAAACACTGGCTAACAATTGGAAGGTCAAAGATCAGGATAGAGGGAGCTAAAAGAGGGGACAGGTTATGTCCTACTCTGATGCAAAATATTCACCAGTGTGTTACTGAGAAGTCTGAACAATGCCTTGAAATGCAATGTCCCTCAGGATACTCTTCCTCCACATTCAATAGTAATGACCTCCATGGACCAAAATAGCACTCAGCACTTCACTGAGCCAGAGAGTGAAGAAGGCATGTGAAGGAATTCTGACTTAAGGTGCAGGAATTTAATATAATTAGTGTAAGGAATATGGACTCTGTTCACATGTGGAGTTTATGTTTAATATATACTTTGAAAATCCGTCAAATAAATTACAGCTTTCAAGTAAGGAGGTGATGTAGCTGCTGTGTTTGTTTCACCACTGCTGTATCTGCAGAATAAGTCTCAGCTCTTGGACTGAAGAGTTGTTTTGGCTGACAGGCCCACTGGTGAGAGATTGTACATTTATCATTCCAAATAACACTTCTTTCCTTCTTTCACTTTCCTTCTCTTTCTCTCTTCTTCTCTTTCTCTCTCTTTTTTTTTTTACTTGGTTTCTAACTGAAATATGATGTTAATTCTGTTATTCACTTCCATCTATAAAAATGGGTTGAAAACAGCTATCAAAGTGTCTTGAAAGCTAAAGCATGAAATTTTCAGCCTTAAGTAAGGCAATTGGTTTAGTGTTCATACTCATAGTATTCCTCAATAAGCACTCAAAATTACTAAGCAAAAATCCTGTCCGTCCTAGACTGAGTAGATGCTATCTTGTTTATCTTACACAAAAATTAATAACTATGAATTTTCCCTTTCAAAGACCCTCTATCTTCTTTGACATATGGAACATATGAAAAATAAAACCTCTGTAGATTATATTATTCTAGGATAAGTGTTTCTAAACACTTATAAACACTAAAATAGATAAACCTCTTGCAGTAATTTGTTGTGAATGTTTCTTTTAAGGGCAAGAACTCCAAACATAATAGTTTCTGGTTGCAGTTAGACATCTAATTTAAGTCCCTGGTGGGCAAAATTTTGTACTTTTGAAAAACAAGCTGACTGACTGCATTTTAATCATCTCTTAAAATGCTTCCAAATGATAAAAACCAAGAATTTTATTTTCAAAGGAAAAAGATGAGAAAAAGACCTCAAAATTTGTTCTGAGAATTCAGAGCACACGGGGGTGTATTTTCAAAACAGAAACTGGCAGTTGAGAAACAAATCCTATTATTGCTTAATAGGATTTTTGGGCAGAATTGCCATAAACTGACTGAATACTTACTCCACAGTAATTTCTGTTACAGCTGAGGAAAACAGTTGGCAAAAAATTTGTATTTTTTTAGTGAAAGAGGTACATGCCCCAGATGAGTGTTAGTCATGTCAATCTATCTCATTTTGAGAGCCATTCAACCATTGCTTCCTAACATACTTACTCTGAAGCTAAAATACTAAATTAGAAGGAGTTATTTTTAACCCAACTAAAGGCTTAACTTTGCCTTAGAGGAAGAAAGTGGAACTCCTAAATTCAGTGGGAAAAGAGGAAGGACAATAATGTTTTGTGGAAAGGAACAACAATAGATTCATACTTTGTATTTTTCCCAAATCTGATGCATAAGACACGGGAGTATGATTTAAACTTGCAACTCCAAGCAGTCAGCAGAGCAGTTTTCTACCTTCTGTAGCATGTCACTGTGCTGAGTCTTCACATCTTATCCTGGATTTAATATATCATAGGATACACTAATATAAAAATTTTAGAGTACTTTCAGAACTCTAAGGTTTATTATTTTGTTATCAGGTGCTTGTAACTTAAGCATTATAAGAAAGTTTTTCAACATTGCCTAATTAGTTTTAGGGGGAAAGGGAAATATTTCCTGATTATTAAGAGCTAGGGATGGGTCATGCTGCCACTTGAAAGAGGAATTGTCTAATCAGGTGATTAATCTATAGAATCTTGTCTCACATGGGCAGCTGTTTTATCTTGCAATGCTTTTGGCCAAAAGAAGCTCTCTGCTTTTTTTCATGTGCAATGTTTTTCAGAAAACAAGTCATTTCGTGCTGGACACCCAAATGTAAGCATTCAGTGTGACAAATTGCCTCTGCTAAAATCTACTGGGTTTTTCATCATGTCTCAGACCTTTCAACATTCATATTCTTTGCAATATTTTCGTTATGGTTGTCATTGCTTCACTAAAGCAAGTTACCTTTCATCTAGAAGTAGATATTCATTTGGCTGCTCATTGTTTAAGGACAGGGCCTGTGTCCTTCCTAAAATGCAGATCTAAGCTTCTGAAAAATGGTCCCCTCACCCTTGAAAGAAGTTGTAGTTTCATTCATTTTTAATGAGAAATGGATACTTAATGTTAGCAAAATGAGTATAAAAGAAATATGATTCTTAAATATTTCTTGTTCTTCAAGGAACTCAGTTGTATCAACCATCTAGAAAGAAATAGTATACAAATAGAAAGTTTTAGGATGCATTTTCAGCAATTTTGTACAAAAACAATCAGGATTTGGCAGTACTCCTTACTTATGAAAAGAGAGAAAAATGTAGAACTGGGAAGCCATTTAAACTTGAATAAAAGAAAACATTAAAATAATTAACAAAAAAACCCAAACCAAACCAAACCAAACAAAACCAAAAACAAATAACACCACTTTTTGGAAATGTTTCCTAAGTCCTGCCTTGGAAGTGAAATTTTGCCATGGCCTTGCTGTGGGTGTAATAAGGACTAGAAAGATGACAAATTGTCAGACAACACGTGAAGATTTCTGAAGGTGATTTTATGACTTAGTGGCCTATGACCTCCAGCTGAAAAATGTCAACAACTATGTCCTTCTCCCCTGTTTCATCTCTTGAATCCTCGGCCCCCGTAAGTTCATGGTAGAGAGAGAATAAAACAACAACGACAAAAACATATAGCTAAATGAAGAAGTAGAGGGATAGACTCATTAATTAAATAAGGCATTTAATTGGATAGCTTTAGTTCTATAAACTTTTCATTAGCAGGTTTTTATTTATGATACTAACACATCCTCAGCACTGAAATAGTGCTATGCTGCTCAGATACATGCATAATTATAAGACAGGTAGCCTACAGGGCCTTTTTAATAGCAATTGCTTCTCAATTGATAATCTGCATGAGACAAAAATTTTTAGGCCAGACTCTACTCTCGGTTAACAGAACATACTGGAAAGCAGATTTTATGTCTTGCCAGTTTTATTTTAGCTCACTATTTCTGTTTGCACGTTTGAAATTATTTTATGACAAAATAGTTCCTGACAGTGTTGAGCGTGGTTAAGTATTACTTTTTACAATGTAAATTAGAAGCATAAAATAATTCCTTAGAGGCTGCAGTCTATTACTTCATGAGTCTTTCCTTGCTTTGCATGGGGCCATAAGTTTATCACTATTACTTTGCCCCCAAATTAATTGTAGGCATTTAGACAAACATATATAGGAAAAGAACATGGTCACATTTATTTGGCGGCAAGCATACCTCCCCTAAGAAAGATGTAATGGTTTCTATGCTTACGTGTAAGAAAAGTAGCTGTATTTATGGCCTTTTAGCCTTGGTATCTTGTCTTTAAATATTTGTTTTCATCAAATGCTTGTCATGCCATGATATCAAACAAGGGCAAATATTTAGACAAAAAACCTCATCTTCCAACAAGTACAGGAAAGTCAGTGAAATGTCAGCCTGGCTTTAACCTTGTTTGTTTACTACATATTTCTTTTGTTTCTAGTGCATTCAGTAATAAATTAAGTAGCATTCACAAGTCCTTAGCTACCAGCAGTAATCTTAGATAAGGCATTGAACTACTGCAGTTGATCTGGGATTTTTCTACTCCTAACAGAAATATTAAGATACATCTGTTCGAACACGTTAAGACCTACCACTTTTTTTGGCATTGTTTTTCAAATCTGATTAAACTTTTACATAATTTTAATTTTCAAACATCAAAGTCTCAGTTGTATGTAATTTTCTATTATGGACACTATTAAACTATGAAAAGAAAAAAAAATCATTAGGAAAGATAAATTAGATCATACTGACCAAATCTTTTACATTTGATTTCATGCTTTATTACAGCCTGCATTGTAATTCCAGTGCTTCTTCTTGATTATATCTTAGAAGTGGGAGAAATGGATTTTACCACAGATTTATATAGTCCTTACTGAAGAAAGAAGCATCTGTTGGATAGGCAATGAGAAGTAAACTGCGGGGAAAACAAAGGATGGGTTAAGTTGTAAATGCTGTAAATTCCAAATATTTTTTCATCCAAACCTGTGGATAGCTACAAAACCTGCTTATACAGACTTGCACAGAAGGAGCCCTTAGGATAACTTGACACTACAAAAAGACAAAAGCAGATGTCTACGTTACATTCCTTAAGAAATGGTGTCAGTTTGCCTGCAAAATGCATTAGAAAAAAATGAAGAGAGGACATATTCCTAAATACTAAAGATATTAAAATAATAAAGTGGAATGTGGATGCTTCATGCCTCATTTATGTTGGCTGGTATGTGTAGTCTGCCACTTAGGGTCTCTGGTTCAGGCACCTGCCATGCCAGGTGCCATGTTAAAGGGTTGCTGATCCTATGAAGAGAGGGAAAGAAGTCTGGTGGGGTCATAAAAAAGGATGGGTTAATATCTGGACCCAGAAATTCAGAAGCTCTCCCATTCGCTGGCATAGGAGTTTCTGTGAGTACAACACTCCAGTCAAACAGATGGAATCAGAAGAAATTGTGAATAAGCCTGTTACCTTGATATCATTCTATGTTCTGGACCCAAAATGTGGTTCTTCCACAATGGCAAGAGGCTGAGAAACTAAACTGAATTACTGGAGGAGCCAAGCCCAAATGTGACACTCTTTTGGAAACCACTTTAAATGGTGCTTAAATCCATACCTACCCAGGAGATCAAGTTCATAATTCTTAGTGTATTTTCTTCAGTATCACTGGGACTGAAACAATGTGCCTAGGTATTCAAATCTCTTGTTTAAATGAAGAAAGAAATACTATTGAGTGACAATAACAAAAACATCTAATCATTTATCAAAGATGAAAATACATTTCTGCCCAGATAACTCAGAGACAAAGAAATAAGTTGTCATTAAGCTCATGTTTTCTTTTTGTCCTCTTGGCTAAAGTTCCTTCTGTATTAGAACCAATCATGAGAAAAACATTTTTTTTTAATTGTTACTTGGTAGGCTTCCCTTTCTTAATCTAATGGTAGTTTGGCAAAGATACCAGATTGCAACATTTAGAATTCAAAAGCAAAAATTTTATTACTATTAGGAGAATTCTAGTGATTGCTCTGCATATTGTTTTCTTGTTTAGTTTTCTGTTATTCAACTGACATTTCAATGTGACTGATTTTCCCATATATAAAACAGATAAAGTAAATCCTCATTGTTGTGAAGTTTATCAAAAGATGTACAGAAACAAGCTGTCAAGGTCCTGTGTGTTATGACAAAATTTCAGCTTCTTTCTTCTATCCTTACATATAGTATTACTACTGCATGGATCATTTGGTTGCTGCTTCAGCTGTGAAGTAAATGTTCTGAAGTGTTTGCTCATGAAAAACTGTAACATCAGTTGTTTCAGATACTCAAGTCAATTAGTTGGACTGGATATTTCCATTCAGCTTTCATTGGAATTATGTTAGAAAGAAATATATCAAAATATACCAATCTGATTTGGAGCTTTGCTATACACAGATTTGACATGGATGACATTTGTGTGTGTAAAACAGATTAGGTCCATTTTAAAGACAAGCCCTAAGGAAACTTCTGCTCTTCTCCAGATTAAAATAATCTTAACTTCATTTGGCTCAGTCTATTTTCTGGTTTTGATTCAGACAAGTAACTGATAGTCTGACAAGTAAATGGACTAAGCTAGATAAGAAGAATGCATTTTTATTCTGAAATGAAGTGTAGCAATTTAATTTTGTTCAAGGACAGCTATTATACTTAACATTCACACCCTGTTTTACCCAAATTAATGCTCTAGTTAAAAAAACTGTCAGGAAATGAGGCAAAATACTTTTGGTATTATAAGCTATTTGCCATGGTCTTGAAATGAGTTTAAAATGGATACATTCGAGTTAATTCGTATTTTAGATGGAGGGTTTTGTTGATTCTTGTGTTTGCTGGATGGGCTTCCCCAGGCCTAGTTACCGATGAGCACATTGCCAAAAACAGTAAAACCAGCTGAAGCCCCTGAAGTACTAATGAGCTTTTAATGTTAATTCCTGATGGCACTGATTGTCACAAAGGGGAAATGAATACAACTAGTGTATGGACAAGGGGAACCACATCTAATACATCCTAATGTTATTTCTGCCTTTACTCATAAACCTCCTCTCTGACCCTTAACAAACTCACACCACTTCTGATGAAAGAGCTTTCTCCTCTATAGTGCTTACCATCTGGGACAGTCTTGCTATATTTCTCTGCCTAATTAGCCCACTCTCTTTTTTAAAACCTCATGGAAAAAAAAGGTTAAAATTTATCCCATAAACAGTTTAATTCCCCTCATCTATTTTTTTATCTCTTTCACGAAAGGTGCTGCATAAAATAAAAATATACTCTATTTAGCAGGTAAAGCACAGTAAAAAACTTCAAGTAGGATAACACAAAATGCTCCCAAACAATTTTATTTGTTTATTTTGCTTTGACAATATTCTTAACAGGAATATCAATAGAAAACACTCATCTGCTTCCCCACATTCCCAGGTGATAGCTGGGATTTAAATGGAGCAATGCATTCACATGTTTTCCTTAGAGCAATAAAGTAGCAAAGAAGGGGAAGATGGTAATATTAAACATTATAATTTTATCTCTCCTTATGTATATTTAAAATTTCTTTCTATATATTAGAATTTTATTTAATTTTAATTAGAATTTAAAGAAGCCTCTCATGAGAGAACTGAAAAAAGGCTTTTACTGTATCTGGCAAAAGGTTAAGTTCTGTAGGACTTAACTCTTGCATTTCTTCAGCTGTTATCTCCCTAGGCCTAAGAATAAACTCAGCACCTAAATTAGTCAGAAAATTGAGATGTTTTTCTGGTTTAGGCCTGTCTTTTTTGTATCTGTTTTTGATCATCTTTCTTTTACGGGGAACTGAAAGCGAGCAAGCAATTGAAGTAATTTCTAGTGAAGTGTATTGGCAGGGTTATGCCTGGTTGTAACAACAATTTACAGAGTGATTAGTAGCTGTATGCTAATAATTCAGGAAGCCCTTGATTTCCTGAAAACACTAATTCTCAGTTCAGATTGTATGGTGCCTTTGCTTCATCTCTGGTAAGGAAATTTTCTGCATATATTCTGTTCATACTTAATATTATGAAAAGCCTCTCCAGAAAATTCACCGAATATGTCCTGTTGGACTGTCTTCAAGTATTAATCAGGTCTAAGTAACTCTAGCCTTATTACTAATAATTCTTCTTTAACAAAAATTACTTTGCATAGTACATTGTACAAAACTGCATAATTGCTTATTTTTAATGTAAAATGTTACGAATTCGAGTATGGGATGTGCTCCATTCAAATACTGAATTCTGCTCAGAAAGGACTGTATGATGTGAAAACAACCTGTGAACAAAAGTGATGAGTGAATTCTGCTGCTGTTCAGAGGCTCCTAGCACCTCAGATTAGAGGAGTGCCAATTATTTAGCTTAGTTATACAAGTACTAAATCTGGATGATCCCAGAGAAGGTGTCGTGAAATAAGGTGGCATCCTTGCTGCCTTTGGGTTGGAATTTGTATTCCAGTTCTGAATGCAGACATTCTGCTGCAGTTGGAGGGATTTATGTACAAGCAAAAGAGACCTCTTCTGTGTGACTAGGTGGAAGATGGAGCACCACACTGAAAAGGAAGAATAAGGTTTTGTTCTCTCATTTTGAAAGTTTGGGTATTTGCGTTAAGAAGGAAATACCTCATAGTAGGTCACTGGTCATTATGGGACACAAAATCATGTAGTCACAAGAAACAGCAAATATATTAGCGTGATTTTTTTAATGTGAATTAGACAGTGAATAATGCACTCCCCTTCAGCAATGAAGTGGATCTGTCAGAAAAGAAGTAGAGACAAATAAAAGGCTATGTTTGTGCTATTTGTTGGAAATGAATACTGATAGCTATAGTGATAATATTTGGCTTTAGTTATCCACTGACTAGATTGTCATTTTTCCTTATTAGTAATCAGCAATTATCAGGATCAGCACTAGATCTTTACTGTGCATAAGTGGATTTTTTTTCTCCATTTTAAAATACGAGACTCCTAGATGTTATTAGTAGTACTAGGCTTCTCTGAACGTGGGAACATAAAAGCTAACATCAGTGAAGACAGTCATGCCTCTTCAAACAAAAGGAAAACATATATATTTTAATATGCTGTTTTTTTAAATGCTTATAGATAAAAATGAGACTCCTGGAGAACTGCTTGTGGAGCTGTTTATTGATGACTTTGAGACTTTCTCTCCCTCTACAGAGGTCATTTTGGACCACTTTTCAGGGTCTTGTTAATAATTACAGTCTCAGACTCAGAGGAGAAGTTAGGAAGAGCTGGCAAGGACCAGTTCTAGCAAGCTTATGTGTTGCTGAATATGACCACTGAGAAACATTGTCATCTGCAACAGACGAGATAATCTTAGCAAGCACCATGTTGCAGGGTGTTAATTGACATAATAAAGAACAGAATATATCTATCAAGCTGTGTTTGTGGGTAAAAGGGAGCTAATTAAATTAGCAGTAAGGCATAGGGCCTGTAAAACATGCTCTTTTTATGCTTGTTTTAGTTGCTTCTCTTAGAGTCACTGTACTAAGCAAAGATAATTGCTTACATATGTGTTGCACTAAGTAACAATAAAATTAAATTAATGATGTAAGATGCCAGGTAGTAAGTCATGCATAAGCACCTGAAAAAGACACCGGTCTCCCAACTCATGTTGGCTTGGTCAGGTAGTCCAAAAATTCAATGCCAGTCTATTTAAAATACTGTTTTAGTAGCAGGCATTAAGTAGGTAACAATAGTTACTCCAGATTTTAAGACATTGTCTGAGTGAATCAGAAATTATTCTTCATCTGATACTTATCAAGTTTCAAAAATAATGCCAGCAGGGGTTTGTGGTCACGTAAGAGATCATAATTAAAGTTAACAAAAAGAATGAATGTTTGACTGAATTATCAATAGATGGAGCAGCTTCCTGTAGGAGTAACTTGAGGGATGTCATGATATGGCCCCTAAAGGGAGATTTTTCTTCAGAATATGAACTTCTTAGACTTCAGGCTGGCCCCACAACCTGGCAGATATTGGGGTAACAAACTTCAAAATACTCGTATATTAAAATTATCATCTTTTATAGGTAGTTAAAGGCAGTTTGTGAAATTGGAGATCCAAAAATGCCTCTTGTGTTTTTCTTGTTTGTGTTATTTAAGGAATTGGTCTTTGCCTTACATATTTAATGATGGGAGGGGAGCAGCTGAAATATCATTATTACTTTGTTTCCCCCAAAATAAGACAGGGTCTTATATTAATTTTTGCACCAAAACTTATTACTTTTTTACATGTATAGCTGCCTGGACACTATTGAAATTGACTTTTTTAATGAACTGCAACTAGGGCTTATTTTTGGAGCAGGGCTTATATTTTGAGCATCCTCAAAAATCCTGAAAAATCATGCTGGGGCTTATTTTTGGGATAGGTCTTATTTTTGGGAAAACAGTATTGTCACAAACAATTCAGGTTCACAGGACCTCAGGAAGTCTCTACTCCCACCTCATGGACACAGCAGAGACAGCTCTGAGGACAGATGTGGCTACTCATGGCCTTGGTCTGTTGGATCTTGAAAACTTCCAATGATGGAGGCTGCACAACCTTTCCAGGCAGTTTGTCTCACTGCTGGTTCTCAGAGTCAGAAAGTTTTTCCTCATATCCAGTCTGAAGGTGTCTCATTTCAGTTTATGCCTATTGTATCTCATCCTCCCACCAAATGTGGCCATGGAGAGCCTGAATCTGTCTCATAAGTGTCCTAGAGGCACTGGGAGCCTTTCTTTTAGGGCTGCTCCCAGCCTGCCTGTTCACAGCCTGTGCCATTGCAGGCTCTCCTCTGTCCCAGTGGCAACACTTGGCACTTTTCCTTGCTTAATTTCAGAAGTTTCCTCTCTTATCATTCTTCCAGCCTGTTCAGGTCCCTCTGAATGGGAACCTACCCTCAAGAGAATCAATGGATTCCCACATAATTTTGTATCACCTATACACTTGAGAAGTGTAGACTTTATTATCTCCTGCAGGTCATTGGTAAGGGTATTAAATAGGAGAGGTCTCAGTATAGGCCCCTGCAGTTGTCCAGTTGTTACTGACATGCTGGTAGAGCAGATCTATTAACCATGACCCTCTGGTTCTGACCATCCAACCATTTATTTATTTTCCCATTGTATGTTCCTCCAGACCATAATGCCCTAACTTGGATATGCAAGTATGGTGGGAGACTGTGTTGAAAACCTTGCTAAAGCTGAAGCTACTACTCTTCCTCCCTCCCAATTCTCTGATTAGAGGAATATAATTTACATGGTGCAGTTACATACGCTCATTTTCAAATTCAAATTTCCCTCTAATGTATAAAACACTTTGAAGTATTTTGTTTCTATTACATTCCCACCTGAAAAATGAACAAAATGTACTAAGCAATTCTTAAGCACTTAATGAAATATATACCTGGGTCAGCCTTTTTTATGACATGGCAGGATGCAGTAGTGAAACACATATTGAAGAATTTCAAATGAGGGGGAATTAAATTTATATCTTCCTGGTGTTGTTGTTTATGGTTTTCTAAATTTTTTTTTTTTTTTTTTTTTTTGCACAGCAAAAATGCTAACATATTTCTAAGAGTTTTGTAATTTTATTACTAATTACATTCTGCTTAACAGTAAAAATGAGAACAATTATGTAATTTAAAAAAGCAAAAAGCTAAATTAAAATTTGATATGTGGATTTATACTGAACTCCTTAAAAAATTTTACCTAAAACATCTGTAAAGCTAATATCCTCCAGAACATAACATAGTTTTCACCGTGATACATAGTTTCTTAAATCATCGCATGCAGAATTTTTCATCGTCATAAATAGGAAGCTTGTATTAATCTCTGTTAAAATGCCATCGACGATGGCACTTAAAATGCTTTCTTTTACACAAGTGTGATACCTTTCCCTCATTTATAATGCTTTTTTAGAATTAAATTACATTATGAGATCCAAGGATTTTCAGGGTTAGTGCCTAGAATGGTGGACTCTTCCACTCCCTTGGCATTCATTTGGGAGATGTTTGAATTAGGAAAATAATTCCACATCCAGTGATATTAGATCCTCATCATATAGTGAAATCATAAGGGGGTGAACATACTTATTCCCAAAAACATTACACTTTTCTAAACATAATTTATAGAATAATATAGAAATGTACTGTGATTTCTATATATGATCATGATGTATGGCCAGAATTTCAATGGCATTTAAACCCCCTAGAGAGGGATATACTCAGGTTTTCAAAACAGTGTAAAGTTGTCGGATGTCAGCCTATTGCGAAATCAACGAGAAGCACCCAATCTGTATAGACATTTTTACCTCCACCTCTTAAATACCTAAATATCTTTGAAAAATATGACTCCTATTTTTTAATCTCTTTAGTAAGATAAATTTGGCTTAGAGCTGGGGTAACGATGTGGAATTTTATGGCCTGTAATAACACAGAGGTCAGGCTGGATGATCATTCTGGCTTCAAAAGTCTATCAGTCCCTGAATGAGGCTGCTGAAGTAACTCATGGTCTCTGGTTTCAGGCTTTCCTCTTTCACAAATTTTCTCTATGTCCCTCATGCTAGGACATGCTTCTCTTTCTTTGAGTATATAAATCACGGGACAAGAGCCATCAGAGATGGTAAAGATCTACTTAATCATTTACCCACTCCCTGCCAAATAGAATACAGTTTAAAAATAAATGGTATTTCAGATAATAATCTCATAGCTGAATAATACCACACTCTTAGCCCAAGGGCCTATATCTTTTAGTAAGTAATTTCTAGTTTCTATCACAATCTATTTTAATCATCAATATTATTCTTGCCCTAGAGGGATGCCCTCTAAACCTCCTTCAGCTTGGCGGTCTTGGCCATAACAATTCCCATTCCATTAAACCAGCCCATTTAAATGGAGAAGTTACCTCAGTTCAGTTCCGGAGGATTATTAGAGCAGTCACATCCACAGAGATTTATAAAGTCACTTGTTTTTTATCTCCAGTTCCTCCTGGACTTTTGGCTCCTCAATTAATAATCTTTTCATTATAGAAGTTACACTTGAATAAAAAACAAAGGTGCCATTCTCCCACAAATAATTAGTTCACACTGTCCTGTTATATTTAGGTGCTACTTTCTGAGACTAGACAAATTTTCTTGAGCAGTGTATCCTTATGCACCATCAATGGGGAAGGGGATGAAAAGCAACAACTCAGAAAAAGCCTTGTGAAAAAATTGTGAAGCATTGTGAAACAGTCCCCAAATCTTCCATATTAGAAAGTAGAAGTCCAGAAAGGACAAACAAACCCAGAAACAAATCAATATCTTCATACGTGATTTTCTAAGAAATTACAGACAGTAAGCATCATGAAGTCGTTAGATTTTTGCAGATAGGAAAGCTTTTACCCACATTGTTATTACAAAAAGGACAGTGGTAGAAAAAGTCTTTCATTCAAATACCAAGAGTAAACACTCATGTAGAAGTCTCCCTCCTTTGGCAAAAACTCCATGTGATATGAGAAAGATCATGATCCACCAATATAGTGCCCAAGATGTACAGCTATTATGTGTGTATATATATATATACATATATATATATACACCTGTACACACACATGTACACACATCTGAATATATACAACCTTATTCTAGAATTGAAGAGTTTGTGAACATTCAGTATAAATAGGAAGGTCAAAGAGGTTAAATTATCCTCAACTGCCTTCTTCCATCTCAGTTGACCTCCTCAGGGATGCCCAGACTGGTCACGGGATACCTGGTGCACAGGTAGTCACCTCTATCCCAGCTGAGTGGCTCCTCTGCCCTTAGCAGGCAGACTCCCCAGAGCCAGGAAAACTGGGTCTACTCTTCACCTTTTCAACAGGACAGGGAGAAGCCCCTTGGAGCACAGTGAGGGGCTTTGAGAGCACCACTACAGACTCAGGGAGCAATTCTAACCTCTTTTATTTCATCTTGGAGTCCTCTCCTTTTCCAGCCAGAGTTTGTAACAGTGTGAACCTATGTTTATTTCTCATCAAGAAAGAGTCTAGGGAGGTGGGCAAGTCTTATGCAGTCATGCATCAGGATAAATGCTTAGTGCTCAGAGGACTCCCAGGATACACTTGAGGACCAAAGAAAGGACAGAAATATATGTTTTATAGGCTACCATAGAAACTGATTTTGTCTATGTTCTTTAGCAGATATAAGGACATTGATAACAATATTTCTGTTTTGCAGAAAACTAATGATAGCACTGAACACATGTCAGACTTTATTGGTTGTCCTGGTAATAGTCTTAGATATATTAAAATATACATAATCCTAAAGTCTATAAGAAAAGAAGGAGCTAAAAAAATAGCTTTTCTGCATAGCAAACATCTTATCCTCCACTAATTTGGTATTGTCAATGGAATATTTTAATGATTTTTTAAAATGTGATTAGCTTTTGTGTTAACATTCAGCAAAACTGATTGTAGACATCGTGTCTAATTCTCTCAGTTCTTACTGTTTTATGCTGTAAAGTGTTTGGACAGAAAGTAATAAATCGTGTTTTCTGTCATATTGAAGAATAAATGAACTTATTTTACTGTACAACCCACAACCCTAAAGATTAACTTGTCCCATTCATTTAACCCATTCTGACCCTTCCCAAACAAGTTGATTAAGAAAAAACTCCCAGTTGTCTAACACAAAGAGAAATAAACCAGCAAGATTATTTTTTTCCTTATAGAATTTACACTGTTCACATCTGACCCAGTTCCTGTCCACTTGTTTATTACCCAAATCAAACCTCTTGGTGGTAACTCTTGGTCGAATTTTACAACCTCCCACTCAAGCTTATTTAATTTATTTCAGACTGGGAAGGAACTGACCAACACTGATGGGCTGCAGTTTTGTTCTGCTAATAAGTAACTGAATTCAGGCGTGCTGCACAACACCACCCATACCTCTCTCCTCACAAAATCATTACAGATTAATTCTTAATTTTAGTTGCCTTGGTTACATTAAATTTTCTTTCAAAATAATTTCAAGGGTCAGTGATCTACTGTTTCTATACACCAAAAGCACTTGAACTCTTCACTTAGATGGGGATGAAATAATCAGAAGATGCATTAGCAAGGTTTCTTTTCATTTGTAGTGGGCTTCCCTGTTTTTACAGACAAGAAAACAAATAGGGTCAAATTACTGCAGTTTTTGGCATGTGGATGTTTCCTTATGAATCTGAGTTCACTCCATCATAAGGAATAGTTCCGGGATTTGGGAGAAAGAACACAGACTTTAGGCGTCTTACCTTCTAAAGAAATGTTTGAAACCAACAGTGACTCTAAATGCTTATGCTTTTTTTAAATGAGGCCATGTAGGTAAGAACCTCTCAGCAGACAATAAATGGAGCAATAAACAAGGAAAACTATAACCAAATCACTGGAAAAAGGAGAGAGAGAAGCCAAAGAAGAGAAATATTTTTAAAATTATCCTTGTGAGTTATATTTACTTGTTGTTTTTGTTTTGAATTTTGCTTGTTTGTGTGGGGTTTTTGTTTATATGTTTTTGTTGTTTGTTTTATTTTGTTTTGTTTTTTAAAAATTTTTAGAGTAGAGCTCTGAGCACGCTTTCAAACTAAAGCAAAGCAGAGACTAGATCTGACTTTTTCTTTCCTAGAGACTGTTAAAAACTAAGGCACACAAACAGTCAGGAATGTGTGGGTTTTTTTAACTTAAAACACATTTCCCTAAGGGTGGCATCTGGCCCCTTGTGTTATTGCTGGGGCTAGAAAGAAGCCTGGAAATGTCACATCCCCTGGCATAAATAGGAGGAAACACTCCCTATGCTGAATGTGATTTGTTGTTGAGAGAGCTACTCTCATGTTGTGACAGAAATAGATCTGTAGATTTTCACAGTTGAAATTAATACAACGGCTCCTCTTGGCTAAAAGCGATCCCGATAGGCTTCTCACAGATTTGTCTTCATCTTTATGGTGAAGGTGACCCCTCCTCAAGCAGAGACCAGCAGTCTGATGTAAAGAAACAGAAAATAAAGTGAAAGTGTGCTGAAAGGGGTATAGGAACAATGAAATCTGGAAGTTTACCCTTGCGAATCCATTGACTTATCAGTCAATTTTTATCAGTCAATTTTTGTAAAGTCTGTTGAAATTCTGGGTGGAGCAGGCCATATTACTCCTTGTTAAGCAATATGAAAACAAACATCACGCACAGTGTGTGTGTGTGCATACGTGCATGTATACATATGTTACTCAACATGGAAATATATGTCCAGGTATACAAAGCAAAATGACAGATTGTAAACATCTGATTGAAACTCTGTTGATTTAAATGGCTTTGGAAATTTCTCTAGTTGTGAGCATGAAATAATAATCTTCTCCTGTTTTCTTTTTTGTATCCTATTTGTATCTTTTCATTAGGAAAAATGTAGTCAGTTGTACAGAGGGAATATGACATCCTCAAAATAATACATTGAGTGATGAATACCCACTGAAAACTCCAGGTGATGCTGTTGATGATCTTAAGTATATATAGAAAGACTAATTTATATTCTGATCCTGTGGACAGATGTACTAGTGTGGACTCTTGACAAGTTGGATCTGCTGCTAAGACAAGCCCTCAAGGAGTAGCACCAGTCCAATTATACTTAATGAATCACACTTCTTGATCGCTTTAGCCAATATTCTCTTTCCTGAAGGTTTAAATTCTTCTTCTCCTGCTTTCATCTTAGAATAATCTCTTTTTGTACCTGAGTACTTTTAAGTTGGAGGACCTCATTTAAATGCACAGGGTTGGTTGGTTTGTTTGTTCGTTTGTTTTGGTGAATAGTAGAAACAACCCTTCCAAATCTACATACTTTTAATGTTTATCTTCTTGGGACGAAGAAGTTTCTGACCCATATGAAAAAACTTAACTACCACTTGAGAAAAATTAAAAAAAACAAAGAACCTGGGGATAAAATTACTTTCATGTGACATGATAGACATTGCTTCATGTGTTTTTATTCTGGAAGGTATTTTCTAATTATAAATGGTAGGAGGGAAACATAGATAATAATAGTCACCCAACCTTGCCCTGTCAAAAGCAATTTTGTATTTCTTGATATATGGTTGCTGTGTATAGAGAGAGTGGTGTGCTTTGTTTTAAAGTCAAAATTGGTAGGATTTAAGTTAGATGGATGAAAAATTCCATGAAACACATTTAGTTTTCCCAAGGCTAACTACTCTGTAGTCTAGGACGAACATTATTTATTTATCAGAAAATTAATAAATCTTTTTTATTATTTCTTCTAATGTAAAACATTATTCTGTCATTAGGTTGGTAAGAAACACCAGTTGTAGGTAGTATTGGTGTATTATTTTGTGATTCTTGACTGATTATGACAGGATGAGCTGTATATGGGCGTTGGAGAGGGAATAGCTTATTGGATTTAATATCTGTTTCTTTAACTGCTTGTGACATAAAACCATCAATTTCTTGCTTCTATTGATGGTTTGCAAACAGTGAGCTAGAATAAAACTCTGTGTATTTTGCCACTGCAGCAAGACCCTCAGCCCTGCAATAGGAAGTGAAGCCCCATTGCTGGTGTAGAGCTGTGCTTCTGACAAGGTAACTGAAGGGCTGCATGAAGTAGCCAGAAGCAGCACTAATTTCACTGATGTATGTTAAAACCTGGCCCTCCAAGGGCAGAAGAATTTCAAGCTTAAACAGCACACCTGGGCTTCACCAAACTAAACTGTCTCATGAAACTACATGTGTGTATACGTTGCTTTCAAAAGCCCAACAGGAGTCAGTTGTTTGGTATGTTTGGGTTTGTTTGTTTGCTATCTGTTAGAATAAAATCTCACATGTTTTTCTAGCCCAGAGAATGCCCTAATCACCTGGTTTTAGGCAAGGAAAATGCTTAGAATATATCTAAGTTTTATAACTTATCTCCCCGTTTTGGTCCCAGATCCCTATTCCCCAACTGTCCACATTACCCAAACATTCATTTTCTACTGATCAAACTATTTTTTTCTGTTTCAGTTTTGCTTTGAACCATTTTTTGCTCTCCAAAGCAAACCCTACCTGCTCATTTATATATTGTTTGTTCCAGTGTCCACTTCCAGCAGGTGGGAAGGGCATGACTGTATCTGATGAAATGCTCTCACATTCTTCTGTAGTTCTTCAGTGCAATCTTAGCAAGCTTTGTACGCTGAATGTCCTCTGCTCATGCTCTACACGCATTTGTAACTTCATACCATTAAAAGTGCTACTCTAGTGAAGTGCAACACTGCCCTCGCTCATTTCAGACATGTAGAACTAAATCCCTCATCCTGCACACATTTATGCGCTCTCACAAAGGCATGCACACTCACATACATAATATATTTTTAGAGTGGCAAGAATACTACAAGGGGCCCAGAGGAATGCTTAAGCTAAATATGATGTAACACGGAATTAGCTGGTCTTTTCTAGAGGCTGACAACCTTGAATGATGTGAATGTAACCCATTGGTAATCACTCTGTCTGGGCAGTATGGACACTGCTTGGAGAAGACACACTTAGGGTTGCATGTGTAACCTTATTTCCTCCTCATAAAATGATTTCATTGCAAAATAGATGAGTATGAATCAATATGAATGTCTCCTGGGAAGAAAAAAACATAAGGGATACAGATGTGGCAACTGAACAGAAGTATTTCCTTGCCTGGTACCACTGGGTGATGGGCAAAAAGCAAAGTGAGGAATATGAAAGACTAACACCTGCTTTCAGCCACAGAGGTGGAAAAATATATAGTTTGTCTTGGGACTTAGAATGAAATAGGCATTGTTGAAACTGAGGTGTTAGAAGTGCCCCGAGAAGCAATAATTGATGATCAGGGGACTGATGCTGAAAAGGTATGAAGTGTGCCATTGTCAGGAGGAAAAAGCCTCTGTCTGGACTTCCAACATCAGTCTTTAAAGTGGTGTTTGGCAGACTTCTGAGTCTAATTCCCTTTTTTCTCCATTCTTTCATAGTTTTTCTGAAGTAACTCTAGCTAATAGTATTCTTTTAATTGAATAAAAACGTGTATAAGTCTTATCTGCTTTCTTTTCTTGCAGATAAACCCACTAGTATGGAAGACAGAATAGAGAAAGCAGGAGAATTTAGCTGATTGATTACAGAGTCTTCTGTTTGAGATTGAAATGAGTGTGATTTTAAAAAAGGGGGAGTTTTGAAAGTACTACTGTACTCTTGTATGCCAATATTCTTGCTTGAGAGTAATTCTACTGATTTTAGACCAAAGTAGTATATGTTTAGTGTATTTAGTATATATTTAGTATATTTTAGTATATTTAGTATATAGTATTTAGTATATTTAGTATATTATTTAGTATAAATATAAATATAAATATAAATATAAATATAAATATAAATATAAATATAAATATAAATATAAATATTTAGTATAAAGATCACAGCGCATTTTAGTATCAGGCTTACAGTTTAAATTATTAAAAAAGAAAGAGGGAAACAGAACTGTTTTTCATTTTGCATTCAGACCATTTCTGGACATGAAGTATGACTTTTTTTCTACAGACTAAGGCCAAAGTTTAAGCAAAGCAAAATTTCCTTCTCACAGTAGCCGTTATCAGTTTAGCGTAGGAGGTTATAAAGACTTTGCTATGTGGACTTACTTGATTTATTTGTTCTGTGCATAAACAGCTTCTAAACCTCTAACTCCAAAAACTAGGTTTTTTTTTAAAATCTTTTCTATAATTTACAAGCAGAGAATAGTGTACCCCTTCTTAGAAATTAGTGTCTAGAGGGTGAGTTTCATTCTGAACAGCAAAATTTTACCAAGTGATTTGGCTTATTGAAATCATATTACTAGGAATAAAAAAATGCTATTTAAAATGGCAACTAATCTATCATAATTCTCATAGCAAAACAAGTAATTTTTAGATATTTGAAAGGAAAATTATTAATAAAGTTCCACTGACAATAAAAGGTAAAAAAGGGGAAGTCTTTGCTCATGATTATGTCTGCTGCCTGGTTGCTGCCTGTTGCCCCATCACTGAAAGTGTTCAAGTTCAGATTGGACAGGGCTTTGAGCAACCTGATCTAGTGAAAGATGTCCGTACCTGTGGCAGTGGGATTGGACTAGCTGGTCTTCAAAGGTCCCTTCCAACCCAGATAATTCTAAAATTTTGTGATTTATTTGCATGAGTGAGATTACTTTCCAATAAATTAGACCTAGCTGCATTGCTTAAAACTTCCAAGACAGTAATCCTTTATATGTTGAGTGTATTAGTAAGAGAAATTAATAGAAATTAAATGCTGTAAAGGAAATAATATTATATTAGTCTAATGTGTTTGGGTGTTGATTAGTTAATTTAGCCCAAAGGCTCATTCAGTTAACAGGTATGATGTCAACTTGTGTTGTATTATCAGGAAAGGGCTGAGTGAAAATTGTCCAAAAACAGGGGGAAAGAAAATGAACTGGTCAGTGGTCAGAATAAAATACATAGAGAAAGCTCTTCTCAGCCTGGAGAAGAGGAGACTAAGAGAAGACCTCATTGGAGTCTACAGCTTTCTCACAAGGGGAGGAGGAAGGATAGGCACTGAACTCTTCTCTTTAGCAACCAATGACAGAACCCAAGGAAATGGCAGGGAAATGTGCCAGGGGAGGTTTAGGTCGGACATTAGGAGAAGGTTCTTCCCCCAGAGGGTGGTGGAGCACTGGAACAGGCTCCCAAAGGGGGGTGTCAAAGCCCCAAGCCTGACAGTGTAGATGAAGAGACTGGACAACGACCTCAGACACACGGTGTGAACTGTGGGGTTGTCATATGCAGGGACAGGAGTTGGACTCAATTATCCTTGTGTATCCTTTCCAACTCAATATTTTATGATTCTTGATATTTTTTTCTGAAATAACCACAGTAGCATAGCCCCTCATCATAAGAAGGACGTTGAGGTTCTAGAGACAGTGCAGAGGAGGGTGACAAAACTGGTGAGGGGCCTGGAGCACAAGTCGTATGAGGAGCAGCTGAGGGAACTGGAGCTGTTTAGCCTGGAGAAAAGGAGGCTGAGGGGAGACCTTATTGCTGTCTACAACTACCTGAAAGGAGTTTGTAGCATGGAGGGTGTTGACCTCTTCTCCCAAGTAACAAGTGACAGGGCCAGAGGAAATGGCCTCAGGTTGCACCAGGGGAGGTTTAGATTGGAGATTAGAAAAAATTCTTCATGGAAAGGATTGTCAGGCATTGGAACAGGCTGCCCAGGGAAGTGGTGGAGTCACCATGCCTGGGGGTGTTTAAAAGCTGTTTTGACAAGGTTCTTGGGGAGAAGGTTTAATGCTACAGTTAGGTTAGGTTATGCTTGGACTTGATTATGCTGAGGGTCTCTTCTAAATGAAATGATTCTATGATTCTATGATTCTATTGATCTGTGCAGATAGATTTGGCTGAGTTCTCCTGTTCTCAACATGAGCATAGAAATGTGAGACTTCTGAGAAAGGGCAGAAAATATTCACATTTTATGCTTTGTTAGTTCCCAAAAAAGAAGACTGGGATCCATAGAGACCCTGTTGGCAAAGGTTTCCTAGAAGCATTGAATCAATATGTTGCCTCTTAACTCTTTTCTTCATGTTTTAAAACAGCATTTCCATTTCACAGCAATATTTTGATATTGTGATATTTGTTTGAATCCAATCTGGAATCAACAATGCATATTTTTAGTATCCCAAAGTATTTTTTTCCATTCATTTTCTTTGCCACAATCTTTGCCATTAGAAGATTATGAGATATGAATTTTGCGACTTTTATGGAATTTTAAATTTAATTATATATATTTTTTCTTTCATTGAATTGGATTCTTAAATGCTTGTTGTGTTGTATTCAGCTGCTGCTGTTTTGTACTGAATGTAGAATTTTTACTTGCTTTCTAGGCCCAACAACTCTTTAACATCGTAATCAAAGAACCTAGAACTTGGTACACACTGTATTGCAGAGATGCTTAGATGTACTAGGTTTATTACCTCACACACAGTGCACACATATGCAAATGAAAAATAGTTTTGAAGCAGTCCAGGCAAGATGCTAATTATCTACGATCTTAAATAAGACAAGGCAGGTAAAGAGAGTCATGCTTTAATAGGAAGAGATTTTAACATAGCAAGCTAAACTGTCTTCAGTTTTTCATAACCACCACAGAAATCCGTTAAGAATGCCTAGAAGCAACGTTATGAAGTGACACTGATTTCATACAGTAATTAAATTTGTCCATGCATGGTTAATAGCTGTGTACAGTTAACAGAGAAAGGAAGAGACGCTGGAAAAGATTTGGGTATGCAGTGGAAGCAGTACAGTGGATAGCTAGTTGACCTTCATTTTTCATTTTTTTTTGACTCATCCTAGTTAGAGAAATTAAGTGTAGCTTGGATTGAAGCACCTTTTTTTTTTTTTTAAAAAAAAAAAAAAAGGTACTTAATTGACTGGAATATTAATTGTAATTTGATAGAGAGGGGAAAGTATTCTCTACAAAATAAAAGCTTTTGAAGAGGTAACTTCTAAAAAACAATAAGAATTGCCTTCTTTTGCCTGGGATGTTGTCTTTGATGGAACTATATTAAGAAAATCCCAAAACACAGTTTTTCCAGAGTTGGAGTAGAAATAGACTTTAAGAAAAAATTTTGTAGTGGGAGATGGTCTACTTTGTTTCTTTCCTTCCCATACTAGGTATAAAACCAGATTTGCCCAGAGATTGTTTGTGCATATGATGCACTGCATTTTGGATTGATGAGTACAGATATAGTATTCCACAACAGCATTTGATATTTCCTGACTTCACCACTAATTAATTAGACATCAAAAAGAAAAAAGCAGAAATATTCTTTCTTCCTCTTCTTTGTCTCACTTTTCCTTACAACTCTAGCATTGTAAAATAAAACTCTGTTTGGTTGATGTTTGACATACAAAAGTTCAATCCAAAATGTTAGTCTGATAAAGTTACAAAAAATTTAAATGAGATCAGATAATTTAGTAGGAAGTATGTTTAACCAACGGTATTGTGCACCACTGTGTAACACATAGAACATATGCTTCAAAAGTTAAATACATGTATTCTATGAACTAGATCAAATGACTTATTTCTGTTAATGAAAAACAAAAGGGATATAAATAACTCAGGTTTCACTAAGATTAAATAATACTTATGGTCCCTACCAACCTTTCTCAAATACAAATTGGCAAGTTAATTTGGTTAGAACTTAATTTACAGATTTAGAATACTGGTTCTAACATAGACACCTTATGAACTTTATAGTGCTATTAAATAGATTTAAATCCTCATGCAAAGGAAGCATGTTTATCTCATGTGACTATGGGTTTTCAGCGGGATATCATAATAGTAATGCATTTTTTGCTGAATAAGTGTTGATTTATATACTTCCTTTTTAACTATATAAAATGATTCTCCACAGTAATATAAAATTTGCTTAAGTGATAGAAGTACACTCACTTTTCCTTCACATTGGTAAAAGCATCACAAGGAGACAGCAAATAATGTCCAAGACTGTTTAGAACCAAAAGCTAGTAAAATTACTGTAGACCATAAAAACACAATTACACTCATAGTAACAGATATGACAGACTCATAGAATCATAGAACCATAGGACAGATCAGGTTGGAAGGAACCTTGAAAGACCACCTGGTCCAGCCTTTCATGGGAAAGCAAGCCTAGGTCAATTGATCTATCACCTTGTCCAACTGCATCTTGAAAACCTCCAATGATGAGGAGTCTACCACATTCCCTGGGATGGCTGTTCCGGTGAATGATTGTTCTTACTGTAAAAAATGTCTTTCTTATGCTAAGATGAAACCTGTCATGGTGCAAGTCATCTGTTGCCCCTTGTCTTCTCTATGTGACTTGTGAAGAGAGAGCCTCTGTCTTGTCTGTAGCTGTGCCTTAACTATTGGAATACTATGATGAGGTCACCCATGAGCCTTTTCTTCTCCAGGGAGGAAAGACCTTACTCTTTCAGGCTTTTCTCACAGGGCAGGTAGTCCAACCCTTGGATCATCTTTGTGGTTCTCCTTTGGACGCTCTCCAGTCTGTCCATGTCTTGAATTGTGGGGAACAGAACTGGACACAGTACTGCAGGTGCAGTCTGACAAGTGCTGAGTAGAGTGGGATGATCATGCTTCTGTCTCTGCTAGTAATGCCTCTGCAGATGCAGCCCAGGATTCGATTTATCTTTGTTGATGCAGCAGCTCACTGCTGACTCTTGTGAAGTTTGTTGTCCACCAGGACCTCCAGGTCTCTCACAGCAAGGCTGCTCCACAGCCACAAGACATATCCTGTAGTGGGCTCTTTGGTTATTCTGTCCCAGGTGCAAGATTTCCTCTTGTCTTTGTTAAACTTCATATTGATCTCGCTAACCATCTGTTCCAACTTCTTCCAGGGGCTCTGTAAGATGGTTCTCCCTTGTGATGTGTTTACCTCTCCTCCCTTTTTTGTATCACCAGGAAGCTTAATAAGGATGCTTTCAATTGCATCATCCAGATCTTTTATGAAGATGTTGAACACTGTGAGGCCCAGTATCAATTCCTGGGACACTCTACTGGAGACAAGCTGCCAACCTGAGTAAAATCATTGATGACCACCCTCTCAATGTGACCTGTTAGACGATTTGCCACCCAGATCACACATCCAACATGTATCTTACCAATTTGTCCGGGAGAAGGCCAAGGAAAATTATGCTTTGCTGAAGTCCAGGTAAACAGCATCCACAGGTCTCAAAATTTATCCAGATATTGAAGACTAAATGTTGCTGCTACAAGAAAGATAAAGTGACCATGTTGATTTTATTAGCAAATAGTTTTTTTGAATACAACAAATTTAGACAAAACATACCAGGTAAAATAATATAAGAAGCTTCCATCTGCATATATTCTTTTCTCTGAAACACTACTCTGTCTCTAAAGCATTTAAATGAAAATGACTAGATTGCTTAACTGAATTAGGCATGTAGAAGACATGGGATCAGTAAGTGTTATTTTGATGATTCTTTGCTTATCAAATATTAAGACTGACTTTAAACAAAAGTTGCCACATAACACTTAAGAAGCTTGAACATGTGAAGGCAAGCAAACCTCCAGCTTACGCTGTTTCTTATCATTCAGCAAGCCTTGTTTCTTCCATGATGCCTACACAGTACTGCCTACTGCTAACTGCTTGGCAGGCAGCAAATCACACATTCTGTGTGGAACATATTTTTGTATTATTGTTGTTCTTTCTTTCCTTTTTCTCGACCTTACCCATCTGCATGTTTTGCCTATCAGTTTTGTCATTAGCATAGACCTCAATCCTTTAAATACTTAAGCACATGGGTAAATTCAATGTGTTATGTATACCCTTTTGTAGGTTCTAGCTTGTGAGAATTCTATTTAAAAATAATATTTACTGCTGGCATTGCTGTTCAGCTTGTTAAGAGTGCCTTGTCATCTCGGGACCAAGACTACATGGTAAAAAACATAGTCTTATATTCTGTCTGTATGGATACTGAGTTATTCTATACATCATAGCAAGATAATTACTATCAAATAATCTTCCAATAAAATAAATATTTACTTTTGCCTGCTTCTATTTTGTTTTTCATTCCTATGAACTATAGTGTAAGATTTTATCCATCTGTTTTTCTGTCCTTTGATTTTATATTTTTTTTTTAATTTCTAGAATGACCTATTATAGGAATATTTGATTTCTCAGGACTCTTTCTGTTTGTTGCCTTTGAAATCCAAAATATGAAATTAGTATGTGAAGTGCTTAAATATCTGATTTTTGATGCAATACATGGCAATTTTTGTCTGCATATTTTAATTTTGTGAGATACTGAACCAGAAGCCAGAATTACAAGCCACTGCCTAAAAGTGTTGGTTTTAATTCTTTTTGGCTTATGTTAGATCACCAAACTACCATGACCCCCTTTTTCCGCAAGCAAAGAATGGAATTAACTGAGCAGAAGTAGCTCTACTTGTAAGAAATAAGGAGAAGAGACTTACAAATAACGTAAACACTTCTTGTCTCTAGGAACTAGAAATTTATCTACATTCTGTCTGCATTACAGAGTATATACTAGAAAGCATAATTAATTTCATTTCTGCATAGTACTATACCTCTTTACTATGTATTTTTTGCTTTTCCTATATTGATAAATAATTTTGAATTATTTTTATGTAATGTATTAATAATCACATGCATATATATTGACACCTGTTATTTGCTTTCCACAAAATTATCTCCTTGCTCACAGTCATAAATATATTAATGGATTAAGTGTTCATTAAAATTTGGCATCTGGAAATATTTGACTTCCATAATAGATCAATAAAACCTCCTGCTCAGATATTTCTGAACAGTCTATAACTCCAGGAAATGTAATGAAGTCAAAGGTACAAAAATTACATAGGAAACCTAGGGCTTTTGCATTTTGGTTTTATTGAAAATTATTACAGAAATCTTCTTACTCAAATACAATGATCTCAAAACCAAACTTATTTTAGATAAAAATGGCAGAACAAATGCATGCCAGAATGAATAAGCTTTTTAGCTGATGAACTAATACAATTCCTGTTGAAAAAAACATGATTTGTTATATCAAAGTTGTCTCACAAAGATATTACAAAACACTTAATTAGCAATGATAAACTGGAAAGTCACCATCAAGCTAGAGCATAAGGCCTCATGAACATGTTCTGTTCGCAATTATTGCACTTACCTGTGGATTCAGGAAGACTTTCCTTTGTAAACCACTTGGTAAATGAATTGAATTAATAAGTGTAAATCTTTGAATTCTGACTTAGTCTGAAATGAAGTGTGAAACAATCATTTTCTACAGTCAAAACTTGTAGGATGAAGTTTTTCTATGTGATATAGTCTTTTTCCAAAAATACCAATATTGGTCTTGAACAAGGAATTAAAAACCTATTTTGTGAAATTCCTCAAGAATTCAAAATTATAAATATGGTCATTTAAATTCTTTTACCTGTGCCCATAAAAAAAGTACTTTATGAAAAACTAAGTTTATGTCTCCATAAAATACGCATTGGAGAACTTTCACTGAATAGTTTGAAGTGTTTCAAAGTTTCTCATATATTATATTTTTGGAGTAGGTTGAGGGGTCATTTAGGTGGTAGTGATAATGAATGTGCATGATTATATTTCATTAAAGGAGGGACATTAATGTCATTTAAATATTTTCTGTCTTTCAAATATATTATTACCATTTATTAATAATAATTATTATAGGATTATTGAAATCTCAGTCAAGATATGTCATTTTGTACATGGGAATAAAACTATACATGAGCTCTTCCCGAAAAGAGAAGCGCCAAAGTAGAGTCTTTTCATCTTTAGTTGAAGCAAATGTTCCATTAGTTCCACAAGTTTCCCTTATTTTTTCATTAGATAGAGACACTAAATCAAATAATGAGAAAAGCGTAGGGGAGCACTGGAAATAATACTGAATGAAAAATAATAGTGTAATCAGAGATGTTGAGTGAAATTGAAGGGAGAGAGAATTGGAAACTACAGCCAACCAACACAAGGCAGCCAAACTTTTGGGCAAACTAGGGACTCCACTTCACTGAAATGAGTTTCTTTCTATATTATGGAGTATCTTCTGTCCTGTAGTACTAAACGCGTTCAAATTGCCCTGTATGTTATTCTGCTTTTTATTTATAATGAAAATAAGTTTAAAAGAGCAGTAAATTTTGATGATTTATAACAAAATTGAGTTACCTTGTTGTAGCCTACACATCTTAACTGCCAGTATCCAGAGTCAGAGACCGTTGTTCTAGAGAATGTGAAGACTGCTATTTCCATACGAATATACATGCATGCACATATGCACACACAAAACCTCTTACCAAACAGTCATCTTACCCTGGAACCAAGTTATTTTACCTGAAAAACAAACAAACAAAACCAAGTAATCACTCTCCTGTGGGTAATCACTCTCCTGAAAAAAAGCACTAGCTTCATCTCTAAACACCATCCATCTCAATATCTTATGCTTCTTCTTTGTCTTCCTCTGTTCTTCCCATCAGGGATTTCTGGCTAGTTCCTGCCGAAGTTGTCACCCAGGGTGTCTTGGAGTGGCACTGGTATGATTCAGAGATTAGTAAGTTTTGGGGCCACAGAAAATGGTGATTTCCACTGGACAAATTTTCCAGCCTGAATCCAATAAAGAACTTCAACCCTTCTCTTTATATAACAGCTCTTAATCTTCTGTAAGTTCTTATCAAGTTACAACTAAATGTTATAGCATGATTATTAGTCTGTATTTTTGTTATTTTCTGCTTAGAAATATCATTAAATTAAAAAAAACTAGAACACAGTTAAAACATCCCATGACTTTTAAATGAATGACTGATGCCTTCATATCCAAGATACACCTCCTGTTTTGGTATATAATTTTCTCTTTCTTGTGCCTGACAGGTCATAAGCAAACATTTTTTATTTTTTTTCTGAAAATGTTAGTAAAAATTTTCCAGCAAAAACTATGCGTTCTCAAAAAGAAGCACATTTTAAACATATTTCCAATGTTGTTTTATTTTGATGAAGGTAAGTAATGGGTAGAAATACAGATTTGTAGTGTCAGTCTAATTTCAGCTTAGCACTGTCACGTTTTGGCAATAATCCTAGAAAATGTATTGAAATAAATAATTTTGTCTTTCTGTCCAGACACAAGATGCAGAAGTTGAGTGATCCTTCAACTTGACAAATTTCAAAATAAAAAAGGCCTAAACTTTACTGATCTAACTAACTCTTCATTGAGAATTC